>NC_052163.1:62395991-62995991 GCF_902713615.1 Scyliorhinus canicula | reverse complement strand
GGGATGGGCAACAAATGCCGGCCTTGCCGGCGACGCCCACAGCCCATGAAGGAAGAATAAATGCGTGGCAGCCAATTTGAGGCACAACAGGCTCACACAAATAGCAATATGATAGTGTTGCTCGTTCTGGGTGAGTGTGCTTAACACTCAATTGGCTTGTTTTATTCCTTAGCTCTAGAGTCGCCAGGTATCTTTATGATACCGCCACGAGATTCAAGTTCAAGTTCAGATCAATGACTCAATACACCAGTTAGTAAGGTTCAATCAAACACATTTATTATTACACAGTAAATCGATACTCATGCAACTAATACTAACGGACTAAACTATTCCTACCACTATAAGCCAATACTTATCTTTGATAAGGGAACACACTGGATCAGGTAACAATGGCCTCTTGTTCTGTCCTGAGACTGCGGGCTTCCCAGTAGGTACCTGCTAAGGGGTCAGGAGTGTCTACTCTCATAGCGAGCGTTGGTTGGACACTTACTTGTCGATGTAGCTGTTGGCCAGGCCTCTCCTTCTCATGTTCAAGTTCTTAGAGAGCTTCTGCAAAGGTGTTCTGCTGGGAGGGCCGGCTAAGAGAGAGAGTGAACTTGGGATCTGTCCTTTATAGATCACAGGGGCTTCGCGCCCATCTGGGCGGATCCTGTACCTGCTTGCAATCAATTGGACCTCATACCAATCGATTGGTTTGAATTCCCCAATACTGGGGCTGTTTCCCGATCGCTGGGCGGTTCTTGGGGCTGTTTGTAACTTATTGTCCGGGACTCCTGCTGGCGCCTAAGAGTCTGGCTTGACCTTTGTTATTCTCAATTGTGTCCATTGTGCCCGGGAATCACCGGGAATTGCTCAATTAATATGCGCAACTGTTAGTTTCAGTGCTATCTGGTTTCTTTGCAGACAGAATACACAGGGAGATTCTGCAGCCTGCCTGTTTTCCTTACATTGTCCTGTTTTCCCTGCATGCATTTCAATTCTCCAGTTTGTGTCGGGCAGTGGCCAACTTCGGTGGCTACAATAGTGACCAGGCAATCTGTTTTAATCATGTTCATTGAGGGATAGATATTGGCCAGGAGACAGGAAGTACTCCTCCACTCTTCATCAACATAGTGCCATGGAGTCTTTTATACCCATCCGAGAGGAACAGATAAGGTCTCAGTTTCACATCTCATTGAGAAGATAACCTCCCCAGCAGTGCAGAACTCCCTCAGTACTGTCCTGAAGTGTCAGTTTAAATTGTTGTGCGGTGTTGTGGACTGTTTGTATTGCGCTTGTTCTAAGATCAGTCGGTGTACTCTGAATCTAGCTTGGACAAAATCGCTATTTTAAATGGCAGGTGTCGGATCGCAGGAATTTCTAATTGACCAACAGAATTGTTTGCCTTTCCATTGTAAATGTCTAGTAATGCTAAGGGAATAAACCCTGTTACCTAGAAACATGAGGCTTGGCACAATCTCCACAGGCAGAAGGTCCATTTTCTCCTGTGGTAATTACAATCTTTACACTGTGTTTCAAGAAAATTTAAACATGAAATAGTTTTCAAATCGTCCTATACGCTAAATATCAATAACAATTTGCTCTAGTCTTCTAAATTGAGGCAATTTGAGCTCACCCAGAGCATCAATTTATGAGTTCTTTCTGAAACCCTGATGTGCAGCAAGATAAAAGAGCCTGGATTAAACGATACAGACTGAAAGCATTATTAAAAGCTCTGGAAAGCATTCATTCAAGGGAATCAAATGGCTTCTGAAGTATTGATAAAAGGTAATTGACCCATAATAGACTGTCTTGTTGCATGTGCATTTTTTTAACGTAGAATTTACAGTGCAGAAGGAGGCCATTCAGCCCATCGAGTCTGCACCGGCTCTTAGAAAGAGCACCCTAACCCCATAACTCAGTAACCCCACCCAACACTAAGGGCAATTTTGGACACTAAGGGCAATTTATCATGGCCAATCCACCTAACCCGCACATCTTTGTACTGTGGGAGGAAACCAGAGCACCCGGAGGAAACCCACGCACACACGGGCAGAATGTGCAGACTCCGCACAGACAGTGACCCAAGCCGGAATCGAACCTGGGACCCTGGAGCTGTGAAGCGATTGTGCTATCCACAATGCTACCGTGCTGCCCTTTGTATACATTGTTCACATGGGGCACGATCCAATGGCCACGCTGCGCTGGAAAAGCAGTTCGCAGTGGCAGAGTGTGGCCAATAAAAACCGGGAGACTCCGCTCCTGGGATCCACCCGGTTCACCACATCTTGCGAGATCTAATGCGATCTCGCGAGACGTAGCGATGTAAATCTCGCCCATTGTGGGCGGGATCACTTTTTGTTAAATCTGCATATTAGAGCAAGACAGCTAGCCTCACTCGAATGTGTGTCATAATATACACCCATGCACATCATGAGGTAAAAGCAGGCAGTGACAGACACCCAGGTGAGCCAATCAACATACAGGACAGAACACAACCAATCACCAGACAGAACACCAGTGGGGGGCTTCCAACTACAAACCACACGAGGCATCAGCACTCCGGCTCTTTCCACTGGTGACAACTGTAGTGACAGTCAGGGTGTACATAGCGGACAGCACTTTCTACGCGTGGATCAGAGCTAGCCTGGTCTAGATAGTTAGAGTTAGTTTACTTAGAGTAGCAGAGAGTCAACTCACAGCCAGCTGTGTGCATTGTTACAGAAGTTCAATAAACCGTATTGAACCATCACCGATGTTTGGTGTATGCTTTGTAGTCTATCTGCATCGTGTTGCAGTCCGTGTTACCCCAGGGTGAATACCACGACATGATATCAGGAGTGGCTACTTCGTCTAAGTAACTTACCTTCAAGAACTCACTGACGACCAGCAAATGTCTTCAGGCGGCATGGAGAAGATCCAGGCAACTCCACAGCTCCGGATCTCTGGAAACCTTGGAGCCAACTGGCGGGTCTTCAAGCAGAAATTCAGTTTATATATTGAGGCCTCGGACCTCGAAAATGCGTTAGATGCCAGAAAAGTCGCGCTGCTCCTATCGACTGTGGGAGACCAGGCCTTCGAAATCTTCAATTCGCTCACTTTTGACGACGGTGAGGACGAGACCAAGTTCTAGACCGTGTTAGCAAATTCGACAGTCACTGTGAAGTCGAAACGAACGAGAGCTTCGAGCACTATTGTCTTCCAGCAATGCCTTCAGCGTAAGGATGAGCCTGTCCAATCCTTTCTCACTCATCTCCGCATTCTAGCGTAATCCTGCAACTACGGTGACACCGCTGATTCCCTCATCAGGGATCAGACGTGTTTGGCGTCCACTCCGACGCCCTGTGGGATCAGCTCCTAAAAATAAAAATATGACCCTTCCAGTAGCCATCGAGACGTGCAAAGTCCATGAACAGGCAAAAAGTCGCTATTCCCGCCTTAAATCGGCAGAGCAGGACCAATTTACCTCCCATGAGGCAGAGAGTGTACAGGCCATCGCCCGAATGCATTTCGCGTGCTTTTTCCGGGGTCCCACGCATGCGCACCAGGGACGGGATAACAAAGGCCATACTGCGCAGGTGCGAGCGGTGGCTGACCGCACTGCGCATGTGCGACGACGCACGGAGCATTACGATGTCAACTTGATGACGCGCCCGAACTGATGCACCGCCCATTTAAAGCGGCAATGCCCTGCAAGAGGCAGGCAATGTCTAAATTGTAGGAAGCCTGGCCATTATGCCTTCTTGTGCAGGTCTGCACCTCCGATTGTGGGCCAGCGATCCCAGTTCCAACACAAACGCGTTCGAAGTGTGCAGCAAAGGCTGCTGGATTCGGAACCTGATACCGCCACAGATCCAGAGGACGACTGCCCGGAGTCCCCATATTGAGTGGGCATCATTACCATGTATGACAAGGCCTCCTCACGTTCAGCAACACACATACCCATCCTCAAGGTGATTCTGTGGACGAGTGGCGTGCAATCGTACGAGTCAACCACTGCAGCATCCAGTTCAAACTGGACACTGGTGCTTCAGCCAATCTCATATCCCAAGCAGATCTTGCTCGTATCCAAAGGCAGCCAACAATTCTTCTGCCGGCCTGCCAGCTGCTTGACTATAATGGCAATGCCATCACTGCGTTAGGGTCCTGTCACCTGCATGGATCCAACAAGGCTATCAAGGCCACATTGCGGTTTGAAACCGTCAAGCCTGACAAGGCTTCCCTGCTTGGTGCCCATGCATGCAAGCTACTCAATGTCGTCCAGCGTGTACATGCCATGTCTTCTGCCAACATGAATCTTCAGGCCGACATTGACGAGCTACTATTGCAATATGCGGACATGTTCAGTGAGATGGGCACGCTGCCCTACCGCACAAAATCTTGCTCAGGCCTGATGCCACGCCTGTGACCCATGCACCACGCCGGGTGCCGGCTCCCCTGAAGGAGCTCCAAGACCAGGGTATAATATCTAAAGTGACGGAACTAACTGATTGGGTCAGCTCGATGGCCTGTGTGAAGAAGCCCTCTGGAGAACTGCTAATTTTTACAGATCCCAAGGATCTTAACCGGAACATAATGCGGGAACACTACCGATCCCGAAACAGGAGGAGCTGACAAGTGAGATGGCACATGCCAAATTCTTTACAAAGCTAGATGCATCGCGTGGCTTCTGGCAGATACAACTGGACGAGTCCAGCAGGGAGCTCTGCACGTTCAATACACCTTTCGGAAGGTATTGTGACAACCGCATGCCATTTGGTATTGTTTCAGCCTCTGAAATCTTTCATAGGATAATGGAACAAATGCTAGAGGGCATTGAGGGTGTGTGGGTTTTTGTGGATGATGTCATTATATTACGACCCCAGAGGAACATATTTCTCGCCTGCAACAGGTCTTCAGACGCATACATGCCAAGTTGAACAAAGCCAAATGCTCCTTTAGCATGTCATCAATCAAGTTTTTGGGTGATCAAATATCCCAGCAGGGCGTGCAACCGGATTCGGACAAAGTCAAGGCCATCAACACAATGAAGACCCCGGAAGACAAAAAGGCGGTACTCTGATTCCTGGGTATGGTAAATTTTTGGGAAAGTTCATTCCCAACCTCGCGTCACACACCACGGCTCTCAGGCATCTGGCGAAGAAGTCCACCACTTTCCAGTGGCTACCCACACATCAGGCTGAGTGGCTTGAGTTACAGGCAAAGCTAACTACTGCTCCTGCGCTAGCTTTATTTGACCCTGAGTGGGAGACTAAAATCTCCACAGATGCCAGCCAGGACGGCATTGGTGTGGTGCTCCTCCAGAAGGATGACCCCTTGTCCTGAACTCCAGTGGCCTATGCGTCAAGTGCCATGACCCCCACTGAGCAACAGTATGCTCAGATAGAGAAAAAATGCCTGGGCCTTCTCACCAGCATTGTGAAGTTCCACAATTATTTATATGGTCTGCCAACCTTCACAGTAGAGACAGACCACAGACCCCTCGTCCACGTCATTCACAAGGACTTGAATGACATGACGGCCAGGCTTCAGCGCATTCTCCTTCGACTCCGCAGGTATGATTTTGAACTGGTTTACACATCTGGAAAGGAGCTAATCATTGCGGATACCCTGTCCTGCACCATCACCTCGCCCTGTGAACAGGTCGACTTTATCCACCAAATTGAGGCACAGGTGCAACTGTGTGCCAGCACCCTCCCGGCATCAGACAAACGACTCGTCAACATTCGTGAAGAGACCGCCAAGGACCCTTTCCTGCAGCGGGTCATACGTCACCTTACGAATGGCTGGCAGAAGGGGCAATGGCCCCAGTTCTTTAATGTAAAGGAAGACCTAACAGTTGTTGAGGGGATCTTCCTCAAGTTGGATCGCATCGTCATTCCTCGCAGCCTGCAGAGCGTAGAGCTCACGCAGATCCACGAGGGACACCTCGGTATTGAGAAGTGCAGGCGCAGGCTATCTATTGGTCTGGCATCAACGAGGACATATCAAAAATGGTCCTCAATTGCGCGACCTGCCAGTGTTTCCAGCCTGCTCACCTCAAAGAAACACTCCAGCAGCACGGGATCGTGACCTCTCCATGGTCTAAGGTGGGGATCGACCTTTTTCACGCCAATGGGCGTGACTATGTCCTGATAATTGATTACTTCTCCAGTTACCCCGAGGTAGTGAAACTGTCGGACCTAACATCCCGGACCATCATAAAGGCCGGCAAAGAGGCATTCGCCAGGCATGGAATCCGGCTCACGGTCATGAGCGACAACGGTCCCTGTTTCTATAGTCAAGAATGGTCCAACTTCGCAAAGATATACAAGTTCCAGCACATCACCTCGAGCCCGCACTACCCGTAATCTAACGGGAAGGTCGAAAAAGGGGTCCATATCGTGAAGCAAATGCTCTGCAAGGTTGTGGACTCAGCTGGCGTACAGGGCAACCCCTCTGTCCAATGGTATGTCTCCAGCACAGCTCCTTATGAATCCTAATCTGCGGACGACTGTTCCGGCCATTCATTTACCTGACCTGGATCACCTTCCAGTGCTGCAGAAGATGCAGCAAATCAGACGCAGGCAAAAGCTGACATACGAAGCTCATGTTACTGATCTGCCCGTGCTCGCTCCGAAGGATGCTGTTCGCATCAAGTTGCCTGGTGGAGCCAGGCAGCTCCAGCTGTTGTTGTTTGACAGGCTGCTCCCAGGTCGTTTGTGGTTCGCATGGCTGATGGTTCCATTGTCAGGTGCAACAGAAGGGCTCTACGCAAACTTGCCTGCCCACCACCGGATCTCACGTTCCCAGATGTCGTTATGCCTTCTCCGGACACCTTGCTCCACAAGGCCACCAATCTGGCTGCATTCCCATCTGTCAAGGCGCCATCATCCCCACCCCTTCCTCTCAGGCTGTCGACAAGAATCCAACGCCAGCCCCAGCGACTGGACTTGTAAATATTTCCTTTGTATATATTGTTCTGTATATGCATGCTAGAGACCTTACATGTACATGTGCATTCACTCATCAATTGCTGTAAATAGTTATCTCTGTAAATATGCTCTAAGCAACTGCCAAATTTTTTTTTAAAAGGGGGGATGTCATAATATGCACCCATGCACATCATTAGGTAAAAGCAGGCAGTGACAGACACCCAGGTGAGCCAATCAACGTACAGGACCGAACACAACCAATCACCAGACAGAACACCAGAGGGTGGCTTCCAACTATAAAACACACGAGGCATCAGCACTCCGGCTCTTTCCACTGGTGACAACTGTAGTGACAGTCAGGGTGTACATAGCGGACAGCACCTTCTACACGTGGATCAGGGCTAGCCTGGTCAAGATAGTTAGAATTAGTTTACTTAGAGTAGTAGAGAGTCAACTCACAGCCAGCTGTATGCATTGTTACAGAAGTTCAGTAAACCGTATTGAACCAACGCCTATGCTTGGTGTATGCTTTGTAGTCTATCTGCATCATGTTGCAGTCCGTGTTACCCCAGGGTGAATAACACGACAATGTGAAGATTCCCGAGGTACCTGAGGTTTTGGGATTCATCCCTTTTGTCTCAGAGATCTTCGGTGAGCGCTGTTCAGCACTGATCCCTACAAATGGGGACCAGATGGAACAGTGCTCATGGGAGTCTCTGTGGAGATCAGAGGCCCCCAACTGCATGTCCTTTGATGTGGAGACTGAGTGACCTACAGTGCGGCAACCAAAGAGGAAAGAGTCGAATTGGACCCCTCTGGAAGGCTGCTGCCCGAGACTTGACATGTATGCTCAAGCCATCAGGAGTCTCGCCAAGCCAGATTCATCAGTCGCATTCATAAGACAACCCCGAATGGCGCACAATTCAACATTATCCGCGCTCTCAAGACCAACCACAATATCGTCATCAAACCGGCAGAAAAAGGAGGAGCACCGTCATACTGAACAGAATGGACTACTGCAAAGAGGTGTACCGACAACTCAACAACCAGGAACACTACAGTTACCTGCAGATCCGACCAAGGAACACACCCGCCAGCTCAACAGACAGATCAAGACCTTGGATCCAGACCTTCAGAGCACCCTACGTGCTCTCATCCCACGTACTCCCCGCGTTGGAAATCTCTACTGCCTCCCGAAAATACACAAGGCCAACACACCAGGCCGTCCTATCATATCAGGCAATGGGACTCTGTGTGAGAACCTCTCTGACTACATCGAGGGCATCTTGAAACCCATCGTACAAGGTACAGCCAGCTTCTGTCGCGACACGACGGACTTCCTACAGAAACTCAGCACCCATGGACCAGTTGAACCAGGACCATTCCTCGTCACAATGGACGTCTCAGCACACTATACCAACATCCACCATGATGATGGCATTGCTGCACCAGCCTCAATGCTCAACACCAACAACTGCCAATCTCCAGACACAATTCTGCAACTCATCCGCTTCATCCTGGATCACAACGTCTTCACCTTCGACAAGTTCTTGATCCAGACACATGGAACAGCCATGGGAACCAAATTTGAGTCTCAATATGCCAACATCTTTATGCACAAGTTTGAAGAAGACCTCCTCACCGCACTGGACCTTCAACCGACGTTAAACATCAGATACATCGATGACATTTTTTTTTCCTTTGGACTCACAGTGAAGGATCACTGAAACGACTACACAATGACATCAATACATTCCATCCTGCCATCAGACCATGGACTACTTGCATTCTTGGACACACTCATCTCCATCAAGGACTGTCAACTCAGCACTTTGCTTTACCGCAAGCCCACGGATAACTTCACGATGCTCCACTTCTCCAGCTTCCACCCTGAACACCTTAAAGAAGCCATCACCTATGGACAAGCGCTTCATATACACAGGATCTGAAAGATGCCCACCTAAGAACAGGATATGGCGCTCGACTCATCGATTGACAGTTCCAACGCACCACAGCAAAAAACCGCACCGACCTCCTCAGAAGACAAACACGGGACACAACCAACAGATTACCCTTCGTCATCCAGTACTTCCCCGGAGCAGAGAAACTACAACATCTTCTTCGTAGCCTTCAACATGTCATCAATGAAGACTAACATCTTGCCAAGGTCATCCCCACACCCCCACCACTTGCCTTCAAACAACCGTGCAACCTCAAACAAACCATTGTTTGCAGCAAACTACCCAGCCTTCAGAACAGCGACCACGACACCACACAACCCTACCATGGCAATCTCTGCAAGATGTACCAGATCACTGACATGGATACCACCATTACACGTGAGAACACCACGCAACAGGTAAGCGGTGCATACTCCTGCGACCCGGCCAACGTTGTCTACCTCATACGCTGCAGGAAAGGATGTCCCGAAGCGTGGTACATTGGCGAGACTATGCAGACGCTGCGATAACAGATGAACGGACATTGCGCGACAATCGCCAGGCAGGAATGATTCCTTCCAGTCGGGGAAAACTTCAGCAGTCAAGGGCATTCAGCCTCTCATTGTCGGGTAAGCATTCTCCAATGCCGCCTTCAGGATGCGTGACATCGCAGAATCGCAGAGCAGAAATTATTGCCAAGTTCCGCACACATGAGTACGGCCTCAACCGGGACCTTGGATTCATGTTGCATTACACTCACCTCCCACCATCTGGCCTGGGCTTGCAAAATCCTACCAACTGTCCTGGCTTGAGACAATTCACACCTCTTTGGGCAGCACGGTAGCACAAGTGATTGGCACTGTGGATTCACAGCGCCAGGGTTCCAGGGTCGATTCCCTGCTGGTCACTGTCTGTGCGGAGTCTGCACGTTTTCCCCATGTCTGCATGGGTTTCCTCCGGGTGCTCTTGTTTCCTCCCACAGTCCAAAGACGTGCAGGTTAGATGGTTTGACCATGATAAATTGCCTTAGTGACAAAAACAGGTTAGGAGGGGTTACTGGGTTATGGGGATAGGATGAAAGTGAGGGTTTAAGTGGGTCAGTGCAGACTCGATGGGCTAAATGGCCTCCTTCTGCACTGTATGTTCTTTCTATGTTCTATGTTCCTAACCTGGGATTACCCCTCTCTCTGGATCTGTAAAGACTTAATTACCTGCAAATGCTCGCATTCAAAGAATCATCTTGCATCTTTGACTTTGTCGATATAAATGTCTCTGGAACATACCTCGTCATTCACCTGAGGAAGGAGCAGTGCTAGTGATTTGAAACAAACCTGTTGGATTTTAACCTGGTGTTGTAAGACTTCTTACTGTGCATGTCCTTTGGCCAGGGCACTACTGGTGTCAACTGGCACCTTGGCAATGTACCCTGGGTACCAGCCTGGCACTTATGAGATGCCCAGGTGGCACTGCCAGCTGGTATGGGTACTGCCAGGGTGCCGGTTGGCACTTCCAAGCTGGCATGTTTTTGTGTGCACGCTGGGGTTGGGGCTGGGGACTCTCCCACAGTGCACTCAGGCTAGGGGAGCAGGTCAGGGATTGTTTCAGGGGCCTTTGGGATCGGGACGCCATTTTTGCTACACTGGGTAGTTTCGTTGAGCGGATCTCTCCACTGCACAAAACAGGGCTATGTGCAGCCTCAGCCGTGCCTTCCCCATTCAGGCCCCTTATACAGCACGAGACCCGTTGAATAGCCATGTGTTTCCCGGCACTGCAAGCGCTGGGAAACACGTGGCTAAATGTACACTCTCAGGGCTTTGTTCCCTTTTGGGACAATCGGACCATAGTATTTGCTGAATGTTTGTATTGTTCTACCATATTGGGTAAAGTGAAGCAGCACGTTGTTCATTATTGAGTTCCTTTTGGAATCTAAGAAATGCCAATCATATCATATAGAACATAGAACATAGAACAGTACAGCACAGAACAGGCCCTTCGGCCCTTGGTGTTGTGCCGAGCAATGATCACCCTACTCAAACCCACGTATCCACCCTATACCAGTAACCCAACAACCCCCCCCCCCCTCCCCCCCCCCCCCCACCCTCCTTAACCTAACTTTTTTTTTAGGACACTACGGGCAATTTAGCATGGCCAATCCACCTAACCCGCACATCTTTGGACTGTGGGAGGAAACCGGAGCACCCGGAGGAAACCCACGCACACACGGGGAGGACGTGCAGACTCCGCACAGACAGTGACCCAGCCGGGAATCGAACCTGGGACCCTGGAGCTTTTCCTTTTCCAATTGGTTGCTTGGTAGTATAAAATTTGAACTTGCTGAAACGAGAGGCATTTTTGCCACAGCGTTGCATTTTGCTCCCGTCAGGACAAACACAAGAATGTCAAGTTTCAAATGATCACTATATATACTATAGGTGAAAAGAGTGCTGATTGGTTGAGATGTCGACACTAATTGCCAAGGTGTTTCCAGGAAGAAAGTAAAGATGAACTAAACATTCCTCAAAGCTCCTGGGTAATTCAAAAAAAGGCACAAGGCCTGAACATATTATTTTTATTTAATGAACGGATCTCTGTGTATGAATGTGCGTGACTTCTAGCAGGGGTAAATGAGCCACGTTGTGAGTTCAATTGATTATCTTAAATTGGTTGTTAGTGTAGCTAGTAGCACACCCAAGATTGTTCAGCAAGTGTTGCCCAATTGCGAAATTGCATCCACCAGTAGACATTTTGTTTCGCGTTTTTCAAGCACCGGTTGGTTTGGTGCAGTCTGTACTCTGCTTTTTGTGACTAACTGTTTGATTTATCAGCCAATCTCTGGGACGTATGTTCTATGTTCTATGTGTGTCCTAAATACCTGACATCCCAGCCTAACCCAGGTTCCTAATCACTGAAATGGATTTTCTAGTCATTTTCACGTTGCTGTCTGTGGGGCCTCGCTCCTAATGTTGGAAAGACTGAAGGACAAGTAAGATTTAAAAATTGTTATTCAAAAAATGTCATTTAAAACAACACAGAAGCCTGTTGTAGCAAAAATCACAAAAAAGCAAGTTTGACAACTGGCTGTGCATATAGTTGCAAGCCTTTTAATATCTTGCATAATAATAATCACTTATTGTCACAAGTAGGCTTCAATGAAGTTACTGTGAAAAGCCCCAAGTCACCACATTCTGGCATTAAGCAGTTGAAAATATTACCTTTCCTACATTACAACGGTGACTTCTCCATCAGGTAACAAATACTCCTGTTTGATCTGATCAGCCAATGTCTGGGACGTATGTCCTAAGGGCCAGACATCCTAAGTGCTGGTGACCATGGATTTCTACTGGATTGGTCAATGATTGTGCTTGCCAAACTACTGCAGCACTTTGCTGTTGCTTTCTGCAGTGTGGCTGGCCAGGGAACTCTCCCACTCTCACCATCTGGCACATTGGGAGAATACACCAGCTGGTAATCAGGCTTAGCCACATCATAAACACAGGTTCAGTTACCATCAACTCCTGGAGTGGAACTTGAACCCAGAGCTTCTGGCCTACGGGTAGGCACACTGCCCACTACGCTGTAAGACCTCCACGCCAATAACTACTCTTTCAAAATGCTTTATTCACTGTCCTCAGGCTATCAAATCTTAAATGCATAAATGCAGCTTGACTAACATTATGAAGATCAAAGATTCTAGTAGACTATCAAAATATTCTGAGCACTTACCATCCACGATGAGATCACCCCACTGGTTCCGCCTACATGGCCGGAATATAGAATAAAATAGAGAGCTGTAGTAGCCGGCCCCTTTAAGGTAAGGTCATGTGACCCCATCACCCAATAGGAGTCGAGCGTGGGGACCTTGGTGCAGAAAATGAGCTTTTGCAGCCAGAGAAGATCTTAGAGCTCGTAATGATAATATTGTGAAAGATACTGTTTGTAAATAAAACATGGTAATTCATTATACATACTGATTGGTGGTCACCAATCCTTCCTTTTCTACATTGGCGACGAGGTTAATTGGAGCAACTTTGTTAACAGTGAGGAATTTAATGAGAGCATCATTAAAAAACTCCAAAGTGTATCTGATTGTTCGAAGCCTGCAGACGAGAGAACAAGTCTACCTCTCTTTGGGCAGATTGAACTATTTGACCAGACTACTGAAAATTAGGTGCAGTATATCAAACTGTTGGAGTATTTTTTTCAGGGTTAACAGAATAGAGGGGAAGAATAGAAAGAAAGTAATTTTATTTACTGTGTATGGGACCCAGACTTCAAATCTGATTCGTAGTTTAACATCTCTGGAGGCTCCTGATACTAAACTGTTTGCTGCGCTAGTGAAACTAGAGAAGGGGCAGTATCACCCTAAAGCCTCGATATATGTTTAACTCAAAGATATATGTTTAACTCAAAGGGGAGGACCCCAGGGAGACCATCACCGCATTTGTAGCCAGGCTAAAGCAGATTGCAGCGTAAAGAGACGTTGGATCGCTTTAAATGATATGCTCAGAGATCGGCACATATGCGGTGTGAATAACACAGCCATTCAAAGGTTAGCTGAGTCCAAGCTGACTTTCGAGAAGGCGTTAGAAATGGTGACAGCTAATGAGTGTGCTGAAAAGAGCACCCAAGAGTTACAATTCAAACAAAGCTTTAAAATCCACCAGTTAGCGTGGGAAACAGTGAGTTGCAATGGCACCAGAAGCGATGGCACGGGATTAGGCTCAGGCAGTGAACTGAGTACAGAATCGAGAAGAATCATTGAATACTAAAGCTTTAAGCAGTGCTTTTGATGTGGGGGCAACCACTCCCCAAAAGTGTGTAAATTCAAAGAAGCTGAATGTTATGGTTCTGGGAAAAGAGACCATTTAAGCACAAATGCAGATATAAACAGGGTTAGCCCAGTACAATCAACCATCGGTAAATAACATGGGGGATTATCCAGTGGGACAACGTAACAATGTGGAAGAGGGTAAGGTAGCCCCCATCACAGTCTTGCTGATACTAAATGGTCGACCACTAAAAATAGAGGTGGGCATGGGGGGGTGTCAGCGACCGTTCTAAACTGACATAGCTACTGATATCTAAAAGAAGGAATTCAACATCTAAAGTTGCTGAACACTACAGCTAAATTAGCCACGTACCTGAGAGACTATAAAGATTTTATCCCTGTGAGTTACAGGCAGCAGTCCACACAGCTTCCACTGATGGTGATGTCAGGCCAGGGACCGAGCTTGATGTCATGTGATTGGCTCCAGGAGATAAAATTAAACTGGCTGGAGATCTTCAAGATTAAAGAAGAGGGCCTGATTGAGGTCTTAATGAAGAATCAAGAAATATTCCAAAAAGAACTTGGAAAGAGTAAAGGATTACACGCTAGGATTCAGGTAGATCCAGATGCTGCACCAGTTTTTTTTTTAAATAAACAATTTTATTGAGGCATTTTTGGCATAGTAAACAGCAACAGTACAAAACTGTGCAAAGAACAATAAACACAGTGCAAAAATCGGCTCCCATCCCACAAGGACCCGCCTAATTAACCCCCTAATCAACGTTATCTGCTCCCAATGCAGTTCAGATAAAGATCTGTCGAGCAATTTCTTTCCAAGCAGTCCATAGTCTGAGTTGGGAGCTGGAAGTCAAGCTATGAAGGTAGTTTCTTAAGACTTCAGCCAGAGATACTGCATTGTTCTGACAGTCAGGTATTTTTCTTTAAAAGCAGTCTCAAAAGACATCTCTGTACAGCAAGTATTCCTGAGTGCTAACTATATTTGAAAGTGGATTGTGATCTGAGATGGTTCTGCTGTTTGAGTGGAAGTAAAGATAGCATTTAAGAGTTATTGTGTCACTGTATTGACTAGCATTGTTTTCGGGGTAATTGTAAGCTATTTTCTTGTGCAATACATAAATACATAGACAAGTAGAAGATAGGAGCAGGAGGAGGCCTTTTGGCCTTTCGAGCCTGCTCTGTCATTCATCACGATCATGGCGGATCATCCAACTCAATAGCCTAATCCTGCTTTCTCCCCATAGCCTTTGATCCATTTTCCCCAAGTGCTATATCCAGCCACCTCTTGAATATAGAACATAGAACATACAGTGCAGAAGGAGGCCATTCGGCCCATCGAGTCTGCACCGTTAAACCCTCACTTCCACCCTATCCCCAGAACCCAATAACCCCGTCTAACCTTTTTGGCCACGAAGGGCAATTTAGCATGGCCAATCCACTTAACCTGCACGTCTTTGGACTGTGGGAGGAAACCGGAGCACCCGGAGGAAAGCCACGCAGAAACGGAGAGAATGTGCAGACTCCGCATAGACAGTGACCCAGCGGGGAATCAAACTTGGGACTCTGGCGCTGTGAAGCCACAGTGCTATCCACTTCTGCTACCGTGCTGCCCGTGTATATTCAAAGTTTTAGCATCAACTACCTCCTGTGATAATGAATTCCACAGGCTCACCACTCTTTGTGTGAAGAAATGTCTCCTTATCTCTGTCCTAAATGGTTTACCCTGAATCTTCAGACTGTGAACCCTGGTTCTGGACACACCCATCATTGGCAATATCATCGCTGCATCTACCCTATCTAGTCCCGTTAAAATTTTATAAGTCTCTTTAAGATACCCCCTCATTCTTCTGAACTCCAGCGAGAACAATCCCAATTTAGTCAATCTCCCCTCGTATGGCAGTCCCGCCAACCCTGGAATGCTAAAGATATTTTAATACTGTGTTCGTAATAAAGTTTGTTTCAATATACCATATCCTTATTTTGAGTGAAATCACTCCTGGAGCGAAGTACCCTTTCCTCACAGTCTTACAAAATTAAAATAAAATATTAAGGTTTCTGTCCAGTATCCTACCTAGCAACTGTGTGGTGTTGAAGAATGTCCAAAATGGGTAGTGGAAGAATTTATAAAAATAAGCTGATGTGTTGGGCAAGCTGGGTCTCTGTGGACTGCGTTTGATGCAGTGTAGAGAGAGACAGGCTTCCAACACTTGATGAGATGCAACACGATTTTATTGAACAACTAACTATAAGACATGCTTAACTGTGGGTTGACACTATGCTGACTTGACTGGAGACCTGAGGCTAACCTGACCAGACTATCTTACTACCACATGGTGTTTGCACTAGCTGCTGCTCATGAGCTCTGACTGTCTCAGAGGCTGGATCCCGAGAGAGCAGGAAAACTGGTGCCCTCTGGCTTTATAGTGGTCGTGTCCTGTCTGGTGATTGGCTACTGTGTTCTGTGTGCTCACTGGTCATCCTGTCTGTCAATCACTGCCTGTCTGCACTCCATCATATACATGGATGTATATTATGACAAGCTTTTAATAAAGTGAAGCAAGCACTTCAAGTTTATTAGTACATCTGATGTAGAACTGGGATATTCACAATTGGAAAAGGAAGGATTGGCCATCATTTATGGCATTAAGATATTTCACCAATATCTATACAGCCGCCACTTTACCATTTTAACAAATGATATGCTGCTTTTAGGGCTTTTCAAAGAAGACAAGGCGGTACCCCCAATAGCTTCAGCAAAAAATTCAGCGGGGAATGTTGGTCCTCATGGTCTACGAGTATACATTTGAGCATTGACCAGGGGCTTACATAGCCTATGTAGAAGCCTTAAGTCACCTTCCATTACCTGAAAGCACACTACCTTAATACCACAAGAGATTGTGATGGCCCTCAACTTTATGGATTCCTTGCCCATCACAGTAGAACAGGTCAAATACTGGACTACCAGGGAACCTTTTTTGTTAAAGATCAAGTATATGTCATTGAACGGTAAGCAAAATGTGAAAGCTTCTGAAGAGATGAACCTGTATCAACTCAGAAAGGGTGAGTTTATTTGCAAGGACGGTGCATCCTTTGGGGATCATAAGTGCTCGTCCCAAAACCAGGAAGACAGTTGTTACTACAGGAGTTACATATGACCCATCCAGGCTTATCAAAGATGAAAATGTTAGCGAGGAGCTACACCTGGTGGCCTTACAGAACCACCCCTCATACTACGACAGGAATAGCTCTCGTCGAGTTGCTAATAGGCTAGATTAAGCCTCGTAGGTCCAAATTTGGTGGGGAAGATAGAGACAAGGCAGAGTTGTCAAAACAGGAACCATGAAAATCGAGAGGGAATTTGAAATGGATGACCCAGACTTCATGAAAATTTTTAAAGTGGACCAAATAGGGTTCCTGGAATTGTGGTGGCCAGAACGGGGTCACAAATATACAAGGTTCAAGTACAAGACAAGTTAGTGAAGAAGCACATAGACCATTTGAGATGGTGGGAGCCAAGCCGAGAGCTTGTACTGCTGCCTATTCCAGTTGTGCTGGAACGTGGTGTGCTGGTTTGCTCAGGAGATGAAGTGGCTGATCAGCCAGTGGCAGGTAAAAGTGCTTCTCCCAATGAAACTGAAGAAAGTGAGACGCAAATTCCAGAGGAGAGTCCCAGTGTGATAATTGCAGCAGAATCTACCTCGACAGTCGAGGTGCAGCCAGTTGAGCTGCATCCCTCCCGAAGGAAGAGGAAGCACTCTGACAGACTGAGCTCGTGGGCAGCACGGTAGCACAGTGGTTAGCACAGTTGCTTCACAGCTCCAGGATCCCAGGTTCGATTCCCGGCTTGGGTCACTGTCTGTGCGGAGTCTGCACATTCTCCCCGTGTGTGTGTGGGTTTCCTCCGGGTGCTCCGGTTTCCTCCCACAATCTAAAGATGTGCTGGTTAGGTGGATTGGCCATGCTAAATTGCCCCTAGTATCCAAAAAGATTAGGTGGGGTTACTGGGTACGGAGATAGGGTGGAGGCATGGGTTTAAGTAGGGTGCTTCTTCCAAGGGCCGGTGCAGACTCGATGGACTGAATGGCCTCCTTCAGGACTGTAAATTCTATGAATATATGATCCTATGAGCTATTGATGGACTGTGTTCAAGAAGTGTTTCTCATTGTTTTGTTAATGATATAACAATTTCATACATTGTAAACTAAGAGATTTAAGGGGGAGGGGTGTAGTAGCTGATCCCTTTAAGGGTCATACATCGGGAGGGTCATGCGACCCCATCACCCAATAAGAATCGAGTGTGGCGATCTTGGTGCACTTTTGCAGCCAGATTAGATCCTGGAGCTCATTGTGATAACATCGTGAAAGACTGTGTAAATATCACCTGTAAATAAACCGTTATAATTCGTATACATACTGACTGGTGGACGCCGATCCCTCCTTTACTACAGGAGCAACACCTTGTTGATTTCCCATTCCATAGCAGCAGCAAGGGCCGAGCAGTGACATTGCATCATGGAAAATCTCACCCATCAAACATGCAATTTGAAAGCCTGTGTGGACCGGAGAGTGGGCGAATGCTTTAAAGCTGTCAATTTTGATTGGAAGTATTCCCAAAGTTTCCATCTCATGATCCATGCTCAGCCCAATAAAACAGCTTTACTTTCCCCAACCCCGTTATATATTTTAGTGCTGCCTTGATTTTCTATCCCTGGTTGATCGTGGCAATGCCCAGCAGATTTCAGCTCGAGAGACACCAGCGCAGTCCTGGAGGGTTAAGGCTAAGTGTGACTAAAGCCAAATAGATTTGGCTACGGAGGTGAGAAATAATTTAATTTGTTGAATACAATTTACGTTTCCCCGAGGCTATATGCTCTCAGTCGGTGTTTCTCTTCTGGCAGGTGAAGCGAAAGCAATGGAAGACAGAGCAGTGCCATCTGGTGTAGGACAAGCACAGTGCAAGAATTGCTGAAATCTGGCTTTCCCAAGACGTTTCCTCTTGTATTCCTCTTTTTATTATTGTCACATGTAGGCTTACGTTAACACTGCAATGCAGTTCCTGTGAAAATCCCCCAGTCGCCACATTCCGGCACCTGTTCGGGTACACTGAGAGAGAATTCAGAATGTCCCAATTCACCACACAAGCACGTTTTTCAGGACTTGTGGGTGGGAATGTGAGGCAACCCACGCAGGCAAGGGGAGAACGTGCAGACTCCACACAGTGACCCAAGCCAGGAATCGAACCCAGGTCCCTGGCGCTGTGAAGCAACAGTGCTAACCACTGTGCAACCATTGTGGCAGAAGAACAAGACTCCCAACAAACTCAGAGACATAGAACATTGCAGTGCAGAAGGAGGCCATTCGGCCTGTCGAGTCTGCACCCTATCCCCATAACCCTCTATTCTCCTAACCTTTTTGGCCACTCAGGGCAATTTATCATGGCCAATCCACCTAACCTGCACATCTTTGGACTGTGGGAGGAAACCGCAGCACCCGGAGGAAACCCACGCAGACACGTGGAGAACGTGCAGACTCCGCACAGACAGTGACTCAGCAGGGAATCGAATCTGGGACCCTGGCGCTGTGAAGCCACAGTGCTAGCCACTTGTAATCCCGTGCTGCCCCACGTTGAGAGATGTGTCGGTGAAGTAGAGGCGGGTGTGTTCAGTGTCGATGTGGAACCTCATGTTGTGTTCTCATATGGTATCATCAAGGGGCAGCTTGTGGACAATTAATAAACCAAAAGGTTAACTCCTCGGAGGACTCCAAGTGTAACAGTGCAGGAGTGGGAAGGTGATATGACCCGCATGAGACCTATGGGGTTGGATCAATTAGTCTCCCCATGAGTCTCATTCAGTCGAGCTTCCCCACTGCAGAGACATGGACACTAAGGGCTAGATTCTCCGATTGGTGATGCCAAAATCGCGTTCGACAACTGACTGTAGAATCCGAGTTCCCAACCAAATCGGGGGCGCTGACGCTTTCACGATGCTCCACCCCCTCCAAAGTGGCGTACTCAGGGAGTATGCCGCGCCGCATATCTCACCAACCCAACAAGAAAGACATTTGACCATGATAATTGATGGGTTTTGGACTCATACATATAAGTTGGACTTATTGTTTAATGATTGTTATCATAACTTGTACAGAGCATCGCTTATCTACCTGTTTTTTGTTCAACAGTGTACAGAAAATATGTAACATGAAAAAAGGGGGATGTGGTGATATGCATCACTGTAGATACACAAGGGGTTAATGTAAGTACAGGTAGACTAGCTAGACACTAGAGGGAGCACCAGAGACATGACACACAGACACTCAACCAATAGTTAGTAAGATAGGACACGACCAATGGGCAGTCACGATACACACAGAGGTGACACTATCTCAGGGGGCTATTACACCAACCCATATATAAAGGACACAGCACACATGATCTTCCTCTTTCCAGTGGAGACACTCAGAGAGTACAGACACAGGGTTAATTCAACATCACACCTACCACATGGATTGTAGCAGACTGGTTCGTCAGTCTGAGCAGCTATAGAAGGATAATCAGTAGAGGCGAATCCGAGTAGGAGAATTGTATATAGCTTAATAAACGTGGTGAAGTTATCTCCACGTCTGAACCTTCCTTTGTCAGAGTGAACATCAAGGAAGAAGGTTATGCTACACCAAGCGCATAACAAGACATGTTACCAGCGAGTGACTGTTTTAATCCATATAGTTACAGCAAACAGTGACAACCAGCAACAACACCCAAGCAAGATGATCAAGATTCCGGTTCCACGGTGGCTCAAGTGCCACAGAAATCTCCGCGAAAACTAGCATGCATTCAGGCAAAGGTTTGAGATCTTTCTGGTAGCAGCCGACCTACAAGACGTAGACAACGCTGAAAAGACAGAACTTCTGCTCACCATCGCCAGTGCCAGAGCAGAAGAGATCTTCAAAACATTCAAGTTCTCCAAAGGGCAAAACAGGAGCGGCTTCCAGGCAGTCCTGGACAAATTCAGTAAATACTGCGAGGGGGCCTCACGGTAGCATGGTGGTTAGCATCAATGCTTCACAGCTCCAGGGTCCCAGGTTCGATTCCCGGCTGGGTCACTGTCTGTGTGGAGTCTGCACGTCCTCCCCGTGTGTGCGTGGGTTTCCTCCGGGTGCTCCGGTTTCCTCCCACAGTCCAAAGATGTGCGGGTTAGGTGGATTGGCCATGCTAAATTGCCCGTAGTGTAAGGTTAATGGGGGGATTGTTGGGTTATGGGTATACGGGTTACGTGGGTTTGAATAGGGTGATCATTGTTCGGCACAACATCGAGGGCCGAAGGGCCTGTTCTGTGCTGTACTGTTCTATGTTCTATGTTCTATGTTCTATGTTCTAAAACACAAACAAACCAACAGAAAATGGTAAGAGAGGCGCCAGTACTTATCACGAGGCCGAGTTCCCGGAGCAGAGAACGACTATTTTGATCGGCGGCCATCTTGAAAAAGGTACTGTACATGCGCAGTTGCGCGAGAAGCCCACAGAACTGGAAGGTCCGTTTGCCCATGCGCGAGACGCCGCGCATGCGCAATTGCGAATAAGGCCCCCAGTAAAGGAACAGTGATATGCGCATGCGCAATCGCTTCCTACGACCGACGTCACACACTTTGTGACGTCAGAGGCCTCGGACCACGCCCACTTGAAGGGGAAATGTCCCAAAACACGCAAACATTTTTTTTAAAGCTGTTAAACCTGATTCTTTCACCTAGGACGACAGTACAATGCCTGACATTCAACCAGTAGCTGAAAGTAACCTCCGCAGAACCCTGCAGCAAGCAGTTAACACCGCCCAAAGAGATGATACAGTCCTTGAATACTATGACTCTGACCTTTATTTCTTCTTTGGACATCACAAGCCCAATGCCAGCTCTGACACAAACAGTGATGATATGGTCCGAGAAGACTACGACTCAGACAAAGGTTTCATCATTTGCCATGACCCCACTACCAAATCCGAACCACAACGAGATTTGTTCTACAGTGAAGAATCCAACACAGACGCGGATGTGTTCTTTGGATTTGAGGATCTTCAGCCCAGCATATATGACATCCCGATTCGTGAGTGCAGGATTATGCTGCAGCCTGACACCAAGAGACAGAGAGCGGTACAAGCCCACAGAGAGCGGCCTGCTGCCACACAGAGAGGGGTCCACGCAAAGGGTTCCCGACTCCACACAGAGAGTGGTCCACGCACCACAAAAGGCCCCAGCCTCTACACAGAAAGCGACAAAAGACTCCACAGCGAGACAACTGCACGTCCCCACACAGAACGTGACTCCAGTGACACAAGCCTCCACAGCGAGCTCGTGGACAGACTCCACAATAGAAGCAACGCAAGACTCCAAAGCGCAGTCCTTGCATGAACAACTCCATGAGGGTCTGGCAACCTCCTCTGAGCAACCAGCAACAGACAATGCAAATCTGCCATGCTCAAGTGAACAGCAGAAAGACTATGACAGTCTGCCATGCTCAAGTGCACAGCAAGCGACTATGACAGTCTATCACGCTCTAGTGAACAGCAAAGCAACCATGACAGTCCACCCACATTGTTTGAGCCATCAGAAGAAGACTCTGACAGTCTACCCAGCCCAAGTGAACAACAAGAAGCTACTGAGGCTCTATCGTATGTGAGACAAGTGACAATGGCATCCCACTTCCCATACCAGATGTGCAACATGACAGACCTCAGCTAGTGTGTACACGGGCACTCGACGATCACAGTGAGACTACTGGATATTCCGGTGACACCACGTTACTTCAAACCTCACTCGCTCGAGCCTCTCCACAAGCAAATGCATTCTTGAATGTTTTGACTCCAAACGTGGAGTATCAAGAAATCTCAGCTGACTCCAGTGAACCTGCTAAGACTCCAGACGGGGAGCATCGACAAACCAACACTGACTCAGGTGACTCAGACCAGACTCCAGACGGGGAGCACCGACAAGCCAAAGCTGATTCAAGTAAGCCGGACATGACTCCAGATGGGGAGCGCCGCAAACTCAGTGACGGCACGCTCAAGAAAACAGCAGATGCCACAAAGGACGCTGACACGAGTAACTGTGTGAAGGACTCATATTATCCACAGAGTGTGGTCCTTGAGCGCAGCAAACACGGCAACAAAACCATCCAACACAACATCACAACCTATGAAAACCATATCAAAGACAACGACACGACGCGTACCAAAGGCAACACCGTCGACAGCAAGCACGACAAAGACTACACCAATGGAACTATGACTGGTACGACATGGTCCAACTCTGTCCATGAGGGACACTGTTACTGCTCAGCTCAGTACAATGACATACCATGGCAGGATGATGCATCTTCCCAATTCACGTGTGCTGCAGTACCAACAGGCAACCTGGCTTTCAGGACAGATGCCATCGCTCCCAATCGCTACCACAAGCATCGGAAGAAAAAAAGACTCCAAATCAGACAACAAAGTGATTTGACCACTTCTTGGTTCCTTATGTACAGGGACACTGATGGCGTTTACAAGGACATGCCACCATCAACATCACCAACTCACCAACCCAACAAGAAAGACATTCGACCATGATAATTGATGGGTTTTGGACTCATACATATGAGTTGGACTTATTGTTTAATGATTGCTATCATAACTTGTACAGAGCATCGCTTATCTACCTGTTTTTTGTTCAATTTTCTTTAACAGTGTACAGAAAATATGTAACATGAAAAAAGGGGATGTGGTGATATGCATCACTGTAGATACACAAGGGGTTAATGTATGTACACGTAGACTAGCTAGACACTAGAGGGAGCACCAGAGGCATGACACACAGACACTCAACCAATAGGTCAGTAAGATAGGACACGACCAATGGGCATTCACGATACACACAGAGGTGACACTACTACAGGGGGGCATTACACTTTCTCCCCGTGTCTGCGTGGGTTTCCTCCGGGTGCTCCGGTTTCCTCCCACAGTCCAAAGATGTGCAGGTTAGGTGGATTGGCCATGATAAATTTCCCTTAGTGACCAAAACAAAGGTTAGGAAGGGTTATTGGGTTACAGGGATAGGGTGGAAATGAGGGCTTAAGTGGGTCGATGGGCCGAATGGCCTCCTTCTGCACTGTGTGTTCTATAATTTTGTATCAGATTTGGGCACAGGACTGGGAAATGAAGAGGCATCTCTATCATCTCTGCAACAGGATGCCAGTTGTATGCAAAGCTAATCCAGAGGAGTCATCCTTGACATCGGACCAGCAGCTTCGAGGCCGTTATCCCAGGGGGACCCAGTGCGGAAATGAAGGAGGCCGAAGATTCCGATTCCAACATGGAGACCCAGGCATCAGACATTTCTGACGGTGCACAGACTGATGAGCAGCCACCAGTGTTCATCCAACCATGATGATCATCAAGGAAGCGGCGCACGCCCTCTGGATATACTCCACCTAATCCAGCTCCACAAGTGTACAAAGCGCAGCCGTAGACAAAAAAGAGCAGATGCTCTCCTGCCCCACCTTCCTCGGAGGAGTCTTTGGACTTTGGGGGTATGCGGGGGAGGGATGTTATAACCCACACGACACCTCCAGAGTCGGACCAATTAGCGCCACCGTGAATCTCGTTCAGTTGAGCCATGGACACCATGTATAAAAGTTTGATCCAACTGTGAGCAGAGCAGAGAAGACCTGACTGTGCAAATAGTTCCTTATATAATAAATAACCAGGTTTTTTACTCCTCTTGTGTGGACCCCTCTGTGATCACAATAGAAGGAAAGCCAATGCTGATGGTTCTGTGACCGTGATTGGATGGATAAGGCTAGAACAGGGGGAGCACAGCCCAGCTGGACGATGGAAGAGGTGTTGGAGGAGCGTGCTGCAGTCATCTTTGTGGACAGCAGCAGAAAGGTCAAAACGGTTTGGAGGGATGGTTTACTATGGTCAGGGCTTGAAACTGAATGCAGAAATTTAAACGTGGAGTTTGAATCCCTCTAAGCCTCGCATTTAAACTCTGGAATTACCTTGCTAAATTTTTCCGGTTCTCCTCCTCTCCCTCCTCCATTATTATTCCACTTAAACCCTACTTCTCCGACTGTCACAAACCTCGCTGATGTTATCTGCGATGGTATCCCAACTGGTTCGTGAAGGTGTATAATTTTGTTTTTTGGACTGGTGTGAGGACGCACGTGAAACCCCAGTGAGAATAACCAGCCCTGTTGTCGTCTAACGATTATTAAAGACTATTTGTTAAAATAAAGAAAAGACAAATATGCACAAACAGGATTTCAATACTCTAAGACAAATAAGAAGAGAATCATAGAATTTACAGTGCAGAAGGAGGCCATTCAGCCCATCGAGTCTGCACCGGCCCTTGGAAAGAGCACCCTACGCAAGTCCACACCTCCATCCTTTAGAGCATATCCCTTGTTCCAAAATATATCTATTATCCCTGCTCTCCTTAAGATTCTCCTGCTCCCCAAACAACATCCAAGTTAACTAAATCTATAAGTCAAATCCAGTTTATTGTTACCACACAATACAGGGCTGATAATCAAGCCTGGAAAATGTCTTTCCTGGTCCAGCAAAGATATTGAAACTGTCTTTCCAAACGTTTCTGCACAGCTTTGGCTCTCAGACTTAGATGCGGGCCTAGCCTCCTGACTCTGACTTGTGGATTGGCCTCTAAGGCTGTTAGATGTACACGGGCCTCTCTGCTTCTGAGGGTGCTGGCAATTATACCATTTTCCCCCTTTGATTCTTCATTCTATGTATTTGGCTGTCTGCCTCTCTCAAATTCCTTGGCTCTAGAAATTAGCATGTGTATGCCTCCATTGTTCTCTCAGATGTCTCGGTAAGCTGTTTCTACTAAGAGGGCGATTTACATCTGATTCTGTTCACATGCCTGTTAATCTCATTATTGGGAAAGTCGCACCTCATCATTGTTTTTGAATGATGGCTTCTGCTGTTGCTAGGCAGATTTCTACCTGTTACTAGGCAGATCCATGACACAGACCAAACTTTTGATCAACGGTCCTGATGTCTCTCCAAGTGGATTGGTGTCAAACTTTTCTTGTTAATTCTCCCGCGAAACGGCTTTGGTCATTTTACTATGTTAAAGGTGTTATATAAATGAAAGTTGTTGTTATCTGAGGTGCTGGATCCTATCTCTGATTGTTACAAATTAAATGTTCTTCCAAAGGTCCAGTTTAATATTCCACCCCTATCCGATCAGTCATATTTACAAAAGCAAGGGGCAATTATTAATGGATGGTACAACCAATTTTCAAAAGGAACTATTTTCATAGTGTTCCTGCTTTGTTTACACTTGTGGAAGTGAATTTCATTTATTTGTTTTAAACCTTGCTGTCTGTATGTAATATTAAGGGTCTGAAATATATCTGTGATCCTCAAGTAAAAAAATGTTAAAGCGTTGAGGGAGTGAGATGAGAGTAGAATTCTGTATCTGATAATGCAGGGACAGCAAAGATGAGTATGTGAAACCTTGTCGACTGAGACAAGGGATATTGGAATGCGAAAGAGCTGACTCGAGCTGACTCAGGAGCATGAGAGGGAAGGAGATAAGGAAGTTGGGACGTTGGAATGTGAAAGCTGACTCAGGAGCACGAGAGAGAAGGAGATAAGGAAGTTGAACCTGAGGGACAGATCGGATAAGAAAAACCGTTAGCAGCAGCAAGTTGCATCATAGTCACCAGCCTTTCTTAGGATAATAATTTCATATAAGCACATGTTCTGGATCCTTGCCAAATCATTGGTGTATCTAGGAATTTAAGGGGACCACCTCTAAGCTGTGATTGTATAAAGAGACAGTCCATACTTTGGGACTTTGGCACTTCTCGAAGGTGGTTCCCCGACTACTTAGAGATTTGTCCCGGCCGTGAATAAACGAATATTCGTTACTGACGTGTTCGAGTGTTTTACTTCTGGACTGACGGACGGCTATGTGAAAGCGCAATTCACACACTCACAGAATCAGAATCACAGAGCTGTTGCCTTGCAGAAGAAGGCCGTTCAGCCCATCATGTTTACACTGGCTCTCTAAATGAGCAATTCACCTTGTGTCATTCCCAAGTGAATTGCTGCCTGGGAAGCCATGTACCCCATTCACTAAATTGGATACATTCATAATTTTTAATGCTAGCTGTCAAATCACTTTGCATAAAATTGTTTATTTTGAAGTGGTGTAACTTTGTGTTTATTTTGCCCATAGCAAGATGCCACGGGATGAGATGACTCACTGGTTCATGTGCTAAGTTAAGAAGGAACAATTCTCAGCTCTTCATCAAATAATGTCATGGGGTATTTAGCATTTATATGTAGGCAGTACCTTTCTGTAATATCCCATGGAAGGATGGCACTATTAAGAGTGTGGCACACCCCTCCCAGTACTTTGTGTGCTGTGTCAGTCTTGATTATGGGTTCAAATCCTGGAACGGACATGTGCTCATATCCTGGTGACTCAGAGGCGAGAATGCGACCGGCCGAGCCCAGTTGACATGTTTCCTGCCTGTTGCAAAAAGAGTTTCTGTGAACACTACTCTAAATGAATGGCACTGTGAGGCCCAGAGGACTGAATGGCTTCTTTCAGTTCCTCTGTTCCACTCAGAATATCCAAACAAAACAGACTGACAATCAATAAAGGCAGTAGGATACAGAACAATATAATCCAAAACAATAGTTGGAACAAGTCATGGAAAGTCCCGATTCAGCTCGAGCACTGTCTATGTTTCTGGTCGATGAATCATTTTGGAGGTGCTGAATCACTGGAATAGATTCACCAAGGGCTGTTTCCTCTTCATCAGGGCTCCGCACGTTAGGAGGCAATCCCGGCAGAATTTGAGCTCTTCAGCCTGCAGATGGAAGTCTCTGAGAAGTGATCTAACAGTGGCAGTGTTATAACCCTAATGGAATTCTTGGGATCTGGACCGTACAGTTTCCCATGACCTCTTCGGAATATGAACTTCTTCTTTAAGGGAGAGGGCTTCCCCTTAATAATGAGAGCCCCAGCTTGTATAAAAACCATGGCATGGGTGCAGGTTGGGAAAGGAGTTCCTTAGGGGATTGAAGGGGTTTGGGATTTGTATTGTAATAAACCTTGTTCATTAATTTCTACCATCGTCTTAGAGTTCTGCTTCACGTTGGGAATGAGGATTCAATGGAGTTTCCGTCGACACAGGTTGCTGCACACCCGGTTCACCTCATCTAGGCTTTGGGAGGCCCCACTACTAACAGCCGAAATGCTGCATATAGGAAAGCCGGAATATTTTAACGCAGTTACAGATGATTGGAGGCAATACGTGGAAGGAATTAAATAATTTTGTTCGAACAAATACGACTACCGACGATGAGAGATAAACTGTGGTACTATTATTAGTCTTGCGGAGGGCCCACATGCAGTGTGATAAAGAGCTGACTCACCCGCCCCCCCCCCCCCCCCAAGTTACCCGGTCATTCGCTGCCCTGTTGGCCCCAGCAGGGTGCATGTTGACCCGAAACCACCGCTCATCCTACACCATTTCCGGTTCCTCATGGCTGCTAAGACCCAGGCAAAGTTGGTGAATGACTTCTTGGCCCCCCTCCGAAAACTGGCGAAGAATTACAAATTCGGGGTGACATTGAATGAGACATTGCTTGGTGTGTGAACTCCGCAATGTGACCACCTCATGGAAATTACTAGCTGAGGCCTACCTAGACCTGCAGCACCCAGTGGAGATAGTCATCTCCAGAGAAAGTGCCGAACAAGGGGTCCAGGAACTCCAGGGCCAGGCAGTGGTCAGTCTGGGAAGCCAAAGCAAGCGCCAATCACACTAGGCTAGGACTGAGTGAGCCGGCTCCCGGCAGTGGGACACCTACCAGAAGAACGTGGATCACTGTAATAGAGTAAGAAGTCTTATAACACCAGGTTAAAGTCCAACAGGTTTGTTTCAAATCAATAGCCTTCAGAACAGCGACCTCGACACCACACAACCCTGCCATGGCAATCTCTGCAAGACATGCCATATCATCGACATGGGTACCACCATTACACATGAGAACACCACCCACCAGGTACACGGTACATACTCGTGCAACTCGGCCAATGGTGTCTACCTTATGTGCTGGAGGAAAGAATGTCCCGAAGCATGGTACATTGGCGAGACCATGCAAACGCTGCGACAACGAACATTGCGCGACAATCGCCAGGCAGGAATGTTCCCTTCCAGTCGTGGAACAATTCAGCAGTCAAGGGCATTCAGCCTCTGATCTTCAGGTAAGCGTTCTCCAAGGCAGCCATCAGGATGCGCGACAACGCAGAATTGCTGAGCAGAAACTTATCTCCAAGTTCCGCACACATGAGTACGGCCTCAACTGGGACCTTGGAGTCATGTCGCATTACATTCACCCCCACCATCTGGCCTGGGCTTGCAAAATCCTACCAACTGTCCTGGCTTGAGACAATTCACACCTCTTTAACCTGGGGTTACCCCTCTCTCTGGATCTGTAAAGACTTAATTACCTGCAAATGCTCGCATTCAAAGTATCGTCTTGCATCTTTAAATTTGTCTATATATATGTTTCTGGAACTTACCTCTTCATTCACCTGAGGAAGGAGCAGGGGTCCGAAAGCTGGTGATTTGAAAGAAACCTGTTTGACATGAGTCACGCTTTCCTCCAGTTGGTTCTGGTTCCTGAGTCCAGATGCTTCATAACCATAAACACACACAGGGGGCTATATGAATACACCCGCCTGCAATATTCCACCATGTAATGGAGAGCATCCTGCAAGGCCAACCTCACGTGGCGGTCTATCTAGATGACATCCTGATCATGGGCTCGTCTGACCAGGAGCACCTACAAAACCTGACCGATGTGCTGAGGTGTTCTGAAGAAACTGGCATCTGTTTTCGTTGGGAGAAATGTGTCTTCAATGCCACTGAAATAACATACCTCAACTACTATACCACTGGCTTGCACCCAGTGGAAGAAAGGGTGCAGGCAATTGGCCAGGCTCCAGCACCAGATGGCCTGACAAAACACCGATCATTCCTGGTAAACTACTATGGTAAGTTCCTACCAAACCTGGCCATCATTTTAGCCCCCCTCCACTGTCTGTTAAAATAAGGACAACACTGGGAGTAGACCCGAGAACAGCAGGTGACTTTCACCAACGTGAAACAACAGCTCTCCTCATCAAGACTGCTAACCCACTTTGACCCATAACAACCACTCCTGATGACCTGCAATGCTTCTCTGTATGGCACCAGGGCCATGTTGGTCCACACCATGGATGATGGATCTGAACATCCCATTGCCTTTGGTTCAAGAACGTTGGAAGACGCAGAGAAGCTCAGATCGAGAAAGAGAGTTTGGCCATCGTGTTCAGGCTCAGGAAATTTCATCAATATGTCTACGGGCATCGCTTCATTGTTCTCAAGGACAACAAGCCCATCCGAGGGCTCTTCAAGGAAGATTGAGCAATTCCCCCCATTGTTTTTGCCCAAATCCAGTGATGGGCGCTGCTGCTCGCAGCACATGACTATGTTTTAGGACACTGCTTTGGGACCAAGATTCACCATGCCAACGTGTTAAGCCACCTGTCCCTGCTGGCCAGGTCACCTACACCAGCGGTGGCCACCGAGGTCATTGCCACCCTCCATTTTATGGAATCGTTACTGGTCATGACGACCTGCATCCGCAGGTGGACCCAGCCTGACCCTCAGCTATCCTACATCCGCCACATGGTACAGTATGAGGCTCAGCACAAGGCTTTACCACAGGACCTGAAGGCCTACATCACAAAGATGCAAGAGCTTAGCATATATGGGTGGCATGGTAGCACACTTCACAGCGCCAGGGTCCCAGGTTCGATTCCCGGCTTGGGTCACTGTCTGTGTGGAGTCTGCACGTTCTCCCCGTCTGCATGGGTTTCCTCCAGTTTTCCTCCCACAAGTCCCGAAATTCATGCTGTGAGGAAATTTAGACATTCGGAATTCTCCCTCTGTGTACCCGAACAGGTGCTGGAATATGGCGACAAGGGGATTTTCAAAGTAATTTCATTGCAGTGTGAATGTAAGCCTACTTGTGACAATTAAGATTATTTAAAAAAATTGAGAAGACAATGTGATCCTTTGGGGGCCACATGTGTAGCCCCCGAATGTGAATGCGGCCCGGTCCTGATGGACCTCCACAATGTACACCCAGACGTGCCCAAGATGAAAATGTTAGCTCATGGCTATGTTCAATGGCTTGGCATCGATGTGGACATTGAGCGGGTAGCATGCACGGCATACACGAGGTGCTGGTATAGACAACGGTACGACGTTTACAAGTGCGGAATTTGCGGAATTCGTGTCCATCAATAGATATTGGCGGGAAAGCCCGTCTCACTCAGGACCTAACCGAGGTGGACACAGGCCGCCGCAGGTCACTGTGCGAATTCACCCATGAAACACATACACATCCGGAATTTTGGCAATGGGGCCGCTCGGATTCCGGACGTTGTGTTGGCAAAAACGGGTCCGGTTTCCCACCAAGCACAGACAGAGGGCCGAGAGTCTAATTGCCATTTGTCCCAACTCCGCGCCATCTGCTGGATACTCCAGCCATGCCGGCCATTGATTCAGATGTCCCAGCTCCACCGTCTTCACCAGTTGGCGAGGATCCAGAGGACATTTTTGAGGACACCCAGATGTCAGACGAAGAACTGCCTAGCTCCGACTCGGAAACCGAGATGGACGTTCTGCCACCGCCGGAGGCGCCCATGCCGTGGCTGCACCAGAATGCCTGCCTCCGCCAGACATTCTGCACCCAGACGCCACTCCCCGGTCCAATATACACCCACTGACATCCCAAGGTCTGCACCTGAACACTGTCCTCAGGTGAAACGGTCAAAAGGCCCAGCGCACTTACCCATGGATGTGGACGGTGCTCCGGACTCAGGAAGGGAGGGGTGTTATAACCCCAGTGGAGGTCCCGGGTTCAGGACTGTACAGTTTCTCATGACCTCCCCTGAATATGAACTTCCCCTTCCCCTTAACAAGGTGAGCCCCAGCTTGTATAAAAAACCCAGATCAGTGAAGGAGACCCTTAGGGGAGTTGCGGTGCGGTGCGGTACCATACCTTGTTCGTTAATTTCTGCTGTCATCTTTATGTTCTGCTTACCGCGGAATTAACAGACAGGCTAGATTATAAATGGTTTGCAAAACTTACATTTGGAATGTTACTTTAGATTAAACTGTGAGAGTAGACCATAAGCCAGAGACTTCAAATAGCAAATTTTGAATTGAGAATTGGGCACTCTTCACGAAAACATTAGTAATAAACACAGTTGGAGGAAGTGGAGGTGAAAATCAACCCTTGACCCCACTTTATTTGCAAACTAGCCCCCCTTCTCCCACTATCCTTTCCTTTTCAAAGTACTGAACATGTCGTTGCCTCCCAATAGCATGCCCATCTTTCCTGGAACTGCATGTTTGAATCTCTTCAATCAGATTTTCACCACTGTCACTAAACAGCTCTTAGCAAAGTCATACATGAAAAATGAAAATCGCTTTATTGTCACGAGTAGGCTTCAATGAAGTTACTGTGAAAAGCCCCTAGTCGCCACATTCCGGCGCGGCTGGTACGGGAATCGAACCATGCTGCTGGCCTGCTTGGTCTGCTTTAAAAGTCAGCGATTTAGCCTAGTGAGCTAAACCAGCTCCTGGCTGATGTCTTATGTGACTCTGACAAAGGTAAAGTGCAGGTAAACTGTTCCTCCTCATTCTTCTCCATCCATCTTCAGCTTTTGACATGGTTGACCACACCATCCTCCACCAACAGCTCTCTCCCATTGTCCAATGCGGTGGAACAACACTTGCCTAGTTCCATTCTTATCCATCTAAATCATGGCCATACCTTCTGCACCATATAGCTAGGAAGGAGCTCAAGAAAGGGCTTAGGAGAGCTAGGAGGGGCATGAGAAATCCTTGGTGGGTAGGATCAAGGAAAACCCCAAGGCTTTTTACACTTATGTGAGGAATAAAAGAATGACCAAGGTGAAGATAGGGCTGGTCAAGAACAGTACTGGGAACGTGTGCATGGAGTCTGAAGATATAGGAGAGGCCCTAAATGAATACTTTTCTTCAGTGTTCACAAAGGAGAGGGACCATGTTGTTGAGGAGGATAGTACGATACAGGCTGGTAGGCTGGAGGAGGTAGATATTCGGAAGGAAGACGTGTTAGAAATTTTGAGAAGCCTGAGGATAGATAAATCCCCTGAGCATTATGGGATATATCCTCGGATTCTTTAGGAGGCGAGGGATGAGATTGCAGAGCCTTTGGCTTTGATCTTTATGTCCTCACTGTCTACAGGAATAGTGCCAGAAGACTGGAGAGAGGCGAATGTTGTCCTCTTGTTCAAGAAAGGGAATAGCTATAACCCAGGGAATTATAGGCCGGTTAGTCTCACTTCGGTCATGGGTAAATTATTGGAAAGAGTCCTGAGGGATAGGATCTATGATCATTTGGAAAGATACAGCTTAATCCAGAATAGACAGCACGGAATTGTGAGGGGAAGTCTTGCCTCACAAGTTTGATTGTATTCTTTGAGGAGGTAACTAAGTACATAGATGAAGGTAGAACAGTTGATGTTGTATACATGGATTTTAGTAAGGCGTTTGATAAGGTACCCCATGGTCGGTTCACGCAGAAAATAAGGAGGCATGGCATAGATGGAAATTTAGCCGATTGGATCAGTAACTGGCTATCACATAGAAGACAGGTGGTAGATGGTAAATTTTCATCCTGGAGCTCAGTCACCAGCGGTGTACCACAGGGATCAGTGCTGGGTCCTCTGCTATTTGTGATTTTTATCAATGACTTGGATGATGGAGTTGAAGGTTGGGTTAGTAAATTTTCTGATGCCACCAAGATTGGTGGAGTAGTGGATAATGTGGAGAGCTGTTGTAGGCTGCAAAGAGACATTGATAGGATGCAGAGCTGGGCTGAAAAGTGGCAGATGGAGTTTAACCCTGATAAGTGTGAGGTGATTCATTTTGGCGGGACAAATTTGAATGCGGATTACTGGGTTAACGACAGGGTTCTGAAGAATGTGGAGGAGCAGAGAGATCGCGGAGTTCATGTCCATAGATCTCTGAAAGTTGCCACCCAAGGGGATAGAGCCGTGAAGAAAGCCTATAGTGTTTTAGCATTTATCAACAGGGGGATTGAGTTTAAGAGCTGTGAGGTTATGCTGCAACTGTACAAGACCTTGGTTAGACCACATTTGGAGTATTGTGTGCAGTTCTGGTCACCTCATTATAGAAGGATGTGGAAGCGTTGGAAAGGGTGCAAAGGGGATTTACCAGGATGCTGCTTGGATTGGAGGGCAGGTCTTATGAGGAAAGGTTGAGGGAGCTAGGGCTTTTCTCATTGGAGCGAAGGAGGATGAGAGGCAACTTAATAGAGGTTTATAAGATGATGAAAGGGATAGATAGAGTGGACGTTCAGCGACTTTTCCCTCGGGTGGATGTAGCTGTTACAAGGGGGCATAACTATAAGGTTCATGGTGGAAGACATAGAAGGGATGTCAGAGGTAGGTTCTTTACTCAGAAAGTGTTTGGGGTGTGGAACACACTCCCAGCTATGGTCGTGGAGTCGGACACTTTCGGAACTTTCAAGCGGTTATTGGATAGGCATATGGAGTAAAATGACTGGGAGTAGGTTGATTTGATCTTTGTTTCAGACTAGTTCGGCACAACATTGTGGGCCGAAGGGCCTGTACTGTTCTGTACAGTTCTATGTTCTGTACCTCTGGTGCCCTGATATCTCCAGTTTTTGATTTACATGGTGCCCATCGGTGACATAAACCAAAAGCACAGTTAGTTTTTAGATAATGAAATACAGCAACTAACAACTCCCCAAGTCCCAGCCGGGACCATCCCGAGGTGCTGGCTCCCTTCTGGGCCGGGTTTTATCTCAAGAAATTAGCCACCCCGCTGTTGGACCTTCGGCTCTCAGTGGAGGAACTTTCATTCCACAGGCCCCAAGGGGAGATCGATTGGGTTACCTCCGTGGGACTCGCGGGGGTAATGACATTCCTCTCCCCCAAAGTCCACAAGTCCCTCTGTCACAGAAGGTGGAGGAGGCTGTCTTCTCGTCTTTGCCTGAGGTTGTGCATCTGGCTGGGTGGGACAGCGTGTTGGATGTCGGGGAATGCCGTTTTTGCGGCAATCATCCAGGGAACACCGTTGGCGACCATTCCCTGGCGAGGCTGTCATCAAAAACCATGAATGCCTGAGTCTCCATGTCGGTTCTTGAATCCTCCACCTCACCCAACTCAGTGTCAGAGGTGATGTCCCCAGGCCCCCTTGTGCCAGGCAGGTGGGGCTGCAAAATGGTTCCCCCCAGTGGGGTTGGTCCTGACTAAGGTTATCCACATGCTTTCCAGGCCATCCACTCCCATGTTTTTACCAGACCAGTTTGTTCCACCATGGTCCCTGATATCGACTGGGCACCGTCTCCAAATTTACTGTCCCCCAGTTGAAAACTTCTGTCCGACATCAGTCTGCTTTGGTACTGCCTCTGGGGATCTTGTCTCCATTCCACTTTCCCACGAATATCGGGGAATGTTAAACTCAGGCGGGTTCTCAGCCTCCGGCCCAACAGCAGTTTCATCGGTGCCACATCGGTCGTAACATGTGTCATGACACGGTAGCTGAACAAAAAACACACCAGCCTCGTCTCCACGGATCCCTTGGCCTGTTTCCTCATATCCTTCTTGAAAGTCTGCAAAGCTCGTCCAGCCAGACCATTTGAGGAAGGGTTGTATGGGGCTCTCCGACTGTGCTTCACCCCATTTGTCTTCATGAAGTGTGTGAACTGTTCGCTAGTAAACGGGGTATTGTTGTTCATGATTAATACCTCTGGGATGCCATAGGTATTGAATGAGAGGCATTGTTTCTTGATGGATGTCTAACCATTTGGACAGGCATCCACTATCAATAAGGACATTGAGCCCTGCTTGAACATTGAGGTCCGGCAAAATCTGCATGCTGCCACAACCAAGGCTAGCCCGGCCATTCCCATGGATGAAAGGGTGCGACTGGCAGGAGCTTCTGATGTCCCTGTCATTTGGTGCATTGCTGCTTGATGTGACCATCCAGGCCTGGCCACCATACGTAGCTCCTAGTGAGCATTTTCATTTTTGATACCCTTGTAATGTTCTTTGATTGGGCTGATGTGGAATCTCGATATTGCCGTGTGAACAAAGAACATTGAATTTTATTTTATAAATAAAGTTATTTATTACTGTCACTACACTAACGAATAACTAAAATGCCTAAGATGAATACAGTTGGAAATAAATGTCTAACACTAACTTACACTAAGATAGAACAGAACTGTTCTAATATGCGACTGCTATCAACTCCTGTTATGGGTCAGGATTTAGAGAATCCCAAAGTGTATCATGGAGTTCACCTGACCCACAACTTTTAATAGATTGTGGTATGGGGAGCTCACTCTACAGGTATGGCACAGCAGTAATGGACCAGTATTTTTTAAAACAAAACAATGTTTATTCTATGAACTCATGTTAATCTTTTTAAAACAAACAGTGAATATCTTAGCAACCATTAATTCAAATACACCCCCCAAAGAATACAACATTAAGTAATCTGTATGCTGTCCTTTTAACACCCAGAAGACTGAACAAACCTCTAACCAGAAGCACATCAGGATTTACATTCAATACTGAAACCATTTATCATTCTGGATTCACCAAATGATTAAGAAATAGTCCTTCATGGCAGAGATCAACAGTACAGCTGCTTTGTCTGACTTCAGCTGCAACACACTGAAAAACGAAACTAAAAAGACAGACACACCCAAGCTCTTCTCAAAGTGAAACTAAAAAGCAGAACCAGAGCTCAGCTCCACCCACACTCTAACATCACTGCAGTAATATGAGCAGCCAAACATTACTTAAAGTGACATTCTCATGACACTCCTTTCTGAAGGAACACATGGTGCATCTGGGTCCCGGGACTCCGTACTCGCCCCACCTGCTGGTCGGATGCTAGAACTACAACAGTAAAACATAACTTATAATACACATGCAGATCATAGAATTTACAGTGATGATGAACTACTCATATTATACACAGATGATAGGCTGCATATCATCACAACCCCGGTCCATTGGGTAGATCTTGAAGTCTGGGCTGCCTGCCCTGACTCAGAATCAAAACCTGAGCTCCCCATAGGGATATGCCATAGACATCGAATTTACAGTGCATCATCAAGGCTGAGCTCTCGCTGTTTGGCCTCAAAACACGTAACTCCTTGGTCAGTTTTCCTTGCTGACCCCTGTATTAGACGACAAGGCATAACTTTGCCAACACCGTTTCCTACTGCATCCAGTCGCGAACTTGAACGGCAGTGACTGGCAAGGTATCCCTAAAATTTAAGATCGATATGACCTCGTCAGTCACTGGTGGCGATGGGGGGCACATTGGCAATGGGAGTCGGCTCAGAGCATCTGCATTTGCGATCTGCATGCCCGGTCAATACTCAAACACGCTAACAGGAAGGCCCAACGCCGTATCCAGATAGCTGCTTTCGGCGGAATTATCTTGTCCTCTTTAAACAACCCAAGCAATGGCTTGTGGTCTGTCATGATAGTGAAATGATGCCCATACACATTCTCGTGAAATTTCTTCACCGCAAATTAACATTTTTTTTTTAAAGTACCCAATTATTTGTTTCCCAATTAAGGGGCAATTTACTGCGGCCAATCTACCTACCCTGCACATCTTTGGGGGGGGGGTGGGGTGAGACCCATGCAGACACTGAGACACAGGGAGAATGTGCAAACTCCACACGGACAGTGACTCGGGGCCAGGATCGTACCTGGGTCCTTGGCACCCTGAGGCAGCAGTGCTAGCCACTGCGCCACAGCAATGCTTCAATACAGTAAATTGTAACAACACTCTGGGATAGCGTGCAGTCAATTCCAGCCGTATGTGCCCCAGATTCACAACGCAGGTTAATTAACCAATAATTCTTGGAAAAATGCCCAAAGTCTGCCTTGACTGCCTAATAATCACAATCACCAGGTTTGAAAAGTTTTCACACAATGGGCGCGATTCTCCGCAATGGCCGATGCCAGCGTGAACCCCGGAGTATTTCACGACGGCGTCGGAGGCCGCTCCTCACCCACTATTCTCCCCCCTCCGGGGGGCATTGCGGGGAACTCGGCCGCTGGGCCTTGACGCTGGTGTCAAGGCGGCGTGCCAATAATGACGTGGCCAGCGGCGCCTAAGTGACGTCAGCCGTGCATGCACAGGTTGGCTGGTGCCAACCCACGCTTGCGCGGTTGCCGTCTTCCCCTCCGCTGCCCCACAAGACTTGGCGGCTTGATCTTGCGGGGCGGCGGAGGGGAAAGAGTGCGTCTCTGAGAGACGCCGGCCCGACGATCGGTGGGCACCGATCACGGGCCAGTCCCCTCCCGAGCACGGCCGTGGTGCTCAATCCCCTCGCCGCCCCCCAGAGGCCCCAAACTTACCTTTTGCACGATGTTAACGCCGGCAGCGACCAGGTGTGGTTGCCGCCGGCGTGAACAGGTTGGGAACGTCAGGCTGCTCGGCCCATCCGGGCCGGAGAATCGCCGGTCGCCGTGAAAACGGCGACCCGCGATTCTCCAAGCGGCGTGTCGCAAAACATGACACGCCATTTTGGGGGGGGGGGTGGGAGAATCGCGGGGGGGTGCCAGAGCGGCCCTCCCGCGATTCTCCCACCTGGCCTGGGGAGCAGAGAATCACACCCAATGACTGTTTACTTGTAACAAGAACTATAATGAAATATGCAGCAAATACCTCTGGTCATCTATGACCTAATTCCTAATAACCCATTTTAACTTGCCCTCCAACCTCTACACACACATACAAGACAGTCTCAGAGGGGGAAAAATGGTAAAAAATCATGAGTAAAAGGAAAAAGAGTCTTTGTTTCAGATGGTGGTTTCCTGCACCGTATTTCTCTTCATACTTTGCTTTCAGTTCATGGTTTGTATTCAGGCCTCTGTAGTTTCAGAAATAGAGCACACACATGCTTCCTGGAGAGAAATAGCAGGTTCTGCTCTTCATTCCAAGCCTACAATGGTTTTCCTGCAGATATCTTTTCTGCAGTTTCAGAAATACATCATTCCCAGGCTTTCTGAAGGAAGATAACAGGTTCTTGCCTCTGTGCTGCCTGGTTCAAACTGAAGCCTCTTGGGACTCTAAAAAGCATTCCACTGGGATAGGATCCAGTCACACCTGTTTTAGAGTCCTGGAGTCATAGATAGTCATGCATGTTTACAGCATGGAAATGGACCCTTCAGCCCAGCTTGTCCATGCTGCCCAGTTTCTATCACTAAGCTAGTCCCACTTGCCTGCATTTGGCCCATATCCCTCTATACCCACTCTGCCCATGTCACTGTCTGTTTTATAAAGGACAAAATTGTACCTGCCTCTACCACTGCCTCTGGTAGCTCATTCCAGATGCTCACCATGCTCTGTGTGAAACCATTTCCCCTCTGATCTCTTTTGTATCTCTCCCCTCTCACCTTAAACCTGTGCCCTCTCGTTCTAGACTCCTCTACCTTTGGGAAAAGATGTTGACTTATGTTGACCTTATCTATGCTCCTCATTATTTTATAGACCTCTATAGGATCACTCCTAAGCCTCCTACGCTCCAGGGAAAAAAGTCCCAGCCTGCCCAGCCTCTCTTTATAACTCAGACCATCAAGTCCCGGTAGCATCCTCGTAAATGTTACCAGGCAGAGTACCGCCTTTTGGGCCAATTGCCTGTCCACCGGCTAGTCAGTCAATCAAACCAAATTCCACCCCATCTCTCTCTCTGGTGCTAACAAACCTACAGCCTCCTGTTCAAACCATCTGGGATTAGCAGAATGTTCTCTCCTGTAACTTCTGAATTCTGCTGCTTGACTTAAAGAGACAGGCCCATTAATCATCCATGGATCAAAAATAACAACAACAAAGGAAAGGGGAAATAAGGGAATAAACAGTAGGGACACTTACAAAATACCTCATCATAGTGCTCCATAAAAGTAGTCCCACAACAGATATAGTGCAGATTAGGAGCAGGTCAAAGACCCATCCACATTAAAACCAAAGCAAAATACTGCAGCTGCTGCAAGTTTGAGATAAAAACGAGAAGCACTGGAAATACTCAGCAAGTCTGGCAGCGTCTGTGGAGAGAGAAACAGAGTTAATGTGTGCGATTCAGTGTGCAGATGTTAAAGTCTGCTAATGGAATGCTTAGTGGAGTATTTCCTGGTGGCTGTAGTACCGAGAAACACCCTGCTACTCAACGGCACTCTGCCGTTTCTTTTGGTCTTGGAGAGATTATCCCCGCCCAAGGTCACACTTAGAGGGATTTCCTACTGGCCAGCTGAAGCCCCTTTCAGGCCTTCCTCCTGCTTGTTTGCCATCGCCACCTCCTTGGGGAGGCCCCGGGAACACCCCTCACCCCTCTCTACTCAGTAAGGCCCCCTCTAGCCCGACCCCTGACATTGCCAGCCTGCCAGTTCCCTGGCACCCCAGCAGTGCCACCCAGACACCCCAGCTGTGGTGCCAGTCTGACAGTGCTTATGTGCCCAGGTGCCAGGGGAAGTGCCAGGGTGCCACCCTGCCCTGCCCCCGATCATCAATGGCCTGTGGATCAGTACTAAACGGCACCCTGGCAAGGTCTCTCAGGCGCGGCTAGTGAGTCCTGGGTGAATCCAGTGAACGGGTATTTGAATGAGCAATAAGTCTCGTTTAAATATCCAGATCTAGATCTCACCCAGAGAAGGTAAGATCCAGATGCCGGTGGGCGGAGCGAGGCGGGTGGCTCACAATCGACCCACTGCGGAGCCCAATTTGGGGCTCACGCACAATTCACCGGGTGCAATGAGGTCACAATGGCGCCCAACATTTCAAATCTAACATGACTCTTTTTTATAACTGGCAGTTCACATGCGACTCTGTTTCTCTCTCCACAGATGCTGCCAGGCGTGCTGACTATTTCCAGCATTTTCTGTTTTTGTCCCTTTACCTTGATCAATGAAATATTCACAAGTCAGGCAGAGTATAGGTACAATGTAATGTGAAGCTCCCTCAACAATGGCTCAAAAAGCTGCCATTAGCCCAACCTCAAAACTTATCCATTGATTTTGTTTCTGTGTGTGTGTTTTACTACATTCATTCAACTTTTTTATTGAAGACTCTGCCCTTTCACAAAAAACTAGCCTGGGGTGTATTATATTTTTTTTGCCCCGAACTGCAAGTCCACATTGCATTTCACCTTTATATTTCTCACTTTCAAAATGGGAAGGAAAAAATTCAAAATATAAAGTCAGTGAAAAATACATAAAACTTAAGGGTTGCCCAGCAACAGTTTCGACAGAATAATGGACAATTATGAAATTGCGTCAACAAAATACCACTAAAATACCCAGATTACATTTTATTTATTTTACTTAGTGAAATGAAAAAATGAAAATTGCTTATTGTCATGAGTAGGCTTCAATGAAGTTACTGTGAAAAGCCCCTAGTAGCCACATTCCGGCGCCTGTCCGGGGAGCTTGGTACGGGAATTGAACCGTGCTGCTGGCCTGCTTGGTCTGCTTTAAAAGCCAGTGATTTAGCCTGGTGAGCTAAACCAACCCCTAGTGAGTCAGCATCCCTGGTTTTATATTCCTTGTGGCAAAAACCTCTTATTCTTGTAAAACAGTGAATCTTCTGACTTGCGGTTAGCCAAGCCATGGAAGATTGATTTGTTCATGGGATACTTTCCTGAGATAAGTCATATTGGCTGGTTTTGTTCTAACTGGAGTCATAAAAGGTTATTTTGATGGAAGGTATGCATCATAGTTAACCAAAATATTAGAGCAAATTCACTGACCGCACATAGCTAGCCAAACCACGAGAATACTTTCCACATTCTCCCACAGGGATATCAAAAGAACTATCCCATGGTACATCTAATGAATTACTGAAACATGGTAGGGTAGCATGCCCATTATTTTTGCTAACTTACAAAAACAAGTTGTACTTACTGGAAATAAGTGAAGCCAGTCATGAGTGTTGTCTGTAAATTCATTTAATGGGAAATAGAGTTTGCTTTTTTATAAAAATTTATCAAACCAAGTATTCAATTTTCACACAGTTGGAGAGATAGAATAAACACATGAGTGGAATGTGTCGATATGTGATTCAGGTCATCAGGAGCTTTTTTCACCACCAGCAGAATAGCCCATAAGGACATGCTGATAACTGGTGTAATGCAGGGCCTTTGCTCTGTACATATAGTATATAGCATTCATAGCTTGTACAGATCTGTAACATGTGGTAGGCACTGTCATCTTTATTTTACCTTCATTTACGGGATGTGGGAATTGCTGGCTCGGCCAGCATTTATTGTCCATCTCTAATTGCCCTTAAGAAGATGGTGTGGGTACACCCACAGTTCTGTTAGGGAAGGACTTTTTGGATATTGACCCAGTGACAATGAAGAAACAACAATATATTTCCAATCAGGATGGTGAATGACTTCAAGTGGAACCTCCATGTTGTGGTGTTCCCAGGTATCTGCTGCTCTTGCCTTTCTAGATGGTAGCGGTTGTGTGTTTAGAGGGTGATGTCACAGGAGTCATGGTGAGTTCCTGTATTACAACTTGTAGATGGTACACACGGCTGCCACTGTTCGACAGTGATGGAGTTAAGTGAATGTTTGTAGAAGGAGGAGCAATCAAGCTGGGCTGCTTTTTTCTGGATGGCGTCAAGCTTCTTGAGTGTTGCTGAAGCTGTACTGAAGCTGTAGCTGAAGATGGTTGGGCCTAGGACAGTACTCTGAGAAACTCCTGCAGCAATATCCTGGAACTGAGATGATTGACCTCCAACCACCACAACCATCTTTCTTTGTGTCAGGTGTGATAAATGTAAGAAAATTGTCATATTCTATAGTTTGTATTTTTGCAGTAATATTATTAAAACCTGGGTTAAAATGAATACAGACAGTATGTCTGCTAGAACTGTGATTAAAAGTGAGGCAATCAGTGATTTTTGTAGGGAAGTGTTTTGCAATTAGATAATAAAAGCTATTTTACCTGTTTGCAGATAGCAAGCTAATATAATATTTTAACAGTTAGCCTGGCTAAGCAAATCAAGGTACATGCTGTAACAAGAGACAAAAGAATGCTGTGTGCTTTGAATGCAGCTGGTTTAGCTAATGGGAGGGGCCAGGTCTATCTGGACAAAGTAGTTGCTTCCATGACTCGAAGTTGAGCAAAATGTTTTCAGCTTGATCCTAAAAAGAGAGTTTCTCTCTCCAAGGTTTCTGCACCAAGATAAGCAAGTAAAACCTGGTTATTAACTTTGTGCACATACGTGATACTTGCAATACATGGGTTGCTTAATTGGAATGTAGAGGCAGGTTTCAGGAAACAATTTAAGATGTTGTACCTGTTAATTGTATAGGTTTTATTTGTTGCTAATGTGCTTAATTCTGAGTTTAAATTAATGTTTGTTTTAATATAAAAGCCAGTTACTGGTCAGTGGTGCAGTAATTGGTCACTCCTGTGGTGTAGTAATCTTTCTTCACAGTTTTAACAAATGCAAATAATTGGGTTCTAATCCAGGATCTTATCCAAAATTGGGGTCTGGCACGGACCATAACACAAGTATGAATCCAACCAGCCTTGATGTCAAGGGAACTCACTCTCACCTCACAGTTACAATTCAGCTCTGTGTTCATATTTAAACCAAGGGTCGAATGAGGTGAGGAGCTGAATGACTCTGGGTGAACCCAAACTGAGCATTCTTGAGCAGGTTATTGCTAAGCGAGTGCTGCTTGATAGCACTTTTAATGACCTTTTCCATCACTTTTCTGATGAACAAGAGTAGACTGTGGGGCGGCAATTACTGGGAAACTAGAGGATTGGGAAATCTTTAAAACTCACCAGAAAGCCACAAAAAAACGATACAAAGAAAAGTAAGATAAATTATGAGAGTAAACGAGTTCAGAATTTAAGAACAAATTGCAAAAGTTTCTCCAAAGATATAAAATGAAAACTAGTGGCTACAGTAAACATTGGTCCTTTAGAGGGTGAGAAGGGGGATTTAATAATGAGGAAATGGCTGAGGCATTGAACAGGTATTTTGTGTTGGTCTTCACAGTAGAAGACACAAATAACATGCCAATAATTGATGGCAAGGAGGCTATGCCAGGTGAGGACCTAGAAACAATCTTTATCACTGAGGAGGTAGTGTTGGTCAAGGTAATGGGGCTAAAGGTAGACAAGTCTCCTGGTCCTGATGGAATCCATCCCAGGGTACTAAAAGAGATGGTGGAGGAAATAGCAAATGTGCTCTTAGTAATTTACTAACATTCACTGGACTCTGGGGCAGTTCCGACAGATTGGAAAACAGCAAATGTGACGCCACTGTTTAAAAAAGGAGGTAGACAAAAGGCGGGTTAGGCCGGTTAGCTTAACTTCTGTGGTGGGGAAAATGCTTGAATATATCATCAAAGAAGAAATAGCGAGACACCTGGATAGAAAATGTCCCATTGGGCAGACGCAGCATGCGTTCATCAAAGGCAGGTCATGTTTAACTAAGTTCGTGGAATTCCTTGAGGACATTACGAGCGTGGTGAACAGCGGGGAACCGGTGGATGTGTTGTATCTGGAATTCCAGAAGGCATTCAGTAAGGTGCCGTACAAGAAGCTGCTGTATAAGATAAAGATGCACAGCATTACGGGTAATATATTAGCATAGATACAGGATTGGTTAACGGACAGAAAGCAAAGGCTGGGGATAAATGGGTGTTTTTCTCGTTGGCGATCAGTGGCAGGTGGTGGACCTCAGGGATCAGTGTTGGTTCTGCAATTGTTTACAATTTACATCGATGATTTGGAGTTGGGGACCAAGTGCAATGTCGTAATGTGGCAAAGTTTGCAGATAAGTGGTAGAGCAAAGTCTGCGGAGGGATACAAATAGTTTAAGTGACCAACGCCTTATACAGCCAGAAGACTATATCCCTGCTCTTGTATTCTAGCCCTCTTGACATGAATGCTAAAATTACATTTGCCTTCCTAATTGCCAACTGAATATGCACTTTAACCTTAAGAGAATCCTGAACTAGGAGTCCTAAGTCCCTTTGTTCTTCTGATTTCTGAAGCCTTTACCCATTTAGAAAATAGTCCAGCCTCGTCCTACCAAAGTGCACAATGTCACATTTTTCTCCATTGTATTCCATCTGCCACTTCTTTGCCCACTCCCCTATTCTGTCCAGCTCCTTCTGCAGACTCTCTGTTACTTTAGCACAACCTGTCCCTCTACATATCTTTGTATCATCTGCAAACATAACAAACATGTCCTCATTCCAGATCATTAATGTCTTTCACGAATAGCTGTGGTAACAACACTGACCCCTGCGGAACACCACTGGTCACCAGCTGCCATCCTGAAAAAGACCCCTTTATCCCCACTCTCTTCCTTCTGCCAGCCAGCTAACCCTCTATCCATGGCAGTATCTTACCCTTAACACCATGGGCTTTTATCTTATTTAGCAGCCTCCTGTACGGCACCTTGTCAAAGACCTTCTGGAAATCCAAATAGATCACGTCTGTAATGGATCCAGCAGAGGGCAGTAGAGCGGAGCTACTGATTGGCTGTTCCGGGGAAAGTTGCATATGTGCAGTGTGGTCAGAGTAATTTGAAGGTGTACCTGCGCAAGAGACCCGAGGTGTTCAAGTGAAGGCAAGCATCCAGCAGAGGGCAGTAGAGCGGAGCTACTGATTGGCTATTCCGGGGAAATTTGCATATGTGCAGTGCGGTCAGCGTAATTTGAAGGTGGTTTGTGGAGGGGCTGTTGTCAGTTAGACAGAGTCACAAGCTCTCAGTTTACATTTTTCAACCCCAAGATGTCCTTAGTGTATCCTCTTTAGTACATCCTTGCGAAGATATTGCGGTATGACTATTGTGTTCAAAAGAAGCATCACTCTATTACTGATACTGAGGTCAGATCTTATATTGTAGAACTCCACACATTGACCTCTGGGCCAGTGTGTGTTGATGGTCCCATCCACTGGTTCTCCTTTGTCTAACTTCCTCGTTACCTCCTCAAAGAATTCTAACAGGGTTGCAGGGTTGACAGGCTAGATTTACTGTTATCTTTTCTGGGTCAATGACGGATCCATTCCTTTTTATTGATTTTGTAGTGGATTGATGCAACTGTTTCAGACTGAAGGAGACTGGGAACGGTGTCCTCACAGTCAGCATTGCAGTGAAGCTGTCTTAGAATGGCGTCCTCACAGCCACATCGCATTGAAACATTCTGGGATGGTGTCCTCACAGTCAGCGTTGTTGAGAGGCAGTCTGGGAATGATGTCCTCGCAGTCGGCATTGCAGAGAAGCAGTCTAGAAATGGTGTTCTTGCAGTCAGGGCCAGATTAAATGTATCCCAGGCTATTGAATGAGGAGAGGGAGGAAATAACAGGTGTAATGACAATAATTTTTCATTCCTCTCTGGCTACAGGAGAGGTTTTGGAGGACTGGAAGATAGCCAATGTGATACCGTTATTCAAGAAGGGAGAAAAGGATAAATCAAGAAACTACAGGCCAGTCAGTCTATCCTCAGTCATGGGGAAACTATTGGAAGAAATTCTGAGACAGAAATACTCTGTATTTGGCGAGACAGGGATTAATCAAGAACAGTCAGCATGGTTTTGTTAAGGGCAGGTCATGTCTGGCCAACTTGTCTGAATTTTTCGAAGAAGTGACCAAGTGTGTAGATAAGGGCAATGCATTTGGCACAGTCTATTTGGACTTCAGCAAGACTTTTGATAAGGTCCCACATGTGAGACTTCATGGGATCCAAGAGATCCAAGGAAATTTGGCAAATTGGATCCAGAATTGGCTGAGCGGCAAGAAGCAGAGGGTTAGGGTGAGGGGCGTTTTTCTGACTGGAAGACTGTGTACAGCGGGGTCCCATGGCAATCAGTGTTGGGGTCTTGCTGTTTGTGGTTTCTGTAAATTATTTTATGTAAGACATGAATGTAGGCAGGTTGAACAGTAAGCTCGTGGATGATACAAATATTGTTGGGGTGGTAAATAGTGAGGAGGATAACCTTATACTACAGGAGGATATAGATGGGCTGATTAGTGGTAAATGGTACTCAATCCGGATAAGTGGGAGGTGATGCACTTGTGCAGGGCAAACAAGGCAAGGGAATACATGATAAATGGTAAGACCCTGGAAAGCACTGAGGATCAGAGGATCCTTCGTGTATACCGGTCCCTTAAGGTAGCAGAGCAGGTAGATACAATGGTTAAGAAGGCAAATGGCATACTTGCCTTTATTAACAGAGGCATAGAATTTAAGAGCAGCGAGGTTATGCTAGAACTGTTTAAAATGTTGGTTAGCCCACAGCTAGAGGATTGCGTGCTGTTCTGGAATCTACATTATAGGAAAGATGTAATAGCACTGGAAAGAATGCAGAGGAGATTTACCAGGATGTTGCCGGGGCTGAAGAGTTTAAGTTATGAAGAGAGATTGGATAGACTCAGTTTGTTTTCCTTGGAGCAAAGAGACTGCTGAGAGACTGCGGGGGGAATAGAATTTAGATGTATAAATTGATGAGGGGCATAGATAGAGTGGAGAGGAATAAACTTTTCCCCTTGGTGGAGAGATCAATATTCATGCAGTATTTGACAGAAGAGAATCGTTTTAATCCATTGACCTCTGGCTTCTGGGCCCAGCACGCTCCTACTGCAGTACTCTGCTCTTGGTGGAGGGGTAAGTGACCCCCCAATAAATTTAAGGTAGCACGGTAGCATTGTGGATAGCATAATTGCTTCACAGCTCCAGGGCCCCAAGTTCGATTTCGACTTGGGTCACTGTCTGTGTGGAGTCTGCACATCCTCCCCGTGTGTGCGTGGGTTTCCTCCGGGTGCTCCGGTTTCCTCCCACAGTCCAAATATGTGCAGGTTGGGTGGATTGGCCATTCTAAATTGCCCTTAGTGTCAAAAATTCTATGATTAACCTAGGACAAAAGTTCGGCACAACATCGTGGGCCGAAGGGCCTGTTCTGTGCTGTATTTCTCTACTTCTATTTCTATTTCTAAGGTAAGGGACAGGAGGTTTAGAGGGGGTGTGAGAAAAACCTTTTTCACCCATAGGGTGGTGGGTGTCTGGAACTCGCTGCCTGAAAGGGTGGTGGAGGCAGAGATCCTCATAACAGTTAAGAAGTACTTAAATATGTACTTGCGATTTCAATACATACAAGGCTCTGGGGCAAAATTCTTCTAAATTAATTTGTGGCAGGTTTTTCAGATAGTTTCCCATCTGCTCTGCCAGCGAGTTCTCCACCACAATTCAATGAGACTTAGTCACGATTTTCGGCCTCTCCTAATATACACCAGTATATCATGGTGCAGACACACACTGATGGACACACACAGGGACCAATCAACATGCACAAACACCGCAGTCAATCACCAGTTAGAATACACACACTATAAAGGCAGAGGGCACCATGGTTCCCACTCATTCTGGGTGCTGCCTCTCAGTGGAACAAGAACTCATCCAGCTCAGCACAGACTCACATCATGTGCTGAGAGAATCAACTGGTTCGGACAAGGCTTAGGTCTCTTATGAGGCAGAACGGGTCCAAACGATTAAATCTTTTCAGGCTCTGGATCTGAATGATGGCGGTCATTTCGCGCACTTTTCACGGAGTCCCGCGCTGACACGCAGCGACCGTGGTGATGTCACGGATCGCTTCGCGCAGGTGCGCGCCTCGCTGGATCGCCCCACGCATGTGCGGTGGCGCGATGAACGTCCCGACGCTCCGACATGCGGCAACTGCGGCTCCGCCCACTTAAAGCGGCAATGTCCCGCAAAGTCCCCATGCTGCCTGCAGTGTGGCAAACGCGGCCACTACGTTACTATGTGCAGGTCCTCCCTACCTGCTGTTTTTAGGAGGTCCACCCAGCCCCACAGAGACGTCAGGGCTATCCAGCCTGCCATCAATGAACCTACTCCAGACCTTGCCTGTGATGACCCACAGGTCCCGTTCCAAGTTGGGATCGTCACCACGAGCAGGATGTCCCCCAAGCGTGGCACCAAACCCGTCCACATTCACAGCATCGAACAGGATGATGAGTGGTGTGCAACCCTTACGGTCAACCAGAGTTCGCCGCCCACCTCAGAGACTGAACTTATGAACTCTGCACATATGTGGACTTTCTGAGACTTTTTTTTTCTTTCCTTGTTGAATTTGTTCTCCAGTGATTTGTAAATAGCTTCGTTGGTTGTTCCAGTTCATGTTAGTCATCTGCACCAGGCACCTTCCTTTGTCCATAGTCTTGTTTCCTGTATATAGCTTTGTACATATGTCTTTGCACCTCACACGTAGTTAGGTACATTCTTCACACACCCACACTATTTATTATCACATGCCTACATCAACATTTTTTTATAAAAGGGGGATGTCATAATATACACCAATATATCATGGTACAGACACACACTGATGGACACACACAGGGACCAATCAACATGCACAAACACCGCAGCCAATCACCAGTTAGAATACACACACTATAAAGGCAGAGGGCACCATGGTTCCCGCTCATTCTGGGTGTTGCCTCTCAGTGGAACAAGAACTCATCCAGTCCAGCACAGACTCACAACACGTGCTGAGAGAATCAACTGGTTCGGACAAGGCTTAGGTCTCTAGTTTAAGTTAGCATCATTTAGACCCGCAGTCATCGTGTGTTAGTTAGTTAGAAGTTAGTTAATAAAATTGAGTTGAACCTTCCTCAGTGTTGGTAGTGCCTGTTCATCTCTCAAGTCTACACTAGCCAACACTTCAGGGCCCTGAGTAGTTTCTCACCAGTTTAGCCCACACTTAGAATTTTTTTTAGCACTGGGGACTGAACTCGGAGACCGGGATGCCATTTTGAAAGGGTGTCCTCTTCTCTAAGTGAGCTTGTGGGTCCCCCACAGCCCCACCCATGGGAATGGCAGCCTCCACACACATAGACACTACCCACAACCCCACAACCCCCCAGTGAGGACAATCTGCTATGGGGTACCTGGAGGTTCCCCCTCTTCAGGCCACCCCAAGCCCCTTTACAGCACCCCCTCCCTTCTGAGACGCACCCATCACCCTTCAAACCTCCCAGAAGCCCCAAACTACCTTCCCTGCACTCCCCCACCCCTCAAACCCCCCTCCATCCTCATTTCCTGGGCATGGCTCCTCTCGCACCCCCTGGCCCTTGGCAGTGCCACCCTGGAACTCAGCTACCCTTGCACTGCCATCCTGGCACCCAGGCAGTGCCATCCAGACTGAATTGGCTGTGCGATCTGGGCAGTGCCATGGTACCCATGTTCCAGGGGGAGGCCCAGGGGACTACCCTGCACATACCCTGACCACCCAGGTGTCTCTGATGGCCCGGGAGATCGCCGGCGTACCATTGCACGTTTGTGTGGACCAGGACTGATCGACGTTCGGCTGCAGCCTCCCGGGTGGAGGCCGGAGTATCGCTGGAGGTTGGTGGGTCCCGGGTAGGTAGGTCGTAAGGAGGTTTATGACCTACTTCCGGGAGCGGCACTTTGGTCCCGCCCATTTGGGGTTCCAACTCCGACGTCTCACAGGACATATGAATTCCACGGGATGTGGAGGCTGTTGGGCGGCTTGTTGTAGGCCTCTCCCGGGATTCTCCGGCTGCCGTCTGCTTTCGCTTGAGCGCAACGTGGCCGGTGAATTGTGCCTCTGGGCCAAGTGCTGGAAAGTGTGTTTAGAATAGTGTGGTGGTTGTTTTTGACTGGCTCAAACGCGATGGGCTGAAGGGCCTTTCTGAGCTGTGGCTCTATGGCTCTATCGGGGTATTAATTGAATCTCTGTACCTGCTTCTCACAAGTCCATCTTCCAAATGACGGGTGATATGTTTGCCCGGGCTGCCATTTTAAACCTCTTCTCTACTGCTGAGGCCTGTTAAAATGAGATGGTACTCAGACTTTCTGATCAGGCTGTATTCACAAAGGAACAGGGAGTGATTGACTATGTACACGTGCCATTTAAAACACCCTCTGATCAGCAGGAAAATCCATCAATCAGATGGTATTCCACTCCATTAATGATCAGATTTTGTGCAACCACAAAGATCATCGAGTGTACGTACGATATTTAGGAGGCTGCCATGATGTCTTCACCCTGCCCATCAAGCTTCTAATAGAAACTCACACCTTCAAGCAGACTCAGTGGATGGTTCATTGGAGATTAGAGCTACGTTCTGAGGGCGAGGTTGAAAACAGTTCTGAGGATCCCGAACACTGAGACGCCAGAAAGATACAACTGAAGATATGTGAGCACAAGAATGGTTGTGGAGACATCATGATGAAATTCAGGTGCTGAGACAGATCTGGAGATGTTATTTAGTAAACAGTGGCAAACGTGACCGGATTGATAGGGATGTGCTGTGCCTGGCCCAACAATAGCACAGCAGAGAGGACTGGAATTGGAGGAGGAGGATGATGATGAGCCCTCTGTGATTTCAGAGGAGGAGGAGGAGCCCGGGGTTAATCCAAGGCAGTGAAGCCATCTGGCAGACCAATTCTGAATACATTGTTCCCACACCACGCTCCCAACATAAAGAAGCCCCACAGTCAACAATCCATTCCGCTCACTGACATCGATTGCTTGTTTTCTACTCTTGACAGACCATTTTCTTCAAGGCTGATGGCCACTTGGCAGACGACAGGCAACAATAGAACGTTTAAGTCAAGTTTATGATGCAGAAACATCGACCATAAAATTGACAAATTTATACAGTGTTTAACATCAAAGCGATTACAACTACAAAAATGCTTTCTCTTTCTGTGTTTGGAGCCTGTCAGGACCCCATCAAAGACTGCCACACATGCATCAGTGCACAAACAGACTCACCCATCAGGACAGAATATGCGTTATGGGGCTGTGGATGAGGGACAAGGCCGGGGGGAGTAGAAGTGCTTTGAGCAGAATCCTACATCTCTCTAATGGTCTGCTCGCACTTCCTTGATCGCCAAAATCTGAAGAGCTCTTTGCGACAATTAAATGAGCCGCTGAATGGCGAAGGCAAGATCCTCCTTGCTCTTGTTTAAACTAGCAAACTGAAAATTGGCCATTGGTCAGGGCCAGCGTACATTCAGAATACCTTTAGGAGAGGTAACCACACTTTGGGAGAGTTAAGGCGCCCTTTGGGTTATTAAAAGTGAACATGGTTGTGCACTTCTTGTGAATAAATGCCATGGAACTATCAAGCTATAAAAGTGGTGTCCAGAAATGTGGTGGTTTTGAAATTAAGTCTGCAGGCCTCAGAGGTCTAAACAAACTAACGGCTTTATTTAGAAGATGTTAACACTAAAGGGTGCTATGTTGTACTGCCCATTTGCCTGTGCAGCTCATGTGTTCCGTCTGTTAAAGTGCCCCTGTTCCACTGCAAGGCTGAGTGTGACGAAATACTAGGAATACCATGAATATACAACATTTTCCTCACCCTTTAAAACAAAGGTACCAGGCACAATAGACAGTGTAGCATTAGCAATCATTTGCAACATGAATAATCAATTTGCAACATCAACCGTCATTCTCTGTGTGGTTGTTTCCAAACAGTCATTCTCAGGGAACTACAGGCCGGTGAGCTTTACGTCAGTGGTAGGGAAATTACTGGAGAGAATTCTTCGAGACAGGATATATTCCCATTTGGAAGCAAATGGACATATTAGTGAGAGGCAGCATGGTTTTGTGAAGGGGAGGTCATGTCTCACTAACTTGATAGAGTTTTTCGAAGAGGTCACGAAGATGATTGATGCAGGCAGGGCAGTGTGTGTTGTCTATATGGACTTCAATAAGGCCTTTGACAAGGTCCCTCATGGTAGACTGGTACAAAAGGTGAAGTCACACGGGATCAGGGGTGAGCTGGCAAGGTGGATACAGAACTGGCTAGGTCACAGAAGGCAGACAGTAGCAATGGAAGGGTGCTTTTCTAATTGAAGGGCTGTGACTAGTGGTGTTCCGCAGGGATCAGTGCTGGGACCTTTGCTGTTCGTAGTATATATAAATGATTTGGAGGAAAATGTAACTGGTCTGATTAGTAAGTTTGCAGATGACACAAAGGGAGGTGGAATTGCGGATAGCGATGAGGACTGACAGAGGATACAGCAGGATTTAGATCGTTTGGAGACTGGGGCGGAGAGATGGCAGATGGAGTTTAATCCGGACAAATGTGAGGTAATGCATTTTGGAATGTCTAATGAAGGTAGGGAATATACAGTGAATGATAGAACCCTCAAGAGTATTGAAAGTCAGAGAGATCTAGGAGTACAGGTCCACAGGTCACTGAAAGGGGCAACACAGGTGGAGAAGGCAGACAGCATGCTTGCCTTCATTGGCCGGGGAATTGAGTATAAGAATTGACAAGTCATGTTGCAGCTGCATAGAACCTTAGTCAGGCCACACATGGAGAGTATAGTGTTCAATTCTGGTTGCCACACTACCAAAAGGATATGGAGGCTTTATAGAGGGTGCAGAAGAGATTTACCAGGATGTTGCCTGGTTGGGAGGGCATTAGCTATGAGGAGCGGTTGAATAAACTCAGTTTGTTCTCACTGGAATGACGGAGGTTGAGGGGCGACCTGATAGAGGTCTACAAAATTATGAGGGGCATAGACAGAGAGGATAGCCAGAGGCTTTTCCCCAGTGTAGGGGGGTCAATTGCCAGGGGGCATAGGTTTAACATGCGAGGGGCAAGGTTTAGAGGAGATGTACGAGGCATGTTTTTTACGCAGAGGGTAGTGGGTGCCTGGAACTCACTGCCGGAGGAGGTGGTGGAAGCAGGGACGATAGTGACATTTAAGGGGCATCTTGACAAATACATGATACAATACAATACAATACAAATACAAATACATGGGCAGCAGGGTAGCATGGTGGTTAGCATAAATGCTTCACAGCTCCAGGGTCCCAGGTTCGATTCCCGGCTGGGTCACTGTCTGTGTGGAGTCTGCACGTCCTCCCCCTGTGTGCGTGGGTTTCCTCCGGGTGCTCCGGTTTCCTCCCACAGTCCAAAGATGTGCGGGTTAGGTGGATTGGCCATGCTAAATTGCCCGTAGTGTCCTAATAAAAGTAAGGTTAAGGGGGGGGGGGGGGTTGTTGGGTTACGGGTATAGGGTGGATACGTGAGTTTGAGTAGGGTGATCATGGCTCGGCACAACATTGAGGGCCGAAGGGCCTGTTCTGTGCTGTATTGTTCTATGAATAGGATGGGAATAGAGGGATACGGACGCAGGAAGTGTAGAAGATTTTAGTTTAGACGGGCAGCATGGTCGGCACAGGCTTGTGTGTAATGGTGGTATCCATGTCGATGATCTGGCACGTCTTGCAGAGATTGCCATGGCAGGGTTGTGTGGTGTCCTGGTCGCTGTTCTGAAGGCTGAGTGGTTTGCTGCAAACAATGGTTTGTTTGAGGTTGCGTGGTTGTTTGAAGGCAAGTAGTGGGGGTGCTGGGATGACGTGTTAAGCCCTCCGTATACACAGGATCTGCACAGACGAGGAGGAGGGTAACAGATATCTACAGACGCTGAAGAATACCCTCGTACGAACAGGATATGGCGCTCGACTCGTCGATCAACAGTTCCAATGCGCCACAGCAAAAAACTGCACCAACCTCCTCAGAAGGCAAACACGGGACACAACTGACAGAGTACCCTTCGTCGTCCAGTACTTTCCCGAGTGGAAAAACTATGGTTTCTTCTTCGCAGCGTTCAACATGTCATCGATGAAGATGAACATCTTGCCAAGGTCATCCCCACACCCCACTACTTGCCTTCAAACAACCGCGCAAACTCAAACAAACCATTGTTTGCAGCAAACTACCCAGACTTCATCTCCCAAGCTGAAAAACAAATTAGCTCTGCAGACTGAAAGTACATTAACTCCCCAGAGACTTCCCCAGTAAAACCAAGGTGCATTAGACTAGACTGAAAAAACAAAGTTTACTTAGATGACTGACAGATGGACGGTGGTATACACATGCTAATTTCTCAAGTCAAGGAATTTGAGAGAGGCAGACAGCCATGACACACAGAATGAAGAATCAAATGGGGAAAACCGTATAACTACCAGCACCCTCAGAATGGAGAGGCCAATTTTACACCTAATAGCCTGAGAGGCCAGTCCACAACTCATATCGAGGAGGCTAGATCTGCATCTAGGTCGTAGAGCCAAGGCAGTGTAGAAATCTCCAAAAACACAGTTTAAAATTCTTTGTTGGACCAGGAAAAGACATTCCCCAGACTTGACTATCCACCCTGTATTGTGTGGTAACTAAAAGCTGGATTTAATTTATTGCAGATTTATTTAATTTGGATGCTGTTGGGGAACAAGGAAGGCTTAAGAAGCAGGGAACAATTTTCGAACAACTGATAATTTCTATATAACCTGTGTGTGTTCAGTGATTCATATACTTAATTGTCTTGGAGTATTGTAGTCCTGTTTGTGTGTATTTATATTTTTTAATTGAATAAATAGCCTTTAATAATCATTACATGACTAATTGGCTGCACACTCTCACTGCAGGTTTCCTGCAACTCCTTACACGATTCTAAAAATGAAACTATACACCTCAACAAACCGATATTACAAGTTGGAATACACTCACAGATTCCATCAGTCTGCTTCGCGACAGAACAATGGAGGCTTGAGTCAGGATCATAAAAAGCTTAATTCCATGGGTGTAGGGGATTTTTGACCTTTTAAACATAATGAGAGCGAGGAACAGGTGGAACCAAGTGAGAACATGTTATTTAAGTAAGAAGGCTGCAAAAATGACGTTTGGTCTAGTTCGACCTTATGTGGAAGTAGACAATGTAACCTTAACAAGTTTGAAAAATGTGCCTGAAACCAAATTTGTGGAACTGGCAGACAAATCTACAGAGGCTAAGAAGGCTGAAGTAATTGAACGCATGGCAACACATTTAAAAATACGAGAGGGGTTAGCGGGACCCAATATTTAAAGAAGTGAGTAAATTGAAAAAGCTAGGCTTCAATTACAAAGATACATAGAAGTTAAGAAGTTAGAGATGCAGGAAAAAGAGAGGAAAGAGAGGAAAGAGAAAGGGAGAGGGCTTTCCAATAGGAAGGAGAGGGAAGAGAGGGAGTTTAAAAGGGAAATAGAGCAAGCTGTAAGGGAAGAAAGAGACAAAAAGTGAGGGAGAGATTTCCAATGTTGCATGCAGGCAGCAGAAACCAAAAGATTAGAGCTGGCGGCAGTGGGAGGTGGTTCTAGATGGGAAAATAGTAGGGAGATGTTCAGACATGTACATGCTGTCCCAAAATTAAATGAAAGGGATGCCAAGACATTTTTTGGTGCTTTTGATAATATAGCTGTAAACAAATGAAATGGCCACAAGACATCTGGACCCCACTCTTACAGACTAAACTTGTCGATAGGGCTGGAAAGATTATGCGTCTATGTCAGAGGAAAGGTCTGAGGACTATGAGACATTCAAAAGAGCTACATTGGGTGCTTATGAGCTAGTAGCGGAGGCTGCAGAAATTTTTTTTCAGCAGTAAGAAAACCGTCTGGACAGACTTATACTGAATTCAAAAGGGTTAAGCAAAGTCATTTTGATAGATGAGTGTGAGCATTAAAAATAGAAGAAACCTATGACGCCTTTTGAGAGATAATTCTGTTGGAGGAATTTGGAGATTTGTTGCCTATAATGAGAACTGAGGAACAGATAATTAGAACTTCCAGGAAAGTCGCGGGGCTTGCGAACGACTATGAACCGGTTCATACGTCAAAGCTTGTCTTTAGATACACTCTTAAATCGGAGAAAGCTAGAAATTGGTAAAGTGCGAGAGAGAACACGCCAGCAAGAGAGAGTGTGGTTGGAAACTCCAAGGAGGCTTCACCTCAAAATAAAACAGTCTGTTGGAGGGGGTGAGAGATATGAAAAAGGTTAAATGTTTTCACTGTAATAAACTGTACCATACAAAATCACCGCTGGAGACTAAATGGTCAGTCAGTTGAGGTTAATAATCTTAAACAGGGAAAAATGAACTTAGACACTGGAAAATAAGAGAAGCCAGTCATATTTGCACACCAAGAGAAAGGGAAGACACTGGGAAGAAAATGCATGCACAACTTGTATAGAGGCAGAGTCCAACAGGTTACAGATACGTTTAAAGAGATGTGAGAGGATAGAATGGGAAAATACATCCAAATTCTATGACATGCAGGCATGAGTCAATCCCTAATGTTGTGGGAAAAAGTAATTTGTTGCCCAGAATGGATATTGAAGGAAAAGGTTCTGATCAGAAGCATTCACGGTGAAATGAAATAAATTCCTTGAATAAAAATAAGCTAACAGAGTGGCTTGAAGACTGGGAAGTAACAGTAGGCATGGTAGAAACCTTGCCCATTGCAGGCATTCAATTCATCCAGGGAATCACATAGCATGACCCTAGATGGTAGTGATGCCTACCGTAGTCGAACAGCCAATAGAGAATCTTGCCATTGAGAAATTACAAACAGACCATCCTGGGGTATTTCCAGATTGTGTAGTGACGTGATCACATGCTAATAAGCTGAGACAAAAGGGAGAGGAGTTGCGTCCTAAAGTTAAAGTTAAGTCCAGTGTGAGTCCAGTGAGATCAGATGATCTGATACCATCTTTAGGAAGTGAAATGAGAATGAGACAGACAGAAAGAACGAGACCAGTGTGCTCAATTCAAAGAGATTTGTTAAATTGCTGCAGAGTGACTCAAACGTAAAACAACTCCATCAGACAGCTTATTCAGCATTGGAAGCTCAATGCATACCCAAGCGTTACTATCTACAGGAGAACATATTGATGAGAAAGTGACGACCACCACATGTGACCACCACATTTGAGGCAGCATGGTGACACAGTGGTTAGCACTACTGCCCCACGGCTCCAGGGACCCGGGTTCAATTCCGGCCTCGGGTGACTGTGTGGAGTTTGCACTTTCTCCCTATGTCTCCATGGGTTTCCTTCGGGTGCTTCGGTTTTCTCCCACAGTCCAAAGATGTGCAGGTTAGGTGGATTGGCCATGCTAAATTGTCCCTTAATGTCCAAAAGGATAGGAGGGTTTAATGGTTAAAGGGATAGGTAGAGACATGGCTTAAGTAGGGTGGTATTTCCAAGGGCCGGTGCAGACTCGATAGGCCGAATGTCCCCCTCTGCACTGTAGGGTTTCTATGATTCTACGATTCTATATTAGTGCAGAGGATAAATGGGTAGAAGTTCACCAAATTGGATAACCTTCCAAAGCGATCCTGAGGATAGCTCATGACATTCCATTGGGGGATACCTTGGAATAAAGAAACCCCAAGCCAAAATGCAACGATAGTTTAATGGCCCGGACTAGACATGAATGTATTCACCTTGTGCTGATCCTGTCACAGGTAGTAGAGAAACTGCAAGTGGTAATAAAGCCAGCACCTTTGATCCTTATCCCAGCATTTGAAGATCCTTTTATCAGGTCCTGATTGACTGCTCAGGGCCATTTCTGAGAATGCAAAGTGGGAATCAATATTTGCCAAATATCATGAATATATGAAGCCTGAAGCCTACCCTTAAGAACCATTACCGCGAGGAGGGGAATAGAGGATTTAACCAAATTCTTTACAGATATGGCTTACCAAAGGAGATACAAACAGAACAAGGGTCAAATTTTATGTCAGGACTATTCAAAGAGGTTATGAATGGCCTGGTTATCGAACAGTACAAATCATCAACCTATCATCCAATGTCCCAGGGAGCACCAGAGAGGTGGCACCAGACTTTGAAAACCATGATGAGAGCTTATCTCCAAGATTACCCTTATGATTGGGACAAAGGAATTCCATTATTATTATTTGGGATGCACCAAATTAGTCAACCAAATTTAGTCCTTTCAAATCGGTCCACGGTCATGAGGTCAGAGAACCATTTAAATTAATTTGTGAAAGTTCCTAAATATAAAATCAGAGACTAGCTTTTTGGACATCATCTCAAATTTCAGGGAACGACTGACTGGGGCCTGTGAGGTGGTGAGAAAACATTTAAAAACAGCGCAAAAGGGAATGAAAGCAAGGGCTGACAGTATGGCCCAGACTCGTAGTTTGTCAACAGGAGACAGAGTACTTGTGTTATTACCTGTTGATGCACTGTCAATTACAACGAGACGAGAGTAGAGAGTAATTGAGGCTTTATTACACAGAGATGTGTGGCCTCCCACAGCTGCTTCCGAAATGGCTGCAGTTCGGAGAGCACACACATTTAAACTCCACCTACTGGGCGGAGCCAGCAGACAGGGATCTGCCCCCGTACCTGTAGTACAGGGGCCTTATCGTAATACCCTCGTATGCAGTGCAGTATATACAGTATAATACAACAGTGGGGACTACCACATCTGTGTCAGGCGAAACCATGAAAGCTAGACTGCGTGGGCCATATTACATTGAAAGGAAATTGAGCAAGGTAAGTTATCTGGTACACACCAAGATAGATGCAAATCACACAGAGTGTGTCATTTAAACATGTTAAAGAACTATTGGGCTGGACGAGATGAGAACAAGCATGGGGTCTTGTTAGTAACAAAGTAGGGGGAAGAGGAAGGGACAAATTATGACAGTGACTTCCCTTAATTCATTTGGGCTATGCAAACATACTGTTAAAATTTAAACCAGTGCTTAAGTCATCTCCCAGATAAGAGCCGGAGCGAACTGACAGCCTTATGAAAATGAAATGAAAATTGCTTATTGTCACGAGTAGGCTTCAAATGACGTTACTGTGAAAAGCCCCTAGTCGCCACATTCCGGCGTCTATTCGGGGAGGCTGTTACGGGAATCGAACCGTGCTGCTGGCCTGCTTGATCTGCTTTCAAAGCCAGCGATTTAGCCCTGTGCTAAACAGCCCCTATAATGTTATAATTATAAATGTATTTGCGGGAATAAACAAGGTAGAACAGGGTTAGCAACGCATGACATAGATGTGGGGGACACCATTCCAATCAAACAACATCCATATAGGTTAAGTCCAGTTAAGATTTCACAGATACAGAACAAAATTGAGTGTATGCTCCAAAATGACATTATTGAATGGAGTTCTAGTGATTGGAGCGCCCCTATTGTCATGGTGCCCAACTGAATAGAACACAGACTGTACGTGGATTACAGGTGGGTAAATGCTGTCAAAAGAGGGATTTATTTCCTATTCCCCATTTGGAAGAATGCATCAAAAGCATTGGACAGTCAAAATTTTTCACTAAAACATTAAAGGGCGACTGGCAAGTACCTTTGGCTGGGAGGGAAAAGGAGATTTCCACCTTTGTGATGCCACAGGACTTTATCAATTCAAAGTTATGCCAGTCGAGGTGAAGAACAATTACGCAACTTGTCAGAGGCTCACAAACAGAGTGATTTGAGGATTGAGTCACTGTGCCGTATATATTGATGACTGTTGAACCAGATCTAGGAAGTGCATCTACACCACCTAACGGAACTATTTGACCGCATAGAAGAAGCCAACATAGTGATGAGTCAAGCGATAAGCGAATTTGCTGAGGCCCAAATTTCATATCTGGAATGCATAATGGGTAATGGTCAAATCATGAGATGAAAACATCAGGCCATTTGGGACTTCTTGGAACCCACCACTAGAAAATAGGATTTTAAGATGTCTGGGCATGAGAGAATTCTACGGAACATTTGTGCCAAAGTTTAGCAGTGTGGTAGCACCACTCACAGAGTTCTTAAAGGAGTACAAGCACTTTAACTGTTCAGAGGACTGCCAAACTGCATTTAACCATTTAAAAGCACTGGGCTGGATTCTCCGCACCTCGACGGCAAAATCGCGTTTGGAAACAGGGCGGAAAATCCATTTTCCCGCATGAAATTGGAACCGGCGGCAGTTCTGCGATTCTCCGATCTCCACCGAGTATCCGCTACCTGAGGCCATTGCCTGACACCCGCCTCGCTATTCTCCGCCCCCAACCAGCCAAATTCCCGACGGCGTATTTCTAATGTGGTCCTGCCATTCGGGAAACTCACGAGGTGGCTGCGGACTCAGCCTGTGGCTGCCACAGTCGGGGGTGTGCCGATCAGAGGGCAGAGGGGGCCTCATTCGGGACTAGGGTTTTTTTGTGCGGACGGTCCGGGTCAGGCGGGCGGCCCATCAGGGGCACTATTTCCATGGTCCAGTTTTCTTTGGCGTAAAAGACCACAGTTTTCACGACGGTGTGGGAACATAGTCCTGAAAACAGAGAATCCAGCCCCCTGTTGATGACAAACCCAGTTGTTAGCAGCACCCAATTACGCCAAGCAGTTAAAAATAACAATGGGTGTAGGAGCTGTGTTATTGCAAGAAGACGAACTTGGCCTTGAGAAGCTGGTGGAATATTTCTCGAGGAAATTAAATCACCAGCAGAAGTATTCGCCATTGAGAAAGAGACTTTAAGCCTGGTACTGGTGTTGCAACATTTCGATATTTATGTTGCCAGCAACCCAGCAGAGACAATCGTATGTACAACTCTGAAAATTCTGATGAAATTTCGAGATTGGAAGACTCGGTCATTCAAATGGAATTTGCTATTACAACCATTGAACTTAAAATTCATGTGGCCAGGAGAGAAAACATAATCAAGGACACTTTATCCCAAATATAAAAGAGACTTTTGGGAAAAGTGGGTGTGAATTCTCTGTGGTATCTTCTATGTTAATGCATGCTGTTGAATTTTGAAATGTTTAATAAATAATAAGATAGAACTAATGAGAAAAGGGTTGGGAAATGAGACATCTTTCAAATTAAGACATTTCATTTTTTAAAAAGGGAGGCATGCCATGGATCTGCCTGGTAACAGCATTAATATGAATTTAACAAGTCTTGGTGGAATGCAATCTGCCCAGCAACAGGTAGGAATGTGCCAACCCACAGGAGTAGCCAGCATTAAAAAGGCAGGGTGAGATGCAATGAGATTAACAGGTATCTAGACATAATTAGGTGTAAATCACCATATTAGTAGAAACAGTTTATCTCGATTACTGAGAGAACTGTGGAGGGATACATATGCTAATTTCTAGAGTCAAAAAGGTTTTTCTAGAGTTAAAATAGTTAGACAGACAAATACACAGAATGAGGAATCAACAGGGGGAAATTGTATGTTGCCTGCATCTTCAGAAGCAGAGTGATCGTCAGATTATATCTAATTGCCTGCGAGGCCAGTCCACAATTCAGTCAGGAGGCATTATGTGGCTTCACAGTGCCAGGATCCCCGGTTCGATTCCCCACTGGGTCACTGTCTGCGGCGTTTGCACGTTCTCCCCGGGTCTGCATGGGTTTCCTCCGGGTGCTCCGGTTTTCTCCCACAGTCCAAAGATGTGCAGGTTAGGTGGATTGGCCATGTTAAATTGCCCTTAGTGTCCAAAAAGGTTAGGAGGGATTATTGTGTTAGGGGGATAGGGTGGAAGTGAGGGCTTAAGTGGGTCGGTGCAGACTTGATGGGCCGAATAGCGTCCTTCTGCACTGTATGTTCTATGTTCTAAACTGTGCAATCGATTCACCTTCTTCTTGGTTATGCTTATGAAACCTAAATCTTTTTTGTGATGATTAAATGTTTCAGTGAAAAGTGACCCTGCAATATTTACACTATTTTATAGTATGTTTTTGTACTTGGCTTGTCTGAATGTACCAGGTTCCCCTCCCCATTATGGCCAGAAAAGTTGGGGCTTTTATATCTGCTGCTATCTTATTTGGTTGTACAAAATAGCCAAATCTCTCTGCAAATGAGCCCCATTGCTCTGTATTCTCATTAAACAGTCCTATTACACAGGTGCTAAAAACTCCTACCATTTTTCACTATGGAAGGACATGCGTGTGTGCACAATGTGCCACAAATGTTTAGCACCACCTTGCTTCCTTTCTTCCCAAAACAAGGCAACCCTGTGCACAGCCTGTTTTCCTTTTGTGCTTTACAACTCCCCAAGCTCTAATTATGCGGTTGCAGAGTACTTGCTACTCACGGTGATCCTGGTACTGTTAGGGATTGTTTCAAGCAGAGCACATGATGAGCTTCTTTCCAAAGTTGTTTCCTTCGCCTTCTTCGATGATTTTCAGGTTCCTCCGGTGGTTGAAACTGTTGTTTGGCTCCCCAGTCGCGAGCTTTCGCGTAGCGGCAATTTAAATTATTTATTTTCTGAACAAATGCTGTTCGTCAATCTCATCGTCAGTTTTTATGTGGTGGTTTTAAAATTAAGTCTGCAGGCCTCAGGGATTCAAACAAAAAGCTTTATTTGGAAGATGTTAACACTACAGGCTGCTATGTTACATTGCTCACGCAAACAGCCAATAACATTATCCGATGGCAAGATGTGATCGATCACTTAAAGCGCCCTGTTCCACTGCAAGGCTGCTAGTGAGGAAACACTAGAAATATCATGAATGTGCAACAAGTAACAGTCCAGCTGTCCAGGAAATGTCTAGCTGTCAAAGAAATGTCAAGGAGCTGTCCAGCTGACAAATCTGTCAAAACTATTCAAGAAGTATCAAACCTGTAAATGTTACTCAGCATGTATCAAAGGAACTGTTCAAGGATAGTTCAAGGATGTTTCGCATCGGCGGCTTTGGCGAGATCAGGTTCCGCATTCCACAGCAAGTGTCAAAAGTGTGCCCCCACGAGAATCTCGACATTAGGGCAGCACGGTAGCATGGTGGTTAGCATAAATGCTTCACAGCTCCAGGGTCCCAAGTTCGATTCCCGGCTTGGGTCACTGTCTGTGCGGAGTCTGCACGTTCTCCCCGTGTGTGCGAGGGTTTCCTCCGGGTGAACATAGAACATAGAACAGTACAGCACACACAGAACAGGCCCTTCGGCCCTCAATGTTGTGCCGAGCCATGATCACCCTACTCAAACCCACGTATCCACCCTATACCGTAACCCAACAACCCCCCCCCCCCCTTAACCTTACTTTTATTAGGACACTACGGGCAATTTAGCATGGCCAGTCCACCTAACCCGCACATCTTTGGACTGTGGGAGGAAACCGGAGCACCCGGAGGAAACCCACGCACACAGGGGGAGGACGTGCAGACTCCACACAGACAGTGACCCAGCCGGGAATCGAACCTGGGACCCTGGAGCTGTGAAGCATTTATGCTAACCACCATGCTACCCTGCTGCCCTGGTGCTCCGGTTTCCTCCCACAGTCCAAAGATGTGCAGGTTAGATGGATTGGCCATGCTAAATTGTCCTTAGTGTTCAAAATTGCCCTTCGTGTTGGGTGGGGTAACTGGGTTGTGGAGATAGGGTGAAGGTGTGGGCTTGGGTAGGGTGCTATTTCCAAGAGCCGGTGCAGACTCGATGGGCCGAATGGCCTCCTTCTGCACTGTAAATTCTATTATTGGCTCCCTCGCTGTCTGATTAGCCCGACTCTGCCTCATCAGCTTGCTATTAGCGAGAGGGAGCTGCCTTTAAATGCTCCCTCACAACACACATGACAGCTCACGGCCTGCTCCTCACTTTGGGGATGCCAACCTGGCCTCACTTCCCAACACTGTAGATGAGAGACAGGGCACCTTGTTCCCCTGAGGGGGTGGGAGGACCAGCAGCAGGGTCAGCAAAGCCACCTGGGAGGCAGTGACAGTGGTTGTTAGTGCAGGCAGCATGACCAGGCGTATCGACGTACAATGTAGAAAGAAGGCTAACGACCCCTAACGAGCTGTAAGAGTAAGTTGCCACCTCTCTTCTGACAATGGTTCCACCTATCACCCCTTAAATTTCCAAATATACCCTCCCCCAAATCTACTGGCTTACACCTTGCACCCTCCCCACATCTGATCTTCAAGCATGTTCCTCAGAACCTCCTGCCACCCACCAGCACAAGCCCTTCATGTCCAGGTGTAGTGCCCACAAATGACACCTGCCATAGATTCCCCTGATCCATCAAGTGTGCAGCTCAAAATGACTTCTCTTTGTCCCCACATGAGAACATAGCCCATAATAAGAGGTGAAGTGCTAAGATGGGAGGAGGAATCCCAGACACCAAGTCCGGAATAAGGTGGGTGAGCTTGCAGCATGGGTTGGTACCTGGGATCTCGATGTTGTGGCGATTTCGGAGACATGGGTAGAGCAGGGACAGGAATGGTTGTTGCAGGTTCCAGGATTTAGATGTTTCTGTAAGGACAGAGAAGATGGTAAAAGAGGGGGGGGTGTGGCATTGTTAATCAAGGAAAGTATTACGGCGGTAGAAAGGACGCTTGAGGACTCGTCTACTGAGGCAGTATGGGCCGAGGTTAGGAACAGTAGAGGAGAGGTCACCCTGTTGGGAGTTGTCTATAGACCTCCGAATAGTCCCAGAGATGTAGAGGAAAGGATTGCAAAGATGATTCTTGACAGGAGCGAGAGTAACAGGGTAGTTGTTATGGGGGACTTTAACTTTCCAAATATTGACTGGAAATACTATAGTTCGAGTACTATAGATGGGTCAGTTTTTGTGCAGTGTGTGCAGGAGGGTTTTCTGACACAGTATGTAGACAGGCCACCAAGGGGCGAGGCCACATTGGTTTGGTACTGGGTAATGAACCCGGCCAGGTGTTAGATTTAGATGTAGGTGAGCACTTTGGTGATAGTGATCACAACTCGGTTATGTTTACTTTAGCAATGGGCAGGGATAGGTATATACCGCAAGGCAAGAATTATAGCTGGGGGAAAGGCAATTATGATGCTATTCGGCAAGATTTAGGAGGTATAGGATGGGGAAGGAAACTGCAGGGGATGGGTACAATCGAAATGTGGAGCTTTTTCAAGGAACAGCTACTGCGTGTCCTTGATAAGTATGTACCTGTCAGGCAGGGAGGAAGTTGTCGAGCAAGGGAGCCGTGGTTTACTAAGGAAGTTGAAGCACTTGTCAAGAGGAAGAAGAAGGCTTATGTTAGGATGAGACATGAAGGCTCAGTTAGGGCACTTGAGAGTTACAAGTTAGCCAGGAAGGACCTAAAGGGAGAGTTAAGAAGAGCGAGGAGAGGACACGAAAAGTCGTTGGCGGATAGGATCAAGGAAAACCCTAAGGCTTTCTATAGGTATATCAGGAACAAAAGAATGACTCGAGTAAGATTAGGGCCAATCAAGGATAGTAGTGGAAAGTTGTGTGTGGAATCAGAGGAGATAGGTGAAGCATTAAATGGATATTTTTCGTCAGTGTTTACACTGGAGAAAGACAATGTTGTCGAGGAGAACACTCAGGTTCAGTCGACCAGGCTAGATGGAATTGAGGTTCAAAAGGAGGAGGTGTTAGCAATTTTAGAAAATGTCAAAATAGATAAGTCCCCTGGGCCAGATGGGATTTATCCTAGGATTCTCTGGGAAGCCAGGGAGGAGATTGCAGAGCCTTTGTCCTTGATCTTTATGTCGTCTTTGTCGACAGGAATAGTGCCGGAAGACTGGAGGATAGCAAATGTTGGCCCCTTGTTCAAGAAGGGGAGTAGAGACAACCCTGGTAATTATAGACCTGTGAGCCTTACTTCGGTTGTGGGTAAAATGTTGGAAAAGGTTATAAGAGATAGGGTTTATAATCATCTTGAAAAGAACAAGTTGATTAGCGATACTCAACACGGTTTTGTGAAGGGTAGGTCATGTCTGACAAACCTTATTGAGTTTTTTGAGAAGGTGACCAAACAGGTGGATCAGGGTAAAGCTGTTGATGTGGTGTATATGGATTTCAGTAAGGCGTTTGATAAGGTTCCCCACGGTAGGCTATTGCAGAAAATAAGGAAGTATGGAATTGAAGGTGATTTAGCGGTTTGGATCAGTAATTGGCTAGCTGAAAGAAGACAGAGGGTGGTAGTTGATGGCAAATGTTCATCCTGGAGTTCAGTTACTAGTGGTGTACCGCAAGGATCTGTTTTGGGGCCACTGCTGTTTGTCATTTTTATAAATGACCTGGAAGAGGGTGTAGAAGGATGGGTTAGTAAATTTGCAGATGACACGAAGGTCGGTGGAGTTGTGGATAGTGCTGAAGGATGTTATAGGATACAGAGGGACATAGATAAGCTGCAGAGCTGGGCTGAGAGGTGGCAGATGGAGTTTAATGCGGAAAAGTGTGAGGTGGTTCACTTTGGAAGGAGTAACAGGAATGCAGAGTACTGGGCTAATGGCAATATTCTTGGTAGTGTAGATGAACAGAGAGATCTCGGCATCCAGGTACATAAATCCCTGATAGTTGCCACCCAGGTTAATAGGGCTGTTAAGAAGGCATATGGTGTGCTAGCCTTTATAAGCAGGGTGATTGAGTTTTGGAACCACAAGGTCATGCTGCAGCTGTACATAACTCTGGTGCGGCCGCACCTGGAGTACTGCGTGCAGTTCTGGTCACCACATTATAGGAAGGATGTGGAAGCTTTGGAAAGGGTTCAGAGGAGCTTTACTAGGATGTTGCCTGGTATGGAGGGAAGGTCTTACGAGGAAAGGCTCAGGGAATTGAGGTTGTTTTCGTTAGAGAGGAGAAGGCTGAGAGGTGACTTAATAGAGACATATAAGATAGTCAGAGGGTTAGATAGGGTGGACAGTGAGAGTCTTTTTCCTCGGATGGTGATGACCAACACGAGGGGACATAGCTTTAAATTGAGGGGTGAGAGATATAGGACAGATGTCAGAGACAGTTTCTTTACTCAGAGAGTAGTAGGGGTGTGGAACGCCCTGCCTGCAACAGTAGTAGACTCGCCAACTTTAAGGGCATTTAAGTGGTCACTGGATAGGCATATGGATGAAAATGGAATAGTGTAGGTCAGATAGGCTTCAGATGGTTTCACAGGTCGGCGCAACATCGAGGGCCGAAGGGCCCGTACTGCGCTGTAGTGTTCTATGTTCTAAGTCCTCACCCACGAAGAGGAACGGGTCATGAAAATTGTGGTGTTGCCCGAGGAAAGAGCAGTCACCGACCGCGAAGTTGGCCTGAGCCAGAAAGGTGAGGAACTATTGTCAGTGATATTGTCAGATAACAGTGGTGATGCGTCACAGCTAACACCTGCACCTTCCACCAGCACAGAGACACAAACCTCAGTGGGTGACATTAATGGGCAGGCTTCTGGGCACAATCTGGTGAGCACCACACAGCTGCTGATGCACATCAGTTGGAGGCAGGAACATCTCAGGGAGACAGCAGTCGGAGGTCTACTGGATCCCAGGACACAGTTGGATCCCAGGCAGATGCCGAACCTGTGGACAAAGTTCTCCCAGAGCTGATGCAGATGATACAACAGAGCTGTGAGATTCAAAAGGCAGTGTCAACAATTGCAAGGCCAAGTGGAGGAGCCCAACGATTTCAGATGCAGGTGATGGTGCTGACAACTCATGGCACCAAGGCCAACACTGCTGCGGTGGTGACTGGAGCGGGAAATCTGGGGCCGACGTCCACGCCTTGAGTGATGATGTCCAAGGCATGGCTCAGCTGTGATGGCATGTCCGAGGGCCTCAATATCATGTCCCAATCACTGAGGTACATGTCCTAGACGCAGGTGGACATTGCCGAGGCACTCCAGACCGTGGGTGGAATTCTCCGACCCCCCGCAGGGTCGGGGAATCGCCCGGGGCCGGCGTAAATCCTGCCCCCGCCATGGCCGGAATTCTCTGCCACCCGGGAATAGGCGGGAGCGGGAATCACGCCGCGCCGATCGGCATGCCCTCCGAGCTGATCGGCGGGCCCCCGCGGCGATTCTGCGGCCCGCGATGGGCCGAAGTCACGCCGCTGACAAGCCTCTCCCGCTGGCGGGAATTCCAGCGGGATTGGTGGCGCGAGCGGGCCCCCGGGGTCCTGGGGGGGCGCAGCGTGATCGGACCCCGGGGGGGTGCCCCCACGGTGACCTGGCCCGCGATCGGGGCCGACCGATCGGCAAGCGGGCCTGTGTCGTGGGGGCACTCTTTTTCTTCCGCCGCCGCCGCCACGGCCTCCACCATGGCGGTGGCGGAAGAGACCCACCCTACCGCGCATGCGCCGGTGGTGACGTCAGCGGCCGCTGACGCACCGGTGCATGTGCGAACTGGCGATGGCCTTTCGGCGGCTGGCGCCAAAGGCCGTTGGTGCCGGTTCTGGCGTCATTTGGCATGGTGCCAACCACTCCGGCGCGGGCCTAGCCCCTAAAGGTGCGGAGAATTCCGCACCTTTGGGGAAGCCCAATGCCGGAGTGGTTTGCGCCACTCCTCTACGCGGGGACCCCCAGCCCCGCCGGGTAGGGGAGAATCCCGGCCCGTGTCCCAGTCTCTGAAGGACATGTCTTAGACGCAAGTGGACATTGCCGAGGCATCCAGAATATGTCCCAATCACTGAGGTTCATTTTCCAGATGCAGGTGGACATTGCCAAGGCACTCCAGAGAATGGCCCAGTCACTGAGGAGCATCGCTGAGGGTATTGACACCATGGTGCAGGCAATGGTGGACCTCCAGGATTGGCAGAACCAGGTGACACAGAGGTTTCTGGATCTCACTCCAGCTGCCCCTACATCCATGGGGTCCCTCAGTGTCCACAGGCACCCTTAGGAAGGAGGAAGCACTGGAGGCCAACCTGGGGCCTGCCACCAAGGAGACTATGGCAGTCTCCAGTTCCTCCAAATCCCCCCCCCCCCCTCCTGACACCAGCATTTCAAGGGCAGCGGGCAGAACAGGGTGGCAGGGCGATGCCAGTGACACCAGTATGACGGCCTGGGCTGTTCAGCTCCAAGCTCTCAAGAGGACGCCCGCCAAGGGCATCAGAGGCCACAGGGTGTGGAAATAAGCTGGCTGCATCCACCCCTGATGTGCATCCTGGAGACACACCTCGACTTGACCACGGAAGATCAAGAAGAGTAAGGAGCACTGAGTGGGCACGGGGGGGGGGGGGGGGGGGGGGGGGGGGGGGGGGGGGTGGGGGGGTGGGCGTCACTATGGAATGGAAATCTTTCACAGTGAAATATTCACTATTAAAGCATGTCACAGCTAGTACATGTGAATCCTCTGTCACATTAATCTTCACTACATGCCTGCCTGCACCCCAGCCCTTGCCTCCCCCCTCCTGCTTTACTCCTCCCCCTGTCCCTAGGTGCAGTGGTCCAAGATCAAAAGTCCCCAATGCAGACCCCATCATGAGGACGGGTGTCAGCGCAACATCAGCAGAAAAACAGCAAGCAGACTTCATCAGATCCTGAGGAGCACCAGAGCTTACCTCACATTGAGTTATCATCACTCTCCTGCCTTGTACAGTAACCCACTGACAGCGCCGACTTATGCTAACCCAAGCCCCCACCATCCTTTGCCCTTACCCCCTCCATGATATCTCACATAGTGGGCGTGATTCAGCGACCGCATTGCATCCACTGTGCACCGGGACATGCCAGGTGAATAGCGGGAGATCGCAAAATCGAGATTCATGTGAACCATTTTGCAATTCACCTGGCCCACTCCTAATGGTGAGTTCCGGATCATGCGCAAAAATGGCGAGAATATCATTAACTCTCATTTGCATTCATTTCAACTGTATTAACGATATTGAAGTTGAATGCAGCAGCCTCCCAGGAATCACCTGGCTCTCCAGCAAGAAGTCAAAGGGAGTTGGTTGGTACGCCTTTTCAAAAACGTGAAGCTGACGCAATGGTTACTGAGAGGAAGTGATGAGGTGAGTAGCCATTTCCTCGAGGAGGCAATTGAGAGTTGAGGAGCGTGAAGTGCTCCCACAACGAACAAGGCTAATTCCGCGTTTGAAACAGCCTTCAGCTGTGGAGCTAGAGGCTTCTCATAGTCAAAGGGGGTGAAATTGTGAAGGCAAGCTTCAGCATGGCTGTGTCCTGGAAGTGTTTGGTGGGACAGCCAGGCTGCCACTGTGGTTGTCCCTGTTATGGGTCTCCACAATTTAAAGATGGCTTGAAAGCCTCACAGAAGTACAGCACCCCCAACCCTCGCCAAGCGGTGACCATGACCTGGAACGCTTCAGCCCCCCGACAAAGCCCAGCCCTTTGAAGGGCCCTCCAACCCCGAGAACTGGGGCAACAGCTCCGAGACCCTCGAGCTACATGCCGGAAAATGGAAATGGCTACTTACCTCATCACTTCCTCTCAGTAACCATTGCGCCAGCTTCACGTTTTTGTTTTATTTTCATATTATGTTTATTTAAACACAGTGGTGGCCATGGGGCACATAGGGGTTGGCATAAATGGGTCATTTTGTGATTGGCAAGATGTAATGTCTGGTTTGCCACAGAGCTCAGTGCTGTGGCCTCACCTTTTTACAATTTATATAAATGACTTGTATACGGTGAATAGAGATACGGTTGCTAAATTTGCTGATGACACAAAGATAGGTCGGAAAGTAGGTTGTGAAGAGGCCACAAGGAGGCTGCAAAGGTATATGGGTAGATTAAGTGAGTGAGAAAAGATCTGGCAAATGGAGTATACTATAAGAAAATGTGAAATTGTCCATTTTGGCAGGAAAAATAAAAAAGAAGCATATTATCTAAATGGTGAGAGATCGCAGAGCTCTGAGATGCAAAGAGATATAGGAGTGCGAGTGTATGAATAGGCTAGGATTCAAGTTATTAGGAAAGCTCATAGATGTTATTTACGTGAGGGGAATTGAATGCAAACATGGGAGGTTATGCCTCAGTGTTATGGGCCAGGGTTTAGAGAACACCAAAGTGTATCACGGAGTTCACCTGACCCACAACTTTTAATAGATTGTGGTATGGGGAGCACACGGCCCACTCTACAAGTGTGGTACAGCAGAAATGGAAAAGTATTTTTTAAAACAAAACAATGTTTATTCTATGAACTCAAGTTAACCTTTTTAAAACATACAGTGAACATCTTAGCAACCATCAATTCAAGTACAACCCCCAAAGAACACAACACTAAGTAATCCTTAATAACTTCCCAAACAACATCCAGAAGACAAAAGAAACACCTTTTACCAGAAGCACATTAGGTTTACATTCACCACTGAGAACATTTATAATTCTGAATTCACCAAATGATCAAGAAATAGTATTTTCATGGCAGAGAGATCAATAGTACACCTGCTCTGTCTGGCTTCAGCTCCAACACTGAAAACCAAAATAAAACACATCCTGCAGCAAACAGCCTAAAACGAGAGTAAAAAGCTGACAGACAGCCCAGCTCCACCCACACTCTGACATCACTGATAAACACCCATTTCTTAAAGGTACATTTCTTAAACACCCATTTCTTAAAGGTACTCTCACATGACACCTCCCCACAAGAAAAAAAAATAAACCAACAACTTCAAGATGGTTTCATTTTTCACCTTTTCACTATCATTTAAGAAATGCACACAGTAAATATCCTTTTTTGTTTCAAAAAACAACACACAAACAGGTATAATAATATAGTCTATTTTTGTTCTTCTTCCTCCAACTGAAATCCTTCTCGATTCACAGTCTCTTTGAACAAGATGGTCCTTGCACGATCCGTCCATTACCCTATGCCTCTGCATTTCTCTTTGAAGTCAGATACTTTAGTTCAATCTGATCACAGAGCCCCTTGTAATTCTTCAACACATGAGTATTGGTTATCACAGCTTTCAGGCCGTCAAATGCCTGTTGAAAGTCCGCTGTCCACTGAAATTTTTGACGTTTCTTCAGCAGGTCCATCAGTGGAGCACTCACGCTACAAAACGTTTTCACAAATGTTCGATCAAATTTACTCATGCCATGAAATTGCATTATTTCCCTTCGTCTTGATGGTATTGAAAATTCCTCAATCCCGTGTGACCATTCAACCCTATCTGATTGTATGGCCAAGGAAAGTGACTTGGGCTTTTCCAAATTCACTTTTGGCTGGGTTTATCACCAAACCCGCCTCCTGAAATTGATCGAATAACTCCATCAGATGTTTCAAATGTTCCGTCCATGTCTGGCTGAAAATTACCAGATCGTCGATGTATACCGCACAATTGGGTAATCCTGAAACAAATTTGTTAGTTAACCGTTGAAATATTGCAGGGGCGTTTTTCATGCCAAATGGCATAACGTTGAATTGGGATATACCATCTGGAGTCACAAAAGCTGAAATCTCCTTCGCCCATTCGGATAAAAGTACCTGCCAGTAACATTTAAGTAAATCCAGTTTAGAAATAAAAGTTGATTGTCCTACTTTCTCAATGCAGTCCTCCAAATGTGGGATAGGATCAGAGTCAATTCTTGTAACTGCATTAACCTTTCTATAGTCCACACACAACCATTGGGTACCATCTGGTTTAGGTACCATCACTATGGTGAGGTCCATTGGCTGCAACCCACTTCAATTATGCCATTTTTTAGCAACCCTCAACCTCTTTGTTGACCTGTGCCAATTGTAAAGGGTTAAGTCTGTATGGATGTTGTTTGATTGGAACAGCATTTCCCAGATGTACATCATGCATAGCCATTTTAGTACTTCCCAATTTATCTCTACAAACTTGCCCATGTGATATCAATAATTCTTTCAGGTCAGTCCGTTTTTCCTCTGGAAAGCAACACAACAATTTATCCCAATTTTTAAGAACATCCTCATTTTCCAATTTAATTTGAGGTATGTCAAATTCACAGTCATCTGGATTTGGTTCGTCACTTTGAGTTAGAATCATTAACATCTCCTTTTTCTCTCCTTCCCTGTCAAAGTACCTTTTAAGCATATTCATATGACACACTCGGTGAGTTTTCCTTCTATCTGGTGTTTTCACCACATAATTCACCTCACTTAATTTCCTTTCAATCTGATAAGGTCCACAAAACCTAGCTTTTAAAAGTTCACCTACCACTGGTAACAATACTACCACTTTATCTCCACAGGCAAAACTACAAACTTTGGATTTCTTGTCCGCTACCCATTTCATTGCATTTTGTGCAACCTTTAAATGTTGTCTAGCCAATTCACCTGCTCTATTTAATTGTTCCCTAAAATTTGTGATTTAATGCAATAATGTAATTTCAGACTGCTCATTCACTAATTTCTCCTTAATCAAATTAAGTGGACCTCTTACCTCATGACCAAAAATTAATTCAAATGGACTAAATTTGGTTGATTCATTAGGTGCATCCCTAATTGCAAACAGTACAAATGGAATTCCTTTATCCCAATCATCTGGATAATCTTGACAATAAGCCCTCAACATTGTCTTTAATGTCTGATGCCACCTTTCTAACGTTCACTGCGATTCTGGATGGTACGCAGTTGATATAAATTGTTTTATTCCGAAGCTATCCATAACTTCTTTGAATAACCTTGAGGTAAAATTTGATCCTTGATCCGATTTTATTTCTGTGGGTAGTCCATATCTAGTAAAGAATTTAAGTAACTCCTCCACAATCTTTTTAGCTGTAATATTACGTACTGGAATGGTCTCTGGAAACCTGGTTGACACATCCATTATCGTCAAAAGATATTGATTCCCACTTTTCATTTCAGGAAGTGGTCCTATGCAATCAATTAGGACCCTAAAAAGGTTCCTCAAATGCTGGAATGGGTATTAAGGGTGCTGGTTTTATCACTGCTTTAGGTTTCCCTATCAGTTGACATGTGTGACATGATTAACAAAATTTAACTACATCTTTATGTAGTCCAGGCCAATAAAAATGTTTCTGGATTTTAGCTTGAGTTTTCCTTATTCCCAAATGACCTCCCACTGGTACCTCATGTGTAACTCGCAACACCTCCTTTCTATACCTACCGGCAATACTACCTGATGAACTTCTGCCCACTTTTCATCCGCCTGCATATGTAAAGCTCTCCATTTTCTCATCAAGACATCACTTTTACGTAATAACACTCTGGTATCCACGCAGATTCCTCTTCCGTGTATGCTTTCTGATACATTGTTTTATTTCTACATCTTTCTGTTGTAACTCCGCCAACTTTCCCGAACTAAAAATATCCGCCTCATCCTCCACCTGTTTGTGTTCTTTTTCAACCATCTGATCAAAAATCATTTCTGATAATTGCACTTCAACTTCATCTTCACTCTTTGATTTTCCTCATGTCTTAACCTGTGACTTTGCGACCTTGTTACTACACAATCCGGAAAAATCCCAGGATATTCATCCTTCAACACTTCAGTTGTCTGATTTTGCACTGGCTTATCAACCACAGTAGGCATCACTCCCACCTGCGTTCCAGCTATATCATTACCCTAGAGAAACTGTATTCCTGGACAAGATAGTTTCTCTATTACTCCTACTACCACTTCACCACTCCACTGTACTTTCCAACATTACCTTATATAATGGAACACTACTCCTCTCACCCTGAATTCCACATATTACCACCTTTACTGGCAACATTCTTCCCAAACTACATGACTCCTCATCTCTTACCATTAAAGATTGACGAGGTCCAGTATCTCTTAAAATTGTGACTTCTTTACCTGCTCCTCCTGATACACATGAGTAAACTTTACACACACAAGTAAATTATTTAAAGAGATCTGGCACCTTCTTACCAATTACTTCTTGATCAGGCTGTACAATCTTTTGCACCTCCTTCGCTTCACTTGGGCTTTCCTTCACCACTTTAACAAACCCCACTGTCTTATCCTGTTTTACCACATCAGCCTTCCCAGTGCTTTTCTTGAACCACCAACACTGTGACTTTACATGGCTAGTTTATTACAGTGAAAACATTTGAAACTTTTCATTTCTTTTCCAGCCTCCTGGATTTCTTTTTCAATCTGAGGTACACTCTCCTTATTATCTCCCATCAGATCACCTTTACCTTTGCCACTTGAGTATTTCTCATGTCCCCAGTTTCTCTCCCTCACAGGCTGAAACTTCATGTCGGAAACCAAGCTTTGATTCTAATTCATAATCATCTGCCATTTCTGCTGCTAATCTCACAGTTTTAACCCTCTGCCCTTCCACATGAGTTCTCACTACATCAGGAATTGAAGTTTAAACTCCTCCAAAAGTATAATTTCTCTGAGAGCTTCATAAGTTTCGTCTATTTTCAAAGCCCTTATCCACCTATCAAAATTACACTGTTTGAGCCTTTCAAACTCCATGTATGTTTGACCAAATTCTTTCCTTAAATTTCCACACCTTTGTCTGTAGGCTTCAGGCACTAGTTCATATGCGACTAAAATGGATTTTTTTCACCTTCTCATACGTGCCAGATACCTCTTCTGGTAGTGATGCAAACACTTCACTAGCCCTACCTATCAGCTTTGTTTGAATCAGTAATACCCACATGTCCTGTTGCCAATTCATTTGTTTAGCTTCCTTCTCAAATGAAATGAAAAAGGCTTCCATCTCCTTTTCCTCAAACCTTGTCAATGCTTGGACATATTTAAATAGATCCCCACCAAGCCTTTGACTATGCGCTCTTTCTCACTATCCTCAACACTATCATCCAACTGTACAGTCCCCTTTATGTTTGCCAATTTTAACTGACTGTCATGTTTCATGGCCATTTTCCAAAGTTCAAACTCTCTCTCTTTATCATTTTCCCTGATCTGTATCTTTCTTTCTCTTTCTCTTTCTTTCTGTTCCGCTCAGGCTATTCCTTATTTTCTCCTTTCTTCTCTCTCCTTTCCTTTTTCCTCTCTATCTCTTTCCTTTTCTGCTCTCTCTCTCTTTTTCCTCTCTTTCATATTCAAGCTGCTTTAATTCTTTCTCATGTTCCATTTTTAAAAGTTGTAGCTGAATTTTTGCCATTTCCAATGAGTCAAACTGTATCTCAGGAAACTTTAAATGCTTAGCCACCGCCATAATTACCTCAATTTTCCGCATTTTGCCACGTAATGTTAACTGCAATGCTTTTGCCAAATCTAACAGTCTGCTTTTAGTCTCTGTCTGTAAGGTATTGTGTGTGACCGTATCCACCCACAAAAACCTCTGAGCCTCTGAAAGAGCCATTTTGCACAGTACACTCCCCACTTAACTGAAATATCACACCTGAAAAGCAACATCAATATGCTCACACCTCACCATCTTTAAGTTCACAAAGCCAATCCAATAGATAGACTTTTATCCCTGATGAGCCCCCAATTTATTATGGGCCAGTGTTTAGAGAACACCAAAGTGTATCATGGAGTTCACCTGACCCACAACCTTTAATAGATTGCACACGGCCCACTCTACAGGTATGGTACAACAGAAATGGAAATGTATTTTTTAAAGAAAAACAATGTGTATTCTATAAACTCAAGTTAACCTTTTTGAAACATACAGTGAACATCTTAGCAACCATCTATTCAAGCACAACCCCCAAAGAATACAACATTAAGTAATCCTTAATAACTTCCCAAACAACATCCAGAAGACAAAAGAAACACCTATTAACAGAAGCACATTAGGTTTACATTCATTACTGAGGACATTTATAATTCTGAATTCATCAAATGATCAATAGATAGTCTTTTCATGGCAGAGAGATCAACAGTACACCTGCTCTGTCTGGCTTCAGCTCCAACACTGAAAACGAAACCATAACACACCCTGCAGCAAACAGCCTAAAATGAAAGTAAAAAGCTGACAGGCAGCCCAGCTCCACCCACACTCTGACATTACTGATGAGCACCCATTTCTTAAAGGTACATTTCTTCAATACCTATTTCTTAAAGGTACTCTCACATGACATCAGTTATTCAAGGCATTGGTGAGACCACATCTGGGGTACTGTACAGCTGTGATGGGCAACCTAGACCAGTGAATGGGCTGCACAAGTAGCCCTGTTTCATCTCAGTGGGCTGCAATCAGGCTTGTTCATTAACCATGATACAATGAATAAGATTGCATACATTGAATCCACACCCAATATTTCATAATGAGATGTAGAAAAGGCTTCATTATTTATATATTAACGAACGGTCATCAACTTCAAACGGTAAAAACAAAAAAGAAATATTTACACTTTGGATGCAAAGGGAGTGCACGGTTTTCACGGGCAATATTGTGAGCAATTAGCAAGCATGTCAATTCACTTGTGTCATGGGAGTGTTGCTTTAAGAAATATATTGTCTTATCACATGGCTTCAGTGATGACATTGTGTGGGTGGAGATGGGCTGTGTCTCAGTGAGTTATTACTTTCGCTTTGAGTTTGGACTGGTTTTGAACTGCACAGGTTGAAAGAAGTGTTTTTCTATCTTCATTTTAAAAGCTGTTTCCAGACTACTGTATAACTTAAAAGAGATAATTGCTTTCTGGAAGGAATTCAAACCTGCTGTTTGAAAAGGAGAACAGAGTATCACTAATAAGTCTTATACAAGTAAGATGGCCGTGTGCTGGGTCACATCTTTGAAAAGGGGTTTCTAGTTTTACTTGAATTTTGTTATTGAATTGAAACAGTTAAGGGGGAATTCATTTAGGGTTATACATTATGTAGCAGTATGGGGTCTTTATGGTTGTAGTTGTTAAAAATTCTTACTGTGTATGTTAATGTTGTGTTATGTTGCTTCGGATAACACAGGCTGCTACTTGATGCAGTCTTAACTAAAGAATGCTCCAGACTCTGAAATGAGTTCAACGTGTTCATTGAACTATTAACACAGTTCTCAAATGAGTTCGACTCTCTGCTAATCTAACTGTAGTAACTCAGTCCAACTGTATCAGCTTGCTCTCAGCCACGTGCTGGGGTGTGATGCTGTTGATCAACACTGTCTAACTCTCTGTCTGTGGAAAGAGGCAGGGTGTGAGTACCTTATCCCTTTTATAGTGTTTATGTCATGCCCCCTTGTGGTGTTGCCACCTCTGAATGTCCTGACTGCCCATTGGTTGTGTCCTATTCTAAGTGTTCATTGGTTGCATGTTTGCATATCATGACATATACAAATGTTAACTAAATTCAAAGAATAAAGCTTGTTTTTTTTTCATTAAAAGTGCCGAAGAATTCAGTTGAATAACACCTGAAAGGCAGGCTCTTGTGCTCATCGTAGCCAAAGTCAATAAACAGTTGTAGGTCAGATGAACTCCAAAATATACTTTGGAGTTTTCTAAACCCTGGCCCATAACACTTGCCCTTGTTTAATGTACGTATCACTTCAGTCAAACCGGTAGGAAAAAACTACGCAGATGGAAATCAGCGGAATGCAGCGACCCTGTGTATAGGCAACGGTCAACAAAATGTTTGATGGCCCACAATTAGAACCAAGATGGGCCACATGTGGCCCCCGAGCCATAGGCTTCTCATCATTGGTGTACAGTATTAGTCTCTTTATTAATGGAAGAATATAATTGTGTGGGAAGCAGTCTAGAGAAGGTTCACTAGACTAATACCAGGATTGGACTGGTTCTTGACAGGGTGGATGTGGAGAGGATGTTTCCACTTGTGGGAGAAACTAGTATGACGGGCCACTGTTTAAAAAGAAGTTGTCCATTTATTACAGAGATGAAGAGAAATATTTTCTCCCAGATGGTGGTGAATCTTTGGAATTCTCTTTCACAAAAGGTGGCAGATGCAGAATCTTTCAATATTTTTAAGGCGGAGGTAGATAGATACTTGGTTAACAAGTGGGGGGGGGGGGGTTACAGGGTGGGGGAGGAAGTGGAAAGACTATCACTTGCAGGCAGGAATGTGGAGTTGAGGTTACAATCAGATCAGCCATGATCTTATTTGTTTTTTTATAAATGTTTTTTATTGGGGTATTGAACAAATATTATTTACAGTTATGTACACAGGATAAAATGTATATATATATATAGAAAAGAGAAAAAAACAGAGAAAAAGACTGGTATGATGTTATGCACTAGCTCAACAACAGCAACTCTCTACAGTTAGCAATATTATTTTTAACAAATAAGTAGGCACCTTTTTTTTGGGGTGGGGGGGGAAACTGGTGAGGTACATATACATTTGGGTGCCGGAGAAACAATTACATTAGTTATGTCCAAGACAGAGAGGGCAACACGTGAATGGATCTGGTGTTGGTGTTACTTGCTTCTCCCGGACGGTTTTTGCCGCCGTTGTCGTCGAGCGTCACCTCCGCTTCGGCTGATCGTCCTGTCTTTCTCCCATATTTTCCTTGCTCTCTGTTACTGTATTTGCCGAGTTTGTTGCCGTTTCCCGTGCTCTCCTTCCGGCTATCATTCTCTTGCCTCCGCCCCCTCTCTGGTTCCCCGCTATTGTTCCCTGTCTCCTCCTTCTTCCTCCCTCCCCCTTTCCCCCTTCCCCCTCCCCTTCTCCTGTGGTTCGCCTTCCATTTCTCTTAGGTTTAGCTGTCCCCCCAACTCCCCCCCTCGGATGGCGAATTTGATTTTCTCCATTTGGAGAGATTCTGAGAGGTCGGACAGCCAGTCTGCAGCTTTGGGTGGTGTTGCTGACCGCCAGCCGAATAGAATTCTATGGCAGGCGATCAGGGAGGCAAAGGCAAGGGTGTCCGCCCTCCTCCCCAGGAATAGATCTGGCTGGTCTGATACACCGAAGACAGCCACTTTCGGTCATGGCTCCACCCTCATCCCCACCACTTAGGACATTTCCTCAAAGAAGGCTGTCCAGTAGCCCGCAAATCTGGGGCAAAACCAGAACACGTGGGCATGGTTGGCCGGGCCTCCTTGGCACTGTTGACATCTATCCTCCACCTCTGGGAAGAACCTACTCATTCGAGTTCTTATTAAAGCCATGATCTTATTGAATGTCAGAGCCGGCTAGAACTCCTGCTCCTAATTTGTAAATTTGTATGTATGTTTGAATGTGCAGGAAGACACTCTGCCCATCAAGTCTAAATTGACCCTCTTAAGAGCCATTCAACCAGTCCTATTCCCCTCTCTACCTCCTTAGCCCTGCAAGTTCATTTTCCTTAATGCCGATCCAATTTCCTATTGAATTCATTGTTCACCTCCGCTTCCACCACTCTTCTGTGTTCCAGGTCCTTATCACTCACTGTATCAAACGTCTTTCCTCATATCCCCCATGTAATTCTTGCCCAAAACCTTAAATCTGTGTCCCCTGGTTCTTGTACCATCAGCTAATTGGAATGGATGTCCTTTGTCTCAACCTGGGACGCATCTATCAATTTTCGGGTTTGATTCTGGACAAGGGTGACTGTCTGTGGGGTTTACACATTCTCCCCATGTCTGTGTGGAGTTTTCTCCCAGTGCTCCGGTTTCTTTCCACAGTCTAAAGATGTGCAGGTTAGGTCGATTGGCCATAATCAATGTGCGGATTACGGGAATAGGGTGGGGGAGTGGGCCTAGGTGGAGTGCTCTTTCGGAGGGTCGGAACAGACTCGATGGGACAAGTGATCTCCTTCTGCACTGTACAGATTCTATGGATTGTATCCAAAACCTGTGTTAATATGATTGTTCAGTAGAAACATAGAAACAGAAGCAGGAGGAGACTGTAAGGCCTGCTCCACCATTCATGATCATGGCTGATTATCAAGTTCAATGCCCTAATCCCACCTTCTCCCCATATCCCTTAATCCCTTTATCCCCTAAAAGGAGCTATATTGTATAGAGGGTTTAGAGAACGCCAAAGTGTATCATGGAATTTCACCTGACCCACAACTTTTACTAGATTGTGGTATGGGGAGCACATGGCCCACTCTACAGGTGTGGTACAGCAGAAATGGAAAAGTATTGTTTAAAGCAAAACAATGTTTATTCTATGAACTCAAGTTAACCTTTTTAAAACATACAGTGAACATCTTAGCAACCATCAATTCAAATACAACCCCCAAAGAATACAACACTAATTAATCGTTACTTTCCTTTTAACATCCATAAGACATTAAAAAAACCTTTTAACAGAAGCACATCAGGTTTAAATTTACTACTGAGAACAGTTATAACTCTAAATTCACCAAATGATCAAGAGTTAGTCTTTACATGGCAGAGAGAACAACATTACACATTCGGTGGCTGACTGCAGCTCCAACACTGAAAATAAACACAAGCACACCCAAGCTTTTCTCAAATTGAAACTAAAAAGCAGAGCCAGAGCTCAACTCCACCCACACTCTGACATCACTGCAGTAACATGAGCAGACAAACATTTCTTAAAGTGACACTCTCATGACAATATCTAATTATTTTTACACTTCTGAGATGTGTCCACATACCTGCTCTTCTATCTTGCTGACTGTTTTGGGATCTAGAGTTCTGTCCCAGCAATGTGATTGCCCCCTTTTTGTTTTTAAGTTCCATCCATTATAGCCTCAATTGAGGCGCCTGCTGCAATACCATCCCTCCTCACTGCAGTTATTGACTAATTGACTCCTTCATCAATATTGCAAAGCCGCCACCCCCCCCACCCACCCTCTCCTCTTCCCTCTACCCAACCCGGTCTTGTCTGAAGATTCTATATTGAGCTGCCGCTCCTGACCCTCCCTCAACCATGTCCCAGCCCCTCCCTCAACCATGTCTCAGGAATAGCAATAATATCATACCACCATGTGTTAATCTACACCCTCAGTTCACCTGCCTTACCAACAAGACTCATTACATTCAAATAAATGCCATCCAGCTTTGCCATGTGTTCTTGTGCCTTAACTTGTCTCTGCACTGCCTTCTTGGTTTTTCTTCTATATTTGGCTGTACATCACCCCACACTGGAACCCATCCCTCTGCCAAACTATTGTAAACCCCCCATCACCAACAGTACTTGAATCCATTCCTGGAACAAGTCTCATGAATCTTTTCCTGCAAACTCTCTCCAATGCCTTTCTGTTCTTATGATCAACGCAGTAAAAATCAAGGGTTGGCACGGCGGCACAGTGGTTAGCACTGCTGCCTCACGGCATCGAGGACCTACGTTCGATCCAAGCCCCGGGTCACTGTGGAGTTTGTACATTCTCCCCGTGTCTGGGTGGGTCTCACTTCCACAATCCAAAAAGATGTGCTGGGTAGGTGGATTGGCCACGCTAAATTGCCCCTAAATTAGAAAAAAAAGAATTGGGTACTCTAAGTTACCAGGAATGTCCTGATACCCTTTCTTTGATAACATTTGCCAATTTCCAATCCTCTGGCATCTTCCCTGTTTCTAGGAGAGATTGGAAAATCATGGCTAGCCCCTCTATTTTCATCACTCTCGCTTTGCAACCTGGGGTATAAACCATCCAGGCTAGGTGACATATCAACGCTAAGTGCAGGTAGCCTTTCTACGAAATCACTCCATCCATCACCAATACTTTTTTCAGCATCCTTTTCTTTAGTAAGGGGAGTCTAGAATGATAGATCACTGTCTCAGAACAAGAGATTGGCCATTTAGGACTGAGGTGAGTAGAGATTTCTTCTCTGCTGCAGTGAACTGTGGATGGCCAGTCATTGAGTAAGTTCAAGTCAGAGATCCACAGATAAGAGAGATAATGGATTTGTGGTTAGTGTGAGAAGGTATAGCTGAAGCAGCAATCAGCCACGGTGCTGTTCCTGTACCAGCCTCCCCGGACGGGCGCCGGAATGTGACGACTGGGGGCTTTTCACAGTAACTTCATTGAAGCCTATTCGTGACAATAAGCGATTTTCATTTCATTTTTTCATTTTGAATGGTTGAGCGGGCTTAAGTAGCTGGATGGCCTACTCTTGTGTCAATTTTTATGTTTTAGGATTGGGAGGTTGATTAAAAGTAGGAACAACGTCCACATACTCAAACTAGAAGCAGTGGCATCCCACAAGGGTATGAGATGGAGCCTCATGTTTATTAATGACTGAGATAATACAAAAGAGAACCATATACAGTATTCATGTTCGCGAATGACACAAAGATTGCTGGAATGGCAACAAGTGTTGACAGAAGCAAAAAATTACAAAGAGACTGATAGATTAAGTTAATAGGCCCAACAATGGCAGATGGATTTTATACAGGAAAAAGCAAGGATATACATTTTATAATCTTTTTTTGTAATCTTTATTGTCACAAGTAGGCTTACGTTATCACTGCAATGAAGTTACTGTGAAAAGCCCTCAGTCGCCACATTCCGGCGCCTGTTCGGGTAAACAGAGGGAGAATTCAGAATGTTCAAGTCACCTAACAGCACGTCTTTCGGGATTTGTGGGAGGAAACCGGAGCACCCGGAGGAAACCTACGCAGACACAGGGAGAACATGCAGACTCCACACAGTGACCCAAGCCGGGAATCAAACCTAGGACCCTGGAGCTGTGAAGCAATGGTATATTTATTTTAGATCTATATTTTAGATCAAAACGGAGTATCATTTAAATAGTGAAAAGTTAGAGACTTAAGGACCTATTTACACCAATCACTAAAGTGCAGTGTTCAGGCATAAGATATAATCAAAAAGGCTAATACAGTGTTACCTATAATAATAAGAGGGTGAGAATATAAAAGGTGTTGCTGGACATTGAGATGGCCAGGCCACATCTTCAATACTGCACACAGTTCTGGACAATGAACTCAGAAAGGATATATTGACCTTGGAAGGAGTACAGTGCAGATTTACCAGAATATTACCATATTCGACTATCTAGGCTGGTATTCCCTTGAATACAGAAGGTCCTGAGGTGATTGGAATGAAGTTTTAAGGCTTTCGTGGAATTGTTCGGGTTGCGTGAGAGAAACTGCTTTCACTTCTGGGACAGTCTCGAACATAAATATGTGAGCTTAAAATCAGGACCAGACCAGTTAGGAGAGAAGTTAAGAAACACTTCTTCACAGGGGGGGGGGGGGGGAGAGCAAAAGTCTCGAACTGTCTCTACAAAAAGCAGCATATGGACACTCAATGAATAATTTTAAATCTGAGATTGAAAGTTTTTGCCACCAAACTATTTAAAAGCATTTGGAGGAAGGATGGAAGGTTAGAGAGGCAGGATACAGATCATTCATGATTTTATTGAGTGGCAGAACTCTGCCAATGGACAACACAATTGCACAGAGGTTAGCATTGCTGCCCCACAGCTCCACCAACCTGGGTTCAATCCGGCCTTGGGTGACTGTGTAAAGTTTCCACTTTCTCCCTGTGTCCGCGGGTTTCGTCTGGTTTCCTCCCACAGTCCAAAGATGTGCAAGTTAGGTGGATTGGCCATGCTAAATTGCCCATTACGTTAGGTGGGTACTGGGTTATGGGGATAAGGTGGAGGTGCTAGCACCCGGCGGTGACTTGGGACTCAGTGCAGATCCAGTGAGCGCGAGGACCAGGCAGTTACTCGGGGGCTGATTCACCTGAGGAAGGAGCTGTGCTAGATAGCTAGTGATTCGAAACGAACCTGTTGGACTTTAACTTGCTGTTGTAAGACTTCTTACTGTGCTTAGAGGAGACGGGTGCTGGGACCGGCGGTGGTTCAGAACTCAGTTGAAATCTAGCAAGCGCTTGGACCTGGCGGTGACTTGGGGCTCAACCTGTGTGCTGCGGTTGCTAGGACCTAGTGGGGACTCAGGGCACACAAGTCATCCGCAGGCACTAGGACCCGGAGGTGATTCATGGACGTATAACGCGGCGTGCGCTAGGACCCGGTGCTGCATGTTCTGGACTCTGTCAATGGCGGCTGCTGAGGAGCGGGTGTTGGTGGCGGAAAGTCGGTGCGGCCGAACTCTGAGGTAACGGAGCCGGGTCGGGGGTCGGGCCGGAAAGCGGGCTGCCGGTCCCGTCAGGGGTATGGGGCTCAGGGTGATCCTGGGGCTGTGATGGACCTCGCAGAAACACCGCGAGGTCCAACACATCCCCCGGGATCACCCTGAGCCCGACTGGAAACGGCCCGCGAGCACAGGCGTGGAGCAACCGGCATCTGGAAAGGGGGGCAGGAGAGGGGGTGAGGGGCAGGGGGAGTGGGTGAGGGAGGAAGGGGGTGAGGGAGGCAGGGGGAGTGGGTGAGGGAGGCAGGGGGAGTGGGTGAGGGAGGCAGGGAGAGTGGGTGAGGGGGGCAAGGGGAGAGTGTGAGGAGAAGGCGGGAGGGTGTGGGGGGGCGGGGGGCAGGGTGAGAGTGTGATGGAGGCAGGGGGAGTGGGTGAGGGGGGCTGGGTGAGGGGGGTAAGGGGAGAGTGTGAGGGGAGAAGGGGGGAGGGTGTGGGGGGGCAGGGTGAGAGTGATGGGGGAGTGGGTGAGGGGGGCAGGGGGAGGGTGTGAGGGGGCAGAGGGGTGTTGGTTGCGTGTATCTGCCCTGCCAACTGCAGCGGAAGCATGTCCCACCTCTTAAAATCCCCCCTTCATTTGCTCCACCAACCAGGGCAAATTCAATTTATGTAATTGCTCCCATCCCCTTGCCACCTGGATTGCCACTACCTTAAATGACAGCTCGCCCAACCTCCTCACCTGCCCCCTCACCTAGAACATAGAACGATACAGCGCAGTACAGGCCCTTCGGCCCTCGATGTTGCACCGACATGGAAAAAAAACTAAAGGCCATCTAACCTACACTATGCCCTTATCATCCATATACTTATCCAATAAACTTTTAAATGCCCTCAATGTTGGCGAGTTCACTACTGTTGCAGGTAGGGCATTCCACGGCCTCACCACTCTTTGCGTAAAAAACCCACCTCTGACCTCTGTCCTATATCTATTACCCCTCAATTTAAGGCTATGTCCCCTCGTGCTAGCCACCCCCATCCGCGGGAGAAGGCTCTCGCTGTCCACCCTATTTAACCCTCTGATCATTTTGTATGCCTCTATTAAGTCACCTCTTAACCTTCTCTCTAACGAAAACAACCTCAAGTCCATCAGCCTTTCCTCATAAGATTTTCCCTCCATACCAGGCAACATCCTGGTAAATCTCCTCTGCACCCGTTCCAAAGCTTCCACGTCCTTCCTATAATGAGGCGACCAGAACTGTACGCAATACTCCAAATGTGGCCGTACTAGAGTTTTGTACAACTGCAACATGACCTCATGGCTCCGGAACTCAATCCCTCTACCAATAAAGGCCAACACACCATAGGCCTTCTTCACAACCCTATCAACCTGGGTGGCAACTTTCAGGGATCTATGTACATGGACACCGAGATCCCTCTGCTCATCCACACTACCAAGAATTTTACCATTAGCCAAATATTCCGCATTCCTGTTATTCTTTCCAAAGTGAATCACCTCACACTTCTCCACATTAAACTCCATTTGCCACCTCTCAGCCCAGCTCTGCAGCTTATCTATGTCCCTCTGTAACCTGCAACATCCTTCCGCACTGTCTACAATTCCACCGACTTTAGTGTCGTCTGCAAATTTACTCACCCATCCTTCTGCGCCCTCCTCTAGGTCATTTATAAAAATGACAAACAGCAACGGCCCCAGAACAGATCCTTGTGGTACGCCACTCGTAACTGAACTCCATTCTGAACATTTCCCATCAACTACCACTCTCTGTCTTCTTTCAACTAGCCAATTTCTGATCCACATCTCTAAATCACCCTCAATCCCCAGCCTCCGTATTTTCTGCAATAGCGACCGTGGGGAACCTTATCAAACGCTTTACTGAAATCCATATACACCACATCAACTGCTCTACCCTCGTCTACCTGTTCAGTCACCTTCTCAAAGAACTCGATAAGGTTTGTGAGGCATGACCTACCCTTCACAAAACCATGCTGACTATCCCTAATCATATTATTCCTATCTAGATGATTATAAATCGTATCTTTTATAATCCTCTCCAAGACCTTACCCACCACAGACGTTAGGCTCACCGGCCTATAGTTACCGGGGTTATCTCTACTCCCCTTCTTGAACAAAGGGACCACATTTGCTATCCTCCAGTCCTCTGGCACTATTCCTGTAGCCAATGATGACCTAAAAATCAAAGCCAAAGGCTCAGCAATCACTTCCCTGGCTTCCCAGAGAATCCTAGGATAAATCCCATCTGGCCCCGGGGACTTATCTATTTTCACCTTGTCCAGAATTGCCAACACTTCTTCCCTACGCATCTCAATGCCATCTATTCTAATAGCCTGGGTCTCCGCATTCTCCTCCACAATATTATCTTTTTCTTGAGTGAATACTGACGAAAAGTATTCATTTAGTATCTCGCTTATCTCCTCAGCCTCCACACACAACTTCCCACCACTGTCCTTGACTGGCCCTACTCTTACCCTAGTCATTCTTTTATTCCTGACATACCTATAGAAAGCTTTTGGGTTTTCCTTGATCCTACCTGCCAAAGACTTCTCATGTCCCCTCCTTACTCGTCTCAGCTCTCTCTTTAGATCCTTCCTCGCTTCCTTGTAACTATCAAGCGCCCCAACTGAAACTTCATGCCTCATCTTCACATAGGCCTCCTTCTTCCTCTTAACAAGAGATTCCACTTCTTTGGTAAACCACGGTTCCCTCGCTCGACCCCTTCCTCCCTGCCTGACTGGTACGTACTTATCAAGAACATGCAATAGCTGTTCCTTGAACAAGCTCCACATATCCAGTGTGCCCAACCCTTGCAGCCTACTTCTCCAACCAACACATCCTAAGTCATGTCTAATGGCATCATAATTGCCCTTCCCCCAGCTATAACTCTTGCCCTGCGGGGTATACTTATCCCTTTCCATCACTAACGTAAAGGTCACCGAATTGTGGTCACTGTTTCCAAAGTGCTCACCTACCTCCAGACCTAACACCTGGCCTGGTTCATTACCCAAAACCAAATCCAATGTGGCCTCGCCTCTTGTTGGCCTGTCAACATATTGTGTCAGGAAACCCTCCTGCACACATTGTACAAAGAACGACCCATCTAATGTACTCGAACTATATCTTTTCCAGTCAATATTTGGAAAGTTAAAGTCTCCCATAACAACTACCCTGTTACTTTCGCTCTTTTCCAGAATCATCTTCGCCATCCTTTCCTCTACCTCCCTAGAACTATTAGGTGGCCTATAGAAAACTCCCAACAGGGTGACCTCTCCTTTCCTGTTTCTAACCTCAGCCCATACTACCTCAGAAGAAGAGTCCACATCTAGCATCCTTTCCGCCACCGTAATACTGTCCTTGACTAGCAGCGCCACACCTCCCCCTCTTTTGCCCCCTTCTCTGAGCTTACTAAAACACCTAAACCCCGGAACCTGCAACAACCATTCCTGCCCCTGCTCTATCCATGTCTCTGAAATGGCCACAACGTCGAAGTCCCAGGTACCCACCCATGCTGCCAGTTCCCCTACCTTATTTCGTATACTCCTGGCATTGAAGTAGACACACTTCAAACCACCTACCTGAACACTGGCACCCTCCTGCGAAGTCAAATCTGTGCTCCTGACCTCTATACTCTCAATCTCCCGTACCCCAAAACTACAATCCAGGTTCCCATGCCCCTGCTGAATTAGTTTAAACCCCCCCAAAGAGCACTAACAAATCTCCCCCCCAGGATATTGGTGCCCCTCAGGTTCAGATGTAGACCATCCTGTCTATAGAGGTCCCACCTTCCCCAGAAAGAGCCCCAGTTATCCAGAAATCTGAATCCCTCCCGCCTGCACCATCCCTGTAGCCACGTGTTTAATTGCTCTCTCTCCCTATTCCTCATCTCACTATCACGTGGCACGGGCAACAACCCAGAGATAACAACTCTGTTTGTTCTTGCTCTGAGCTTCCATCCTAGCTCCCTAAAGGCCTGCCTGACATCCTTGTCCCCTTTCCTACCTATGTCGTTAGTGCCAATGTGGACTACGACTTGGGGCTGCTCCCCCTCCCCCTTAAGGACCCGGAAAACACGATCCGAGACATCACTTACCCTTGCACCTGGGAGGCAACATACCAAACGTGAGTCTCTCTCGCTCCCACAAAATCTCCTATCTGTGCCCCTGACTATTGAGTCCCCAATTACTAATGTTCTACTCCTTTGCCCCCTTCCCTTCTGAGCAACAGGGACAGACTCCGTGCCAGAGGCCCGTACCCCATGGCTTACCCCTGGTAAGTCGTCCCCCCCCACAAGATCGGAATCGGAAAGATTCCGAAATAATGGATCGGAAAGACTTCACTCTTCCCCATGTTTAACTTATACCCAGAAAACTGGCCGAATTCCACCAATATGTCCATGCTTCCACCACCCCCCTCCCCCCAATATTCACCAATGGGTCTGATATGTGGAGCAACAGATTGTCTGCGTATAGCGAGACCCTACGTTCCACCCCCTGCCCCCGCACTATCCCTTTCCAACCCTTGACATTCTGAGTGCCATTGCCAGTGACTCTATCGCCAAGGTAAAGAGTGATGGGGAGAATGGGCATCACTGCCTTTTCCCACCCGGTTGGTCCTTGCATGTGCTGCCGTTGCCTGATTTAACAACTGGACCCAATCAGCAAACCCCTGCCGGAACCCAAACTGCCTCAGTACCTCCCACAAATATTCCCATTCTACCAGATCAAAAAGTGTTCTCTGCGCCCATAGTGATCCCCCTGTTCACATTCCCTCCCTCCGAGGGCATCACTATAATGTTCAATAGATGCCTAACATGAGACAACAGATGCCTCCCCTTTACAAACCCCGTCTGGTCTTCCCCATCACCTCCGGCACACAGTCCTCTATCCGCGAGGCCAAGACCTTAGCCGACAACTTGCCGTCTACATTTGCCAGTGATTTCAGTCGGTAGGACCCTCAATGCTCCGGTTCCTTGTCCTTCAAGATTAAAGTTATTGAGGCCTGCGATAACGTTTGGGGTGGGGGGGGGGGGGGGGCGGAGGCGGAGGAGGAGGAGGAGGAGGAGGAGGAGGAGGAGGAGGAGGAGGAGGAGGAGGAGGAGTTGTCCCCCCTTCTCCCTCGCCTGTTACCAGCCCTTGCCAGCAGGGGGCCCAGGTCTCCCAAAAACCTTTTTCCTACTGGAAAACCATCTGGGCCAGGGGCCTTCCCTGCCTGCATCGCCCCCATACCCTTAATCACCTCCAGCAGTGCAATGGGTGCTCCCAACCCTTTTCATAGAATCATAGAATTTACAGCGCAGAAGGAGGCTATTCGTCTCATCTAGTCTGCACCGGCCCTTGGAAAGAGGACCTACCTAAGCCCATACCTCCCGCCGATTCCCGTAACCTCCACAACCTTGTTTGGACACTAAGGGTAATTTAGAATAGCCAATCCAGCTAACCTCATTTTTGGACTGTGGGAGGAAACCGGAGCACCCGGAGGAAACCCACACAAACACTGGGAGAATGTGCAGACTCCGCATAGACAGTGACCCAAGCCGGGAATTGAACCAGGGACCCTGGAGCTGTGAAGCCTGTGCTAACTGCTGTGCTACCGTGCTGCCCAGGTCCTTTCCCAGGTCCTCCTCCACCTTGGGGAAATCCAGCCCGTCCAGGAATCGCCGCATCAAAAGTCTTTCATTTATATTGTGCTTTTTGCAGCAACATCTCAAATAGCTTAAATTAAGTAATTCTGAAGCGCAGTTGTTGCTGTGATGTAGGAAACACGGCAGCAAAGTTGCACACAGCTAGCTCCCATGTGATACAGATCAGATAATCTGTTTTTGTGTTATTGGTTGAGGGACTGGGCAAGTTGTCCAGAACACCGGGGCAAACTCCCCTGCTGCTCTTCGAAATAATGCCATGGAATCTTTTAGATCCTTCCTAGTTGGCAGATGTGACAGACGTGCAGACTTAATATGCCATGTCGAAAGATTCAACAAGCCGGACACCAAGTCTGTAGACTTTATCTTATGCTCCTGTTGCAGCTCTGAGGAACTGTTTGCAGCACGATCGCGGGATCACAAAATACCCCAACGGACCCATGGCCAGAAAGACTTCATCCCCGATCACTCTGAAGAGCAGACGGAGAGGCTGCGGGTGTGTCGAGAGGAACAGTGGCAGCTCCTATCTGAAGAAAGGGTTGAACGACTGTAAGAACTGTTGCTTATTAATCAGAAATGTTGGGATTCAGAATTCCCGTGAGGCAGCTGCGGAAATCAGTAGTCTGCAACACACATCCCACCCCTACAATAGCAGTACCTCAAACACATTGCATTGCTGAAACGAGGTGGGAAACGGCCAGTGCGAGAAGATTCTCTTATGTGGGAGCACAGTACAGTCTCCTCGAATTGACATTGAGAATACACCGATCAGACTGTTCCCTCCGTCTCTGGTCCATTGCAAGGTGTACTAATCTCGGTTGTTTTATACCCTGCTTCTACAGAAACATTTTCTTTCAACCTGTTAATAAACCACTAAGTAATGCATCTAATGCCCACTTAGAATCTAAACTTAACATTTTTATAGGCATTTAATTACAGATTAAAGCTATTCCTCTACGCTATCCCATCAAACACTCCCAGGCCAGGTACAGCACAAGTTAGATACAGAGTGAAATTCCCTTTGCATTGTTCCATCAAAACACCCTCCCCGTTCAGGTAGGCTTACATTAACACTGCAGTGAAGTTACTGTGAAAATCCCCTATTCGCCACACTCTGATGCCTGTTCTGGTACACAGAGGGAGAATTCAGAATGTCCACTTCACCTAACAGCACATCTTGTGGGAGGAAACCGGAGCACCCGGAGGAAACCCATGCAGACATGGAGAGAACGTGCAGACTCCGCACAGACAGTGATCAAAGCCAGAAATTGATCCCAGGTCCCTGGCACTGTGAAACAACAATGCTAACCACTGTGCTACCGTGCCACCCTCATCCCGTCAACCCTTGGAAAGAACACCTAGGCCACCTCCCCTGCCGTATCCCCGTAACCCTGCAAATTGATTATGGGCCAATCTACCTAATAATAATCTTTATTATTATGTGGATTGCCCATGATCAATGCGAGGGGGAGTGGGCCTAGGTAGGGTGTTCTTTCCGAGGGTTGATGGGCTGAATGATCTTCTGCTCTGTAGGTATTGTATGGATTAATTACCACCTTGTCTTATTCATTTAATCCTTTCTCCAAAGCCTGGATGTTGGGTTAGTAGGTTAGGTACAGTGTGAAACTCCATATAAGTAATCTCATAACAGAAATAACACCGATCAGATGCTGATTCACTGCAATTTTAGGGGAATGATATTGATTGGCACACTTTCCCTGGACTCAGCACTGGTAAATGAATCTGGTGATATCGAGGGTTTGTACAATCTGATACTTGGATTATGGGGTTTTATAAATGCAGGGGACGGTAAGGATAATGTGCTCTCAATTTCCTGAGCCAGCATATTTTTGTGGACTATGTTGTTATGTTTCGCTTTGTGGGAAGTAGTTTCATAAAGATTTTCTCTTCACCTAGAGGAAGTCTTGTAAAAGCAGAGTGGAAACCTCAGGAGAGCATTGTAGAGCTGAAATCCAACGCAGTGAGTTTACCATTTGTTGCAATTCCTAAAGCAGATTGCTCTTGGTTGGACCCTTAATCTCAGAGACACGTCTGCCTTAATACAAATCACAGATTTCATCTGTTAATTCACTTACTGTCAGAAATTCTTGAGGACTGGAATCACACTTGCAACAGCCTGTTTATGTGCGATTTTATAGAATACCATTTACCAAAGACGATAACGAGAACTAGGTTAAAAGTAGCGTGCAAAGGAAGGTAGGATAGCATTTGTTATAGAATAGCATACAGCTGTCTCTCTTTCTGCCGCAATCAGAATTTAGCAATTGTGGTGGAAACCAGTTTGTCACAGCTCACCAACGACCTGATGCTGACTTTCCTGAATCTGTAGTCTCCACAGTCTGCCGGTATTTTATTCAACTTGGAGACTTGGCTGAAAAGTCACATTTTACCAAATCTCACCGGGCATCGTTCTAATTTGCTGGGCATGTGAAATGTGGCTCAGCGTCTGAGCTCTGAGTCAGAAGGACATAGATTCAAGTTCCATTCCAGAGGCTTGAACACTTAATCAAAGCTGACACTCTGTGGAGTGTTGCATTACTAGAGCTACCATTTTTCAGACGAGAAGTTAAACTAAGGCCATATCTGCCATCTCAGGTAGACATAAAAGATCCCACAACAATATTTAAATCGGAGCAAGAGGCTCTCCCTTGTGTCCTGGACAATATTTATCTCCCAGCCGACAATATGTATACCCCAGCCAACACCACTAACATAGATATAAAAGCAAAAAATGCTGGAAATATTCAGCATACCAGGCAGCATCTGCGAAGAGAGAAAGAGTTAATAGGCTGGATTTTCCCTGTTTCCCGGTGGCGCATCATTCGCTGGTGACGGGATTCTCAGCTCCTGTCGCTGTCAATGGGAATTCCCATTGAAGCCACCCTACGCTGCGGGGAAACCCACGGGAGGGTTTGAGCTGTGGCGAGACTGGAGAATTCCGGCCAATGTTTCAGGTTGATGACTTTTCATCAGTTCGTCAGAAAAGTCATTGACCTGAAACGTTAACTCTGTTTCTCTCTCCACAGATTCTGCCTGACCTGCTGAGTATTTCCAGCATTTTCAGTTTCTACTTCTGGTTTCCCAGCATTTGCAGTATTTTGCTTTTGTCTTCTGAACCCGATTATCTGACCATTTGCTGTTTGTGGGAGCCTGTTCGGTGCTAATTGGCTGGCGTGTTTCCTGTGTTACTACAGTGACTGCACTTCATTGGGTCTAAAGCGCTTTTTGACATCCTGACGTTGTTAAAGGCACTAGATAAATTTATTTTTAATGTTCAGTTACTGAAGTTCAATGTAATGATTTTACCGTTGGTGTTTACTGTAACTGCAACATGATTTGTTTATAGTGCATTTTCCTTGTCTAACTCATTTCTTGATTTCACACAGGGGAAATTTTGGCACACCATGGGACACGTGGAAAATGGGAAACAACTGCTGTACCCCGAGGAAGCACTATACCTCCTTGAGTGTGTGAGTATGCAAAACTGTGAAACCTGCCGTGCTAAAAGAGCTGCTGTGCTGAGGAATTTTAAATGCACACTTGGGAGATATTTACGCAATCCCTATTGCAGAACACTAGCCAGTTACTGAACTTTACTAAGTTTAGTTTACTCAGTCTGTTTGAGAGGGCGAGTATTTGGCTGAGGGATGTGTGGGGTGGGGGGCATACAGTTGTAAGAATGATGGGTGACATGGTAGCACAGTGGTTAGCACTGTGGCTTCACAGCGCCAGGAACCCGGGTTCGATTCCCGGCTTGGGTCACTGTGCAGAGTCTGCATGTTCTCCCTGTGTCTGCATGGCTTTCCTCTGGGTTCCTCCCGCAAGTCCCGAAAGTTGTGCTTGTTTTGTGAATTGGACATTCTGAATTCTCCCTCTGTACCCGAACAAGTACCGGAATGTGGCGATGAGGGGATTTTCACAGTAACTTCATTGCAGTGTTAATGTAAGCCTACTTGTGACAATAATAAAGATTGTTCTTATTATTAATTGGTGTAGGTGATGGAGGGATATCTTTGTTCGCTGAATGTTGTCCCGTGGAGCTGTGACGGCAAGAGAATGTGTCTGTCAAATAACATCAGGCTCTTGCAGTGAGCTTCACAGTTTAGAATATCCTGCCACCGCTTGCTGTGTGGACTCTTTGGTGCCGAGTGGCCTTCTTCTGGGAGGTACTGGCAGTGCCTAAAACATCTCAGTAAAAGCTAGCACCTTTTTGGGAGAGAAAGAGAAGGGGGAAAAAAAATGACTGTAATGTGCTGGTTGTTCCTTCGCTTTCCTCTCCTCGGATCATATACATTGCCCTCCAGCTTTCTTATTCAGCTGGTGATGTGCATTGTTCTGTAGTGAGACAGGAACAGAGGACACCAGAATAGGGGGCAGCAGGGTAGCATGGTGGTTAGCATAAATGCTTCACAGCTCCAGGGTCCCAGGTTCGATTCCCGGCTGGGTCACTGTCTGTGTGGAGTCTGCACGTCCTCCCCGTGTGTGCGTGGGTTTCCTCCGGGTGCTCCGGTTTCCTCCCACAGTCCAAAGATGTGCGGGTTAGGTGGATTGGCCATGCTAAATTGCCCATAGTGTCCTAATAAAAGTAAGGTTAAGGGGGGGGTTGTTCGGTTACGGGTATAGGGTGGATACGTGGGTTTGAGTAGGGTGATCATGGCTCGGCACAACATTGAGGGCCGAAGGGCCTGTTCTGTGCTGTACTGTTCTAAGCAGCAGGTCTGGCAGCAACTAATAGGATAGAAACAGTGTTTCAAGTCCTTTGACTCTTCAACAGAACTATAAGAAGGGAGAATGCAGAAATGAAACAAAAAGTAGCAACTTTAAGAACAAGCAACAGATGGCTTGTGGGAGGGGGTGTTTTTCATTGAGGCAATGCATGTATGGTATATTTTGGGGGGGAAAAAGCAAGGTTTGAGATGGAGGAGAATGGTCAAATTCTAAAGTTGTTAAACTTAATGTTGAGTCCTGACGGCTGTAATGCGCTCAATTGGAAGATGAGATGCTGCTCCTCCAACGAGCTTCACTGGAGGAGCAAGCCAAGGAGAGTGGTCACCCAGTCTGTGTTTAGTCTCCCTAATGTAGAGGAGACCACATTTAATATTCCATACGTGTACTGCTTCAATGAAAAACACACCCTTCCCACCTCTCACAATAAGCCACCTGCTTTTGTTCTTAAAGTTGCTACTTTTTGTTGTAGATTCTACATTCCGCTTCCTCTCAGTTCTGATGAAAAGCCCATAGACGCAAAAAGTTAACTCTGCTTCTCTCCTGACAGATGCTGGCAGACCTGCTGGGTTTCTCCAGCATCCTCTGTTCTTGTTTCAGATTGCAGCATCCACGGTATTTTGCTTATATAGTGGAGCAGTGTACAGGAAGCACATTGAAATGGGCATTGCCTGTTCTGTTACTAATGGCCTGGTTAGCTGATGAGTAACCATTGATCTATCTGCTTTATCCTGTGACTTGCCATCCTCTCCTTGTTCACCTGGAACAATCAGTTTTTCTGGGTGAGAACTTCACCTCTAGATCTGTTCAAATATTAGCTGGGTGAGTGAATGACTATCCAGGGACCCCTGATTTAATCGGAAATAACAAATAGGTTTTACAAAGCCAACCCACAGTCCAAAGATGTGCAGGTTAGTGTGATTGGCCATGCTAAATTGCACCTTAATGTCCAAATGGTTTGCTTGGGGTTACTGGGTGTTGGAGATGGGGTGTTGGCCTAGGTAGGGTACTCCTTTGGAGGGTAGGTGCAGACTCGATGGGCCAAATGGCCCCCTTCTGCACTGTCGGGATTCTACGACTCCAACTTTCCACAAGTGAATAAATTTGAAAGCGGGAGAAATATATCAGTGAGTGGAATTTGTTAATTAGGAGAAGCAATTGTCTGGAAGCTTCTCCTCATTTTCTTCCATTTGGTTTCAATGTTTGACGCGTTTTGTGGACGACAATTAATCATTTCCAAACCAAACTATCATGAAATGGAGTGTCTGTTTGCCCAATATGGAGTGCATACTCCGTTTCGTATGACTCTCATTCCTATCCCGCAGCCCCCCCCCCCCCCCCCACACACCGATGCCCTTATGTATTGGACTGTTGCAGTGTTGGGTTATCAGTGACCTAGGCTACAACAAAGAACAAAAAAAATACAGCGCAAGAACAGGCCCTTCGGCCCTCTAAGCTTGTGCCGACCATGCTGCTCGTCCAAAACTAAAATCTTCTACATTTCCTGGGTCCCTATCCTTCTATTCCCATCCTATGGCTAGTCGATGAATCAGCAACAGGACCCTGGATAATGCCCAAGTATATCCCATTAATTCTTCCCAGCATGACTCCACAGTTATTTTTCAGGCTGTTCTTTTTCAGGAAGTGTAAATGAGGGATTCTGTAGAAGTTCCTTTCAAGAAATTATTCCCAATTGCTGTTAGGGGCCTGTTGCATTGAAACGCTGAAGATGTTTGAGTTTGGATTTGAACTGCCAGTGGGAGTTGTGCGTGTGCAAGGCAGGAATGGATGAGAATTCACCATGTCCACTGCAGCGGAATTTTAACTCTCAGGCTTCGCTTGCATGGCCCACGTTAGTTTCCTTTCCAAATTTGCTGTGCAGAGCCAGCTGGCTGGCAGGTAGGAGAAAATTCAGCCGACAGGAGAGTGTCATTGGGGATCTGCAAAATGCTACCTTGCAGTCTGCTAAATGTTAGAGATGTCGTCGGTAAAGGGTAATATGGGGAAACCCGATGCTTCATTATGGAGCCTTTCTTAATACCCCTTATTCTGACTCACAAGGAAACCAACAAAGGTTAAATTGAGTCGACTCTTTCTGTCTATTGTGATCCTACTCCTGTTTGCATTGGGTTTATCTGACGGAATCCATGACTACTTCACTCATGTAGTTCAGGTTAAAATTGCAGTAACACTCCCACAATATAATCAAAACCTAAGACCCCTGCTACGTTCTGATACCTGCCCCCTTGCCTGCTCAACAAGAACATAGTAAAATTCCAACCCTCAGGAAGGCAGCCAGTAAGCTACCAAAACCATTTTTAATTGCCAGCTGTGCACACTGGATTAAAATCACCCCATTATTGCGGTTCTGGATCCATCTGCTCTTTGTGCATAGGAAGTGTTTTATCATCCTGCTGTTGCACTAAACTAATGCTGACGTTACCTGCTTTATATAGTTACTCTCTCTATAAGGCCTCCTGTTTGAATTAATACTTAACTGCAGTTTACCTGCTTTCCAGGGGTCCATACAGATATTTTACAGAGAGCTGCCGCTGTCCATTCAGGAATCGTACGAGATTTTACTGTCTGCCAGAACCATTCCATTGGAACAGTACCAGGTAGAGGAAGTGACCTGATATTCAATAGCCACATGTCAGATACAACCCCAAGCTCAAATCACCTGCGGCTCCAGATAATTGATTTTTTGCTTCTTTGCTTTTTTGGAACATGTAATAATCTATGAGCTGTCAGTATGAAAAAAGAGTGAGGGGAGAATCCACAGGGCTTCTGACATTACTTGGGACTCTTGCAAATACCGCTCCTCCCCTGCACATTGTCCATTGACGTCAAGGCAATGCTGATTCACATTCCTCAGGTGGCAAAAAAGTGCATTGCAGCATTTCAGTTACTCCGGAGTTGCCATTGGCATTTTGAACATATCCTGTATAAATAAACCATCACCTCCCACTCACCATCTCCCACTGATCACCCTCATCATTAGACTGAGCTGTGCCCAATCACTTTGTTTTATGAAATGATAAAGGTTTTCTTCTACTTTTGAGCCTTATATGATGAGGCAGGCTGCTGTTTATCCTGGCTAGGTGCAAGACACTCGATGCTGGAGAACCTCACCCAGATGGCCATTTTGTGTTAATTGTAAGCGTCGGAAAGCTATTTGATTTTGTCCTTGTGCATAGAAGACACTGATGGTGATTAGTACGGAGAGATTGGACATTCTTTACTCTTTGCCTTGGAGGCAAACTATTAAGATTCTAATTGCTGTCTTGGTTGAGACCAACAAATCTGAGCACAGACCTGGGATTAGAACATAAGAACTAGGAGCAGGAGTAGGCCATCTGGCCCCTCGAGCCTGCTCCGCCATTCAATGAGATCATGGCTGATCTTTTGTGGACTCAGCTCCACTTTCTGTGCCGAACACCATAACCCTTAATCCCTTTATTCTTCAAAAAACTATCTATCTTTACCTTAAAAACATGTAATGAAGGAGCCTCAACTGCTTCACTGGGCAAGGAATTCCATAGATTCACAACCCTTTGGGTGAAGAAGTTCCTCCTAAATTCAGTCCTAAATCTACTTCCCCTTACTTTGAGGCTATGTCCCCTAGTTCTGCTTTCACCCGCCAGTGGAAACAACCTGCCTGCATCTATCCTATCTATTCCCTTCATAATTTTAAATGTTTCTATAAGATCCCCCCTCATCCTTCTAAATTCCAACGAGTACAGTCCCAGTCTATTCAACCTCTCCTCAGAATCCAACCCCTTCAGCTCTGGGATTAACCTAGTGAATCTCCTCTGCACACCCTCCAGTGCCAGTCCTTTCTCAAGTAAGGAGACCAAAACTGAACACAATACTCCAGGTGTGGCCTCACTAACACCTTATACAATTGCAACATAACCTCCCTAGTCTTAAACTCCATCCCTCTAGCAATGAAGGACAAAATTCCATTTCCCTTCTTAATCACCTGTTGCACCTGTAAACCAACTTTCTGTGACTCATGCACTAGCACACCCAGATCTCTCTGCACAGCGGCATGCTTTAATATTTTATCGTTTAAATAATAATCCCTTTTGCTGCTGTTCCTACCAAAATGGCTAACCTCACATTTGTCAACATTGTATTCCATCTGCCAGACCCTATCCCATTCACTTAACCTATCCAAATCCCTCTGCAGACTTCCAGTATCCTCTGCACTTTTCGCTTTACCACTCATCTTAGTGTCATCTGCAAACTTGGACACATTGCCCTTGGTCCCCAACTCCAAATCATCTATGTAAATTCTGAACAATTGTGGGCCCAACACGGATCCCTGAGGGACACCACTAGCTACTGATTGCCAACCAGAGAAACACCCATTAATCCCCACACTTTGCTTTCTATTAATTAACCAATCCTCTATCCATGCTACTACTTTACCCTTAATGCCATGCATCTTTATCTTATGCAGCAACTTTTTTGTGTGGCACCTTGTCAAAGGCTTTCTGGAAATCCAGATATACCACATCCATTGGCTCCCCGTTATCTACTGCACTGGTAATGTCCTCAAAAAATTCCACTAAATTAGTTAGGCACGACCTGCCCTTTATGAACCCATGCTGCGTCTGCCCAATGGGACAATTTCTATCCAGATGCCTCGCTATTTCTTCCTTGATGATAGATTCCAGCATCTTCCCTATTATCGAAGTTAAACTCACTGGCCTATAATTTCCTGCTTTCTGCCTACCTCCTTTTTTAAACAGTGGCGTCACGTTTGCTAATTTCCAATCCACCGGGACCACCCCAGAGCCTAGTGAATTTTGGTAAATCATCATTAGTGCATCTGCAAATTCCCTAGCCCTCTCTTTTAGCACTCTGGGATGCATTCCATCAGGGCCAGGAGACTTGTCTACCTTTAGCCCCATTAGCTTGCCCATCACTACCTCCTTAGTGATAACAATCCTCTCCAGGTCCTCACCTGTCATAGCCTCATTTCTATCAGTCGCTGATATGTTATTTGTGTCTTCCACTGTGAAGACCGACCCAAAAGACCTGTTCAGTTCCTCAGCCATTTCCTCATCTCCCATTATTAAAACTTCCTTCTCATCCTCTGAAGGACCAATATTTACCTTAGCCACTCTTTTTTTTGTTTTATATATTTGTAAAAACTTTTACTGTCTGTTATATTCTGAGCAAGTTTACTCTCATGCTCTATTTTACTCTTCTTTATAGCTTTTTTAGTAGCTTTCTGTTGCCCCCTAAAGATTTCCCAGTCCTCTAGTCTCCCACCAATCTTTGCCACTTTATATGCTTTTTCCTTCAATTTGATACTCTCCCTTATTTCCTTAGATATCCACGGTCGATTTTCCCTCTTTCTAAAGTCCTTCCTTTTTGTTGGTATAAACCTTTGCTGAGCACTGTGAACAATCGCTTGGAAGGTTCTCCACTGTTCCTCAACTGTTCCATCATAAAGTCTTTGCTCCCAGTCTACCTTAGCTAGTTCTTCTCTCATCCCATTGTAATCTCCTTTGTTTAAACACCAAAGAGTAGTATTTGATTTTACTTTCTCACCTTCCATCTGTATTTTAAATTCCACCATATTGTGATCGCTCCTTCCGAGAGGATCCCTAACTATGAGATCATGAATCAATCCTGTCTCATTACACAGGACAAGATCTAGGACCGCTTGTTCCCTCGTAGGTTCCATTACATACTGTTCTAGGAAACTATCGCGGATACATTCTCTAAACTCCTCCTCAAGGTTGCCTTGACCGACCTGGTTAAACCAATCGACATGTAAATTAAAATCCCCCATGATAACTGCTGTACCATTTCTACATGCATCAGTTATTTCTTTGTTTATTGCCTGCCCCACCATAACGTTACTATTTGGTGTCCGATAGACAACTCCTATCAGTGACTTTTTTGCCTTATTATTCCTGATTTCCACCCAAATGGATTCAACCTTATCCTCCATAGCACCGATGTCATCCCTTACTATTGCCCGGATGTCATCCTTAAATAACAGAGCAACACCACCTCCCTTACCATCCACTCTGTCCTTCCGAATAGTTTGATACCCTCGGATATTTAACTCCCAGTCGTGACCATCCTTTAACCATGTTTCAGTAATGGCCACTAAATCATAGTCATTCACGGTGATTTGTGCCATCAACTCATTTACTTTATTCCGAATACTACGAGCATTCAGGTAAAGTACACTTATGTTGGTTTTCTTATCTCTGTTTTGAATCTTAACATCTCCAGTTTTATTCATTTTAGTATTATTGGGCCTATTCACTGAGCTCCCCTCAGTCACTGTACCTTGTACTGTCGCCCTTTTTGATTTTTGACTATGTCTTCTCCGCCCTGCATTTTTCCCCTTACTTCCTTTTGTTTCTGTCCCTGTTTTACTACCTTCCAACTTCCTGCATCGGTTCCTGTCCCCCATGATTGATCCTGGTGTCTCTGCAAATAATTTGTAAAATATTGGATAGGTGCAGAGGGAGACCCAAGACCATAAGTACACAATTTTGGCAAGTTAGAAGCCAAATGCTAACTACAAGCTCTTTACCCAAACAAATCCTCCCACTCCCATGGATCAGCCACAGCACTGTGTGATTTTAATTAACATGGTATGGGCAATAAAGATATGGACTTGCTTCTCCAGAGAAAAAGAGGCCTTTAGTTCTGTTGACCAAACTGCGTTACTTACTAATGCAGGGTCAGTTCGCTGTTAGCTGGACGGCTGGTTCTTGATGTCGAGCCACGCCAACAACACAGGTGCAATTCCTGTACCGGCTGAGGATATTCGTGAAAGTCCTGCCTTCTCAATCGCGTCTTGGGTGTGGTGAAAACAGGTTAAATCTCTAATTACCTCTCTCAAAGGGGCAGAGGTCTTCAGAGATTAAGGGGACTATCGTTTCACTTATTTCTAAAGTTGTAATATCAGTTGATGCACACACTTGAGTTAAAAACCCAAGAGCTGTACATTTTCTATTCACATTGGATTTTGCACAAGAAATTAGTCATTAGAATATTTGTCTACTACTACTCTGCTATGATGTGGGTGATTTTCTGCCTCATGTTTAATCGTCTTCACTGACTGGAGGCCAGGTAGCACCTGAAGAGTGAGAAACAGAGTTAACATTGTTAGAACTGGAAAAAGTAGGTCATCAGTCTGAAACATTAACTCTTTCTAAATCACTGGCTTTGAAAGCAGACCAAGGCAGGCCAGTAGCACGGTTCAATTCCTGTACCAGCCTCCCTGAACAGGCGCCGGAATGTGGCGACTAGGGGCTTTTCACAGTAACTTCATTTTCTTTAGGGGCTGATTTAGCTCAGTGGGCTAAATCGCTGGCTTTTAAAGCAGCCCAAGCAGGCTTGCAGCACGGTTCGATTCCCGTATCAGCCTCCCCGGACAGGCGCCGGAATGTGGCGACTAGGGGCTTTTCACAGTAACTTCATTGAAGCCTACTCGTGACAATAAGCGATTTTCATTTCATTTCATTTTATAGCTGCTGCCAGACCTGCTGAGTATTTCCAGCTTTCTGTTTATATTTCAGATTTCCAGTAACTACACTATTCTACTTTTGTAATAATTGATGGTGCTGTTTTGCGATATTCTCTGAAACTGTTTTTTTTCTTGTTTCTGAAGGTTTACAGCCACCTGAAAAGACTGGGTTATGTTATAATGCGGTTTGATCCCAGGTAAAGGCCTTTCTCCGATAGTGTGCCTTCTCTGTGTGTGAACTGTGCTCGCACACATTCTTTCACCTCCCTTCTCTGCCGAACCTTTCTGCGTAACCACAGAAATTTTAATCAAAGTTATGTTGTAAGCAGGGGCTGCACTAATCAATTTCTTCTCTTTTATATCGGATTATTGCATCTTATTAGCTAGGTACCAAGGGATGATTCTGAGCAGAATTATATTTCAAATGAGCAGACACGTGCATTTAGATTTATTGTCAAGTGTACTGAGGTACAGTGAAAAGTATTGTTCTGCGTACAGTCCAGGCAGATTACGCCATACAAGAAAGCATAGAACATATGAATACATGATATAGAATGAAAATACATAAATATAATGGGTGAAATATACGGTATATACTACAACTGTAGAGAAGATGCATAGAAAGATCAGTACAGACCATAAAATTATTTGAGTTCATAAGCGGGTCATTCAGAAGTCTGGTAACAGCGGGAAGAAGCTATTTTTGAATCTATTGGTGCGAGTTCTCAAACTATTGTATCTTGTGCCTGTTGGAAGAAGTTCAAAGAGAGAACAACCTGGGTGGGAGGGGTCTTTAATTATGCTGCCCGCTTTCCTAAAGCAGCGGGAGGTGTAAACAGAGTCGATGGATAAGCTTGCGTGATGGACTGGGCTTTGTTTATGGCTCTCTGTAGTTTCTTGCGATCTTGGGCTGAGCAGTTGGCATAATTACAAGCTGTAATGTAGCCAGATAGGATGGCACATCTATAGAAATTGGTAAGATTGTTGTGGTAATGTCGAATTTCCTTAAATTTTCTGAGGAAGTATTGGCGCTGTTGTGCTTTCTTGGTCGTAGCGTCCGCATGGGTGGACTGGGACAGATTGTTGGTGATGTTCACTCCTAGGAATTTGAAGCTGTCCACATCTCCACCTCGGCACCATTGATACAGACAGTGGCTTGGACGATACTTTGCTTCCTGAAGTTGATGACAAGCTTTTTAGTTTTGCTGACATTGAGGAAGAGATTGTTGTCATTGCAACATGCCTCTAAGTTCTCTATTTCCCTCCTGTAGTCTGATTTGTCGTTGTTTGAGATCTGACCCACTATGGTCGTGCCATCAGCAAACATGTAGATGGAGTTGGAGCCAAATTTTGCGTGTGTATAGGGCGTATAGTAGGGGGCTAAGTTTGCAGCCTTGTGGGGTCCCGGTATTGAGGACTATCGTAGAAGAGGTGTCGTTGTTTACCCTTCCAGATTGAGGTCTGTGGGTCTGGAAGTCAAGTATCCAATTGCAGAGGGAGGAGCCGAGTCCCAGGTTTTGGAGTTTTTGCTATGAACTTGGCTGAGGTTATGGTGCTAGGCAGAGCTGTAGTCATAGAATTTACAGTGCAGAAGGAGGCCATTCGGCCCATCGAGTCTGCACCGGCTCCTGGAAAGAGCATGCTACCCAAGGTTAACACCTCTACCCTATCCCCATAACCCAGTAACCCCACCCAACACTAAGGGCAATTTTGGACACTAAGGGCAATTGATCATGGCCAATCCACCTAACCTGCACATCTTTGGACTGTGGGAGGAAACCGGAGCACCCGGACGAAACCCACGCACAGACGGGGAGGATGTGCAGACTCCACGCAGACAGGGACCCAAGCCGGAATCGAACCTGGGACCCTGGAGCTGTGAAGCGATTGTGCTATCCACAATGCTACCGTGCTGCCACACTGTCAATGAACAGGAGTCTGACATGGGTATCCTTGTTGTCAAGATGCTCCAGGGATGAGTGTAGGACCAGGGAGATAACATCTGCTATGGATCGGTTGTGGCTGTAGGTGAATTGCAGTGGATCATGGCAATCTGGAAGGTTGGAGTTGGCTCATGACTAACCTCTTGAAGCATTTCATAATAATAGATGTCAGGGCCACCGGTTGACATTAACCATGATAAACCTTGAAGGTGTCAGCAGAGTAAAAGAAGAGACCAACCCAAGACCAGCATTTATTGCACACCCTTTATTCCATTTCAGAGGGCAGTTACAAGCCAACCACAAGTTGCGTGGGATTAAAGTCACGTATCAACCAGACTGAGCTTTGTTTCCTTTTCTAGAGGCCATTAATGAATCCATGTATTTTTGCATCGCAATCCAATAGCTTCATGGTCAATTTTACTGATACTATTTTTCACTTCTGAATACTGGTCAGAAACTGGGCCATGTTTTACCACTTTGATTGCTGCAGAACACTCTCACATTGCTGATTGGGCTGCAGATGAAAGCTTCCATTTGACCTAGACAAGGCACTCACCCCACTCTAGATTCCCTACCAGCCTCCCCGAACAGGTGCCGGAATGTGGCGACTCGGGGCTTTTCACAGTAACTTCATTGAAGCCTACTCGTGACAAGCGATTTTCATTTCATTTCATTCAGATTCTGGGGCAAAGATTTTATGCTGACTTTCTAGTGCAGTCTGAGGGAAGGCTCCACTGTCAGAGGAGTCATTTTTGTTGTAAACATAGCATTTTAAATGCCTTCTCATGTGAGATTCCGGAACACTATTCGCAGAGGACATCTCCCCAAGTGTTCTGAACCAAAATTTATCCCTCAACCAACTTCACTAAACAGATGATCTAATCATTATCACCTTGTTTGTTGTTTCTGGGTCCTGGACCTGTCCTTTGCGCTGGCTATGAAGAGAGGTTGAGTAGATTAGGAATATTTTCATTAGAAAGATGGTGGTTGAGGGGGGACCTCATTGTGGTCTACAAAATCATGAGAGGTATAGACAGGGTGGATAGCAAGAAGCTTTTTCCCAGAGTGGGGGACTCAATTACTAGGGGTCATGAGTTCAAGGTGAGAGGGGAAGATATGCATGGAAAATTCCTTACGCAGAGGGTGGTGGGTGCCTGGAACGCATTTCCGGCGGAGGTGGTAGAGGCGGGCACGATAATGTCATTTAAGATGTATCGAGACAGATATATGAATGGACAGGGAGCAGAGGGATACAGATCCTGGGAAAATAGGTGACAGTTTTACATAGAGGATCTGGATCGGCACAGGCTTGGAGGGCCGAAGGGCCTGTTTCTGTGCTGTAATTTTTCTTTGTTCTTTGTTCTTAAATGGCTGCCACATTTCCTAAATTACAATATTGATACACCTTCAAACGTACTTCGTTGGTTGTAAAGTGCTTTGAGGCTGTGAAGGATGCTATATAAATGCAAGTTATTTTTCTCCAGTACCATTTTCAGTTCCTATGAGCGAAAGCTACACCTGGATTCTCCTCACAGTGACACAAAAAAGCACCATCGCAAGAGGAAGCGGAGTCACAGCCAGCATGGTGCCAGGTACACATTGAGGCAAGGGTTCGGAAGTTGGGTCATGAACATGCTTTTCAGCAATGAAAGAACTTAAAATGGGTCACCAAATGAGGATAGTTTATCAAGAACCCGAATAGAAGTCAACTGGATTATCATTATAGACCTTTTCTCCTGGTTAAATTTGTGGGCTGGAGGTAGAGGATGTTGATGCCAGGCAGGTTGAGATTTGTTCCAGTTTCAACCCAGTGTCAACATCAGGCTCTCAGGCCAGATGCAACGTGGCTGCAAAGTATCACTTGCTGCTGTGCCAGAAAAGTGCCCTTAATCCCAAACCGCAAAAATGGCATTTACTGCATTATAAACAGAGGAAACGGAGTAGGAGTAAGAATCTTGAACATGACGGCACAAGAGGGTTGTTTTACGATGTGGGGTGCTGTGTGAATTCTTCATTTAAGACCTCTTGGCTGCTAATTCTTGCCTCCATCCGAAAAACATCACACTACCTTTCTGCAATAAAAAATCACCAAACTACTTTGCTGAGTAAATTTAGTACATTCTCCTGATCTGGTGACTAATATCATTATTATGCCGATCACCTGATTAAGTGCTACTGTTTATTGTCATTGGTAGATGGAAGTAATTCCAGTCAGTCACATTTGCCTGAGAGCACAATCAGTTAAAACATGAAAGCATGCAGCATATTTCCCTAATTGTTGTGATGGAGGCGTTATAACTGGTCTCTGCACTATTGGGCTAGAGTGAGAAAAATCGAGCAGCGATTCTCCTGGCTGCTGTCAGGTTGCCCCCACCCTCGCTGGAATATACCTGTGTGGGTGTGACCAGCTTCATTGGTGAATATAGCTTGCCAACGCTCCCTGTCTCTCGGCTTAGTCAAAAAGCTTGGGCCCCACTGTGATTGCTCCAACAAGGGGCCAAACAACAGGGCAGGAGAGAAAATGGACAGAAAAGAAACTCCCCGCGTCACCTTTTAAAATGCTGCTGTTTCTCCTTCTGTTGTCTTGACTCTTGAACTTTGCGTATGGCCAGAATACTTCAGCAGTGAGTGGGCTGGCAGGAGTTACTGTAGTTGGTTGTTGCGTGAGTTCAACTTCTCAAACTGTCAGACTAAGTGACTGGTCTTTGTAAAAAAAAAACAAAATTCCCCTCCTGCCAACAACTCCTCTTGTTTTGCAAGCCACGATTTGGAATCTTTCATTCTTGTGTTTTATAGTGATGGAGACACTCCCTTCCTTTCTCTATCATGCAGTTGAGTCACCCTGGGCTGTAGGCCAGTCCTCTTTCAGTGAGGAAGATCATAGAGTTTCAGAGAATTTACAATGCAGAAGGAGGCCATTTTGCCCTACAAGTCTGCACTGGCCCTTGGAAAGAGCACCCTGGCTAAGCCCACACATCCACCCTATCCCTGTAACCCTGTAACAGATTAGTGTGTATCATCAAAAAAATTTTTGAAAGATTTTTATTGCCATTTTTTCTGTTTTGCAGAATAAAATTTTAAGATATAATGTATCCGATATTTACACTTTGTGACGTTTCTTATTTTAAAATTTTACATGCATTCTCTCCATCTGCCCCATCCCGTTGGGAGTCTGGTTCTTTCCTGGCACCATCTTTCACCCTGGGTGTCATATTGCTGTGCTCCGCTCCTCTCTTCTGTGGTTCTTGTTGTTGTCTTTGTGAGTTTGGGGGGGGAGTGGGCTTCTTGCCCCCTCCCTGGCTCTTTTTTTTCACAAAAAGAATGTAGGCATAGAAGGTACTCTACTCTTTTTTTAAAAATTATTTTTATTCTCCTTTTTCACATTTTCTCCCAAATTTACACCCACCAACAATAAACAATAATCAGTAGCAAATATGTCAAACCCCATATCAATAACAACGATCCCATCCTCCCACCAAATCCCAAACATTAGCCCGCATGTTCACACAAACAAATGACAAAAAGGAATTATAGATCACCCATAGTCGCCATTAACACACACCTCCCCTCCCCCCAACCCTCCCACCCACACACCCCAACTAATGTTCGATGTTATCCAGTTCTTGAAAGTGCATAATGAATAATGCCCATGAATTGTGGAACCCCTCCATCCTTCCTCTCAGTTCAAACTTAACCTTCTCAAGAGTCAAGAATTCCAACTCATCTTGTTTTGCAAGCCACGATTTTGAATCTTTCATTCTTGTGTTTTATAGTGATAAGAACATAAGAACTAGGAGCAGGAGTAGGCCATCTGGCCCCTCGAGCCTGCTCCGCCATTCAATTAGATCATGGCTTATCTTTTGTGGACTCAGCTCCACTTTCCGGCCCGAACACCGTAACCCTTAATCCCTTTATTCTTCAAAAAACTATCTATCTTTACCTTAAAAACATGTAATGAAGGAGCCTCAACTGCTTCACTGGGCAAGGAATTCCATAGATTCACAACCCTTTGGGTGAAGAAGTTCCTCCTAAACTCGGTCCTAAATCTACTTCCCCTTATTTTGAGGCTATGTCCCCTAGTTCTGCTGTCACCCGCCAGTGGAAACAACCTGCCCGCATCTATCCTATCTATTCCCTTCATAATTTTAAATGTTTCTATAAGATCCCCACTCATCCTTCTAAATTCCAACGAGTACAGTCCCAGTCTACTCAACCTCTCCTCATAATCCAACCCCTTCAGCTCTGGGATTAACCTAGTGAATCTCCTCTGCACACCCTCCAGCGCCAGTACCAGTGATGGAGACACTCCCTTCCTTTCTCTAGCATGCAGTTGAGTCACCCTGGGCTGTAGGCCAGTCCTCTTTCAGTGAGGAAGATCATAGAGTTTCAGAGAATTTACAATGCAGAAGGAGGCCATTTTGCCCTACGAGTCTGCACTGGCCCTTGGAAAGAGCACCCAGCCACACCAGGGCACAGGGTGGAGAGGTTGCTCTCCAACCTATCGGGATCCGTCTTTGGGCGATCAACAAGGCGAAGGCTACAACATCTGCCTCTGCACCCGTTTCCAACCCTGGCTGGTCCGAAGCCCCGAATATGGCCTCCCGGGGACCCGGGTCTAGTTTCAAGTGCACCACTTTAGAAATTACCCTAAAAATTTCCTTCCAGTAATCCTCTAGCTTTGGACAGGACCAAAACATATGAACGTGATTAGCCCCCCCCCCCGCGGAACGTTCACACACATCTTCCAATTCTTCAAAAATCGGCTCATCCTCTCCCTCGTGAGGTGTGCTGATACCACCTTCAGCTATATCGGCCCCAACCTCGCGCATTAGGTGCAGGCATTCACTCTCCGGGGCACCTCACACCAGAACCCCTGCTCTCCCAACTCTTCCTCCCACCTTGCTTTGATCCCTTCCAGTGGTGCCTTTTCCTCTTCCAAAATAGCTCCATAAACCGCTGACACTACCCCCTTCTCCAGTCCCCCTGTCGTCAGCATCTCCTCCAGCAATGTGGAGGCCGGCTCCACCGGGAAGCTCCTTATCTCCTTTCTGGCAAAATCTGGAACCTGCATGTATCTAAACATCTCCCCCTGCTCCAGCCCTAACTTGGCTTCCAGCTCCTTCAATCCTGCAAACCGACACCTAAGAAGCAAATCTTTTTGTGTCTTAATCCCCTTCTCCCATTTCTGAAAATTTCCACCCCACCTCCCTGCTTCAAATCTGTGGTTCCCCCGAATCGGCATTTCCCTTGACCCTGGCCCCAACCCAAAGTGTGGGCGAAACTGCCTCCAAATTCTCAATGAAGCTATTATTACCAGACTCCCTGAGTATTTCCCCGGGGCTATTGGGAGCGGCGCTGTTGCTAGTGCTTTCAATCCCGAACCCCTGCACAAACTCTCCTCCATTCTGACCCACTGGTAATCAAACCCTCTGACCCAGCTCCGCACCTTCTCCACATTCGCCGCCTAGTAGTAATACATCAGATTCGGAAGACCCAAACCCCCTGCCTGCCTTCCCCTCTGTAGCAGCATGTTTCTAACTCTGGCCATCTTCCCTCCCCATATGAACAAAGTAATCCCTCCCTCAACTTCTCTGAAAAAAGGCTTTGGCAAGAAAATCAGCAGGCATTGAAAAATAAACAAAAATCGCGGCAACACGTTAATTTTAACCGCCTGTATCTGACCCGCCAGTGACAGAGGGAGACCATCCCACCTTGCCTGATCAGCTTTCACACTCCCCACCAAACTAGAAATGTTGTACCTGCGGAGCACCCCCCCCCCCCCCCCCCCCCCCCCCACTCCTGGGCAACCTGCACCCCCAGGTACCTAAAGTGAGTCCCTGCCCTACGGAATGGCAGCACCCCCCAACTCTGCCCCCACCCCCGGCCGAGACACCACAAAATACTCACTCTTGTCTAGATTTAGTTTGTACATTGAGAAAGACCCGAACCTCGAATCAGCTCCAATATTCCCCCTATCAACACACTCTGTTCCGACACGTATAACAGCGAGTCATCGGCATATAAGGGCACCCTATACTCTAGCCCCCCCCCCCCACACTATTCCTTTCCATATCCCCAAACTTCTTAATGCGATGGCCAACGGCTCAATCGCGAGTGCAAACAGCAGGGGGGACATAGACATCCCTGCCTAGTCCCACGGTGGAGAGAAAAGTATCTCGAGCTGACGTTGTTTGTGCGGACACTTGCCCTGTACCCTGGGCTCCTTAGATAGTAGCTTTAGAAGGTACTCTATTCTGAGTGCTAGTGGGTGTCCCTTAGTTCAGTAAAGTTTGAATGAACAGTTCTAAGACTTGAAACTTTGAACAAATCCTATTTGCCCCTGCTAAATATTAGAGTGTGTTCCACCTTTTTTGCCCATGTGATTGGTGCTGGTTCCCCCTGTTTCTATGTTTCACAAGCTGCAGCTAAACTGGAATTCTACAGTCTGTGATGTAGTGTACAAGCACCCGCAACCCCATCATTGCCAAGCTCCAGAGTCTACTTGGTCCTGGACCAAGCCCCCAAACTTGTGTCCCTACCAATCTCCTGTCCAGGACATTTCTTGTACAAATATTTGCGTTTCCATCAATACTAGACTCTATGCCTTCCCGGGCTCTGGGTCCTCCCTTGTACAATAACATCTAAGAAAATGTGAGAAGAGCTGTCCCTCCATAGGATGAGGTTGGCGTACCTTGGACCTGAGGAGGGCTCTCATATAGCCATCCGACAAGAAAAATAGTCTGTTTTGTTGAGTTGAGACTGTAGCTCTTTGACTATTTGTTAATTGCTTATATGGTGTTTTCTCTTTGTTTGGACAATCGTAGAATTCCTATAATGCAGAAGGAGGCCATTCGGCCCACCTAGTCTGCACTAACCCTCCTATTTAGGCCCATTCCCCTGCCCTATCCCTGTAACCCAGTAATCCCACTTAATCGTTGGACATTATGGGGCAATTTAGCATGGCCAATCCACCTAACCTGCACATCTTTGGACTATGGGAGGAAACCGGAGGAAACTTGCGCAGATTTGGGGAGAACGTGCAAACTCCACAGTCACCCAAGGTCGTAATCAAACCTGGGACCCCGGCGCTGTGAGGCAACGATGCTAATCACTATGCCATCATGTAGTAAGTATTACATTAATCCAAGAACTTTCTTTTAACAAACTATTTCAGATCCAAAAAAAGCCACTCTGACCTACCTGCAGAGGCAGAGTCTAGCTGCAGTATTACTGAGGGGCAGCAGAAGGAAGAGTTCCATCAGCAGGATGCTACTTGCAATGCCCTTGAAAAGGAAGTTACTAAACCGGCTCTTGAACCACAACAAACCAAAGCCGAAAAATTGCAGGGGAGTGACGACCAACCATCCGGCATCAGTATGAGACAGGCTGAGCTGGAGTTGATGTACTGTGCTCAACATGTGTCAGGGAGCTCCATCGCATCGTCTCCTGGGAGCCCACAAGGCAGTTCTGTATCTGTCAGGAAACCCAGGTGGGACTTCAGCAGGATAAAATTCCCTAATGTTGGACGCGATTGCCCACAGACCAAGTTTACAGCGCTTGACCCAATGCTCCTGCCACCAAATGTACTGGGCCGAGCTTCTGATGAAACTGCATGGCAGAGGAAAATTAACCTTAAGCATGAAAAGTTGTCCCGGAGAGATCGGGAGAGGATGAAGAGAGAAAGCAGGTACAAATCAGATGTCAATAGGGACAAGCGGGTGAGGCAGTGCACCAACTGGAAGGAATACAAGGAGCTGCTCAGGTGGAAGCGTGGCAGGAATAAAAAGTTGCCTGCCCACCTCTGGAAGGACAAGGTGCAACCGCTTTTCAAACCAGGCCAGGCCTGCTCACCAGGTAAGGAGAAGAAAATCTGGGTCATTCAATAGGATTCAATTGCAGAACCAAGCTTTAGGTTTCCACAGGGAGGGGGGCTTTTGCTCTAACGCTGGCTGAGCATCGATGAGCCATCCCAGAGAAACTACATAAACAGTTTTTAGCACTATTTCGCTTGGGGGCTACACTGATATTCCAACTAGTAATTAGAGCAGCTACCTGCAGAGATTCAGCGACTTCTATCTATCATATTTCATTCCTCAAGTGTTTCATCACCATTGCTCCTTATACTATTAGGTTGCCAATTTCCTGGGATCTCTTTTGAAAATTCATGCTGCAGGAAGTTGCAGAGCCACTAGTGTGGCTCTGTACAGCAGGGAAATGCAGGTGAATCAATCTGTAATTTCATTTTCTTCCTATGTGACCAGGTACTTAAGCGAGGAATTCAAAAACTCCGGACTGAATTTTCTTGGTTTCATGGAACTGGGATTGGAGATGGAAGTGAGCCAGGAAAGTAATGGGAATCCCTCCTGGGATGGCTACCTGGAGCTGTCTCAGGTGAGTTTCCCAGGGGCATGCTCCTTAGAAGCTAGTAACCTGCCCAATAGTGAAGGGCAGCTAATAAAAGCCCCACTTAAGGTCCATTTTCCCTCATGGAAGTTCCTGGTGCCGCACAAGCCCCTGGCTGAGTCTGGAGCCGAGCAACAATTTGGTGGCAGCCTCCCAGTGGGAAGTTGGAAGAACATCTGAACTTGGTCTCCTTTTCTGTATAACTGAGCCTCAAGGCTGAAATGGGTACAGCCATGGGCAGAATCATTCTTACGGATGGTTCCCCTCTGGACGGATTACCTTAATACCTCTGGGCCACCTTTGCTGTGAATCCTTCAGCCTTTTGAGAATGCCTCCATTTTGTGAAGCCCTTATGGTTCACCATCTACCCCAGTGGTGCTGGCAGTGCTTCAACCCCACCTATTAGGCCGCATGGCTCCTTGATCTGCCTGCCTGCCGTCCTTAATTGGGCGGTGTACCCAGTTAGGCGGCTACCCCACGTAAAGTTGCACAAATTAGTGTGCTACTGAGATGCGCTGGCTAAAGACCCTGAATATGGTCCTGGCATCGGGTTCCTGACACTCCCCGGAAAATTCCATCCTTATTCCTGTTATCACTGTGACTGTCAGTGCAGAATGTAGTGGGTCGCTTTCTGTATTTTATACTGAAAGCAAAGTGATTTCTTTCAAAGTACCAACTAGGCTCAATTGGTAGCATTCCGACTCTTACTTCAGTACTTAAAGCCCAGTCCTAACCTTTTGAAGGAGTAATATATCGCAAAAGGCTTTTTTGATAATGAGATGTCAAACCAAATTTACTCTATGTTGTGTGTTAGGGGCTGTCATTTAAAATAAGGCTGGAGTTCTGGAAATATGAGGTAGCAATGGACCGATTTGGCCTTTACCATCCAAATGTTTTGGAAAAAGTCTCCATTTGGGTTTTTGGCACACTGGAAAATACCACCACAAAACTTGAATTAATTGGTTGGGAATATTTCTATAATCTGAGACACAGAAACTGCTGTGTGGCCACAAGCAGCTGGAGCTCAGTTATGTGAGACATCAAAAGTAACCACAGCTAAAATCCGCCAGTACATTTCTCAACAGTCGGGAACCATCATAGTCCACATAGGCATTCTAGTCTAATGATATATTACAGGTCTAGGAATAGGGTGATTGTTAAATCAGGGCTCAGTTGGATATTAATGGGCGATGTGGAGAGTGCTGGAGTTTACTCTCAAGAGTATCTGGTCACAGTTAGTTACAAAGTCAAAAGCTAATTCGTCCACACTTTCTTACTGTACATCAGAGTGCCAACAGAGTCCCGGGAGGATATATTCATCACGCAAAATTTAAAAAACAAATGATGCACAAAATAAAAGGTAAGGCACCAGAAGGTTGCCAGTACCCGAATAACTTACTCCAGCATTTTTAGTATCTGTCATAGAATCCCTACAGTGCAGAAAAGAGGCTTTTCGGTCCATTGAATCTGTACTGACCCTCTGAGAGCGCCCTACCTCGGCCCAATCCCACCTAATCACATCTTTGTGACACTAAGGGGCAATTTAGCATGGCTAATCCACCTAACCATCACATCTTGGATTGTGAGAGGAAACTGGAGCACCTGGAGGAAACCCACACAGACACTGGGAGAAAGTGCAAACTCCACACGGACAGTCACAAGGCCAGAATTGAACTCTAGTCCTGGCGCTGTGAGGCAGCAGTGCTAAGCATTTCCACCGTGCCGTCATGTTTCGTACTCTTGTCTCTTGAGTCAGAAAGTGGGACGATTAAGTCCTATTCTAGAGGTTAGAGCACAATGTCTAGGCAGACACTGCAGTGCAATACTGGGGAAGTGCAGTAGCATAATATGGTAGCATTTTACATTATGTTTGAAAGTGAGGTAGTTCAATCTGAAGATAGGGTGTTAAATTTGAACAAAGGTATGAGGAGAAATTTGATTGGAGTGGTTTGGGAAAATACATTAAAAGCCATGACGATACATAGAAACATTGAAAATAGGAGCAAGAGAAGGCCATTCGGTCCTTTGAGCCTGCTCTGCCATTCATTATGATCATGGCTGATCATCCAACTCAATAGCCTGATCCCGCCTTCCCCTTGTATCCTTTGATCCCCTTCGCCCCAAGTGCTATATCTAACTGCTTCTTGAAAACATACCATGTTTTGACCTCAACTACTTTCTGTGGTAACGAATTCCACAGACTGACCACTCTCTGGGTAAGGCAATTCCTCCTCCTCTCTGTCGTAAACGGTCTACACCTTATCCTCAGAATGTGATCCATAGTTCTGGACACACCCACCATCGGGAAAATCCTTCTTGCATCTACCCTGTGTAGTCATGTTAGAATTTTATAGGTTTCTATGAGATCACCCTCATATTCTTCTGAGCTCCATTGAATGCAATCCTATTTTGCCATTGGCAATGGATAGTGTTTAAAGAATTACATAGTTTTCAACAACTATACATTCCTTCAAGGCATAAAAACCTAAAATGAAAAGTCAGTCAACAGCCAGAAAACCTAACAAACAAAATTGAAGATTGTATACGGTTAAAAGAAAAGGCCTGTAAAGTTGCCAGAAATAAAGCTAAATCTGAGGATTGACAACATTTTTCAATACAGCAAAGGAAGATTGAGGACGAATAGACTATGAATGTAAACTAGCAAGAAAAGCTTCTATTTGCATACACTGGCAAGTAAAAAGGAAATATTTGATATGACAAATGAGTACATTATAGAAGGTAGCCATGATGTGGAGATGCCGGCGTTGGACTGGGGTGAGCACAGTAAGAAGTCTTACAACACCAGGTTAAAGTCCAACAGGTTTGTTTTAAACACGAGCTTTCGGAGCGCAGCTCACCTGAGGAAGGAGCTGCATTCTGAAAGCTTGTGTTTGAAGCAAACCTGTTGGACTTTAACCTGGTGTTGTAAGACTTCTTACTGTACATTATAGAAGAGTAAGGAGAAGTTTAGTGGTGAATAGTGAAATGGCAGAGAAACTAAATAAATACTTTGGGTCTGTCTTCACTGAGGAAGATACAAGCATTCTCCCAGAATTAGAGATCCAAGGGACATGGGAGAAGGAGGAATTGTAGGAAATTGGTATTCGTAAGAAGGTTGTGTTTAAGAAATTAATGGGACTGAAGATTATTAAGTCCCTGGGACTTGATGGTCTATATTCCAGTGTTGAATGGTGATAGTGGATGCACTGGTGATTATCTTGCAAAATTTTATTATTTCTGGAATGGTTCCTGCAGATTGGAAGGTATCAAATGTCATGCCACTATTTAAGAAGGGTTTGGAAGAGAGAAAACAGGAAACTGCAGACCTGTTAGCCTTGCATCAGTAGGAAGGAAATGCTAATCTAATGTGATAAATGTTCACTAAAATAATAATGATCTGATCAACATGGATTTCTGAACTGGAATCATGTTTGACAAACCCATGGAGCTTTTGAGGATGTTGCTAACAGAATTGATAAAGGGTGTAGTGTGCTTGGATTTTCAGAAGGCTTTTGATAAGGTCTCCCACAGGACATTGGTTGGCAAAGTTAAAACACATGGGATAGGAAATAATATACTGGCATGGATTACAGATTGGCTAGCCGAGAGTAGGAATAAATGGGCCATTCTCGCCTTGAAGGGGTGTTACTAGTGGGATACTGGATGATCAGTTCTTGGGGTTCCAGCTGTTCACACTATATATCAATGGTTTGGATGTGGGGACCGAATGTTATAATTACAAGTTCATTGATGGCACGATACTAGGTGGGAGTGTTGTGAGGAAAATGCAAAGTGGCTTCAAGAAGATTTGGACAGACGTAAATCACAAAAAGCTGGCATGCAAGATCAGCAGATAATAGGAAAGGCAAAAGGAATGTTTCCCTTTGTTTCAAAGGGAAATGGAGTATAAGAATAAGGAAGTCTTGCTATAACTATACATGGAACTAGTTAGACCACACCTGGAATACTATATGTAAGGAAATATATACTGGCATTCTAGGCAGTCCAGAGAAGGATCACTAGGTTAATTCTAGGTTTGGAGGGATTTTCTTATGATGAGAGGTTGAATAGGTTGGGCCTGTACTCATTGGAGTTTTGAAGAATGAGAGGCGTCCTTATTGAGACATTTAGGATACCCAGGGGGGTGGGGGTCTTGATGGCGTAAATGCTGAGAGGTTGTTGCCTCTTGCGTAAGGGGTGGCCCATTTAAAACAGATGAGGAAGATTTTTTTCTCTGAGGGTAGTGAATCTGTGGAATTCTTTACCGCAGAGAACTGTGGATGCTGGGTTGTTAAATTTGTTCAAGGCTTTGATCGACAGCTTTTTAATTAGTAAGGGAATCGTGGGTGCTGGGAATAGGTGCGAAAGTGGAGTTGAGGATTATCAGATCATTTGTGATTTCATTGAATTGTGTAGCATTTACGATGGGCCAAATGGTATACTTCACAGTCTTATGGTCTTAGTGAGTGGGCAATAATGAGGCAGCTGGAATATAATGTGGAAAAATGTGAGGTAATCTATTTTGATAGGAGGAATAGATGTGCAGAATAGTTCTTGGATGGTAAGAGAGTAGAAAATGTAGATGTACAAAGGAACCTGGGTGTCTGTCAATAAGTCACTGAAAGCGAACATGAAGATGCAGCCAGCAATTAGGAAGGCTAATGGAATGTTAGGCTTTACTACAAGAGGAATGAGTACAGGAATAGCAAAGTCCTGTTTCAAATGAATAGAACCTTGGTTTTATTGACAGATTTCTAAATACCAATGAGATAAAAAGATAAAGGGATATGGGGATAATGTGGGGAAAAAAGCATTTTGATCAACCATGATTGTATTGAATGGTGGAACAGGCTTGTCAGGCTGAATGGCCTACTCCTATGTTCTTGCGTAGCAGCTGCTGTCTTTCAGATGAATCATTAAAACAAAAGTCTTGTCTGTCCGCCTGGATGTACATAAAAGATCCAATGGCTCAATTATGAAGAGGAGCAGGGATGTTCTTCCTTCTGGCCTGGACAATGTTTATCCCTCAATCAGTATTGTGGAAAAGAGATTAATTGGGACATCAGAACAGTGACTCCACTTCATTAGTTCTTGGTTTTGAATTGTAACCTGTGGTTGTGCAAACTTGCTGTATACATACAAGTCACTTTTTATTGTATAATCTACTATTTTCTTCCTCTCACAGGAGAACTCCAGCAACACATCTGCATCATGAAGTCTGCACACATCTTGGACAGAACTCCTTGGTAAATATTTTTTTATTTGCCAGCATTTATTGTCCATCCCTAATTCCCATTGAACTGAGTGGCTGGCGAGGTCATTTCAGAGGGCATTTTTTAAGAGTCAACTACATTGCTGTGGATCTGCAGTCACATGTAGGCCAGACAAGGTAAGGACATGGTAATGGTGAGATTTGAACCCAGGTTCCCAGCGCATTATCTTGGGTTTCTGGATTTCTAGCCAAGTGACAATACCACTATGCCACTGCCTACCCATATGTGTGTCCTAAACATCCCAGCATGGTTAGGAGACACTTATGGATAATGGATGGCTCTGGCTATCTTGACATCCCGCCATGACTCCATATTAAAAGTTGGCTGTCGTAGTGCTATGGGATATCCTGAGGTTATGAAAAATGTTTTATTAGTGCAATTTCTTCTCTGTCTATTTGATGTGTGTGTTGGTTTATCTTTTTGCCAACTCTGCTGTTCAGGTTGCAAGAAGCTCCTGAGAAGATGAAGATCTCCTTTGATGTGTACCAGGCTGATACTGTGGCAGAATTCCGTAAAACCCAGCCTGGGAGACCCTTCTCAAGAATGTGTGTTTGCAGGTATGGTGCAGGAGAGGATTGAATTGTTGACTATACCTCCAAAGCGCAGAACCGTGGGAATGTTTGTTCTGTGTTAAAGGTGCCACACCGGTACAGCTCCAGGGTCCCAGGTTCGATTCTGGCTTGGGTCACTGTCTGTGCGGAGTCTGCACATCCTCCCCGTGTGTGTGCGTGGGTTTCCTCCGGGTGCTCCGGTTTACTCCCACAAAGATGTGCAGGTTAGGTGGATTGGCCATGCTAAATTGCCCTTGGTGTCCAAAATTGCCCTTAGTGTTGGGTGGGGTTACTGGGTTATTGGGATAGGGGAGGTGTTGACCTTGGGTAGGGTGCTCTTTCCAAGAGCCGGTACAGACTCGATGGGCCGAATGGCGGCCTCCTGCACTATAAATTCTATGTGGCTAAATCGACGAGCATGGAAGTTAATAAGCCAGCTGTTCCCAGCTCCCTACCAATGCATTCTTAAACCGTCTGTATCAAACTCCCACATCTGTATATGGAAATTATAATGGTGATCTGACTTTCACCTCTGCCCACTATCCACTTGTGGATTAAGGGAATGATACTAGGGCATAATGTGTTAAATTCTGAACCTCTGCCCCTAGACGCGTGTAGGGAACTGAAAACCACGCTGTGGACCATAAATGATATTGAGTCAACTTTATTTGAGGTAAAAGCAAGATGTGTTTGATATTTATGCCTGGCTATTCAAGTCACATATCCCTTTTAGTTGTCAGTGCTCTTAAACAATGGAACAAACTCCTCTTTCTGGTTCAGCCAGTTAGTTTGTAATTTGCTTATCTGTAAATTTGTATACCTGCCAATCTATGTTTGACATGCGTTGTACTCCTAAATATGAAATACCCAGGACCAGTAATTTAATTAGCACCCAGAATCATGATTCTGCACTCTGACTTACTCTGCCTGCCTCTCACACAGAGCTGGGCTTCAGCCTCTGAACTGAAGTTTGGTAGTAGAGATAAAAACAGAAAATGCTGGAAATACTCGGGTCAGGCAGCATCTGTGGAGAGAGAAACAGAGTTCACATTTCAGGTCAATGACCTTTCATTGGAATTATTTGACTTTGACAATGGAGATACTGCTTCTGACTTAACTCCAGTTCAAAGAATAGGTTTTGCTATTTTCTCCCCCAATTTGATCCAGATTTAAAGTTCTGCTTCCACTGACTCATAAATGACAGCACAAAAGGAGATCATATGTCCCATTGTGCCTTTATTGGCAGTGCCCTTCATCTGGAGCTACCTTATTGTTCTTTTAAAATAAATTTAAAGTGCCATATTCTTATTTTTCCAATGAAGGGGCAATTTAGTGTGGCCAATCCACCTACCCCGCATACCTTTAGGTTGTGGAGGTGAGACCCATGCAGACATGGGGAGAATGTGCAAATTCTAAATGGACAGTGACCCGGGGCCGGGAAAGAACCTGGTTCCTCGGTGCCAGGGGGCAGCAGTGCCAACCACTGCGCCCCCCCCCACCTCTGCCGGAGCTGTCTGTTTCTTTGTCCTTTCTCTGTAATACAGTGGTGGACAACCTATGCACTGGGGGCCACATGTGGCCAGAAAACATTTTGTTGATCATGCACAGAGTTGTCACATTCCCTTGATTTCCATCCGTGTAGATTTTTTCCTACTGATATGACTGAAATAATACGCATGAAAAGAAAGGCAAGTGAAGTGAGCTATGTACTGATTGTTCACAACATGGATTGATAGAGCCGTGCGTTCCCCTGCGTCCGAAGTGTAAATACCATTTGAAGTGGATGACAGTTCTATTAATATATGAATGGTTAAGCATTTTCTGCAACTTATTATGAAATGTTCAGAATCGTGAACAAGCCTGATTTCAATCTTGCGGCCCACTCACTAGCCTAAGTTGACCAGTACTACTGTAATATCACCCATCGCATCTTGATCTAGAAACTTAATGTATGGGAAGAGATCCAGGACGATGCTGTGTCTTCAGTCTAAACCACTTTTTTATTATTAAAACTACATAGCTCTCGTATATTTTCTTTTGCGTGGATATCACAAATCTTGCTGTCCTAGCTCAGCATTAAGTTTTCTAGTTCCTCACGTGAGTCAGTTAGTAACGTGCTTGCCTCTGAATCAGAAAGTTAAAGATTCAACCCTACTCCAGACCTGAACACAGAACACTCCAGTGCAGTACTGAGGGTATAAAGTAAAGTCGCCATAGTCCCACTTACCATACACTACTTTTCCCTTTTGAGGGGGAGAGCTGACTGGCGGTGATTTAACCTGAGGATCACCACACCTCAGGCGAGGGGCAAGGTTGAGAAGGTGGGGCCTTAATGAATAACCTCAGCCGGTATGCAAATTGAACCTGCGCTGTTGGCATCCCCCTGCATTACAAACCAGCTGTCCAGCCAACTGAGCTAAACCAGCTCCCGGTGTGCTGCATTGTCAGAGGTGTGGCCTTTTGGATGAGACATAAAATCGATGCCCTGTCTGCTCCCTCGAGTGGATTTAACAGTGAATACAATTCGTGGGTAATTCATTGACTGTGAAGTACTTCGGAACATCATGAGGTGGTGAAAAATGCTATAAAAATGCAAGTCTTCATTTCTTTCCTATCTAATGTTTTCCCCTTTGGCCTGATATATCTACAGCTTTGATGGGCCGGTGCCAGACCTACGTACGATGAAGAAGCTAGCCTTTCAGAGTGGTGAAGTTCCTGTTGTGTTTGCTGTGGTGGATAATGGAGATATCTCCTTCTACACCTTTAAGGAATTCAAACTTCCTGTGGATGTCTACCCTTGACCCTGTTGGAGACTTGGACAGCTGGCTGTTCCATGTGCATGCCCTCAGGGATATTCTGGACACAGACTTTGGAGTCATGATGTGTTGGTATTAAATGATTGTTAGAAGGGTTTTCCCTCTTCCTGCCAATGTGGTGTATTTGGTGGGCTGAACTAATTGGGTAACACGACTTTCACTGCGATTTCAGTCATCAACCATGCGTAAGGGAACTTTCAAAACAACATTTTAACCTCTTCAGTTTGAACAAAGCCCTAGCTTCACAAGAAAACTCCAGAGTCCCTCCCCTTACTTCCTGCTGGAAGAAAGCATGTCGTGATTATACTCAAAATTCTAATTGGTACCAAGCAAAAGCCATTCAAGATAGCGACTTGGTTGCCTTCAGTTGATCTGCAAGCAAGAGAAAAAGCACAAAATAAAATGGCTCATTTTAAGTGCAAAAATATTATTTTTGCAAATTTGTCAACCAGTCCTTCTGTTCTATATTAGTGCCAAACTATTGCCTGGTCTTACGATAATTCCTCTCCCTCCCTCACATGCATAAAAATGTTTCCTGAAACTTTTCTGTTTTTTTACTATCTTGGCAACAACAGGACAGTGATAACAACATATCTTCATACCGTGCCTTTAACATGATAAACCTTCAAGGTGCTTCACAGGACCATTACAAAACAAGAGATTGGATACCTAGCCTCAGACAGATATATAGTAGGTAGATGACCAAAGGTTTGGTCAAAGAGGTAGGATTTGAATGTTGTGAAGGAGGATAGTGAGGTGGAGAGTTATAGGATGTAGGACAGCCTCCACATTGTCAGCCTGCCTTGTGTGCTGCAGAATTGTCTAAGAATAATACTCCTGTAGCTTTTACTGTAATATTTTTTTCATATATAATGTTTGGTAAATTTCAGGTGAAGCTTTGATAGCTGCTGAGTGTCAACTGGGGTCGGGGAGCGGTCCAAGTGAAGAGAAAGAGGCGGGATCAACTGGAGTTTCTCTTTGAATGCTATTTGTTTTTGTTGGTTTTTTTTAATAGCTTAGAACAACAAGTTTCACATGTGGCATTCTGTGATTGAAGTAAAATCACATGCCATGAAGATTTTAGAAGTGAGTTTTTAAAAAAATAACGGATAGAAGAAAGGGCAGAATGTTGAGATTGCTTCTCAGGAAGCAAGATTTTGTTTAATAAAGGCAGCTGCATAGAATCTTTACTAAGCTCCTGTGCATCATATACTGTCCTTGGATTCATCAGCCTCTGTTTACATTTTTCTCTCTCAATGTAATGAGACACCACTGTGCATCATGTTGCACTTGATTAAATCCTATGAATGTTGACTAGATTTGATATTTTGACCAGATGATGCTGCCAGCATGCTTTTGAGTTCACTCTCTATTTCTCAGTTCAATGCATTTTGTATTCTGCTATTTAGTTACTTCAGTACATTCATCACAAATTGTCATAATGCAATAAATCTGATAAAAGAAATGATGTGGACTTCATCCTTCCTTTTTTTTGACCATGTTACCCTGAGGGTATTCTTACTTTATCTGAGACAAAGGCTTTTCAAACCACCAAAGTTAACTCTCTTAACTATAGATATTCAGTCAGGTTAAGCACTCTTGCTTCTGAGGCAGGTTCAAATCCCCCTCCAGATACTTGAGTGCAAAATTTAGACTGACAGCCTATTGTAGTGCTGCTAATTGTGTTTGTACTTAATTGCTTTGTTTAATCATCTTGCTCTAGAGTCGCCAGGTATCTTTATGATACCACCACGAGGTTCAAGTTCAAGTGCTGATCAATAACTCAATACACCAGTTAGTAAGGTTCAAATCAAAACACATTTATTATATACACAGTCAATCGCTACTCATGCATAAAACACTACTCACTAGACTATCTCTAACACTAAAAGGCCAATACTTAGCTTTGGAAAGGCCCACCAGGTCAGGGATTCTGAGTCTGCAGGCTTCAAGCTTGTATGGACTAGTAGCTAGGAGCGCCTATCTCATAACGTGTGTTGACTGGACACTTACTTGGTTGGTGCAGCTGCTAGGCAGGTCACGGTCAAGGGTTGTTTCGAGCTGCTGAGACCCCCTGCCAAGAAGGATGAACTGAACTTAGGGACTCTATTTTATAGTCCCCAGGGGCTTCCCGCCCTTTTGGGCGGACCCCGGACTTGGTTCCCAGTGATTGGACTAAGTTCTGATCACTTGTATCGATTTCTCCAATACTGGAGCTGTTCCCTGATCGCTGGGCGGTTCCTATGTGTCCGTTGGCCTTCCTTTGTCTTGGCTCCTGCTGGCGCCGAGGAGTCTGGTTTGGTCTTGATTACTCTTAATGTTACTAATTGTTCCTGGGGATCGCTCATTAATATGCAGATGGTTTTTGGTTTTGGTTCTGTCTGGTTTTCTGCAAGTCCTAATATACAGGAAACTTTGCACCTGCTTGTTTTCCTGTGCTTGGCCATTTCTCCCTGCATTCTTAGCGAATCTCCATTTTGGAATCGGGAAGTGGCCAACCCAGGTGGCTACACTCCCTCCTTGTGATCCCTAACACGAAGCGTGAAGGATCACATTACTGCGTCGTCTTCATTCCCTGACCCAGCGAGCACTCTTCCATGGCCTATACACATGGCCTATGCAAGAAAATTTTAACTAACAATTCTAAGTGGCGATATGTCATAAAAGGGACATGCATTACAACACAAAAAAACGGTACCTCTAACTATCCTCCATAAACTACACTCACTTAAACATCCAAACATACTAACTTCCTAGCAGTACAAAAATAATAGCAGCATTCACATTTTCCTCTGGCTTAGCGGTCAAGCACAGAGTTGTACAATCTTACAGTTGCAAACGAAACATATTTCTTTATTTACAAATGGTGCAAAACTAATGTCCTTTATTGTAGATCAAGGGGTTCGGGGGCCTGGTGAAAACCGAAAATAGGGAATCTTATCCTGTATACCGGGGTGTGAGAGCGGTCAGCTCTCCTTCGCCATTTCCTCATGCGGATAGTCTGCACGATGCTGCAGAGTATCGTCAATGCTAGAAGGGATTCAACTACATATGAAAGGGAGTACCACGTTATAAACCTAACACGCCATGTTGGGGTGTTGTTACTTGTCACTGGGCTCTGGGTGCTATGGGGGAGTGAATCATTGATGGCCGGGGGGGGGTTGGGGTGAGGGGGTTCGCGTTCGCGCGCAACCAAATACATCTTACAACTATCGCAACAAAGATGGAGGACGTCTTCATCTTTCTCTTCTCTTTTCCTTTTCTTCTCTGTTCTCTTCCTGGAGCTTCTGGAATTCTGTGGATGCAAGCATAGTTTCTGTTACTATCTTTTTTAATATCTTGTATGTTAGCATGTCTGTCCTTTAGTGCCAATTTCCCTTTATAATTGGTCACCATCTGTGACTCCCTCATTTATTTATTTTTAAACTCATTTCAGGACAAGACATACTTTAAAAAAAAAAATACTGAAACAGTGCGAGCTGTCTCACAGGCTGTGCGATTTACCATCCAAATGTGTGAGGATGTAAATAGCAGGAGGGGTGGCAACCGAAGGGTCACCTGAAAACAAAACAAAATTTTTTTTTTGAACCAAGAGAGCCAAAATGAGGTGCGTATGGGCCACGACAGGTAAGAGTTGGATGGAATCCCCGGGTAGGGTGGGCTGTGCTCTACCCGAGCTTGGCTGACCAGAGGGGGGTCCTCAGGCAGGGCGGGAACCACTGCCGTTTCTCCACTGCCTGAGTAACCGACAAGAACGGGCAAGAATGTAGTCATCGTGTGGGGTTGCTGTAAAGGCTCTACCGTCAAACCAGAAGAGCAGTTATGAACGGGTCTGGCAAGCTCTCAGTGGTTTCAGCTGATAAGCATGCCGTCAAATCAGAAGAGCAATTATGAAGTGCGTTCTGGCAAGCTCTCAGTGGTTTCTGCTGAGAAGCATGCCGGTAAGTTCTCGTAGGTATCGGCGGACAAATGTGGCGTGGGGCCGTAGGAGCTGCTTAAATTGAAACAAAGAACATTAACAAACACAAACAAACAAACATGGAACGAATGTCGTGCAGGTGCCATCAGAAAGGACACTGTTTCTCTCTCAAGCGGTTCCTTTTTAAACATCATCTGGACACCTCAGTTATTTGTTGCGAACAGGGTCGCAAAGGGATTCTCGTTTTGGGAGTCAGACTCAATGTCATCATCTTCTCCCAGATGCCATACTCTTGAATGGATGAGGGTTGCCAAAGCTGCATGGTGTGACTTAGGGTCCATCTCGTCGTTTCGGACGAGCCTGTATGAAGTGTCACGGTGCCAAAAACGTGTCGAGTTCGGAGCTAACGGAGCCGGGTCATCAGCGTAGGGTGGTGGTCTTTGGTGAGGGTTGTTAAGGAATGTGATCAAGAAGGGATCACTCGAGTCGTGTTCAGATTCGCTGGGAGTGGGGCCTGTTGCATGGGGATAGTAGGGAGGTGTGCTGTGGCTGAAGTCTGTCACAGTCGCTGTCTCTGCTGCTGCTGTCTGTGGGCGTTCCGGGGCGGAGTCGAGAGTTAGGGGGCGGAGTCGAGGTCGAGTCCGTGGATGGGTCGGTCGTGCTGGGGGAGGGTAGGAATACGTTTCCTGGGTGCGGGGCGTGGTCTGCTGCGTCGAGCATGACGTGGTGTGCGTGGTTAGACTGCGAGCCATATGCCTTGAGCTGGTTAATTAGAAACCACGCTGTCTTTCCGTTGGGGTACTTAATTTTATAAACGGAGGGGCTTTGTCCGCAATCGAATACGGACCTGAATACTTGGGTGACAGGAATGTGCTGGGGTTGTAAATGGAGAGCATGACCTGCTGTCCTACATCAAACTCAGTCGCATGCACTGTCTTGTCGAAACAGGCCTTGCTCTGTTTCTTCCTGGTGCCTAGTTTTACTGCGGCTGCCAGCTGAGCCGATTTAACATTCTCTACCAATTGTTTTACCGCGTTCTCGTGTGTGAGGGTCGTCACTTCTGGGCTGGTCAAGTCACGTCCTAATAAATATTCAGTGCCTTTCATGGGGCGTCCGGTAATGAGAGTGTGTGGGGTGTATCCTGTGGACGTGGATACAGTGTTACGCAAAAACATCAACGCAAAAGGGAGGACTGAATCCCAAGTGGTGTTGTTTTGTTGGACCATTTTTCTGAGGGTAGTTTTTAGGGTCTGAGGACGTTTTTCATTACACGTCCCGTAAAATGGGAACCTTGGTCGGATTCAATGCTGCGGGGGAGTCCCCATCTCGTAAAGATGTGGTGGGTTAAAATCTTAGCGGTAGTCTTTGCCGTGTTTGTCCTAGATGGGAATGCTTCTACCCATTTCGTAAACGTGTCGATAACTACCAACACATACTTGTAACCATTCCTGCAAGGCGGCGATGGTCCTATAAAATCAATCTGGAGGTTAGTCCAGGGGCCATTAACGGGGCGGGTGTGGCTGAGCTGAGCTTTTTTTGCATATCTGTCCGGATTGTTTTGGGCACAGATAAGGCAATTTTCTACATAGTGCGTGATGTCTACCTTTAAATTCGGCCACCAACAGAGCTGCCTGAGGTGGGCTGTAGTGGGATCAATTCCCTGGTGTCCATGACTATCACGGAACAAACAAATAAGCTGATTCCTGTCCTGTTCAGAATCACACCGTCATGTGTGGTCAGTGCATTTTTAAACTTATCGTACGGGGCTGGGAATTTTCCTTTCAAAATTTCCCTGAGATTTCCATCTTGCTTCTGGGCCTGCACTAAATCTTCGATATTGGTCTATGAGACCTGAACTGCGTTCACAGGGGTGCTTTCGAGGGGGGGGTCCAAAAATAACCATGCCTGGAACCTGCTTTAGCCAATGTGTCAGCTTTTACATTTCCAGGTGGGGAAGAGCGGTGGTGACTTCGTACTTTTATAATTCCAAATGGTCTGTCCTTTGCTTTGTCTAAAATGTGGTGGAGTAATGGGGCTGAAGGGAGGGGTTTTCTGCGGAAACAAATCCTCTTGCTTTCCACAGGGGTAGGAATTCTGTACGGCTGTTGCAGACATAGAGGCTGTCCGAGTATATGTCTGCTGGGCTGGGAAAGGAATCTGGGTGATCAACGATATATGCAATGGCTGCCAGTTCTGCTACCTGTGAGCCTAAATGTCCTGGCAGTTTTAATGAGATTTCTTCTGGGGCGCGTCCCTGCGCTTCCTCTACATAAATGCCGCATCCTGTAATGCGTTTCCCGTCTAATATAGTGGAAGAACCATCCACATATATTCTTAAGGGTGCGCACGTGTCTGTGTGCTGGGGGCTCTGGGGTGAACTTTCTATCTTTTTGGAGGGTGTTTTCGCGATAAAGGGGCCTGTGTTGTGGTGCTGTGAGATGATTTCACATTCATGGGGGGGGGTGCCTGGGTACTGTAGGTTGTCGGCTAGGAAAGTGTGGGTTTTAGTTCTTTTAATAGTGATGTTCCGTCCCTGCAAAAGAAGGGTCCTTCTGGCTGCTCTGATCTGGCTGACTGTGCCGTCCTTTAGTCGTCCGTCTAGTAAATGTTGTGTGGGGGTGTGTTCCATGAGGGTTGTGATGGGTTTTAGTCCGGTTATATATGAAAAATATTGAACTGCCCAGAAAACTGCGAGCAGGTGCCTTTCACAGGCCGAAAATCCCTGCTCCACAGGATCTAAAACTCTGGAGGCGTAAGCCACGGGTCTTAACTGTTCGCACCGTTCCTGGAGGAGCACGGCCGAAAGTGTGCGATCTGTGCTAGCTACCTCTATAGCGTAGGGGGAAAGTGGATCTGGGACCTGCAGTGCGGGGGCTGCGATGAGGGCTCTTTTCAAAGCATCCACAGCATCCGTATGCTGCGGAAGCTATTCCCAAGGGGCTCCTTTCTTTAGGAGGTCTGAGAGGGGTGCTGCTTTGGTGGCGAAACCGTCTATGTGGTTTCGACAGTAGCCAACCAGTCCTAAAAACGACCGGAGGGCCGAAACATTCTGGGGAAGGGGCAATTTGACAATCGAGTCAATCCGTTTGTGCTCGATCTTGCGTTTACCAAGCGTGATAATCGTTCCCAAATATATCACTTTGTTTTCCAAAATTTGTGCCCTTTTGGAGTTCACTATGCATCCAATTTGCTGTAGGAGTTCTAGGAGTTCGGACAGAAGCGCAATGTGCTCTGCCTTGGTGTCTGTCTGCAGTAATAGGTCGCCCACATACTGGACCAGTCATTCGGGGCGAGAAAATTTTGATAAACCATTTGCCAGCTGTCGGTGGAAAATGGAGGGGGAGTTGTGGAATCCTTGTGGGAGGCATGACCACATATATTGTTGACCTTTAAAAGTGAAGGCAAATTTGTACTGGCACGCTTTTGCCAATGGAATGGACCAGAATCCGTTACTGATGTCCAAAACTGTAAAATATTGTGAGTTGAGTCCCTGTTTGAGCATGGTCTTGTGAATTGTGGCTACAGTGGGGGCTGCTGCGGGGGTGACTTTGTTGAGTTCCCGGTAATCGATGGTCAGTTGCCATGATCCATCGGGCTTTCTCACTGGCCAAATCGGGGCATTATTAGTAGAGGCTACTGATCTAAGTACGCCCTGTTCTAATAAGCTTTCAATAACTTTTGAGATTTCTCCCTCTGCCTCTTGGGGAAATCCATATTGCTTTTGGGGTCTAGGGTCAGGTCCTGTAATCTGAACTGAACCAGCCATCCTGCCACAGTCATGTTTATGACTTGCAAATGTGGTCCTGTTTTTCTGCAGAACTGCCCTAACCTGTTTGTCTGTGCTAATCGTGGTCGGGTCAAACTAGAAATCGCCGACTGCGCTAATCTTATTAGCATACTCTTGCTGACTTTGCCATTTTCCAGACACGTTGATTTACTGGATCAAATGACAGGTTGTGGGAGTTCATGAAATCGATTCCCAAAATGTGTTCTGCTGTGTGGGGCAGATTGACCAAAACTATGGGGTGTTTTGTAGTAATGTTGCCGATTTGAATGGGTACAGGGGCTGTGATGTGTCCCTGCTGTGAGTGGCCTGTAAAGCCGCTGAGGGTGATGGTGTCTGTAGTGGGCCACATGTCTTTTTGGAACATGGTAGAGGAATTAATTGTGGTGCGGGACCCTCCCGTATCCCAGAGAAATTCAATAGGCTGTCCCTGTATTTTCGCTGCAACGACCGGTCGGCCGGACCTATCCCAAAGGATGTCGCAGACCCAAGTTGGGGAGCCTGAACACCGTCAGTCTGTTCCATTCATGTCTGTCTGGTCTGAACGGACACTTACACTGTGAATGGGCTTTGTCCTGTTTCTATTTAGAGTGCCTTTCTGTGGGGCATTGCACTCTCGTGCAAAGTGACCTGGATGTTCACAGTTAAAACATTCCTGCGGTTTCTGTGGGGGGCTGTTTCTACCTTCGTTCACCCATGCGGGGCTCTGGTGCGCCTTTACTGCGTGGATGTCTGCCTCTGCCTGCTCTTCCTCGGGTTTTCTGAACGCGGGTTTATTGTGGACAGATTGCTCCCAAGCGCGGGACAACCTTTTTAAAACCCATTTTCCGTTGTGGGCCTCTTCTGAGGGGTCATAATTAGCACAAGCTCTCTGTCCTGCCTCTGTGGCATGAGAGATAAGGGTACGGGTCCATTTGGCCATGTTGTCTGTGGACGAATGGGCGCGGTCTAAGTTTCAAAAAACGGCTGGAAAATGGATCCACAGGCGTCCAGCAAACGCTGTGGGGTGTTCTGTTTTCTTCTGCCTGCACTTATTCAGGCCTTCTACTGGGTCACCTCTATTGTAACCGATCACGTCTAGGATCGGCGTGTGCATCTCTGCAAGGGTGCCTCCTCATACATTCTGTGGGTCAGGAAGGGCTGCTACAACAGAAGGGTCTAAGCTTAAAACTGTGAGCTTCACTTGCTCTCGCTCATCCAGGCCGTACATGGTCGCCTGCTGCTTCACTCTAGCAAAGAATTGGTGGGGGTCTGAGGTGGGGAGGAACGGTGTGATCTTTTCGCACGCGTCCCGTAACTGGGTCACGGTTAAGGGGGTCGTGTAAAGGAATTCCGCGTCTCCGTCCGATGCGGCTCTGCGGTGGGTGGTGACCGGATTCATAGGTGTGTGATCTATCTGCTCTGGGGGGGGGGTTGGGGTGCTTTTCTCTTTTTGGGCTTTCCTTGCGCACATGTTCCCTGTACATATCTATGCGCGGTTTTGTTTAGTTCTTGCCAATCAGGGCCGTCTTCTTCATCTAACTGGGATCCAAAGGTGCTTTGAAACCCGTTTTGGACTGAAAGCAAAGACTGCAGTTCTGCAATCTGCTTCCGGCACTTTGCGTGATCTACTGAGCTTTGTCTCTGCTCCGTGATGGCAGCATGGAGTGCTCTTAACGCTGCTTTTAGATCGCTGCACTGCTTTTGCAATGCCTCTACCTGTTTCTCTGTCTCTTCTCTTACCAGGACTGCACGCTGTGTGTCCTGATAGGCCTTATCGTATTGGGTTTGGAAGCTGCTCAGGTACGCCAGACAAGACTGGTGTGCCCTCTTGGCATCATCCACCTCTCTGTCCTTTGCTACCAACTTCCCTCTTAACTCTATATTCTCTTTCTCGATCTCACTAACATCGACCTTACTCGTTCGATTCCTCTCCTCTATCTCTTTGCGGAGCGTCCGAACGACCTCCTCTGTGCCTCGCAATTGTGCCAGACAGGACACAATTGCCATCGGCTTACGAGCTTTCCCTAAGCTCTTCTTATGGATTTCGCTCAGGTTCTCCCACTAAGTATGTCCTATACTCCCCGGACCTGTTTCCTCATTTGAACAAAAGTCACTCCAAAGGGGCCATCCCTTCCCTTTGAGGTACCTTCTAATCTCAACTTCCCAAACGGGACACTGACCTACTCTGCTGGTCGCTGCGACCACGAATTCCTGCGGGTTCATAAGGCGTTCCATTGCCTTCATTGCCATTTTTCCTATCTGTGCTCTCTTTTAAATTTGGAACGAGGGGTACTAAGGCGGTGCTGTAAACATGGGTACGGCTTTCGCTATTTTCCGGAATACAAACTCCCCACAGTTTTTCGCAACAAAATCTATCAGTTTTATCTTATATCCCTGTTGTACACACTTCCGAATTCTGGAGGATTGATCAGAACTGCTTGAACACTTGTGGTTATTTCTGTTCCCAATTGGATTCTAATTTCAAATTTTTGGGTTCTCTTGGAGTATGGGGGGTGGGGGGGCACTTCTAAGTCGAGTCCCGTCAGAGTTCGCCAATAAATATTGCTAATTGTGTTTGTACTTAATTGCTCTGTTTAATCACCTTGCTCTAGAGTCGCCAGGTATCTTTATACCACCACGAGGTTCAAGTTCAAGTGCTGATCAATAACTCAATACACCAGTTAGTAAGGTTCAAATCAAAACACATTTATTATATACACAGTCAATCGCTACTCATGCATAAAACACAACTCACTAGACTATCTCTAACACTAAAAGGCCAATACTTAGCTTTGGAAAGGTCCACCAGGTCAGGGAACAATGGCCTTTCGTTCGATTCTGAGTCTGCAGGCTTCAAGCTTGGATGGACTAGTAGCTAGGAGCGCCTATCTCATAGCGTGCGTTGACTGGACACTTACTTGGTTGGTGCAGCTGCTAGGCAGGTCACAGTCAAGGGTTGTTTCGAGCTGCTGAGACCCTGCCAAGAAGGATGAACTGAACTTGGGGACTCTATTTTATAGTCCCAGGGGCTTTGCGCCCTTTTGGGCGGGCCCCGGACTTGGTTCCAACTGATTGGACTCAGTTCTGATCACTTGGATCGATTTCTCCAATACTGGAGCTGTTCCCTGATCGCTGGGCGGTTCCTATGTGTCCGTTGGCCTTCCTTTGTCTTGGCTCCTGCTGGCGCCGAGGAGTCTGGTTTGGTCTTGATTACTCTTAATGTTACCAATTGTTCCCGGGTATCGCTCATTAATATGCAGATGGTTTTTGGTTTTGGTTCTGTCTGGGTTTCTGCAAGTCCTAATATACAGGAAACTTTGCACCTGCTTGTTTTCCTGTGCTTGGCCATTTCTCCCTGCATTCTTAGCGGATCTCCATTTTGGAATCGGGAAGTGTCCAACCCAGGTGGCTACATTAGTGGGAGCTACATTATCACCGGTGCTGTCCTTCAGATGAGACATAGAATCAAGGCCTTGCCTGCCCGTCCTCTTAAGTGGGTATGTAATATCCTACAGCACTATTTTGAAGGTATGCAGGAGGACCCTTAATCAATATCAGTAAAGTGGATTAGGCCACGTTTTTTTTGTGCAGAGTGTTAACAGTAAACTGTTAGTGTTCACCGTCACTGGCTGCAACTTTAAGATATTAGGCATCTACAGTGGGACTAGGTAAATTACTCTTGCAAAGATCCAGCATGGACATGATGGGCTGAATGGCCTCCTGTGCTGTAACTATTCTGAGTCTATATGCATATTAGAGCAGAAATTTGAAAGTTGTGGTCTGCCATTCAGGACTCTGTCAGGTGTGTGTGTGTGTGCATTTCCTGCACGCTCTCCTACAGCCACAAGAGGGCATTTAGTGGGAATTTTAACTTTTTCAACTTTCTCATTTCCACATCACCATTTGAAGAAGTTGCAATCGTTTAAATGATTTCAATCGTTAAAGTGATTTCAATCAGGTGTAACTGGGTTTTAACTGTGCATTTAACAATGTTTGATCAACATAAATGGGCCAGGAAATATAATTTTATAATTGTGGAGTGCTGTTAAATATTTAGTTTTTTTCAGCATGTTTTAGCTTCGATCTTCACCCCATTAAAAATTTTCCAAGCCTTTAATTTGCTTGATGTAGTCATTTTTAGAAGTTATTTAATTTTAAAGGTATTAGCTGTCTGTGTGTCTGATAATCCTTTGGTGTGAATGGCTGTTTGCACAGCCTGAATCAATCACTGCTGTTCTGCATATGGACTTGGGAGCAGGAGGAGGCCATTCGCCTCTTTGAGCCAGCTTCACCATTCAATAAGATCACAGCCCCAATTTCACGTCTGCTCCTCATAATGTCCAAATGACCTAATAGCACGTCTTTCGGGACTTGTGGGAGGAAACCCCCGCACACACAGGGAGAACATGCAGACTCTGCACAGACAGTGACCCAAGCCGGGTATTGAACCTGGGACCCTGACACTGTAAAACACAGTGCTAACCACTGGGCTATTGTGCCAACCACTGATGCTGTGGTGCCCTTCACCCAGAAGTGGTGAGGATGGACAACTTGCCACCACAAAGCGTTGGCCTGAACCTCGTCCGCCGGCCGCTGGAGGCGCGGTCTCAGGCGTCACGCCCGCTGATCCTGGCTATGCTGCAATACCTGGGCTGCGGGAGCGGTCTGTCCCTCTGTCTCCGCCGGGTGGCTGCTGCAGCCCAAGTTGCTGCTGCGGGGAACAGGCTGAGGGGCTTGACAACGGCGGCTGCACAAAGCAGGTAAAAGAACAGAGAGTTTCCCCGGCGGGCGAGGAGGCTCCCAAAAAGGGATGGACGGCAGGGTTTTATTTTGAACCGACGTTGAGCGCTAACTTTGCCCTCGCTGTTGACTTGGCTGCCGCGATGCTTGAGTGGAGTTGTAGTTCTTCGTTTCCGCTCCCATTGGCATGTGCGGAGGGGAGCGGAGGGAGAGGACTACAACTCCCGGCGCGCCTTGCGCTGGGTGTCACGCCCCCTTTCTCTGTTTACTCACACTGCAGGGCTGACAGGTGTGTTTATTGCAGCATTTCCTCTTGGGCAAGAAGGGACTGAAGGTATTTCATCAATAGTCTTGCTTTGGTTACTTTTAAACTAAAACTTTTAGATCTGTAAAAGATCTGTAAATGTGTAACAATCCTCTGATTTGTAATCTATCGGTTGCTTTTACGACTTCAGTCAATCCATGAGTTAGAAGCCAGTGGGTGATTATTGCTCCTGCCCCCTTTAAAATTTGATTAATTTTATTTTGCTTGATGATATTGGAAATATTTTTCTAATTGCAAATGAAAACAGTAAAAGTTAATAATAATAATCCTGTTCGGGTACACAGGGAGAATCCAGATTGTCCAAATAACCTAACGCAGTGTTAATGAACGCCTGATGTATTCTGATTGAATTTGTCACTGTTTAGATGTCTGTTGGGGCAAATATTAAATACACTCTGCAGGCTATGATGTATATACTTAAACTTTTCCAAACCTCGGGCTTTGAATAAAGCTTTCTGGACTGGACACTGCTGTAACTGCTTGGTAGGGATGTTCCAGAATAATATCTTTCCGACTGGTCACGTAATGGGTAGAATCATTGCAGCACAGAAGACCATTTGGTCCATCATGTCACGCTGACTCTTTATATACAACCACTCTTCTGTTGATGGGTATACCCAATCGTTTAAAGTAATAAGGTGAACTGCTGTTGGGTATTGATTAGTTAATTATAGTCAAATGGCGATAAAGAAGACCCTCACTGTCATCTTCATAAGTAGGATTTCTCTGACATTCCCTGCCCTCTCCCCACATCTTTCTTTTCAGATATTTAAAAAATAGAGATCAATCGAAGGTACCTAAAGAGAGGCTATTTTGCCCATTGTGTCTGTGCTGACTGAAAAACGAGTATCACAGTCTAATCTCATTTTCCAGCACTTGGCCCATAGCCCTGGAGGTTATGAGACTTCAGGTCCTTATCCAAACACCTTTATTAAATGAGTTGAGGATTTCTGTCTCTACCAGGCCGTCGTTTCAAGAGTCCTAACACCCTCTTTTCCTCTTCTCCCCTCTAATTCTGCCAATTATTCTATGCCCCCTAGTCATTGACTACTCTTCTGAGGTCCTTCCCATCCACTCTACCAAGCCTCTCGCAATTTTGTACACCTTAATCAAATTCCCCCTCAGCCTCCTAGGTTACAAAGTCATCCCCAGCCTATTTGATCTTTCCTCATTGCTGCAATCTTCCAATCCTGGGAAGATCCTCATATAATCTACCCTCTCCAGTGCAATAACACCCTTTCTGTAATTTGGTGACCAGACTGCACATAGTACCAGAGTTGTGGCCTAACTAGAGTTTATTTGATAGCTCCATCATAACCTTTCTGCCCTTATTTTCCTTTATTAGCCAAGGCATAGAATGTGTTTCAGATGCCGCCTTAACCACTTTATCCTTGAAAGTAGAGCAGGTCAAACTGCGGACATGCATTCTAAAGTCCCTCACTTCCTCTACAACTCTTGGTATCCTTCCATTTATTGTGTATTCTCTTTCCTTGTTTGACCCTCTCCAATGTGTTACCTTACATTTTCTTTTAGGTTAAATTCCATTTGCCACTTTTCTGCCCATCTGACCAGCCCATTTCATAATCTTCTTGCAGTCCACAGCTTTCCTCCTCACAACCCCATGACATCAACTGAACTGAAGGTTGCAATTGTCCAAATGGGGGAGGCAGAACTGTGTTTAAAGCTTTGAGACAGTTACCCGGTGTTTTGCACTCTGCTTGCTTTTTGAAAATTGAAACGCATTAGTTGTTCCTAGAAACTTGATCCTAGGTTGAAGCAATGCTAGAAATGTTATGTTTAGAAGTTCCAACTAATTTTTTGAGATAATGTTTTGAAAATGTATTCATTCACAGAATATGGCTGTCAGTGACAAGGCCAGCATTTATTGCCTATCCCTAATTGCCCTTGACAAAGGCAGTGATGAGTTGACGTCTTGACTCACTGTGGACCATGTGGTGAAGGTACTCCCACAATACTGTTAGGGAGGGAGTTTTGGAATTTGATGTAGCAATGGCAAAGACACATCATTATGTTTCCAAGTCAGGATGGCATTTGGCTTGGGAAACTTGCAGAGAGATTAACCTATGGCTTGCAGCTCCTGCACCATTCACTGACCATCACCGCAGTGGAGGTATTTCTAAGTCCAAGAAAAGATCCAACCAGGGGGTGGCACAACAGACTATTCCACAACAATTAGTTACATGTTATGTTAGACTCTCCAATGCTGTGAAATGAGCCACATTCTTTGTTGTTTTGAGCCAAGGGTAACGTCTAGTAAATTGTCCAGTCAATTCAGAATATCCTTGCACTTTTGTGACGCCTACAATTTGTGGAAGTTTTGCTCTGTTCATGCAGAGCAGAGCTCAATATTTCAATTTTATTCTGTTTGAAAAAATACATATTTATAAAATCTTAGGGCACAGAAAGGGGGAGTTATCCCGTCATGCCTGTGCTTGGCTATTTTAAAGAACCATCCAGTTCTGCTGGGTAGTGCAGATAATGTGGTTGTCCATATGGAAGTGGCATGCAATTTTGCAAGAGTTTTGGGGGATGGAAAGGTGGGAGTGAGCTGAGGGTGTGCGATATGAGGGACTGAATCCACTGAGACCTGGAGAGAATAGTGCCGTGGGCTCGGTGGAGGAATTGGAATGGTCACCAACATTGAGCATGCCAAGTGGTACAACAATAATCTTTATTGTCACAAGTAGGCTTACATTAACACGACAATGAAGTTACTGTGAAAAGCCCCGAGTCGCCACATTCCAGCGCATGTTCGGGTGCACAGAGGGAGAATTCAGAATATCCAATTCACCTGACAGCATGTCTTTCGGGACATGTGGGAGGAAACCGCAGTAAACCCACCCAGACATGGGGAGAACGTGCAGACTCCACGTTGGGCAGTGACCCAAGCCGGGAATCCGAACCTGAGACCCTGGAGCTGTGAAGCAACAGTGCCACCCACTGTGCTGCCCATAGGAGGGTGTAGGAGGGATGCTGAGTTGGAGTCGCATGTGATGTGACTGGGTACCTGGACTAACTATGGTTCTATGTACAAGATCGGAGAGGCTCAAGAACGGAGATGTGACCAGGTAGTTGGACAACAATGACATGTTCGGGGGCCTCCTCAAAGTGAACTATTTGAATAAAGAGTAGTTTCCCTACTCTAAAATCTTGCACTTTTGTCTGGTAAGCTGTCTCTCCCTCTTGTAAAGAGCATTATAGAAATGTACATTGATGAATAAGTTAGCAGCTGGTAGTATGTAGGTAATGTGTTAAATCCCTGAAGTCTGCCAGGTGAATGATGTGTTAATCTCCCATCATGTTTTGGGTTTTTTTCGTGCAAGATATTTACTCGAGAATGAATGCTACTGATCAGCTCCATAGGCCATGTGTCTCTGACAATCCTGAGTGTCCCTTTATCCGTTTTTTCTATGTTCCTGACTGTGCCTTTATCTGTCCAGCAACAAGATGGCAGAACATTAAGATTGGAGCTAGGCTAATAAAGGGTGTCTTCGTATTGCAATAAATCTAGAACTCTCTCTGATTAAGCTACTGAGGCTGGGGATCAATAGAAAATTCAAAATGGAGATTGTTAGATTTTTGTTTGGCAAGGTATTACGGGTCACAGAATCAAGGTCGACAGATGGAATTGCGAGTCAGGTCAGCCATGATCTAATTCAGTGTTTTTCAAACTCTTTTTCCGGGGACCCAATTTTACCAACCGGCCGACCTTCGCGACCCACGCCGGCTGACCTGCGCGACCCACCATTTTCTCTTACCTTGTTTGTTGCTGACGAAAATGGAGGAAATGGTTTTGGGTCCCTTTAACCCCAATGGTCTCTTTGTCCCTTTGGCTCCTCTAACGTGGAAAAAAAAGAGGCTGCGACCATATAAAAACCAATGTGGCCGCACTGCGCATGATGATCGGGCACGCATGCGCAGTGCGGCCGAATTTTAAAAAAATATCTGTTCCAGGCCAATTTGAAGGGCGCTTGCAGCTGTCATTAATAAAAGCCAGCCGCTGCGGCTGTTGCGTGCGGATTTGCGCGATCGGGAGCGCCGCGACAGACGGCTCCTCGACCCTCCCGACACCCGCCCCCGACCCACCCACGGGTCGCGCCCCCAAATTTGACAATGCCTGATCTAATTCATCGGCTGAACAGGTTTGAGGGGCTGACTGGGCTCCCCTTACCTTTTATATCTAGGAAAATGATAATGAAATCCAGGGATCACGACAGTGAACACCAGTTTCAGGAAGATTACATCACCTGCAACCAAGCAGAGCTCCCTGCTTCAAAAGCAGGCCGAATGCGCGCACACCAGCTTGAGATTGTACTCTAAACAAATAGAGTTTGATTAAAATGGTTCAATTAACAGTGTACGGGTATGAAACAGTGAGTTGTGTGTTTCACTCGTCTCCTCCGCACAGAAATAATACAAATGGCACTACATTTCTTTTGGTACATAGGCATTAAAACAGAAGTTCATGTCTTACACTGTCGAGCATGCTGTAGTTTCAAACTGGCTGAGCATCTTTTGTGGTCAGCTGAATCTTGGAGAACTGGCTTTGTTACATCGAAACCTAGAAAAAACATTAAAAAACATACAATGTTTTGGCCTCAACTGCTCTCTGTGGTAGCGAATTCCACAGGCTCACCAATCTCTGGGTGAAAAGAATTCTCCTCATCTTAGTCCTAAGGAGCAGAGGGATACAGATCCTTAGAAAATAGGCGACAGTTTTAGATAGAGGATCTGGATCGGCGCAGGCTTGGAGGGCCGAAGGGCCTGTTCCTGTGCTGTAATTTTTCTTTGTTCTTCTTTGTTCTTTAAGTGGTTTACCCCATGTCCTTAGATTGTGACTCTGGGTCTGGACTCCCCCATCATCGGGAACATCCATCCTGCATCTACCACGTCTAGTCCTGTTATAGTTTTATAGGTTTCAATGAGATTCCCCCTTCATTCTTCTGAACTCCAGCAAATACAATCCTAACCGACTCAATCTCTCCTCATATGTCAGTCCCGACACCCCAGGAATCAGTCTGGCAAACCTTCGCTGTGCTCCCTCTTCAGCAAGAACATCTTTCCTCAGATAAGGAGACTAAAACTTCACACAATGTTCCAGGTGTGACCTCACCAAGGCCCTGTATAATTGCAGCAAGACATCCTTGGGACGAGTAACCCAAGAGACCAGGATAATAATTCAGAGACTCTCACCATGGCTGTTTGAGATTTTAAATTCAGTTAATGTTTTAAAAAAAATTTCATTCACAGGATATGGCTGTCACTGGTACAGCCAACATTTGTTGCCCATCTTTGATTGTGTTTCTGAAGATAGAAGTGGGCCACCGCTTTGAATAAAATCTTGAAATAAAAACCTAGCCCCAATAAAAGTGACCTTGAAGCTGTTAGATTGTTAGAGAAACCCAACGGGTTCAGTAATGTCCTTTGGAGGACCTGCTGTTCTTGCCAGATCTACCCTATATATGGTTCCAGTCACACCAATGTGTGTTTGGCTCTTAACTGCTCCCTGAAGTCATCTAACTAACTACAGTTGTATCAAATAGAAGAAAACCCACCAGCTTCTTCTCAGAAAACCTAGGGATGGGCAATAGGTTTCGACTTGCCAGCATTGCCCACCACCCAGAATGAGTAAAGAAAGTATGTATCCGCTAGTTGGAAAGATAGGTTACAAAGTCTATGATGCAAAATGGTCAATGGTCTGCCCACCTAGAACCTCCACAATTGGTCGTCATCATTCATTATCCTTGGAAGATATATCGGAACAAAAGTCTTATATCTTGTGATCAACAGCTTTTCACAGATGATCAATTACTTGGAATGTTACTCTGAAGACAAGTGTGGAGACATCTGGTAGCTTGATTGTTTGTGCCAATGCATTGTTCTGAGCTCATTGAATGGAGGAAAACAAATCCAAGTCTGTCATTGATACCTTCTCGAGGTAACAAAAATAATCACTGTGGCTGGATCAGATAGTTGCTAACCTCAATCTTTTTGCAGATGGACAAATTAATAGTTCTAAGGCTTGTTGCAAAGTGATGAGCAGCTTCACTTCCCAGTGCGGTGAACATACAGAAACACAAGTTTTATTGCGACTCGCTTAAATCAGCAATTTTCCTTTGTTTTGCAATCCCTCCAGTGCCTTGCCCTCCCTCGATCTCTAATCTCCACAGATGCAGTCTGTACTACTTCGTATTTCCAGTACTTTCTGTTTTTATTTTGGATTTGCATCATCCACAATATTTTGCTCTTAAAGTAATGTTGTTTAAATCTACTCTCTGGAAAAATAATTATAAGTTCCCAACATACGGCCATCTAATCATCTGCTTCTTAGGAATAACAGTGGCAATATAGATAGGGGGGGGGGGCGGGGTGGGTGTCGTAGTTCCGATAATGTAGGTGTGATGGGGTTTGGGTGTAGGTGGATCCTTGAGTTTTTTTGGACAGGAAACCTAAAAGTCAGAGTGTTGGGAGGGGGTGGGAAAGATATTATCAATCTTTAATGTCCAGACCAGAATCTTCATTTCTCCTCCAGTTAGTAAATTAAGTTACAGTCAGATGCACTTGATTTATAATTGGTTGCTGAATATAAGTCATGGACACATTTGTATTTGAATCAACAGGAACTATCCCAACGGAAAACTTATAAAGACGGTGTTTGCAACCATGGCAACAGGCGGGAGCGATGGGCCGCAACGTTTGTCGGACCCAAAGCCAAAGCAGCACACAAACCGACTGATCCACGAGAAGTCCCCCTATCTGCTACAGCATGCACACAATCCTGTAGACTGGTAATCACCTAAACCTGTATAAGCCCCTCCCCTTTTCTGAAACACCGTGAAGATTGTTATGTTTGAAAATTTGACTTGAATGCCTGACAGTTTATTCTGTAATTTATTTGTGATTTGTTATGCATCTCAGGATTGAGCTGACTGGCCTATTCTGACGTTTCTATGGAGTAAAACTCTTTTTATTTATTTCCTTTGTATAGATTGTCAATGGATCAAACCCCTTTACAATCACTCTTATGCTTAACACCACAAGAAATCAGGCCAACTCTCTCATTCTTTAATATTCCCAATCCAAGGTTTTCCCAATCTAAGGTTTTATTTATTTATTCTTTGGGAGGAGAGCGTCACTAGCTAGGCCAACATTTATTGCCTATCCTTAACTGCCCTAGAGTAGGTGTGGGTGAGCCACTAACAATTGGCTGTGACATTCTGTGTGAACAACAGGATTAATGTAGGTTAGAGTGTAATGAATTGCTGACCATGTGTTTGCTCTGCAAAGTGACCACTTGTTTCAGTGAGGATTGCAGCAGTATTAACAACAGAGCATGATTTTTTTTTATAGCAAGATGGGAGGGAATTTGGAATCCACAGAATCCCTACAGTGCGGACTGAGGCTATTTGGCCCATCATTCTGCACCGACTTTGAAAGAGCACTCTCTACCAATGCGTACTCCCCTGACCTATCCTCATAACCCTACCTAACCTGCACAGCTTTGGACACTTAAGGGCATTTTAGCATGGCCCAATCCATCCAACATGCACATCTTTGGACTGTAGGAGGAAAGCGGAGCACCCGGAGGAAACCCATGCAGACATGGGGAGAACATGCAAACTCCACACACAGTCACTCAAGGCCGGAATTGAACCCGGGTCCCTGGCGCTGTGAGGCAACGGTGCTAACCACTGTGCCACCGTGTCGGCCCACGGGAACCACCCAGTGTTCTTTATGAGCTGAATATCCTTTTCGCAAGATTTTCTTCTTTGTCTTTAAATTATTGTCCTTCAGTCTGCATCACAGGTGCAGATGAGCTATGGGGCACGACTAATAAACCTTTCTATAAAGTTGCCTGGTAATTTAACTGTTCATTTGTTGATACTCCTGTTGGGATATGAAAGTTGTTCCAGCTACACTGTTTGAAGTAAAATAAGGTATTTGGCAGTGCTGTGGTATAGTGAACCTTGTATGGTGGCTTTATTCATGGTGGGTTTCACGTCTAGCTTCTGTTTTATTAAAGGTATTAATACTCTCCTTATGTCATGTCTGTAATTAAAGACAAAAACTGCTGGTGCTACTCAGTGGATCTGACTGTACCTGGAGAGAGAGAAAACTGATTTTAATGTTTCCAGTCAGTTGTTGGGACAGAAATAGCATCGAGCTGAAACACAAACTCATTGGCTCAGAAGTTGCCTGCCCTGCCGAGCGCTTCGAGTATTTTCTGCTTTTAGTTCAGATTTCTAACATCTGCAGGACTGTCATGTTCATCTCTGGTTGTGGTTCCTGGCAGCACAATGAACTGTCCCCAAGCCCTTTATTGGTGGTCCCAAAGGAGCGGTGCACACAAGAGGTTTGAGTCTGACTGGTCCTTCCTGACCTCCTCTGCAAGCAAGTGTCTGTCTCAGTAGCATGACTGATAAGTTTCTCAATGTGAGGGGAGCTTCACGGGGGGTGGGGGAACACACATCACAGCTGAGCTTAACATTGTCCTCATTTGATATCCAGAAATGTGTACTCTCTGGTAGGAATTACTTCTAAATAAGGATCCAGAGTCTTGACAAATTCTTCATCCCTATCTCTGGCCCGAAGGCCAGTTGTGGCAGTACAGTTGCCATTGTGGTAGATACTGGATTGAATGTGGGCTTCAGGGTGTCAATGTTGCTGAACACACTTGAGTTTCTTACTGAATCATGGAGAGAACCGTGGTATTTTTATACAATGTTTGTTTCATTGCCTCTTTCCCACTGAATGTGGGCCAGTGCAAGTGATGAACTGTTTTTGTAGAATTATAGAATCCCTGTAGTGCAGAAGGAGGCCATTCGGCCCATCATGTCTGCACCGACCCTCTGAAAGAAAACTTCACCCGAGCTCATTTCCCCCGTCCTATCCCATTAACTCCTTAATCTAACCTACACATCTTTTTAGACATTAAGGGACAATTCAAATTAGCCGATCCACCTAATCTACACATCTTTGAACTGTGGGAGGAAACCAGAGCACCCGGAGGAAACCCACGCAGGCACAGGTAGAATGTGCCAACTCCACACAGACAGAGACCCATGGCCGGAATTGAATATGTGTCCCTGGCATGTGAGGCTCACCACTGTGCTGCTGTGGCTTCTAATGTACGCTCAGTATGGTGGATTTGTATATTGAGAATAAATTGAAATAGGACTAAAGGAAGTTTTGAAAAAATTCTTTCAGGGATGCGGGCGTAGTTGCGAGGCCATCATTTATTTCTCATCCCTCATTGCCCTTAAGAAGGTGTTGGTGAGCTGCCTTCTTGAACCACTAGTTCATATGGTGTAGGTACACCAATACTGTTGGGGAGTTCCAGGAATTTGACATAGCCACAATGAAGGAATCGTGAAATGGTTCAAAGCCAGGATGATATGTAGCGTGGAGGGGAATGCATGTGGTGGTTATTCCCATATGTTTGCTGCCCTTATCCTTCTATGTGGTAGAAGTAGTGGGTTTGGAATTGTAGCCACTTGGGGTGGCCACGTTCCGATTCCAAAATGGATACTCGCAAAGAGTGCAGGGAAAAATGGACAGCACTAGAAAAAGAAGCAGGTGCAAGGTTTCCTGTGGATTGGGACTTGCAGAACCCAGACAGAACTGAAACTACTAGCCATTAGCATAGTAATGAGCTATTTCCGGGGACAAAAAGAAACATTGAAACAATCGGTACCAGGACAGACGTCCCGGCGCCAGTGGAAGCTAAAACAAAGGCAGGCCAACGGTTACCTAAAGCCCGCCCAACGATCAGGGAACGACCCCGTTATTGGAGAGAATCGATACAAACGATTGAGACATGGTCCAATTAATTGGGACCAAGTCCAGGGTCCGCCCAGAAGGGCGCGAAACCCCTTGGGGTATAAAGCAGAGTCCCTAAGGTCAGTTCGCTCTCTTAAGAAGCTCTTGATAACACTTAGCTTCTCCACCTTCACCTTGGCATTTGACTCTCAGCGACGAGAGGCCCACCAAGCACCAGCCAAGTAAGTATAAGGTCAACGCACGCTACGAGATAGGCACTCCTAGCTACTATTCTATACCAGTTCGAAGCCAGCAGTATCAGAACCGGACAACGGCCATTGTTCCTCTGACTGAATGGGCCACTCGAAGCTAAGTATAGGCTTTTAGTAGTAGTTGTAGTTTAGCGAGTAGAGTTTATGCATGAGTAATAATCGACTGTGTGTAAATAAATGTACATTGATTTCAAACTTACGAACTGGTGTATCGAGTCATTGATCAGTATTCAGCTTTGAACCCTGTGGTGGTATCAGAAAGATACCTGGCGACTCTTGAGCAAAGGTAATTAAAACAGAGCAAATTAAGGGAAAGCATAACGAGCAACATTTACTGGTGACATCTGATGGGACTCGACTTAGAAGTGGCCCCCCCACTCCGAGAGAACCCAAAATTTGAATTAGAAATCCAATTGGAAACAGAAGAACCACAAGAGTTTAAGCAGTACTGATCAATCCTCCAGAATTCGGAAGTGTGTTAATGCATGCGTACTAACAGGGATATAAGGTAAACCTGAGAGATTTTGTTGCGTAAAACTGTTGGGTGTTTTGTAGGCCATAAATTAGCGTAAGCCGTACCTGTGTTTACATCACCGCTTTGTCACCCCCCGTTCCAAATTTAATACAGAACCCAGATATAGAAAAAATGGCAATGAAGGCAACGGAACGCCTTATGAACCCCCAGGAATTCGAGGTTGCAGCGACCAGCAGAGTAGGACAGTGTCCCGTTTGGGAAGAGGAAATTAGGAAGTACCTCAAAGGGAAAGGATGGCCCCTTTGGAGTGAATTTTGCGCGAATGAAGAAACAGGTCCCGGGAGTATAGGACATACTTGGTGGGAGAACCTGACAGAGATTCACAAGAAGAGCTTGGGAAAAGCTCGCAAGCCGATGGCAATCGTGTCCTGTCTGGCACAATTGCGAGGCACAGAGGAGGTCGTTAGGACGCTCCGCAGAGAGATAGAGGAGAGAGATCGAACGAGTGAGGTAGATGTGAGCGAGATAGAGAGAGAGAACAGAGAGTTAAGAGGGAAGTTAGCAGCAAAAGACAGAGAGGTGGATGATGCCAAGAGGGCACACCAGGCTTGTCTGGCGCACTTAAGCAGCTTCCAGACGCAGTATGACAAGGCCTACCAGGACACACAACGTGCGGTCTTGGTAAGACAAGAAACAGAACAGCAGGTAGAGGCATTGCAGAAACAGTGCAATGACTTAAAAGCAGCCCTACGAGCACTCCATGCTTCCACAATGGAACAAAGGCAGAGCTCGGTAGACCAGGCAAAGTGCCGGAAGCAAATTGCAGAATTGCAATCCCTGCTTTCAGTTCAGAATGGCTTTCAGAGCACATTCGGACCCCAACTAGATCAGGAAAACGGCCCCGATTGGCAGGAATTAAACGAAACAGCCCACAGAGACGTACATGGAGCATGTATGCAGGAGAAACCCCAGAAAAGGAGAACACCCCAACCCCCCACTGAACAGGCAGAACACACCCCCATGAATCCGGTAACCACACACCGCAGAGCCGCAGCAGAAGGAGACACGAATTTCATGTATACAACCCCCTTAACTGTGACCCAATTACGGGACGCGTGCGAGAAAATCACACCGTTCCTCCCCACCTCAGACCCCCACCAATTCTTCGCGAAAGTTAGACAGCAGGCCACCATGTACGGCCTGGATGAGAGAGAGCAGGTAAAGCTCACAGTTTTGAGCCTCGATCCTTCAGTCGTAGCAGCCCTTCCCAACCCACAGAATGTAGGAGGAGGCACCCTAGCAGAGATGCCCACAGCGATCCTTGATGCGATCGGCTATAACAGAGGAGACCCAGTAGAAGGCCTAATAGATGCAGGCAAAAAGACAGAGCACCCCACTGCGTTTGCTGGACGCTTGTGGATTCATTTCACTGCAGTTTTTGGAGAATTAGCCCGCGCCCACTTGTCCCCAGATAACATGGCAAAATGGACTCTAATCTTGATCTCTCATGCAACAGAGGCAGGACAGAGAGCTTGCGCAAATTATGATCCCTCAGATGAGGCCCACAATGAGAAATGGGTTTTGAAAAGGTTATCCCGCGCTTGGGAACAATCCATTCAGAACAAGACCAATTTTAGGAAACCCGAGGAAGAGCAGGCAGATGAAGATATGCATACAGTTAAAGCGCACCAGAACCCTGCATGGATAAATGAGAGTAGAAACAACCCACCGCAGCCCAAATCACAGGAGTGTTACAACTGTGGTCAGTTAGGACACTTTGCATGAGAGTGCAACGCGCTACAGAAACCACAGAGAGCCCAACTGACAGGCACCCTAAATAGGAATAGGGCAAAGCCTATTCATAGTGTTAGCGCCCGTTCAGACCAGGGAGACATGAACGGCACAGACTGACGGTGTTCGGGCTCCCCAACTTGGGTCTGCGACACCCTTTGGGATAAGTCCGGCCGACCGGTCGTAGCAGCCAAAGTACGGGGTCAGCCCGTTGAATTTCTTTGGGACACAGGAGGGTCCCGCACCACACTCAATTCCTCCACGATGTTTCAGAAGGACACATGGCCCACTACAGACACCATCACCCTCAGCGGCTTTACAGGCCACTTACAGCAGGGACACATCACAGCCCCTGTATCCATACAAATCGGCAATATAACAACAAAGCACTCAATAGTATTAGTTGATCTGCCCCACACAGCAGAACACATTTTAGGAATTGACTTTATGATCTCCCACAACCTTTCATTTGATCCAGTCAACAAATGTGTCTGGAGAATGGCAAAAGCAGCACGAGCCCCGCCACGCTCACAGTAGGAGAATATGCAAATATGATCAGCTCAGTTGGAGACTACTGGTTTGACCAGAGAACAATGAGTGCAGGTAAACAGGTGAGGGCAGTCCTGCAAGAACACAAAGCAGCATTTGCACAGCACAAGCACAACTGTGGCAGAATGGCTGGCTCTGTGCAGATTACAGGTCCTGACCCCAGACCCCAGAAACAGTACGGATTTCCCCAGGAAGCAGAGGGAGAAATCTCGAAAGTGATAGACAGCTTGTTAGAACAGGGCGTACTGAGATCAGTAGCCTCCACTAATAATGCCCCAATTTGGCCCGTCAGGAAACCCGATGGATCATGGCGACTGACCATTGATTACCGGGAACTGAACAAAGTAACCCCAGCAGCAGCCCCCATCTTAGCCACAAGTCCCCAGACCATGCTCAAGCAGGGACTCCAGTCACGATTCTTTACGGTTTTGGACATTAGTAATGGCTTCTGGTCCATTCCATTGGCTAAAGCGTGCCAGTACAAATTTGCCTTCACTTTTAAAAGACCGCAGTATACGTGGACATGCCTTCCACAAGGTTTCCACAACTCCCCCTCCATTATCCACCGACAGCTGGAAAATGGATTAGCTAAATTTTCCCGCCCCGAATTTCTGGTCCAGTATGTAGACGACCTGCTACTACAGACAGACACAAAGGCAGAGCGCATTTCGCTTCTAGCAGAACTCCTAGGACTCCTAAAAGAAATTGGATGTAAGGTTAACCCCAAAAAGGCCCAGATTTTGGAAGAAAAAGTGATATACTTGGGAACAGTTATCACGCGAGATCGAGCAGAAAAGGATTGACTCGATTGTCAAATTGCCCCTTCCCCACGACGTCTCAGCCCTCCGGTCGTTTTTAGGACTGGTTGGCTACTGTCGAAACCACATCAACGGTTTCGCTACTAAGGCAGCGCCCCTATCCGACCTTCTTAAGAAAAAAGCACCTTGGGAATGGCTTCCACAGCATACAGATGCCGTGGATGCTTTAAAAACAGCACTCAGCACTCACTACAGGTCCCAGACCCTCTTTCCCCATACGCTATCGAAGTAGCAAGCACCGACCAAACACTTTCGGCCGTGCTCCTCCAGGAACGGCATGACCAGTTGAGACCCGTAGCATACGCATCCCGAGTATTAGACCCTGTCGAGCAAGGATTTTCTGCCTGTGAAAGGCACCTGCTCGCAGTTTTTTGGGCAGTACAGTACTTTTCATACATTACAGGGCTCAATCCCATCACCAAGCTCACAGAACACACCCCAACACAGCTATTATTAGACGGCCGACATAAAGATGGCACAGTCAGCCAAATCCGAGCAGCCCGTTGGACCCTTCTTTTACAGGTACGGGACATCACAGTTAAAAGAACAAAGTCACACACTTCCCTTGCGGACAATTTACAGTACCCAGGCGCCCCTCATGAATGTGAGATTATCTCCACACAACACAACACAGACCCATTCATTCCAAAAACACCTCCAGGAAGATAGGTAGTTCACCCCAGAGACCCCAGCCCACAGACACGTGCTCACCCCTGAAAATCTATGTGGATGGCTCCTCCACAGTTTTAGACGGCAAACGCATAACAGGATGTAGTATTTATATAGAGGACGCGCCCTAGAAGAGATTTCCCTAAAGTTGCCAGGACACTTAGGCCTGCAGGCAGCAGAACTGGCAGCAATTTCTTACATAAGGGGCTGGTTTAGCTCACTCAGCTAAATCGCTGGCTTTTAAAGCAGACCAAGCAGGCCAGCAGCATGGTCCAGTTCCCGTACCAGCCTCCCCGGACAGGCGCCGGAATGTGGCGACTAGGGGCTTTTCACAGTAACTTCATTGAAGCCTACTCGTGACAATAAGCGATTTTCATTTCATTTCATTTCATAGTAGACAACCCCGATTAGTTCCCCACCCCAGCAGACATCTACTCAGACAGCCTGTATGTCTGTAATAGCTTAACCGAATTCCTACCCCTGTGGTAGACAAGAGGATTTGTTTCCGCAGATGGAAAACCCCTACCATCAGCCCCATTACTCTGCCATATTTTAAAGCAGGCAAAGGACAGGCAATACGGCATTGTAAAAGTTCGCAGTCACCACCATTCTTCCGCACCTGGAAATGTTAAAGCAGACGCCCTAGCAAAAGCAGGTTCTAGGCATGGTTATTTTTGGAACCCCCCGAAAGCGCCCTAGTACACGCAGTTCAGGTCTCACAGACCAACATACAGGATTTAGCCCAGGCACAGAAACAGGACGAGAAGCTAAGGGAAATTTTAACGGGAAACTTCCCAGCCCCTTATGACAAATTTAAGAATTCCATGACCACGCATGACGGTGTGATTCTTAAAGACAGCCTTTATGTAGTTCCAGAGCAGGATAGGAACCAACTCATTTGTTTGTTCCATGACAATCATGGACATCAGGGAATTGAACCCACTTTAGCCCACCTCAGACCGCTCTGTTGGTGGCCAAATTTGAAAGACGACGTAACGCACTACGTTGAGAATTGCTTGATCTGTGCCCAGAACAATCCGGACAGATACGCAAAGAAGGCTCAACTCAGCCACACCCGCCCCGTTAATGGCCCATGGACTAACCTCCAGATAGACTTCATAGGACCCCTACCCCCTTGCAGAAATGGATATAAGTATGTGTTGGTGGTCATCGACACCTTCACAAAATGTGTGGAAGCATTTCCAACGAGCACTAATATGGCAAAGACCACAGCCAAAATACTAACCCACCACATCTTTACAAGATGGGGACTCCCCTGTAGCATAGAGTCCGATCAAGGCTCCCATTTTACAATACGAGTTATGAAAAACGTCCTCACAATTTTTGGAATTACTCAAAAGTTTCATATCGCGTACCACCCCCAGTCAAGTGGTATTGTCGAATGCATGAATAGGACACTAAAAGCCACCCTTAGGAAAATGGTTCAGCAGCACAATAGCACCTGGGACTCAGTTCTCCCATTTGCATTGATGTTTTTACGAGACACGGTATCCACGTCCACAGGATACAACCCCCACACTCTCATGACCGGACGTCCCATGAAAGGAATATTTATTAGGATTAGATTTGACCAGCCCCGCAGTGACGGCCCTCATCCACAAAAACACTGTACAGCAGTTGATAGCAAATGTGAAGGCGGCCCAACTCGCAGACGCTGTGAGAATGGGCACAAGGAAGAAACAAAGCAAGGCTTGTTTCGATAAGACAGTGCATGCCACTGAGTTTGAAGTAGGGCAGTAAATAATGCTTTCCCTTTATAACCCCAGCACATTCCTGTCACCTAAGTACTCAGATCCGTACTCCATTTCGGACAAAGTAAGCCCCTCTGTCTACAAGATAAAATAAATGGAAAGTCTGCGTGGTTGCACATAAACCAGCTTAAGGCTAATGGCTCGCAGAACAACCGCACACACCACATCCTGCTCGCAGCAGCAGACGAGCTCGCCCCGCCCACAGACGACGCATTCCTACCCTCCCCCAGCCAGTCCAGCCTGTCCTCAGACTCAACTTCGACTCTGCCCCCTGACACACGACTCTGCCTCTCCCCGCCCCCAGACAGCAGCGACTGTGAAAGCACTGACAACAGCCACAGCACACCACGTTACTACCCCCCTGCACCAGGCCCCACTCGCAGCGACTCCGAGTACAATTCGAGTGATCCCTTCGAGATCACATACATTAAAGCCCCTGACCCAGACCCACTGCCCGATGATTACGAATTAAACCCCTGCAATTCAAGACTAGACACACGATTCTGGCACCGCGACAATTCATTCAGGCTCATCAGGAACGATGAGATGGACCCCAAGTCACCCCACGCAGCTTTGGCATGACTTCTACAGTCAAGAGTATGGCAGCCGGGAGAAGATGATGACATTGAGTCTCACTCTCACCACGCGAATCCCTTTGCGACCCTGTGGTGTCCAGATGAAGTTTAAAAGGAACCGCTAGAGAGATACGGTGTCCTTTCTGATGGAACCTGCACGATATTTGTTGTATGTTTGTTTGTATGTGTTTGTTAAATGTTCAGTGTTTAGAATTTAAACAGCTTTTCACAGCCCCACGCCACCACTCCTTTAACGCCCCCTGGCAGTTAATGGAACAAGTTTGTCCACGGACAGCCGCCTAGTTTGTCCGCAGAAACCTCTGAGAATTTGCCCAGACACCAATTCGTAACTGCTCTTCTAATTTGAGGGTAGAAGAGGCATTACTGCAATCCACCACGACGACTACATTCTTGTCCGTTCTTGCCAGTTACCCAGGCAGTGGAGAAACGGCACTTATCCCCGCCCTGCCTGAGGACCCCCTTCTGGTCAGCTAAGCTCGAGTACAGCACACCCCGTCCTACCCGGGGATTCCATCCAATTCTTACCCACCGCGGCCCATATGCACCTCATTTTGGCTCTTTCATTTCAAAAGTTTTTGTTTTAGTTTACAGTGACCCTTCGGTTGCTTTCCTCATGCTATTTACATCCTCAAACATTGGGATGGTAAATTACGCAGGCTGCGAGACGGCTCGCACTGTGTCAGTATTTTTCAAGAATGTCTTGTCCAGAAATTTGGTTTTTAAAAAAATGAGGGAGTCACAGATGCTGACCAATTATAAAGGGTAATTGGCAATAAAGGACAGACAGACAAACACACGCGATCTTAAGCAAGATAATGACAGACATTATGCTTGCGTTCACAGAATTCCAGACGAAGACAAGAAGAGAAGAAAGAAGCGAAGAGAAGGAAAGATGAAGACGACCTCCATCTTTGTTATATGGACACTAGCAGGATCCCTTTGGTTGCGCGCGAACACTAACCCCCTCACCCCCACCTCACAGGCCGGCAATGATTCACTTCCCCACAGTACACTGAGCCCAGTAACTGTCAACAGTACCCCGACCTGGTGTGATAAGTTTATCACTTGGTATTCCCTCTCGTATGTCGTTGAAGCACTTTTAGCACTGCCGATACTTTGCAGTATCGTGCAGACCATTCGAATGAAGAAATGGCGAAGAAGAGCCCACCGCGCTCTCACCCCGATATACAGAATTAGATCCTCTATTTTTGGTTTCCACCAGGCCCCCGAACCCCTTGACATGGATTGTTTTTTTGTTTGTGTGTGTTCGTTTGTTGAATAAAGAAATGTGAACTCTGCGTTTCACTGCCAAACCAGAGAAATTTGAATGCTGCTATTTTTGTACAGTTAAGATGTTAGTATATTTTTGAATTGTTTGAGTGAGGATAGTTTATTGAGAATAGTTAGAGGTTCCAGTTTTTTTATTTTGTAATGCATGTCCTTAATGCCATAGCGCCGCCATAGAATTTTGATGATGTGTGTATGTAAAATTATTTAGTTAAAGATATGTTGCATAGTTAGGGTCAGAGTAGAGCCTAGTCATGAGTGCCCGCTTGGTCAGGGAATGAAGACATCGCAGTAGTGTGATCCTTCACGCTTCGCGTTGAGGATCACAAGGAGGGAGTGTAGCCACCTGGGGTGGCCACGTGCCGATTACAAAATGGATACTCGCAAAGAGTGCAGGGAAAAATGGACAGCACTAGAAAAACAAGCAGGTGCAAGGTTTCCTGTGAATTGGGACTTGCAGAACCCAGACAGAACTGAAACTACTAGCCATTAGCATAGTAATGAGCTATCTCCGGGGACAAAAAGAAACATTGAAACAATCGGTACCAGGACAGACTTCCCGGCGCCAGTGGAAGCTAAAACAAAGGCAGGCCAACGGTTACCTAAAGTCCGCCTAACGATCAGGGAATGACCCCGTTATTGGAGATAATCGATACAAACGATTGAGACATGGTCCAATTAATTGGAACCAAGTCCAGGGTCCGCCCAGAAGGGCGCGAAACCCCATGGGGTATAAAGCAGAGTCCCCAAGGTCAGTTCGCTCTCTTAAGAAGCTCTTGAGAACTCTTAGCTTCTCCATCTTCACCTTGGCATTTGGCTCTCAGCAACGAGAGGCCCGCCAAGCACCAGCCAAGTAAGTCTACGGTCAACGCACGCTACGAGATAGGCGCTCCGAGCTACTATTCTATACCAGTTCGAAGCCAGCAGTATCAGAACCGGACAACGGCCATTGTTCCTCTGACTGAGTGGGCCACTTGAAGCTAAGTATAGGCTTTTAGTAGTAGTTGTAATTTAGCGAGTAGAGTTTATGCATGAGTAATAATCGACTGTGTGTAAATAAATGTACATTGATTTCAAACTTACGAACTGGTGTATCGAGTCATTGATCAGTATTCGGCTTTGAACCCTGTGGTGGTATCAGAAAGATACCTGGCGACTATTGAGCAAAGGTAATTAAAACAGCAAATTATGGGAAAGCATAACGAGCAACAGAATGTGCTGTGAAGGGGATGTGGGTGTCGGAGGGTTGCTGCAGTGCATCTTGTTAATGGTAACAGTGCTGCCACTGTGTGCTGGTGATTGAGCGAGGAAGGTGGAGGATGGGTGACAATCAAGTGGGTGCCCCATTTATGAGATAAAAAGACCAAGGTCCACCTAGTTTACCTTCTGGTAGTCACATAAAAGAACATTGCTGAATAGCATCGTTGACTAGTCTTAGTGGTCATTCTGTATGAAATAGTCCACAACAGACCTAGGCACGAGGAGGTGGAAACTCTCGTGGTTAAGAGCTTTAGGAACCATGGGTCCAAAATTACCTATTCCTTGCAAGCATGTGACTCTCACTTTGTCATGTCTCAAATTACTCACATACGTACAACATAGAAAATAGAAAAATACAGCACAGAACAGGCCCTTTGGCCCACGATGTTGTGCCAAACTTTTGTCCTCGATTAAGAACAAATTAATTTACAGCCCATCATTCTACCGTAATCCATGTACCTATCAAATAGCCGCTTGAAGGTCCCTAATGTTTCCGACTCAACTACTTAAACAAGCAGTGCATTCCATGCGCCCACTACTACCTCTGGCATCCCCCCTATATCTTCCACCATTCACCTTAAATTTATGTCCCCTTGTAATGGTTAGTTCCACCCTGTGAAAACGTCTCTGACTGTCTATCTATTCCCCTGATCATCTTATAAACCTCTATCAAGTCGCCCCTCATCCTTCTCCGTTCTAAAGAGAAAAGGCCTAGCACCCTCAACCTTTCCTCGTAAGACCTACTCTCTATTCCAGGCAACATCCCGGTAAATCTCCTTTGCACCTTTTCCAAAGCTTCCACATCCTTCCTAAAATGAGGTGACCAGAATTGCACACAGTACTCCAAATGTGGCCTTACCAAGGTTTTATACAGCTGCATCATCACCTCACGGCTCTTAAATTCAATCCCTCTGCTAATGAACGCTAGCACACCATAGGCCTTCTTCACAGCTCTATCCACTTGAGTGGCAACTTTCAAAGATCTATGAACATAGACCCCAAGATCTCTCTGCTCCTCCACATTGCCAAGAGCCCTACCGTTAACCCTGTATTCCGCATTCATGTTTGTCCTTCCAAAATGGACAACCTCACATTTTTCAGGGTTAAACTCCATCTGCCACTTCTCAGCCCAACTCTGCATTCTATCTATGTCTCTTTGCAGCCGACAACAGCCCTCCTCACTATCCACAACTCCACCAATCTTCGTATCGTCTGCAAATTTACTGACCCACCCTTCAACTCCCTCATCCAAGTCATTAATGAAAATCACAAACCGCAGAGGACCCAGAACTGATCCATGCGGTACGCCACTGGTAACTGGGCTCCAGGCTGAATATTTGCCATCCACCACCACTCTCTGACTCCTGTCGCTATCCAACTAGCCAAATTCCCCACTATCCCACGCCTCCTTACTTTCTGCATAAGCCTACCATGGGAACCTTATCAAATGCCTTACTAAAATTCCTATATACTACATCCACTGCTTCACATTCAACCACGTGCTTGGCCACCTCCTCAAAAAATTCAATAAGACTTGTGAGGCAAGACTTACCCCTCACAAATCCGTGCTGACTATCCCTAATCAAGCAGTGTCTTTCCAGATGCTCAGAAATCCTATCCCTCAGCACACTTTCCATTACTTTGCCTACCACCGAAGTAAGACTAACTGGCCTATACAGTATCCCAAAATGCTGTTTTCACATTTTTATAGTTAATGTGTTATATTTGTTTTAATTGCTAGGTATCCATGGGGAGAAGAAGCATTTGCCAAAGCGAAGAAAGAAGACAAGCCAATATTTCTGTCAGGTACAGCATGGATCAGGTTACTTTCAGCATCTCTAGTTCATTTCTCTAGTTCCTTCCTCCTTCTGTTTTAATTCTGAAGATATGACCTCTGAATTCTATCAGGACTTGCTTAAGGTCACCTCCCACATTATCTGGGAATCTTGAAATATTGAGGATAGCTGCTGCAACTCGCAATCCAGGAGGAGAAAGCTGCAGTCAGTGGAGCCTCCATTGTTACTGTCATGTACACTCGACGTACGGCAGCCTCACGGTGTTGAGGTCCCAGGTTTGATCCCGGCTCTGGGTCACTGTCCGTGTGGAGTTTGCACATTCTTGCCCTGTTTGCTTGGGTTTCGCCCCACAACCCAAAGATGTGCAGGTTAGGTGGATTGGCCAGGCTAAATTGCCCCTTCATTGGAAAAATAAATTGGGTACTCTAAATTAAAAAACATAAATGTACACGCAGACCTTGGTTGTTGTCTCTTTTTTATTTGTTCATGGGATGTGGCTGTTGCTAGCTGCGCCAGCATTTATTTCACATCCCTGAGGGCATTTAAGAGTCAACATGTAGGCCAGACCAGTTAAAGATGACAGATTTCCTTCCCGAAAGGTACATGAATAAACCAGATAGTTTTCATGAAAATTGTTACGACACCCTGGGCTAGTGTGTGGTCAATTCCAGCCCCACATGCCCTGGAATCACAACGCAAGTGAATTAATCAATAATTCTTACAAAAATACTCAAAGTCTTTGGCCCTTGGCTGCCCAATAATCACAGTCACCAGGTTTGTAAATGTAAACACAATAACTTTATTTATAACAAGGACTATAACGAAATATGCAGGAAATCCAACTGGTTAACTATTAACTAATACCTACTTTCCACTTTAACTTTCTCCCCCACCCTCTATAGATACACAAACACATAGGCACAAGACAAACAAACACAAAAGGGGTAGAAAGGGGTAAAAATCATAAGTGAAAGTAAAAAAAGAGTCTATGTTTCAGATTATGGTTTTTAGCACACATTTCCTCACAGCAAACTTGCAGATTAAAATCTTTGGTTTACAGCCGGTAATGATCTTCTCTGTAGATTCATTCATTCCAGTTCTCGGTAGTTTAGAAATGCATTCCTCACAGGTCTTCTGGAGAAATATGGCAGATTCTAGGCTTTCCTTGCACAGCTTGTAATGGTGTAGAAGCCAACTGTTTTCTAACACACCTAATAGGTAAAAGATAGCTAAATATTAAGCCCCTGTCTTACTAAATACCCATTTTAAATTCACTCATAACCTCAGGTCATCTCAAAACATACAACTTACAAAACAGCATGACACAGCACAAATTCTACAACATAAAAACACATAATTCAACAAAAACACAGAAGAACCTGATAGATTAGAACAAACACTTTGACAAGACAGTGTCCAAGGACAGGGCAGGCTCTCTGGCAACAGCATAGCAACGACATGGTAATATCAAGGCACTATTGTTCTCAATGTTGATAACAGCTAAGTCAGCAAAAGTCAGTTCAAGCCGGTAGCAATAACAGCATAGAATCGCATTCCATAACACATTCAAGAATTCATTTATGAAACATTTCAAGTTAATGTTGCACATTAAATACTGACAGCTAACCGTCAAATCAAACTCATTTGATTTTAACCCAAACCAATTAGGATTACATAGGGGTGTAGGTAGATGGCTAAAGACTGATATGATTTAGAATAACCATGATAGTCCGTACGGCCATCTTTATCCTGGATCATTCTATACTTTGATCTAAATTATTCTCTATCTCTATATTTTCACTTTTCCACTCTAACTCTTGAAGTAAATGCAAGTTGTTTGCCATAGGCAAGAAAATCATTTCTGTATCATTTGAAAGTTAAATTGGGTACGAGTTGCTTCTCTTTAAGTCCTTTTTGCTAGCCGGACGTATTAGAGAATAAGATTTAAGTGATTCTCAATTGTAATCAAATAGAGGCAATAAACGATTCTTCTTTGCAGCCAAGAGGTTTTAACTCAAATTTCTACTGAGTTTTAGTGTTCGCAAGTGCCACTAGATTCGCGTGGTAGATCTCTATGACTGGTTCTCCTGTAAATAGATTCATCCAGGCTCTCTGCCAGTTAAGAAACATAGCCTTTCTGGGGAAAACAGAGAGGCTCTTGTCTTTCTGCTGCCAGGAGTCAGTGAAACCTTGGGACTCTGAAAAGCATCCCAGTGGGATAGGATCAAATTGCCACCTGTTACCAGGAAGCCACAGCCTTTTGGAACAATTCATTGGCTACCAGCCAAATGAATCAAACTGAGTCCTACTCATCTCTCTAACTGGTTCCGACCAGTCTGTAACTCCAGTTTAAATCAGCACAGCCTTTTGGATTCTTCTGCTTGAATTAAAGATACGGGCTGCTTGCCTTAAAGATACATGTCCATTAATCGTCCATGGAGCAAAAATGTAACAGAAGAAATAAAAGAAAGGGGAAATAAGGGAATAAACAGGAAGGACCCTTCACAATCAACAATATTTTCCTCGTCAGTTTTAATTCCAGATTTTTATTAAATTCAAATTTCGTCATCTACCACAGTGGGATTCAAATCCAGATTACCCTGGGCCTCTGAATTATAATACCACTATCGACAACACCACTACATCACTGCTTCCATTGCAGAGGGGGCAGAGTAAGGACAGAAGTTCAGCTGGGTGCCTTCTCAACGTTTTTGTGAGGAATGTTTTATTCAATGATTCCTAAAATGATATTTAGGATATGCAAGCTTTCAAAAGTGGAAAAGGCTTTCTAAATTCCAAGAGTAACCACAGGGACCATAATGCATAGGAGCAGAATTAGGCCACTCGGCCCATCGAGTCTGCTCCGCCATTCAATCATGTCTGATTATTTTCTCATCCCCATTCTCCTACCTTCTCCCCATAACCCCTAATCCCCTTATTAATCAAGAACCTATCTACCCCTGTCTTAAAGACCCACAGTGATTTGGCCTCCACAGCCTTCTGTGGTAAAGAGCACCACAGATTCACCACCCTCTGACTAAAGAAATCCCTCCTCATCTCAGTTTTAAAGGATCGTCCCTTTAGTCTGGGATGGTGTCCTCTGGTTCTAGTTTTTCCTACAAGTGGAAACATTCTCTCCACGTCCACTCTATCCAGGCCTCACAGTGTCCTCTAAGTTTCAATAAGGTCCCCCCTCATCCTTCTAAATTCGAACGAGTACAGACCCAGAGTCCTCAACCGTTCCTCATACGACAAGTTCTTCATTCCAGCGATCTTTCTTGTGAACCTCCTCTGGACCTTTTCCAAGGCCAACACATCCTTCCTTAGATGCGGGGCCCAAAACTGCTCACAATACTCCAAATGGGGTCTGACCAGAGCCGTATACAGCTTCAGAAAGACATCATTGGTCTTGTATTCTGAATGAACCTGCAAATTAACCCTAAGAGAATCGTGAACGACTCCCAAGTCCCTTTGTGCTTCTGATGTCCTCAGCATTTAACCATTTAGAAAATAGTCTATGCCTAAATTACTCCTTCCAAAGTGCATAACCTCACACTTTTCCACAATGTATTTAATTTACCTCTTCACTACCCACTGTTCTAACTTGTCCAAATCCTTATGCAGCCCTCTTGCTTCCTCAATACTACCTGTCCCTCTACAGATCTTTGTATCATCTGTAAACTTAGCAACAGTGCCTTCAGTTCCTTCTTCCAGATAATTTATGTATATTGTGAAAAGTTGTGGTCTTTTACCTTTTAATTTCAGAATAAATGTAACAGTTCTGAGAGCTGGCTTATTTGTTGAGCTACAGTCGGAATGATTCAAGTAGGATATATTAAATAATAAAGCGAAAATCCCCTGTTGTGCTTCTTTATTTTTTTTAATTGCATATTTACCAGAAATGACAGAATTACTCGAGAGAATAGGCAGAGTAGCGGAAATCTCAGCCAGTGCTGAATTAAATCTGTGTGTTTCCCTGTACCCATGGATGAGTTGAAAAAAAGCAAGATGAATAATTTAAACCTTATTTTATTCTCTGTACTTACTGAAACTAATTAACATCTTCTGAAAACATCATAAATATTAATTTCCAAGTAATTAATAACCAGCGATTGCTTATTGAATTCCACTACGGTCGGCATTATTGTTGATGCTTAAAGTGAGATTGAATGGCAAATGGAAAGCTGTAAGAATTTCAGATTTATGATGTATCATATGGAATTCTGTGTCTGGAGGGTAACAATGTATGTATAATTACTGTTTTTGCGCTAAAAGTTTCCTTTGGGTTGCAGTAGGTGAAGGTGGTGTGGGAGCATATCTCCCTTGGTAAGGGAGTTGAAGGGTACACTAGGTAGACAAGAAAGCAGAGTTGAGGCCACAATTAGATCAGTCATGATCTTATCAAGACCATAAGATGCAGGAGCAGAAGTAGGCCACTTGGCCCACGAGACTGCATTGCCATTCACCGAGATCATGGCTGATCTGATATAATCCTCAACTTCACTTTCCCGTTTTATCCCCGTAATCCTTAATTCCATTACTGATTTAAAACCTCAGTTTATCTCAGCCTTGAACATACTTAATGACTCAGCCTCGACAGCCCTCTGTGGTAAAGAATTCCACATATTCACTACCCTCTGAGAGAAGAAATTCTTCCTCGTGTCACATCGCAACATCTCGCGTGATAGTATTAGATCTCGTGGATAGCCCGTATTTGATAATTGGGGCTCATTCTGGGGTAGGTGGGACCTCTACAAACAGGATGGTCTTCACCTGAACCAGAGGGGTACCAATATCCTGGGGGCGAGATTTGCTAGTGCTCTTCCGGGGGGGGGTTTAAACTAATTCAGCAGGGGGATGGGAACCTAAATTATAGTCCCAGTGTACAGGATGTTGAGAACAGTGAGGTCAGGGATAGGGTTAAAAGTTCGAAAGAGGGCACCGGCAAGCAAGACGCTGGTTTGAAGTGTGTCTACTTCAACGCCAGGAGCATCCGGAATAAGGTGGGTGAGCTTTCAGCATGGGTTGGTACCTGGGATCTCGATGTTGTGGCGATTTCGGAGACATGGGTAGAGCAGGGACAGGAATGGTTGTTGCAGGTTCCAGGATTTAGATGTTTCTGTAAGAACAGGAAGATGGTAAAAGAGGGGGAGGGGTGTGTGGCATTGTTAATCAAGGAAAGTATTACGGCGGTAGAAAGGACGTTTGAGAACTCGTCTACTGAGGTAGTATGGGCCGAGGTTAGGAACAGGAGAGGAGAGGTCACCCTGTTGGGAGTTGTCTATAGACCTCCGAATAGTTCCAGAGATGTAGAGGAAAGGATTGCAAAGATGATTCTCGACAGGAGCGAGAGTAACAGGGTAGTTGTTATGGGGGACTTTAACTTTCCAAATATTGACTGGAAATACTATAGTTCGAGTACTATAGATGGGTCAGTTTTTGTGCAGTGTGTGCAGGAGGGTTTTCTGACACAGTATGTAGACAGGCCAACAAGGGGTGAGACCACATTGGATTTGGTACTGGGTAATGAACCTGGCCAGGTGTTAGATTTAGATGTAGGTGAGCACTTTGGTGATAGTGATCACAATTCGGTTATGTTTACTTTAGCAATGGGCAGGGATAGGTATATACCGCAAGGCAAGAATTATAGCTGGGGGAAAGGCAATTATGATGCTATTCAGCAAGATTTAGGATGTATAGGATGGGGAAGGAAACTGCAGGGGATGGGTACAATCGAAATGTGGAGCTTTTTCAAGGAACAGCTACTGCGTGTCCTTGATAAGTATGTACCTGTCAGGCAGGGAGGAAGTTGTCGAGCAAGGGAACCGTGGTTTACTAAGGAGGTTGAAGCACTTGTCAAGAGGAAGAAGAAGGCTTATGTTAGGATGAGACATGAAGGCTCAGTTACGGCACTTGAGAGTTACAAGTTAGCCAGGAAGGATCTATAGGGAGAGTTAAGAAGAGCGAGGAGAGGACACGAAAAGTCATTGGCGGATAGGATCAAGGAAAACCCTAAGGCTTTCTATAGGTATATCAGGAACAAAAGAATGACTAGAGTAAGATTAGGGCCAATCAAGGATAGTAGTGGAAAGTTGTGTGTGGAATCAGAGGAGATAGGGGAAGCGTTAAATGGATATTTTTCGTCAGTGTTTACACTGGAGAAACTCAATGTTGTCGAGGAGAATACTCAGGTTCAGTCGACCAGGCTAGATGGGATTGAGGTTCACAAGGAGGAGGTGTTAGCAATTTTGGAAAATGTAAAAATAGTTAAGTCCCCTGGGCCAGATGGTATTTATCCTAGGATTCTCTGGGAAGCCAGGGAGGAGATTGCAGAGCCTTTGTCCTTGATCTTTATGTCGTCTTTGTCGACAGGAATAGTGCCGGAAGACTGGAGGATAGCAAATGTTGTCCCCTTGTTCAAGAAGGGGAGTAGAGACAACCCTGGTAATTATAGACCTGTGAGCCTTACTTCGGTTGTGGGTAAAATGTTGGAAAAGGTTATAAGAGATAGGGTTTATAATCATCTTGAAAAGAACAAGTTGATTAGCGATAGTCAACACGGTTTTGTGAAGGGTAGGTCATGCCTCACAAACCTTATTGAGTTTTTTGAGAAGGTGACCAAACAGGTGGATGAGGGTAAAGCGGTTGATGTGGTGTATATGGATTTCAGTAAAGCGTTTGATAAGGTTCTCCACGGTAGGCTATTGCAGAAAATAAGGAAGTATGGGATTGAAGGTGATTTAGCGGTTTGGATCAGTAATTGGCTAGCTGAAAGAAGACAGAGGGTGGTGGTTGATGGCAAATGTTCACCCTGGAGTTCAGCTACTAGTGGTGTACTGCAAGGATCTGTTTTGGGGCCACTGCTGTTTGTCATTTTTATAAATGACCTGGAAGAGGGTGTAGAAGGATGGGTTAGTAAATTTGCAGATGACACAAAGGTCGGCGGAGTTGTGGATAGTGCTGAAGGATGTTATAGGATACAGAGGGACATAGATAAGCTGCAGAGCTGGGCTGAGTGGTGGCAGATGGAGTTTAATGCGGAAAAGTGTGAGGTGGTTCACTTTGGAAGGAGTAACAGGAATGCAGAGTACTGGGCTAATGGCAAGATTCTTGGTAGTGTAGATGAACAGAGAGATCTCGGCATCCAGATACATAAATCCCTGAAAGTTGCCACCCAGGTTAATAGGGCTGTTAAGAAGGCAGATGGTGTGCTAGCCTTTATCAGTAGGGGGATTGAGTTTCGGAGCCACAAGGTCATGCTGCAGCTGTACATAACTCTGGTGCGGCCGCTCCTGGAGTACTGCGTGCAGTTCTGGTCACCACATTATAGGAAGGATGTGGAAGCTTTGGAAAGGGTTCAGAGGAGATTTACTAGGATGTTGCCTGGTATGGAGGGAAGGTCTTACGAGGAAAGGCTCAGGGACTTGAGGTTGTTTTCGTTAGAGAGGAGAAGGCTGAGAGGTGACTTAATAGCGACATATAAGATAGTCAGAGGGTTAGATAGGGTGGACAGTGAGAGTCTCTTTCCTCGGATGGTGATGACCAACACGAGGGGACATAGCTTTAAATTGAGGGGTGGTAGATATAGGACAGATGTCAGAGGCAGTTTCTTTACTCGGAGAGTAGTAGGGGTGTGGAACGCCCTGCCTGCAACAGTAGTAGACTCGCCAACTTTAAGGGCATTTAAGTGGTCACTGGATAGACATATGGATGAAAATGGAATAGTGTAGGTCAGATAGGCTTCAGATGGTTTCACAGGTCGGCGCAACATCGAGGGCCGAAGGGCCCGTACTGCGCTGTAATGTTCTATGTTCTATGATCTCGTGGATAGAACATATAGAGACGTGGTCACACCGCAGGCTCAGACTTCGCAGGCAGGAAGGGGATGGATGACCACCAGACAGAGCGAGAGAACGAGGCAGGTAGTGCAGGAATCTCCTGTGGCCATTCCCCTGCAGAACAGATATACCGCTTTGGATACTGTTAAGGGGAATGGCCTCTCAGGGGAAAACAGCAACAGCCAAACTTGTGGCACCACGGTTGGTTCTGCTGCAGAGGGGAGGGGTGATAAGTGTGACAGCGCAATAGTTATAGGGGATTCAATTGTAAGGGAATAGACAGGCGTTTGTGTGGCTGCAGGATGGTATGTTGCCTCCCTGGGGCGAGGGTCAAGGATGTCTCGGAGCGGGTATAGGACATCCTGGAGGGGGAGGGTGAACAGCCAGTGGTCGTGGTACACATTGGTACAAACGACATAGGTACAAAAAGGGATGAGGTCCTAAAAGCAGAATACAGGGAGCTAGGAAGGAAGATAAGAAATCGGACCTCGAAGGTAGTGACTTCATGATTACTACCGGTGTAGTAATGAGTCAGAGTAGAAATGACAGGATATATAGGATGAAAACGTGGCTGAAGGGATGGTGTCAGGGGAAGGGTTTCAGATTCATGGTGCATTGGGACCGGTTCTGGGGGAGGTGGGACCTGTACAAACTGGACGGGTTACACCTGGACAGGACTGGAACTGATGTTCTCGGAGGGTTTTGCTGGAGTGGTTGGGGAGTGTTTCAACTAATGTGGCAGGGAGATGGGAACCGATGCAGGAAGTCGGAAGGTAGTGAAACAGTGACAGAAACAAAAGGCGATAAGGGGGAAAGTATAAAGCAGAGAACCCACAGTCAAAAATCAGAAAGGGCGACAGTACAAGGTACAGTGACTGAGGGGAGCTCAGTGAATAGGCCCAGTAATACTAAAAGGAATAAAACGGATAGTAAAAACATAAATGGAAAGCAACGCGGCAGGTAGTTACATGAAGATATGGGTTCAACGACAAGGAAAATTAGGAGAAAAGTTAAGAGGAAAAATAGATCGGATCCTGTGTAATGAGACAGGAATAATTAATAGTCTCATAGTTTGGGATCCTCTCAGAAGGAGCAATCATAGTATGGCTGGAGAGCTGGGAGATAAGTTCCAGCAGTACTACAACATTGAGTGAACATGCCCGTGTAATATCGTAGGTAAATGTTTGGTCGGTGAGTATTTCAATTTTTTCAGACTTGCTTTGAAATTGGAGGCCAGGTTAAAAATTTAGTGTGATAACTAAAGATGAGTAGTAAAATTAAAAACTAATTGAAAATCTAATTAAATTAAATAAGGATGGAGGGCCAGATGATGTGTTGCAGCTGCAGCGTGTGGGAGATGGCAGACCACATTGTGGGTCAGAGCGACCACATCTGTAACAAATGTCAGTTGCTCAAGAAACTTCGGCTCAGTTAATGAACTGGAGTCTGAGCTTCAGATATTGTGGCACATTAGGGAGGGAAGAGTTACCTGGATGCTGTGTTTCAGGAGGCAATCATACCCCCCAGATTAACTACCTTGAATTTATTCAGTAGTCAGGTACAGGGGGGTGAGACTACACGTGAGGCAGATACAGGGATCCAAGAGGTAGCACTGCAGGAGCATCAACCCTTGCCCAACAGGTTTGAGATTCTTGCTGCCTATGTGGACAAAAGCGAGGACTGTAGGGAGGATGAACAACACGCAGTGACTGTCCTTGACATCAAGGCAGCATGTGGCGGAGTATGATATCAAGGCTTGATCCCTCGTAGGTTCCATTACATACTGTTCGAGGAAACTATCGCGGATACATTCTATGAACTCCTATTCAAGGCTAACTTGACTGACCTGGTGGAGGGATTGAATGTTTGTGGAAGGGGTAGCAATCAAGTGGGCTGTTTTGTCTGAGATGGTGTTGAGCTTCTTGAATGTTGTTGGAGCTTCACTCATCGACTCATTCACTGGACAAATATTCTAACCTAATAGGGACACCTGATTTCACTTTAAAGAAAAACTTCAGGATTATTTCCTATTTCAGTTTCAGTTTGAGGCATTTCTTTTAATAAACAATTTGCTTTCTCACCATGAGACACTGGTCTCTCAATCCACTTTCCTTTTTTGTGAAGTATTGGTGCTCAGATTGTAACTTTCTTTCTCTCTTCCCGTCGCTACATTTCAGTTCCGATTTGAGAATAAGAACATAAGAACTAGGAGCAGGAGTAGGCCCCATAGGCCAGCTCCGCCATTCAATAAGATCATGGCTAATCTTTTTGTGGACTCAAAATGGACTATTATTTAAATGGTAAAAAATTGCAGCATGCGGAGAGAGTCGACTCAGCTCCACTTACCTGCTTGCTCACCATAACTCTTAATTGCATTAATGTTCCAAAATCTATCTGTCCTTGCCTTAAAAACATTCAACGAGGTAACTTCAACTGCTTCGCTGGGCAGGAAATCCTACAGTTTTACAACCCTTTGGGTGAAGAAGTTCCTCCTCAACTCGGCCCTAAATCTGATCCCTTATTTTGAGGTTATGCCCTCTATTTCTAGTTTCACCTGCCAGTGGAAACAACTTCTCTGCTTCTATCCTATCTATTCCCTTCATAATTTTATATATTTCTATAATATCTCACCTCATTCTTCTAAATTACAATGAGTATAGTCCAAGTCTACTCAGTCTCTCCTCATAAGCCAATCCTCTAAACTCTGGAATCAATCAAGTGAATCTCCTCTGCACACCCTCCAGTGCCAGTACATCCTTTCTCAAGTAAGGAGACCAAAACTATACACAGTACTGCAGGTGTGGCATCACCAGCACCCTATACAGCTGCAACATAATTCCCTGTTTTTAAACTTCATCCCTCTAGCAATGAAGAACAAAATTCCATTTGCCTTTTAGTTACCTGCAGCGCCTGCAAACCAACCTTTTGTGATTCATGCACAATGATACCCAGGTCCCTCCGCATGCTGCACTTTTTTACCATTTAAACAATAGTCCATTTTGCTGTTATTCCTACTAAAATGGACAACCTCCCCTTTACCAACTTTGTATTCTATCTGCCAACCCTTGTCCATCACTTAGATCATAAGACCATAAGACACAGGAGCAGAATTAGACCACTCGGCCCATCGAGTTTGTTCCGCCATTCAATCATGGCTGATATTTTCTCATCCCCATTCTCCTGCCTTCTCCCCACTTAAACTATCTATATCCCACTGCACACTTTGCTCTACCACTCATCTTTGTGTATTCTGCGAACTTTGACACATTACACGTGATCCCTAATTCCAAATCATCTATGAAAATTGTAAACAATTGCAGTCCCAACACTGATCCCTGAGGCACACCACTAGCCACTGATCAGAAAAACACTCATTTATCCCCAATCTTTGCTTCCTGTTAGTTAACCAATCTTCTATCCATGCTAATACAGTACCCGTAACGCTGTGCACCTTTATCTTATGCAACAGCCTTTTGTGCGGCACCTTGTCGAATGCCTTCTGGAAATCCAGATACACCACATCTACTGGTTCCCCATTGTCCATCATGCTCGTAATGACCTCAAATAATTCTAGTAAATTAGTTGAACATCATCTGCCTTTCATGAACCCATGCTGCATCTGCCCAATGGCACAATTTCTATCCAGATATCTCGCTATTTTTTCCTTGGTGATAGATTGAAGCATTTTCCGCACAGAAGTTAAGCTAACCGGCCTATAGTTACCCGCCTTTTGTCTAAATTACCACAAGCTCACTTGCTATTTCCTCCGCCATCTCTTTTAGTAGCCTGGGATGCATTCCATCAGGGAGAGGAAACTTGACTACCTTTGGGCAGCACGGTAGCACAAGTAGATAGCACTGTGGTTTCACAGCGCCAGGTTCGATTCCTCGCAGGGTCACTGTCTGTGCGGAGTCTGCATGTTCCCCCGTGTCTGCATGGGTTTCCTCCGGATGCTCCGGTTTCCTCCTAAAGTCTAAAGACGTGCAGGTTAGGTGGATTGGCCATGCTAAATTGCCCTTAGTGTCCAAAAAGGTTGGAGGGATTATTGGGTTGCGGGGATAGGGTGGAAGTGAGGGCTTGTGTGGGTCGGTGCAGACTCGATGGGCCGAATGGCCTTCTTCTGCACTGTATGTTCTATGTTCTTTAGCCCCATTAGTTTGACCAACACTACTTTCTTAGTGATAAAAGGTATTTCTAGGTCCACACCTGCCATAGCCTCCTCGCCATCAATTATTGCCATGTTATTTGTGCCTTCTATTGTGAAGACCGACACAAAATACCTGTTCAATGCCTCAGCGATTTCCTCATTTCCCATTATTAAATCCCCCTTCTTGCCCTCTAAGGACCAATGTTTACCGCAGCCACTCTTTTTTGTTTTATATATTTGTATAAACTTTTGCTATCTGTTTTAATATTCTGAGCTCATAATCTATTTTACCTTTATAGCTTTTTTCGTGGCTTTCTGTTGACCTTTAACAATTTCCCAATCCTCTAGTTTCCTGCTAATCTTTGTCACTTTATCTGCATTTTCTTTCAATTTGATACCCTTCTTTATTTCCTCAGATATCCATGACTGATTATCCCTTTTCCTACAGTCCTTCCTTTTAATTGGTGCATACTTTTTCTGAGCACTGTGAAAAATCACTTTAAAATCCACTGTTCCTCAATTGTCCAACCACAAAGTCTTTGCTCCCAATCGACCTTGGCCAACTCCTCCCTAATCCCATTGTAGTCACCTTTGTTTAAGCACAAGATGCTAGTATTGGATTTTACCTTCTCACCCTCATCTGTATTTTAAATTCAACCATACTGTGATCGCTCATGAGAGGATCCCTGACTACAAGATCATTAATTATTCCTATCTCGTTACACAGAAGGTTCCATTACATAGTGTTCGAGAAAACTATCGCGGCTACAATCTATGAACCGCTCCTCAAGGCTGCCTTAACTGATCTGGTTTGCCCAATCGACATGTAGATTAAAATTCCCCAATGTAATTGCCATACCATTTTTACATGCATCAGTTATTTCTTTGGTCATTGCCCACCCCACTGTGATGTTATTATTTGGTGCCTGTAGACTACGCCTATCAGTGACCTTTTCTCCTTCCTATTTCTAATTTCCACCCAAATGGATGCAATATTTTTCTCCATAGAACGCATATCATCTCTCACTACCGCCCTGATGTCATCCTGAAATACCAGTGCTACACCACCTCCCTCACCTTCCTGCCTGTCCTTCTGAATAGTTTGACACCCCTGGATATTTAACTCCCAGTCGTACCACCCTGTAATGGCCACTAAATCATACTAATTCGTGAAGATTTGTGCCGTCAACTCATTTACCTGGTTTTGAATGCTGCGAGTATTCAGGTAAAGTGCCACAATGCTAGTTTTAATACTTTGTTTTTGAATCTTAACACCTCCACTAATAACATCACCTGAGTTCTTATTCCCTTAAACTTTTTTCAAAACTTTCCATATAGTGAACCCACCTCCCCACATGCTAACCTGCTCCTTTGTTTCCCATTAGCTATTATACTTCTCGTAGTTTCACCCTTCCCTTCACCTCCCTCTTGTTAGTTTAAAGTCCTTGTGATGACCCTATTTATCCTTCCCGCAAGAACACTGGTCCCAGGTCAGTTCAGGTGAACCGAAAAAAATCAAAGTGGTGGGGAAGTGGCATGTACCATCTGTAGTCCAAAGGGTGAGAAACTAGCAGGTATAAGGAAACAGCTTGGGTTCTCATGTCTTCCTCCACCCCCAGATTTTTTCTTCCATGTCAGTGAAGAAGCATTGTGGTTCCGTCCGTTCATTCTTTCCTCTGTTTTTTACCTATTCCAGTTGGTTATTCTACGTGTCACTGGTGCCATGTTATGGAGCGGGAATCATTTGAAAATGAAGAGATTGGCAAGATAATGAACGAGAATTTTGTTTGCATCAAGGTTGACCGTGAGGAACGACCAGATATTGATAAAGTTTACATGACATTTGTCCAGGTGAGTGTGTTGTTTACTGGATTTATTACTGGATTTCACCATCCGCACCTGTGACAAGAAGGCATACATAGAATTTATCATAGACTTTACAGTGCAGAAGGAGGCTGTACAGCCCATCGAGTCTGCACGAGGCCTTGTAAAGAGCACACTACTTAAGCCACTCCACCCTATCCCCGTAATCTCGACTAACCTTTTTGGACACTAAGGGCAATTTAGCATGGCTAATCCACCTAACCGGCACATCTTTGGACTGTGGGAGAAACAGAAGTATCCGGAGAAAACCCATGCAGACACGGGAGAACGTGCAGACTCCGCACAGTCAGTCTCCCAAGCCGGGAATTGGACTTGGGACCCTAGAGCTGTGAAGCAACAGTGCTAACCATTGTGCTACCATGTCCACCCGATCGAAGGCCTTCTCCGCAACCACAGAAACAATGAACCCTGGCGCCCGCCCACCTTGACGGAGTCATAACCACATTTAACAGCTTCCTGATGCTGCTTGAGAGCTGCCGGCCCTTTATAAAACCCGTTTGATCCTCAGAAACCACACCTGGCACACATCCTTCCATCCTCCCCGCCAACAATTTAGCTGGCACTTTCACATCTGTATTTAACAACAAAATGTGCCTGTATGCCCATCATTCCAATGGATCCTTCCCCTTCTTTGGGATTAGCGTGATCGACACCTCGTTCATCAACGCCTCACTAAACATCCCCAACAGATGCAGTGCTAACTGCCACAAATGCCTTATAAAAGTCTGCCGGGAAGGCGTCCGGTCCTGGGGTCTTCCCTGACATCATCCCCGTAATGCTATCAATCACCTCCCTCAGCCCAAGCGGCTCCTCCAACGCCTGCCTCCATTCTTCCTCCAACCGTGGGAAGTCCAACCCACCAAAAACCATTCCATATCTCCTACCTCTTCACCCGACTCAGCCCTGTACAGCTTTTCATAATACCCTCTGAACACCTTGTTTATCCTACCCGGCTCTGGCACCAGCTCCCCCTTCTCAGTCCGCACCCTTAGAGTTTCCCTGGACGCTACCTGCCTCCGTAGCTGGTGGGACAGCAAAAGCTCATCTTCTCTCCATACACTTATTGCACCCCATTCTCCCTCCGTAACTGCCCACCACTGTTCCGTCTTCAACTATCAAACTTCCCTGCAACCTCTTCCTCTCCACCAACAGTTCTTTAGTAGGAGCCCCCGAGTATCTCCTATCCACCTCCATTATCTTGTCCAGCAGCTGTCCATGTTCCTCCCTCCTCCTTGTATCCCTGTGCGCCTTGAACGAGATAATCTCCCCTCAGATCACCGCCTTCAATGCCTCCCAGAATGTGGCCACCCCCACTGGTTCTACCTTACTTAATACTGCCCTGAACCGGACCCATCCAAGATGGCCCCCCTCTCTGCCCATGACCACACTCGGTCTCCAACTCTGCCACGTCGCAATCTCTCTTTCCCCCCCCCCTCAAACGTGGCCACCTCTCGTGACCTCCTCCCCCACCTCACTGTTCACCAGAATAACCTGCTAGCGTGGCAACTCTCGCTCGAAGGCTCCCCCCTTCACAGCCCTCTGTCCCTCCTCCCACCGGTCCCTCCATAGTTTGCACAAACAGCCCCATACCCATACCCAATGGACCCCACCATACACACCCCTTACCCACAAGAAAAGCACTCAAATCGCAAATTACCTCCTCCCAAAAAGAAAAACACCCCCTTAGAAACTTACAACTCCCCCCAAAATTTCCCACACTCCAGTGATACAAGACGGCCATAACATCCAACCTTTGCCGATTTAGCTCCTCCATCTCGCTCCAACTCTCAGTTATTCTCCAGTTTACGGTCCCTGATGAAGCCATTGGCTTTTCTGGCATCACAAAGTAGTACTCTCGGCCTTCAAATGTGACACAATGTTTCACTGGGTACGACACCCCAAACTGAATCTTCCTTCAGTACAGCACCTCCTTAAATCCTGCACGCCTCTTCACCAGCTCTGCGCCAATGTTCTGCTATATTCGGACATGATTTCCCTCCAATTTGGAGTCTTGTTTCTTGCTGGCCCACCTTAGAATCTTCTCCTTCTCCATGAACCCTCCACAAACTTGTGCAACCCCACAATCACCGCCCGCGGTGGCTCCCCCGCCCTCGGCTTCTGCCTTAAGGACCTGTGGACCCGGTCCACCTCTGGGGCCTAGGCCAGCACCCTCTCCTCCACCAACCCGGCCAGCATTCTAAACACGTACTTCGTGATGCTGGTTCCTTCCACACCCTCTGGCAGACGCACAAGTCGCAAGTGATTCCGCCTGGACCTGTTCTTCTGCTCTTCCACCTTCACTCGCAGTGAGTTGTATAGATCCCCCAGGATCCCCAGCTCTGCCTCCAAGAACACAATCCGATCCCTCTGGTCGGACACCATCTTCTCCACCTCATGCGTCGTCGCTCCTTGAAGCACTTCTTACCCCTGTCCATCGATCTTGCAGAGGTGCTACTACTCCATCAGTGGCCTTTGATCAGTCGCCATGCACCTCCTTCCTTTCCTGGAGAAATTCCTCCTTAATGAAGGCCATCAACTGCTCCATCTGGGGCTTTCCCACTGGTGACAACCCTTCCCCCTCTGCCATTCTCGTTACTGTTGCTATGCCACAGGTACCCTCCAATTACTTAGCCAGGTCTTTGACTATTTTTGCTGGGTCTGGTAGCCAGTAGACATGCCAATCTTGGGGAAAATCTCTCCCTCTACATCTTATGCACCACTTTCCTGCTGGAGTTACCCTGCTAATGGATACAAAATGCCGAAACCAAAGCCTTTGAACTGAGGTGCCCGGAGCAATCACTCCCTCTATGGCCAACATGGGAGACACTTCATCAAACACCTTCGTCAGTTCCTCAAAAAACACAATCACGTTAATGAGACATGACTTCCCCTTCACAAAACCATGCTGCCTCTCGCTAATAAACCATTGTTTCCAATGGGAGTAAATCCTGCCCGAAAAATCCTCTCCAATAATTTCCTCACCATTGACGTTACGCTCACCAGCCTGTAATTTCCTGGATTATCCCTGCTACCATTCTTAAACAAAGGTACAACCCAGACTATCTACACACCCTTCCCTAGACTCCTCATCCACTAAGTCCTTCTCTTTGGTGAATCCTGATGCAAAGTACTTATTTAGTACCTCGCCCATTTCCTCTGGATCCACACATAGGTTCCCTCCTCTGACCCCGAGTGTGCCAACCCTTTCCCTTGCTACCCTCTTGCTCTTCATATATGCAGTGTTGAAAACCTTTAATGAGAAGTGCAGAATTTGAATGAGGCAACATCTGGCTTGGTTCCTGTGGCTTGGTTCCTGTGTATGGCTCTCCCAGAGGGGCTGTAACGATTCTGTTTCCTTCCTTTTGGTTGCAGGCAACAAGTGGAGGAGGCGGCTGGCCAATGAGTGTGTGGCTATCCCCTGACCTCAAACCTTTTGTTGGTGGGACTTACTTCCCACCTGAAGATGGTTTCTCCCGAGTAGGGTTTAAGACGGTGTTGAAGAACCTGGCTGAGCAGGTATGGCATTCATTGCTGTTAAATGATGCGTAGAATAAGGTCTGCCTACAACTTTGGAATCCTTGGATATGTTTTCTTTTAGTTAGGTAGCGGTAATAAGGGGTATAGAACCAAAGTGAATAGATGGAGCTGAGGCACAGATCAGCAATGATTTAATTGAAAGACTCAAGGGGTTGAATGACCAGCTCCTGTTCCTATACTTCTCTGTCATGGCAAGGATATATGACATTAGATGGGTATACTAGAGATTTGCTTTTCCCTTATCTGGTGGGTAATCTTTGAATAACTTTTCCTTAGTAGGGTCGCAAGTGTAAGTAGGGATTATTGGACAGATCGGACTTGGCTGATGAACCATATTGAGCCAACTGAGGTCTGTTAAGGGGGTGAGGTGGAGCAAGGAGAAGGCATAACACGTGGGAAAACCTATTTACGACCTATTCTCCATTGTAAAGAAAGCATTTAATTCCGGGTTAACTAAGGTCAGTTAAACTCCACTTATTGCTGGGACACTAACCATCAGTAATCTCCAGCATGACGCAAATTTTTAGCCGGTGTTTAAATCCCGAGTTTCAGATGGATGTTTTGTTTAATCCTCAACCAATAGCTTTGCTTAGCCATTAGACAGCTTTAATGAGTTTGAATCTCCAAGTTTGTTTATGTTCTAAAACATATACTCTAGTGGAAGAGAAACCGGAGTGAGTTAACTGAACGTAGCAACAAGATCCTGACAGCGCTCCAGAAAGGGGTAGCTATGGACGCTAACAAGGAGGCAGTGCCCCCACCATGCCCAGAAGTGATGGAGAGATGCTTCCAACAGCTGGCTCATTCCTACGAGGATGAATATGGAGGGTTTCGCGAGTCTCCGAAATTCCCTTCACCAGGTGAGAAACCTGAGCGTGCTTAAAAATGCACTCACCATCTTTGGATGGTCACAGAAACAATAACTTGCATTTATACATCCATCTTTGATGTTTCACAAGAGCATAATCAGACAAATATTTGGGATACTCTGCCAAAAGAGGAGACATTAGGACAGGTGTCCAAATGCTTGGCCAAAGGTGTCAATTCTAGGCAGGGTTATAAAAGGAGGAGAGAGGGAAATGGAGCAATTTAGGGAAAGGATCACAGAAGCTTGTGCATAGATGGCTGAAGGCATGGCAGTCAGTGATGGAGCAAAGGAAGTGGGAGTTGTATAACGAGACTAGATTTTGAGAAATGTAGTGTCCTTGGAGAGTTGTAGAGCTGGAGGAAGTTCCAGAGAACGGGAGCAGAAAAGCAATGCAGGGATCTGAATAGGAGCAGAATTATCAAATTGGCGAGTCACTGATGGAGATTTTCCATCAGTGACATAACTCACATTGGAGAATACAATTACCATGATGTATAATGTCATGGGCTATTGTGTTCATGTCTCCTTTCTCTCTTTGAAGAGTGAAAAAGGGGAAGAAGTGTTAAGCCTTGATGTTCGGGCCATCATGGAGCAAGTCTTAATGGACCGCCTTGCCTTTTCTTTTCCAGTTCATCAATGTGTGTCTGTTTTAAAGATGGTCTAAAGTGTAAAAGGAAGTGGCAAGACACAGGGTGGGAACTTCAGAGAATGGGGCCGAGATGGCTGAAAGCACAGTCACTAGGTGGTAATGGATGCAAAAGAGGTCAGAGTTCACGAAACAGAGTTGTGTGGAGTTTTGTATGCTTAGAGATATGGAGTTGAGCCAAGCTAATCAGGAGCTTTGAAGGATTACTGGAATGATGGGAACAGGTTCTTGAGTTTTGGAGCAACTGAAATTTATAGAGGAGGGAAATGAGAGGTCAATGGGGAAAGCATTGAAATACTCAAGCCTAATGAGGCTGAAAGCATTTTGAGGAGCTCAGCAGTCGAGGCGCTGGGTGTGGCTGACATCGGGGTAGAGGCAGGTTGTCTTAATGGTGGAAAGAACCAGTTCAGGAAAAACACATGTTGAGTTTTCCAACAATCTGTTTAGCTTGAGGCAGTGGTTGGGAAGGCACATGAAATGAATGAGGAGTCAAATTTGTGGTAGGGTTGGGGGATATCTCGCGGAGTGCAAAGACAGTTGACCTACGTCTTCCCAATGTTCCTAATTTACAACCGTGATTACACCGAAATACTTCATCAGCTGTACAGCACTTGTGTACAGTACAGTGTGGAAGCTGATCAAGATAATAGAGTCATTACGGTACTGAAGGAGGCCATGTGGCACAAAGGTTCCATGATTATGTTGCCAAAAGGCAGTATGAGGGCAAGGAGGAGGTCAATGACAGATCCTTAGGGAACTCTGGAGGCTATGGTGCGAGGCAAGGTGTTCTGTCTATGATCAGATAGATAAGAGTGGAAACAGGCAGAGACAGTCTTGGATAGTAGGGAAACGCAATTGAGGACGATGGTATTGACTTATGTTGAAAGCTGCTGAAAGGTTGACGTGGATGAGGAAAGACAATACATTTGGGTATCCAAGTCCACATCACTTGGTCAGGGTTCTGGAAGGACTAGCAGTTCGAGTGATGAGATTCAACTTGTATTATGGAAGAAATGGGCATAGAGCTGGGATCTAACAATATGTTCAACGATCTTGAAGAGGAAAGAGATTTTACAATTACTGAGGATGGGTGGATCAGATGGTGGGATTCTTTGAGGATAGGGCTGTTGGCAAAAGGTTTTTAAAAGGAGAAGGAACCATGACTACATAATACAATTCCTGTAGAGAATAATAATGTTTAGAAAGAAATGAATTTCTCTAAAACAAGCAACAGAAATAAACTGGTGGACAAGCTTTTACTGTAACAAACAAGTTAAAATCAACATGGATACAACATTAATTAACAGGCAACTGACATACCAAATAGACGAAAAAGGTAAGTTTTGCATTCATTACATTAACTGACAAAACCGAAAGATTTTTTACAAAACATTTTTATGCTACACTTCTGTCAGATATCTAGCTTTACAAGAACAGTTAATCCCAGCTCACCAGTTCACTTCATCCTGCCATGCCAGGTGAAATATTTCAATGTCCTTTGATAATTGTTCTACTCGGTCCAGCTTTTCCTGAATTTGATTACCACTGGCAAGGTACACCTTGGTGACTTTGTTCCTTAAATCTTCAAGAGCCCATCTGTTCCGATTCTTTTGAACAGAAGCTAAACTCTTACATGCACGTGCATTGGGACAGGACGGTAGCACAGTGGTTAGCACTGTGGCTTCACAGCACCAGGGTCCCAGGTTCGATTCCCGGCTTGGGTCACTATCTGTGTAACCTCACCTCACCTTTTTTGGACACAAAGGGCAATTTAACATGGCCAATCCACCTAACCTGCACATCGTTGGACTGTGGGAGGAAACCGGAGCACCCGGAAGAAACCCACGCAGACAGGGGGAAAACATGCAGACTCTGCACAGACTGACCCAAGCCAGGAATCGAACCTGGGATCCTGGAGCTGTGAAGCAACAATGCTAACCACTGTGCTACTGTGCTGAAGGTTTAACATTCATGAGACAGGGAAGGATGCTGAGTGGTGTGGAGTGTAGTGAAATGGAGTCAAAGGAACATTCTATAAGCATCCTATGAATGAGATGAGTTTGGAAAGGGCAGGGAGGTATTGAGGAGAAACTAGAGAGGCCGGGCATCAGGCCAGAATGGGAGGAGTACTTGACTTGGCACAACAGATACTAGGATAGCAGCAGAATGGATGATCATTATCCTGATGGTTTAGAAATTCACAAGCTCTTGTTGGAGATGAGAATGGAAGAGGAAAGAGGTGGAGAATTTAAGGAGGTAGTAAGAAAGAAGAAAGCCTGTTGCACACCACCACTCTAATGCCTCCTCCCCCACCAACTTCGAAATACACAGATTCAAGATCCTTGTCTCATTAAAAACATCCACCAATGGTCACTCCCTACTTTCCATCTGCCATTTTTCCCCAGTCCTCGACCCCAACCTATACACTATGATTTACCAACTCTTGTCTGTGGTGCTTCCACCTCCCAGTGTTTCTCTCGTCTTGGAAGAGTTTCAGCTATTTAGAATCCTCTTTTAAAAAAAGCTCTCCTGTTGTACCACATCACATTTTAAAAAGCCTCAGCGCTTGTCTTTTTATCTGAACTTTGGGTCCACGCTCCTTTGACTGTTCCACCTCACTGTCCTGTGTGCTGTGCCTTGCTACCCATAGTTTCTCACAAGTCCTGTTCATCCATCACCCCCATATTTGTTGACCTACATTAGTTGCCAGTCAGGCAATGCCTTATTTTAACATTCACAATCTTCTATTCAAATCCCGTCATGCCCCCCCCCCCCCCCCCCCCCCCCCCCCCCCCCCCCGACTCCACACCACCCAGCATCCTTCCCTGTCTCATGAACTTTAATACTGCTCCTTTGAAATTCTTTGGGACATTTTACTATGTTAAAGTATAAATTCAAGTTGTTGTCGAATTTTTTATTACATTAAAGGGTTGAACATGTAGGTTATCATTGCCGATTATTTCAACCCTCTGACTTATATAAGGGTAGGAAAAGCTACATCAGGTTTAGAGTCTGTGGGTAATTATGAATGTCCCTTGCCTTACTGCAGTTCAGGATACATTATGTCTGCCCCTGGCTCCTGCTTGATGTATGATTTTATTTGCCACATACAATTTGCATGCTTTCTGCCCAGAAACAGTTCAAGGCTGTAAGTAATTGCTCTTTTTCTTGTGTTTTTCCTTTCTGAGTGATGTTATTTCTATTTAAAATCATTTAACTGAAAATAAAACCTGAGGCTTATGGGCATTAAAACATGGCCCAGAAACAACCAACCGTGTCAGATGAACACAGTAGCAAACTAGATTTGAGTAGACGAGTACTGCAAAGCAATATTTGCTGAAGCTTTATCATCACTTTGTGAACTAGGCCCAGAAGTGCTATGAACAGTAAGGCTGTGTTGAAGCCTAATGCAGAGCATTTTACTCATTCTGCCCCTTTTTAAAAATGAATGGTTTATCAGAGTGACATTAACAACATTTTGCATTTGCCATTTGCTACATTCATTCCATCGTTGAGCACTATCGGGGATGCTTGACTAGCAGTGTGAGGGGACTTGGCTCATCGTGGGTGCAGCAATTTCTCTACCTGCAGCCTTTCCCTTCTTTCCCATGGAGATGCTGACTCACTACCAATGGCACCGACAACCCCCATGAGGACATACTTTGTGTGAGCCAGTTCATTGACTGTGTTTGAGACCTTTGATTGCAGGGATCTTGGAGTACGTTGCTGTCCTTGCCAGGCACCATACGTACATTTATGCACCGGGCATCACAGGATGTCAGCGAATAGATTTCCTTCCACCCCCACCCCACCCCACCCCACCCCACCCTGTGTACTGCAGCACTCCCTCCCACTTTCTCCAGCCTTGAGGCAGTGAAGTCAAGTTGAGCTAATTCAGCACAAGGATCAATAAAAAAAAATAATTCTCAAGGTGCTTCACACACACAGCGACTGTTGTTAAGCAGGCAAGTGTAACATCCTTATAGACATTGGTAAGACAATTAGCTAGTTGATCACTTTCTGGTGCTGTTGGTTGAGAGAAGAAGACACTGAGATAATGCCTTCCCCTTCCTCGGAGAGTAGATGTGTCCTGAACCACATGATCAGCCTGTGGCTGATGAGTCCCAGCATTTTTAGTAGTTTCTGATAAATTGATGAGGGATTGACTTGCCCTGTGCACTAAATCTGTCACTTTCCGTGGAAAATTATTTTCAGGAAGTCTTCAGCTGTCGTGTCAAGTCTCCATGCAACAGACTCTTTATAATTCATTCAAATACAATGCTAACTTGCAAGATATATCTTATTTAACAATTTGCTTGTAATTGTGTACCTTTAATTAAAATGTTGGTATTAGAGGGCACATGTCTACCAGGGCTTTAGCTTTCCTCACAATTATATGGTGTGTGTTTTTGAAACTTGTACCTTCAGACGAAGGGCACCATTAAGATTGAAGCGATTAGCAGAGGAGATTAATTAAGCAAATGGATGACAGGAGTTTTAAACACCTAAATATTGAGAGGAAGGGATGAGAGGTACTCCAAAATTTGGAGGACTTTGAAAGAAATACTTTGTAGTAGGGGGTCAGTGCAATGAACTTTGAATTCAATACAGGGAGGAGGAGGGTAGATATGAAGGGCAGGAGCATCGAAACAGGAAAGTGTACTTAAAGTTTACCAGACTGATTCCAGGAATGGCGGGACTGTCATATGAGGAGAGATTGACTAGGTTACGATTGTTCTCCCTTGAGTTCAGAAGAATGAGGGGGGATCTCGAGACTTATAAAATTCTAAAAAGCTACCGTATGGGGCCTCACGGTAGCATGGTGGTTAGCATCAATGCTTCACAGCTCCAGGGTCCCAGGTTCGATTCCCGGCTGGGTCACTGTCTGTGTGGAGTCTGCACGTCCTCCCCGTGTGTGCGTGGGTTTCCTCCGGGTGCTCCGGTTTCCTCCCACAGTCCAAAGATGTGCGGGTTAGGTGGATTGGCCATGCTAAATTTCCCGTAGTGTAAGGTTAATGGGGGGATTGTTGGGTTACGGGTATACGGGTTACGTGGGTTTAAGTAGGGTGAACATTGCTCGGCACAACATCGAGGGCCGAAGGGCCTGTTCTGTGCTGTACTGTTCTATGTTCTATGTTCTAACAGGACTAGACAGGGTAGATGCAGCAAAGATGTTCCCAATGGTGGGTGTATCCAGAACCAGGGGTCATAGTCTGAGGATTCAGGGCAAACCATTTCGGACAAAGATGAGGAGACATTTCTACACTGAAGAGTGGTGAGCCTGTGGAATTCATTACCACGGGAAGTAGTTGATGCTAAAACATTGAATATATTCATGAGGCAGCTGGATATAGCGCTTGGGGTGAATGGATCAAAGGCTATGGGGAGAAAAAAGGATTAGACTATTGAGTTGGATGATCAGCCATGATAAATGGCGGAGCAGGCTCGAAGGGCCAAAAGGCCGCCTCCTGCTTCTGTCTTCCATGTATCTATGTAAAGGGTAGAATCAGCAAAGAGAATGGACCTTACTAGTAATAATAAAGTAGAGGAGTGCGAGAGAAGTTCTCAATGGAGAACGATATTGGAGAATCAGGTGAAAAAGGGGTCACTCACCAAGTTGTGGTGAACACTGACTTGCTGTAGATTGGGTTGTTCTCCCTTCTCCATCGCATTATCATGGACAGAGACAATGTCCATTGACATTGGTGGTTAATTGATGATGGTCTCTGCTTAACTTGGTGAAAATCATTCTTCTTTCCCAAACAGTGAACTTCAATTTTCTGTTTCGTTTCTGGGCTTTGAACAAGACCGGAGAGAAAGGAGCCCAGGCACTGCAGATGGCTTTGCATACACTGAAAATGATGGCTCTTGGAGGAATTTATGATCACGTCGGACAGGTAGGATAACCTGGAATGGGGTCAAAAACCCTTCCTAACTGAGGTGGTCTAAGTAGATATACACAGTGGTGACATGGTTAGGTTGAGTGACAACTGGATGTTTGCTTTAAAAGATAGACTTTCATTTGTACTTACACAATAGTAAAATAAAGGAAGGTGTCCTTGATAGTGCTATCAAGCGACACATGCAGTGCAGTTACTTGCTTACTGACACTCAGGATCTCTCGTTGGCCAGGGCAGTGGGAGAGCTTCCTGTTCTTCAAAAACTGTTGTGGGCTGTTTAATATTCACTTGATCCAACAGAGCAGATGAAAGTGTGGTTATAATGTCTCATCCAAAGATATTCCTTCAACCAGTGCTCCAGCCCCACGGTGCAACTGTCACCCTGGATCATGTGCTGAAATTGTGGTCTGGGTCATCTTTTGAATCTGAATGGGAATACTATTAACCGAGTCCAGATAATTCATTTCTACTTGCACTTATTCTCATCCTTCTATCCATCGCATATCTCCGGCACGGTCAGTGAAAGGTTGTGTTCCCCTTGAAGGACCGATTTTGGGATTTATTATGGGTTGCAGATCTGTTGGGAGACTTCAACTGCAACAACTTGCATTTATTCACATTGTAAAATATTCCAAGGGACTTTGAAGGGATGTTATCAAACAAAATTTGACACTAAATCACCTTACAGACTATGAGGACAGATGGCCAAAAACTTGGACAAAGATAACTTTTGAAGAAGTGCCTTAAATGAGGATAGGAAAGAGGAGAGGTTTAAGGAATAACTTCAGAGCTTGTGACCTAGTTGTGACTGAAGGTGCAGACATCCGTGGTGGATTGATTAAAATCATGGACCGAGCAGAAGGGCGCAGATATCCCGGAAGCTTGGGAGGATGAGGATTGTAAAATTGGAGGTATATGTGAACCGTGGGCCCATGTAGATCAGTGAGGGAAAGGGTGTTGGTTGAATGGGATTTGGTGTGAGTTGGGATCTAGGCATTAGATACTTGGGTGAACTCGGAGTTTATATAGGGTGAAATATAGCAGGTTGGTTAGGCTAGTATTGAAATAGTCGGTCTAGAGGCAACTGGCTAATATGCCCGTTGCTGAAATGGACATCACCCAACTCCAGTATTATGATTACATCCCTTGCCTCTGGTATCACAGATTCAGTTCTGACCAAAAGGCTCCCTTCCAGCTCCAGCACTGCTTCTGTCAGAAAGGCTCCTAAACATTGGGGGGTGCGATCTTCAGCGCAAGACCGGCTGGGGAGACGCCTCCTGCGGGCTTTCTGGCAGCCTTTACGTCTCACAGGATACACCCAAGTCCCGTGAGGCGACGGAATCGGAATCCGGCCCTAAGGGACCGTGACCAAACAGCGCAAACCTAAGTAGGTTGGGCTAGATTCCCCGGGATCTATCCAGCCTCCCCAGCAAGGCCTCAGCCAGGCGACCTGTTGTACTGGTCCACACAAATGTGGGCAAGGCAGAATGGCACCCGAAGGGTCTCCAAGGCCATCAGAGGCCCCTGAGTGGCCAGAGATCATGCTGGCTGGCCCCCTGGCCCTCCCCCGGAATGTGGGCATCTTGGCACTGCGCAGCTGGCACCTTTGCAGTGCCATCCTGGAACTGCCAAGGTGCCCAGGAGACACTACTGAGCTGGCAGGAGCATTGCCATGGTGGCATTGCCAAGGGTCAGGGCCTGAGTTGGGCTGTTCATGAGTGGAGGGGGGTGGGGGTGGGTTTGAAGGGTGAGGGGATGCAAGGCAGGTAAGTAGGAGCCACTGGGAGGTTGGGGGGGGTGACGAGTGGGTTCCTAGAAGGCGGGGGGGGCCTGTAAGGGGATGTGGGGGTCTGAAGCAGGGGGTGTGTGCGTGTTGGTGTGTGCGTGTTGGTGTGTGCGTGTTGGTGTGTGTGTGTTGGCGTTGCCCATGGTGGGGGGACCCACTACCGCACTGAGCGATTGGGGCATCCTTTCGAAATGGCAGCCGTCTGGGGCGCAATGCTCCGACCCCACGCTGGGTCGGACAATCGCCCGGGGCCGCAGAAAACCTCGCCCCCGCCGTGGCAGAAATTCTCCGCCACCCGGGAATGGGCGGGGACGGGAAACGCGCCGCACCGAGCGGCGAGCCCCCTGCGGCGATTCTCCGGCCCGCGATGGGCCGAAGTCCAGCCGCTGAGAGGCCTCTCCCGCCGCTGATGTTTGAACCACCTCTGGTGGCGGCGGGATCGGCGGCGTGAGCGGGCCCCGTGGTCCTGGGGGGGGCGCGGGGTGATCGGACCCTGGGGAGTGCCCCAACGGTGGCTAGGCCTGCGATCGGGGCCCACCGATCGACGGGCGGGCCAGTGCCGTTGGGGCACTCTTTCCCTTCCGCCGCCGCCACGGCCTCCACCATGGCGGGCGTGGAAGAGAACCCCCCAGTGCGCATGCGCCGGTGCTGACGTCAGCGGCAGCCTTTCGGCCAGCCCTGGCGGCGGGCGTCAAAGGACGCTGGTGCCGGTTTTGGCGCCAGTCGGCATGGTGCCAACCGCTCCGGCGTGGGCCTAGCCCCTTAATGTGAGGTCTTGGCCCCCAAAGGTTGCCGCCACTCCGCTACGCCGGGACCCCCCGCCCCGCCGGGTAGGGGAGAATCCCGCCCCTGATCTGTGCTGAAAAAATTCTGAGTGCGGGCTAAACCGGTGAGAAACTCCCCGGGGCCCAAAGAAGTGACTAAGTGTAATTTGATAGAGGTGGCGAACTTGCCGGCCCTGCCAAACCCACCACAAATGAACTTGGAACTTTTTCCGTTAAATTCCGCCATGGGTCTTGATTTGATAGTGCTACACTTTCTGTGGTAAATCTTTGCAGAAGCTTGAAACAAAACAGTAAATGCTGGGAGAACTCAGTCGGTCTGGCAGCATCTGTGGAGAGAAGGAATAGAGATAATGTCTTGAGTCTGTAATGACTCTTCTTCGAGAAGGGACCTCCTCATTACAGCATATTAACCCTGAGACTATGCAATAGTGGCTCTGGAGTGTACATGACCTACTTGTTCAGCTTTCAACAGCAAAGAAGCTCAGGCAGGTACATGGTTGGGCCACGTCCATGGTGGCACGGTGGCGCAGTGGGTTAGCCCTGATGCCTCACGGCGCCGAGGTCCCAGGTTTGATCCCGGCTCTGGGTCACTGTCATTTGCACATTATCCCCATGCCTGTGTGGGATTTGCCCCCTCAAACCAAAGATGTGCAGGGTAGGTGGATTGGCCACGCTAATTTGCCCCTCACTTGGAAAAAATAAATTGGGTACTCTACATTTATAAAAAAGGAAAAAAAAATGGTTAACTCTATACCTGTACCCACTACTGTACATAATAATAATCACTTATTGTCACAAGTAGGCTTCAATGAAGTTACTGTAAAAAAACACCTAGTTACCACACTCCGCCACCTGTTCGGGGAGGCTGGTACGGGAATTGAACCTGCGCTGCTGGCATTGTTCTGCATTACAAGCCAGCTCTTTAGCCCACTGTGATAAACCAGCCCCTAATATAGTATATAGTACATAGTAATGCTATGTTAATAAAGACTTGCTGTTAATGTACTCAAGACTATGACGCTTATTTATGGCGTCTGAAGCTGAAGGGTAGCCAAGAAAGCACCACTGCTCTGTCCTATTGCTCATCCTGTTGAGTTTTGCTCTTTACCCACACCTGCCATCCAAGGGAAATTCTGTTTTGTTGAAGGCTGTAAAATATCATTTGCTGATTAGACAATATCTCAATTGCAGTTTCATGGGTTCCTTCATTGCCTTTAGGGCCACGGATTCCATTCTGACGGCTCTCTTCCCTTGTTATCCGGCTTGAGAGCTGCTTCCGTCCAAAGGCTTCTAAATATTGGCTCTTGGTTATCTTGTGTTGCACCTTCATAGTGAATCTTTGCAGAAGCCTCCTTATTATAACACTTTTATCCCGAGGCTATGCAATTCTAGCTCGAGTGTTAGTGACTGTAGAGTGTACATGACCTACTTAAGAATTAAGTTTTACAGTTGGAGGACAGAACTGGCGTTTTTAATTATCGAATGCCCCTTTGATAATACAGACCTTTAGTTGGTAGCTGTTATTTAAGATAATGAGGCCCACTTGTTGCCAACTTAGTCCTGTGGGATAGAATGGCAGTGTGAGATGACTGTGAAGTTGGAATAAAATTGTGTTCTCTTCCCTCTTGTGCTTAGCGATCTCCATTGCCTCCGTATCCCACCAATGCCTCAATTCTTTGAAACTTCTCATCCTTGTGTTCAAACTCCTGCATGTCCTCCTCCCTATCGATGCCTCAACTCTCTGAGACATCCGTGTTCCCATCTTTCTGGCCTCTTGCATGCCTCTGATTTTAGTTGTTTCACCATTGGCGGCTGTGCCAATAGCTGCCTAGGTTCTAAACTGTGGAATGTCCTCCCTATACCTCTGTACTTTTATCTCCTCTTTTATGGTACTCATTAAGACTTAACTCTCTGTTAAAGCCTTTAGCCAGCTATCTCCTCCCATGGCTTGGTAGCAGCTTTTGTTTGAGGCTCGTGTGAAGCACCTTGGGATGTTTCACTATGCCATAGATGCTGTATAAATGTAAGTCATTGTTACTGCTGGAAGCAACTGACTCTGGCACTAAACCCAGAACAGAATTTGGACAAAAGCAAATTACTGCGGATGCTGGAATCTGAAACGAAAGGGAAAATGCTGGAAAATCTCAGCAAGTCTGGCAGCATCTGTAGGGAGAGAAAAGAGCTAATGTTTCGAGTCCGATAACTCTTTGTCAAAGCTTACAGAATTTGGACATTGTGGAGGGTCAAGGGTGAAAGTTCTCGCAAGGAGATCATTTAAATATCTTTGCATTCGACTATATTTAATGTTTGGTTCCATGCTTGTTCATGCTGTGTTGAAAGAGGGTTGATTTGCAAGCTCCGATTGGCATTAGTCAGGTTGAGCTGGAAACTCTGTGAATTCTATCTGAATTTGGCCTCCCATATCCAGTCGGCAGGAACATACATAGAAACATACATAGAAGCAGGAGGAGGACATTTGGGCCTTGGAGCCTGCTCCATCACTCATTATGGTCATGGCCATTCATCACCTTCAGTACCCCGATCCCCCCGGGCAGGGGAACGTTGCCGCCGCTGCTGTTCGCGCTAATGATTGAACCCTTGCCGATGGCCTTTCGGGGATCTGTGGAGTGTCAGAGGATTGTGAGGGGGGGAGCAGGGAGCATCGGGTGTCATTGTATGCAGATGACTTCTTGCTGTTTGTGTTAGATCTGCTGGAGAGTATGGGTAGGATCATGAGAAGATTGGAGAGGTTTGGTATAAGTTAAATGTCGGGAAGAGTGAGGTGGTTCCGGTGAATGCGGTGGGGCCAACTTGGAGGTGTTGGAGGTGTTGACGTTCAAGGTAGCTAGGGAAAGGTTTAGGTATTTGGGGATTCAGGTAATGAGGGAATGGGCTACAATGCCAGGTAGAACTTGACAGCGTTGGTGGAGGAGATTAGGGGATTTTAAGAGATGGGAAACATTACACCCGACACTGGCAGGGAGGGTGCAGATGGTAAAGATGAATGCTGTGCCAAAGTTCCTGTCTGTTTTCCAGACCCTCCCGATCTTTTTCCCTAAGGCATTCTTCTGGAGGTTGGAGACAGGGATTCCGAAGTTCTTGTGGACAAGGAAGGTGCTGAGGGTTACAAAGGCAGAGACAGAAAGGGGGTTCGGTGTTACCAAACCTGTTGCATTAATGTCGACTAGTGAATGTGTACAAGGACGAGTCCTGTCAGGGATCCAGTCTGAGGGCTATGGTGACAGCTCAGCTCCAGGGAACTATACAGGCAACCCGGTGGTGCAGTCGACAGTCAAGGTGTGGAATCAGCTGAGGAGACATTTTACAGTGGAGGGGATGTCTGTTGATGCCACCATGTGGGAACCACAAGTTCAAGCCAAAGGAGTTGGATAGGATGTAGGGAAATGGAGGGAATCGGGGCTGGAGAGGATTAGGGTTTTGTACTTGTAATGTATGATTGCGGGAGAGATTTGAGGTATTGATGGGTAGTGAGTTTAGATATACGCAGGTGAGGGATTTTGTGTGGAAAGAGTGGAGGGTGTTTCCCAGGTTGTCGGAGTACACATCATTGGAGTAATTGCTGCTGCTGGATGAGTTGGGGGAGGATAGGATTGGAGATATATATGCAGGTGGTTGGGAGAGCAGGGGTGGGTGGGGGGCACTAGAGGTGAGGATCAAGATCAAGAACAAATGGGAGGAGGAGTTGGGGAGGGAAATAGGCTGGGGTCTGAGGTGTGAGACGAAGCTGAGGGTGAATTCAACCTCCTCCTGCGCAAGGATGAGCTTGATTCAGTTCAAGGTGGTGCATCGGGTACATATCACTGACGGGGATGAGTGGGTTCTTCCGGGGGGTACAGAAGAGTGCGTGAAGTGTGGGCGAGATCCGGCGAATCACGAGCACATGTTCTGGGGTTGCGAGAAACTGGGGAGATCCTGGGATGTGGTGTTTGCGATGCTATCTAAGATAATGGGGGTGGAGGTCAGGCCAGATCCAAAGGTGGTGGTTTTTGGGCTATCGGAAGTGCCAGAGCTGTTGGAGGGGAAGGCATGATGTTGTGGCCTTTGCCTCTCTAATTGATTGGTGAAGGGTCCTGTTAAATTGGAGTTTGGCTATGCTGCCGGGGGACTTGCATGCGAAGGGGAGGGGGATGGAATAAAAGGGGAAAAGTTGTACAAACTGTGGGCTGTGATTTTGTGGAGTGTATACTTTATTTGTTGCTGATTTGCACACGTTTGGAATAAAGTACATTAAAAAAAAAAAGTTTTTTGTTTCAGATGGTTGTTTCTAGCACACTAGTCCTTTGAACTAGGTTTCAGGTTGAGATTTATGCCTTTCAGTCTGTAATGGTTTTTACTGTCGATTCATTAAGGTCCCTTCTGGAGAGATATATAGGTTCTTGATCAATAAGGGAATCGGGTTATGGGGAGAAGGCAGGAGAATGGGGTTAAGAAACATAGCAGCCATGATGGAATGGTGGAGCAGACCCGATGGGTCGAATGGCCTAATTCTGCTCCTATCGTATAGGTATGGTCTTATATAGAGAGCGATAGAGAGAAGGTCCTTTCCCCTGAGTATCCAGGATTAAAACTCTGCTTTCTTTACGTCTCTGGGAATCATCCCACTCAGGCAGGAAGGAGCCGATCACCACTGTTACCGGGCAGAATACGTGTTTTGGCCAATTCTTTGAAATTCTTGAATTCCTCATTCTCTCTGGTGCTTGTCTATTAAGCGTCCATGGATCAAAAATGATAACACCATAAAATAAAGAAAGGGGAAATAAGGGAACCAATGGGAAGGGCCCTTACACAGCGGATGATTGCCTGAATGTCAAAACTGCTCTGTTCTCTGCTAGGGCTTCCATCGCTACTCCACGGATGGGAGGTGGCATGTTCCTCACTTTGAGAAGATGCTGTATGACCAGGGGCAGCTGGCTGTGTCCTACACAGAAGCTTATCAGGTAAGCAAAAAGAAAATTCTTTACATTACCATTTTTTTTCAGTCTCTATCCTTGATGATATTTATGCACGTTGAAGTGAATTATATTAATTGGAACGTTTCCATTTCAGGGTCAGTTCTATTCAGGGCAGGTACAGCATGTGTTTAATACAGAATAAATCTTCCTCTGCATTGTGGGATGGAAGTGCTGTGAACCTAGCATCTCCAGGAACAGTCAACCTGGTTTTGCATCAAAAATTAGAAATTGGCATTAGCTATAATCACTTAACCCCAAATATGAAGTAAGCATCTGGGCCCTCAACTCTCGGATTCCCTCCTCAGATTCCTTTGAACATAGAACATACAGTGCAGAAGGAGGCCATTTGGCCCATCGAGTCTGCATCAACCCACTTAAGCCCTCACTTCCACCCTATCCCCGTCACCCAATAACCCTTCCTAACCTTTTTGGACACGAAGGGCAATTTATCATGGCTAATCCACCTAAAGTGCACATCTTTGGACTGTGGGAGGAAACCGGAGCACCTGGAGGAAACCCACGCAGACACGGGGAGAATGCGTAGACTCCGCACAGACAGTGACCCAGCGGGGAATCGAACCTGGGATCCTGGTGCTTTGAAGCTACAGTGCTAGCTACTTGTGCTACTGTGCTGCCCCATGACCTCTCTTTCCTCCATTAATAACATTCCTAAAATTCACCTTGGTTTGACCAAACTTTTAGTCATCCCCAATGCCTCCTATTTTGACTTATTACTATCCTATAAAGACCCTGGAATTGCTTGCCATGTTAAAATGTGTAATGCAATACAAGATGCTGTTATTTAAATGCAGCCAAAGAGAGCTCACAAACTTAACTTATCCCAAATGTCAAGAGATATAATCTCACAAATTCAGCAGGAATAAGTATTTCACAGAGAAACTATTATTCCTCTTGAAATTTGTGCAGCATGATTGCACATATGAATTAGGAGCATGAGTCGGCCACTTGGCCCCTTGAGCCTGCTCTACCGTTCAATAAGCTCATGGCTGATCAACAAATAGTGATTGGTTACAGTGTGGAACAAGGGCCAAACAAAGCAATGATGTGGAGATGCCGGTGTTGGACTGGGGTGAGCACTGTAAGAAGTCTTTCAACACCAGGTTAAAGTCCAACAGGTTTGTTTCAAACATTAGCTTTAGGAGCACTGCTCCTTCCTCAGGTGAATGAGGTGAATGAATTCACCTGAGGAAGGAGCAGTGCTCCGAAAGCTAGTGTTTGAAACAAACCTGTTGGACTTTAACCTGGTGTTGTAAGACTTCTTACCAAACAAGCAAATACATGAGCAGGAGCAGCATAGGGCATCATGAATAGTGTTCCTACAGGCAACAGATCAGTCCAAGGGAGAGTCGCTGAGTCTAATAGCTATGGGGAAGAAGCTGTTCCTATGTCTGTATGTGCAGGTCTTCAGACCTCTGTATCTTCTGCCTGATGGAAGGGTCTGGACGAGGGCAAAGCCTGGGTGAGAGGAGTCTCTGACAATGCTGTCTCCCTTCCTGAGGCAGTGAGAAGTGAAGACAGAATCAATGGGAGGGTGGCAAGCTTGTGTGATGCGTTGGGCCGAGTTCACCACACTCTGCAGTTTCTTACGATCTTAGGCCAAGCAGTTGCCATACCAAGCTGTGATGCAGCCGGCTAGGATGCTCTCTATGGCACATCAGAGAGGCGATGTAGACATGTCAAATTTCTTTAGCTTCCGTAGGAAATAGAGATGTTGTTGGGCTTTTTGACTGTTGCATCAACGCGAGTGGACCAGGACAGACTGTTGGTGATGGTGACCCCCAGGAACTTAAAGCTATTGAACATCTCCACTTCGGAGCCATTGATATAGACGAGAGGGTGTGTAGTGCTACACTTCCTGAAGTCGATGATCAGTTCCTTAGTCCTTGAAAGATTTAGAGAGAGGTTGTTTTCGGTACACCATGCAACCAAGTGATCTATCGCCCTTCTGTCGTCTGATTCGTCGTTGTTTGAAATACAACCCACCACAGTCGTATCATCTGCAAACTTATAGATTGAATTGGAGTTAAATCTTGCCACACAGTCGTGTGTGTTTATAGGGAGTACAGTAGAGGACTGAGCACGCATCTTTGCGGGCCCCAGTGTTGAGGACTATTATGGAGGAGGTGCTGTTACCCATCCTGACAGATTGCGGTGTGTTGGTGAGGAAGTAAGGATCCAGCTGCACAGGGAGGGGTCAAGTCCAAGATTGCAGAGTTCATGGGTTAAGGGGATAGGGTGGATGAATGGACCTGGGTAGGGTGCTGTTGCCAAGGGTTGGTGCAAAGCTGATGGGCTGAACGGCCTCTTGCTGCACTGGAGGGATTCTATGATTAAAGAATATTTAAAGATTCTGCTTCCACCACCTTTTGAGGAAGGGAGTTCCAGACATTCGGGACCCCCTGAGAGAAAAAAATCTCCTCTCCATCTTAAATGAGCGACCCATTATTTTTAAACTATGACCTCCTAGTTGTATATTCTCTGACAAGAGGAAGCATCCTCGCCATATCCACCCTACCAAGACCCCTCAGGATCATATGTTTCTATCAAGTTGCCTCTTATTCTTCTAAACTCCAGTGGATACTAGCATAGCCTGTCAAAACTTTTGTCAAAGACAAGCCTCCCAATCCAGGTATTAGTTTGTAAACCGTCTGTGAACTGCTTCCAATGCATTTACATCCTTCCTTAAATAAGGAGACCAATACAGTACACATTACTCCAGATGTGGTCCCATCAACAGCCTGTACGACTGAAGCATAACCTCCCTACTTTTATTTTTAATTCCCTTCACAATAAACAATAATATTAGAACATAGAACATAGAACAGTACAGCACAGAACAGGCCCTTCGGCCCTCGATGTTGTGCCGAGCAATGATCACCCTACTCAAACCCACGTATCCACCCTATACCCGTAACCCAACAACCCCCTCTTAACCTTACTTTTTAGGACACTACGGGCAATTTAGCATGGCCAATCCACCTAACCCGCACATCTTTGGACTGTGGGAGGAAACCGGAGCACCCGGAGGAAACCCACGCACACACGGGGAGAACGTGCAGACTCCGCACAGACAGTGACCCAGCCGAGAACTGAACCTGGGACCCTGGAGCTGTGAAGCATTTATGCTAACCACCATGCTACCATGCTATTATCTTTCTTCATTCCTTGCTGAACCTGCATGCTAACCTTCTGCAATTCATGCACTAGGACAACTAGATCCCTCAGCATCTCGGACGATTTAGATAATCAGCTTCTTTTTTTTATTCTTTCTACCACAACGGACAATTGCACATTGTTCCACAGTATATTTCATTTGCCAGATTTGCCCACTCACCTATCTATATCCTCTTCACAACTTAGAAGTTCCTACCTATATCTTTCCTACAATAGGGTGACCAGACCTGAACACAGTATCCATGTGTGGTCTTACCAATGTCTTGTACAATTTCAACAAGACATCCCAACTCCTGTATTCAATATTCTGACCAATAAAATCGAGCATGCTGAATGCCTTCTTCGCCACCCTGTCCCCCTGTGATTCCACCTTCAAGGAGCTATGAACCTGTATCCCTAAATCTCTTTGTTCTGGATCTCTCCCCAATCCCCTACCATTAACTGAGTAGGTCCTGCCCTGATTTGATCTACCAAAATGAATCACCTCACATTTATCCAAATTAAATTCCATCTGCCATTCATCAGCCCACTGGCCCAATTGATCAAGATCCTGTTGCAATCTTATATTACCTTCTTCACTATCCACTATGCCACCAATCTTGGTGTAATTTGCAAAGTTACTAACCATGCCTCCTACATTCTCATCCAAATCATTTATATATATCACAAATAACAGTGGACCCAGCACCGATCCCTGAGGCACACCGCTGGTCACAAGCCTCCAGTTTGAAAAACAACCCTCCACAACCACCCTTTGGTTTCGGGCGCCAAGCCAATTTTATATCCAATTGGCTACCTCACCCTGGATTCCGTGAGATTTAACCTTTTGCAATCATGTGGTACCTTGTCAAAGGCCTTGTCAAAGTCCATGTCGACAACGTCAACATCACTTCCCTCATCTACGTTGGTTACCCTTCAAAAAACTCAATCAAATTCGTGAGACATGACTTCCCCCTTACAAAGCATGCTGACTTTCCCTAATTAGCCCGTACCTGTCTAAATGTCTATAGACCCTGTCCCTCAGAATACCTTCGAACAATTTACCCACGACAGAAGTACGGGTAACCAGTTTAGAGTTTCCAGGCTTATCCCTCCAGCCCTTCTTAAACGAGGGCACAACATTTGCTACCCGTCAATCTTCAGGCACCTCTTCTGTGGCTGTCGATGATTCAAATATCTCAGCTAAGGGGCCAGCAATTTCCTCCCTAGCCTCCTACAATGTCCTTCGATACATTTCATCAGGTCCAGGGAATTTATCTATCTTGATGTGCTTTAATACCTCCAGCATCTCCTCCTCTGTAATATATACAGTCCTCAAGACATCACTTTTTGTTTCTGCTCATTGATCTATCACATCTTTCCAAATTTGATCTCTTGCCATCACTCTTTATTTCAAAACCCTCTACTTCCCTGTCTATGTGGCTCTCTAGAGCACCAGTCCCAGCACGGTTCAGGTGGAGACTGTCCCACTTTCCCCAATACTGATACCAATGCCCCACAAATTAGAAGCCACTTCTCCCACACCAGCCTTTGAGCACAAATTAATTTCTTTAATCTTACTTGCTGTATCCAGCTTATTTAGATGACATTTGGGCTGCAAGGTGGGTGAGCTGACTGACCATGGCACCGTGGTAAAGGAAGCCATTTATGTGGGCGGGAGCAAAAGGGAATGTAGCAGTAGTAAAGGACAGTTTGCACATGGCTCAGGTAATAAACCAGAGATTATGACCTTTGGGGTTCTGCTTCTTAATTTGGAGTCTTTACTCATTGATTATACAGAGCATCCTTCCTTATCCTCCCTGTGTCATTGGTACTTACATGGACACAGATTCCCACTCTAATTTCCTCCCCTGCCCTGAGTTGATCTCCCCGAATCCCGGCACCAGCAGGCAACACAGATATCTGGACTCTGGCTCTCGGCTGCAAAGAACTGTGTCAATTCCCCTCATTACACCGTCCTTTACTACCGCTACATTTCCTTTTGCTCCCATCCACATGAATTGTTCGTCGCTCAGCCTCCAGCTCAATGAGTCGAAGCTCCTTGAGCCGCAAATACTTAACGCAGGCATGTTTCTTCTTGATAATAATGTTATCCAGGACCCACATGCTGCAAGCAGCCTTGACACATCACCTTTCTTGCCATCCTTAATATGTTCTTTTTAATAAATTTAGAGTCCACAATTATTTTCTTCAAATTGCAAATTGGCAATTTAGCGTGGCCAATCCACCTAACCTGCACATCTTTTGTGTTGAGGGCGAGACCCATGCAAACATGGGAAGAATGTGCAAACTCCACACGGAGAGTGATCCGGGGCTGGTCCTCGGCTCCGTGAAGCACTTAATGTGTTTTAATTAATTACTTAAAAAGGAAGATGGATAATTGAGTACGGTAATTATGTACTTAAAACCTATCAGCAGTTCCTGTACTATTTTAAACCTTAGGCGTAGAATAGACTGCAACCATTTACCAGTCACTCACTGTATTGTTAAAAGTTGGCAGGCCCACATTTAATGGGTTAGAAATTTGTGGTGTTGAACATTTCTTCATTAGCCACAAGAGGGAGCCAGTGACACACGAATCCCAATAAAGTAACTGAAGTGGGCCAACCCTGGAGGAAGAGAATCTGCGACAACAATCAGTGTTTCCAAGTTTAACGTTTGGTTCTTCGTTACATCTGCCTCAACAAAATATTTTATTCCAAATATTTTCTCTAATCTTGTTTCTCAGGGTTTCCAAATGGTATCTCAATCGGTGCAGTTGGAGGGTCTCACCTTGGTGTCTTGTGGGGACAAAATAGTCAGGGTTTAGAACTCATCACTTGGTACAGTGGATCAGCATTGTGCTCTTGTTGTCAGCCTGAATCAATGCCGCCCCTCCTATGGCCCAGTAAGAAATGTATGCTGCCCCTCCATGGCCCTAAACCAAGGCAAGGCCTTGTACAAGCCTCAATACTTCAGGGGAAGTCTGCATCATAAAATAAGGAATTCACATTCTCCACTCTACGAAACGGAATGTTTACCACAGCTGGAAAGCTCAATTATAATGAGCAACGACCCATCATTAAATCTCTGTACGATTCACACCGCATTCGGCCTGTGTATAGTTCCATGGTCCCAAATACTGTCCCTGCACACAGTCGCACTGTTCCAGATACTGTCCCTGCACACAGTCCCACTGTTCCAGATACTGTCTACACACAGTCCCATTGTTCCAGATACTGTCTGCACACGATCCTACTGTTCCAGACACTGTCCCTGCACACAGTCCCACTGTTCCAGATATTGTCTCTACACACAGTCCCGCTGTTCCAGATACTGTCTGCACACGATCCTACTGTTCCAGACATAGTCCCTGCACACAGTCCCACTGATCCAGATACTGTCCATGCACACAGTCCCACTCTTCCAGATACTGTCCCTGCACACGGTCCCACTGATCCAGATACTGTCCCTGCACACGGTCCCACTGATCCAGACACTGTCCCTGCACACGGTCCCACTGATCCAGACACTGTCCCTGCACACGGTCCCACTGATCCAGACACTGTCCCTGCACACCGTCAGACTGTTCCAGACACTGTCCCTGCACACGGTCCCACTGATCCAGACACTGTCCCTGCACACGGTCCCACTGATCCAGATACTGTCCCTGCACACGGTCCCACTGATCCAGATACTGTCCCTGCACACGTTCCCACTGATCCAGATACTGTTCCTGCACACAGTCCCACTGTTCCAGATACTGTCCCTGCATACAGTCCCACTGTTTCAGATACTGCCCCTGCACACAGTCCCACTGTTCCAGAGACTGTCCCTGCATACAGTCCCACTGTTTCAGATACTGCCCCTGCACACAGTCCCACTGTTTCAGAGACTGTCTCTGCACACAGTCCCACTGTTCCAGACACTATACCTGCACACAGTCCCACTGTTCCAGATACTGTCCCTGCACAAAGTCCCACTGTTCCAGAGACTGTCTCTGCACACAGTCCCACTGTTCCAGACACTATACCTGCACACAGTCCCACTGTTCGAGACACTGTCCCTGCACACCGTCAGACTGTTCCAGATACTGTCTACACACAGTCCCACTGTTCCAGATACTGTCTGCACACAGTCTCACTGTTCCAGAGACTGTCCCTGCACACAGTCCCACTGTTCCAGATACTGTCTACACACAGTCCCACTGTTCCAGACACTGTCCCTGCACACGGTCCCACTGTTCCAGACACTGTCCCTGCCCACTGTCCCACTGTTCCACACCCTGTCTACACACAGTCCCACTGTTCCAGATACTGTCTACACACAGTCTCACTGTTCCAGATACTGTCCCTGCACACGGTCCCACTGTTCCAGACACTGTCCCTGCACACAGTCCCACTATTCCAGATACTGTTCCTGCACACGGTTCCACTGTTCCAGACACTGTCCCTGCACACGGTCCCACTGTTCCAGACATAGTCCCTGCACTCAGTCCCACTGTTCCAGATACTGTCTACACACAGTCCCATTGTTCCAGATACTGTCTGCACACGATCCTACTGTTCCAGACACTGTCCCTGCACACAGTCCCGCTGTTCCAGATACTGTCTACACACAGTCCCACTGTTCGAGACACTGTCCCTGCACACGGTCCCACTGTTCCAGACACTGTCCCTGCACACGGTCCCACTGTTCCAGACACTGTCCCTGCACACGGTTCCACTGTTCCAGACACTGTCCCTGCACACAGTCCTACTGTTCCAGATACTGTCTACACACAGTCCCACTGTTCCAGACACTGTCCCTGCACACGGTCCCACTGTTCCAGAGACTGTCTCTGCACACAGTCCCACTGTTCCAGATACTGTCTCTACACACAGTCCCACTGTTCCAGATACTGTCTCTACACACAGTCCCACTGTTCCAGACACTGTCCCTGCACACGGTCCCACTGTTCCAGACACTGTCCCTGCACACAGTCCTACTGTTCCAGATACTGTCTACACACAGTCCCACTGTTCCAGACACTGTCCCTGCACACAGTCCCACTGTTTCAGACACTGTCTACACACAGTCCCACTGTTCCAGACATAGTCCCTGCACTCAGTCCAACTGTTCTAGATACTGTCTACTCACATTCCCACTGTTCCAGATACTGTCCCTACACACAGTCCCACTGTTCCAGATACTGTCCCTGCACACAGTCCTACTTTTCCAGATACTGTCCCTACACACAGTCCCACAGTTCCAGAGACTGTCCCTGCACACTGTTCCACTGATCCAGATACTGTCTACACACAGTCCCACTGTTCCAGACATAGTCCCTGCACTCAGTCCCACTGTTCTAAACGCTGTCCCTGCAGACAATACCACTCTTCCAGACACTGTCCCTGCACACGGTCCCACTGTTCTAAACGCTGTCCCTGCAGACAATACCACTCTTCCAGACACTGTTCCTGCACACAGTCCCACTGTTCCAGTCATTGTCCCTGCACACTGTCCTACTGTTCCAGATACTGTCTGCACACAGTCCCACTGTTCCAGATACTGTCCCTGCACACAGTCCCACTGTTCCAGACCCTGTCTACACACAGTCCCACTGTTCCAGAGACTGTCCCTGCACACAGTCCCACTGTTCCAGACCCTGTCTACACACAGTCCCACTGTTCCAGATACTGTCCCTGCACACTGTCCCACTGTTCCAGATACTGTCTACACGCAGTCCCACTGTTCCAGACACTGTCCCTGCACACAGTCCCACTGTTCCAGATACTGTCTGCACACAGTCCCACTGTTCCAGATACTGTCCCTGCACACAGTCTCACTGTTCCAGACACTGTCCCTGCACACAGTCCCACTGTTCCAGACACTGTCCCTGCACACAGTCCCACTGTTCCAGATACTGTCTGCACACAGTCCCACTGTTCCAGAGACTGTCCCTGCACACAGTCCCACTGTTCCAGACACTGTCCCTGCACACTGTCCCACTGTTCCAGATCCTGTCTACACACAGTCCCATTGTTCCAGACACTGTCCCTGCACACAGTCCCACTGTTCCAAATACTGTCTACTCACATTCCCACTATTCCAGACACTGTTCCTGCACACAGTCTCACTGTTCCAGATCCTGTCTACACACAGTCCCACTGTTCTAAACACTGTCCCTGCACACAATCCCACTGTTCTAAACACTGTCCCTGCACACAGTCCCACAGTTCCAGAGACTGTCCCTGCACACTGTCCCACTGTTCCAGATACTGTCTACACACAGTCCCACTGTTCCAGACACTGTCCCTGCACACAGTCCCACTGTTCCAGTCATTGTCCCTGCACACAGTCCCACTGTTCCAGATACTGTCCCTGCACACTGTCCCACTGTTCCAGATACTGTCTACACACAGTCCCACTGTTCCAGACACTGTCCCTGCACACAGTCCCACTGTTCCAGATATTGTCTGCACACCGTCCCACTGTTCCAGATACTGTTCCTGCACACAGTCCCACTGTTCCAGACACTGTTCCTGCACACAATCCCACTGTTCCAGATAGTGTCCCTGCCACAGTCCTACTGTTCCAGATACTGTCTGCACACCGTCCCACTGTTCCAGACACTGTCGCTGCACACAATCCCACGGTTCCAGATACTGTCCCTGCACACAGTCCCACTGTTCCAGATACTGTCCCTGCACACAGTCCCACTGTTCCAGATACTGTCTGCACACAGTCGCACTGTTACAGATACTGTCCCTGCACACAGTCCCACTGTTCACCTGATCTATAACTTTTATGATGAATTTGGCTAGGATGAGCACAGGAGCTTTCACTTCAGGTGTGGTTCATTAGACTTCCTGGACGCATTTATCAAAACAAAATTTATTATAAGAATGTAGTTAATATATATATAAAGCACAGCAATAATTTGTTGGCAATTACAAACATAAAGAAAACATAACAACTACAGTAATCTATGCAGAGAACTCTGAATGAATCCCCCTTAGTAGCTGTTTCAATTCAATACAAAATCCAATAAACCAAACCCCCTTTCCAGGGCATGGCCCAGGACACTTTAATCTCACTTGAATGGGACTGGTCCTTTCCCTGAGATCCAGCCTCCAACCAGCAGATTCAGAAATCCTTCTGGAAAGCAACTCGATCATTAAAGTTACCAAGGCGGTTTGCCACACCCAATGTGCTTTCAAACACTGCTTTTTTTTTCTGCAGTCCAAAGCAGCTAACCAAAACAGAAACCCCAAATCCTTAACCTCCTCTCACCTGACAGCCACAGCCCAGCTCCACTGCTACTGACATCATTGAAGCCATGCTACAAGTTATGTGGTAAGACTATACCTTTCTTAAAGGGACACTCACATGGTACTATACATATAACCTTTTCATATTTGTTTCGCAGTTATTCGTATCTTATAATTAAGTTACAAAGGATGAACCAAAAGAAAAGTCAGTACATGTAACAAGTAGGATTAGCAGGATTTAAGCAATATAATATTCATAACTCAGAGCTTGTGTTCTTTTTTACTTTTGTCCTTAACTCTGCAAAGAATGTTACATTTAAGTCCACAGCCCAGTTGCTATCCTTTTTTGTTGTTTATAGAATCATAGAATTTACAGTACAGAAGGAGGCCATTCGGTACATTGAGTTTGCACCGGCTCTTGGAAAGGTCACCCTGCAGAAACCCACGCCTCCACCCTATCCCCGTAACGCAGTAATCCCGGCTAACTTTTTGGGCACTAAAGGCAGTTTATCATGGCCGATCCACTTAACCTCAACATCAATGGACTGTGGGAGGAAATCGGGGTACCCGGAGGAAACCCACGCAGACACGGGGAGAAGGTACAGATCCGCACAGACAGTAACCCAAGTCGGGAATCGATCCTGGGACCCTGGAGCTGTGAAGCAACTGTGCTAACCACTGTGCTACTGTGCTGTCTTTCTGGGCATAATTCCAACTTTAAATTATTGGCATAATTCCATCTTTAAGCTCTTTTTTTGAACCCAAACATAGTCATTTCCCATTTCGAGGCAAGATCTTGTGATTTTCCCTGATCCCATTCTGAAAGGGACTTAATAAATTCTCTTTGAGCAACATCAGCCAGTTTTCTTTGCAATACTTTTAGTCTTATACGCATTTCACAAACCACATGCTTCCCACTTCCCTGCTGGTTTGAAATGGTCTTTCGTGAACTGTCCACTTTCCTGGATAGCTGTTGCTGTCTCAACACTTAAAGCACTTGTCTGCGGTCATTGACTCTTCCAGACCGTTTTGTGGTTTCAGTCTTTTTCGTTGACAAATAACAAAGAACAAAGAAAAGTATAGCACAGGAACAGGCCCTTCGGCCCATGCTGCCCATCTAAATTAAAATCTTCTACACTTCCTGGGTCCGTATCCCTCTATTCCCATCCTATTCATGTATTTGTCAAGATGCCCCTTAAATGTCACTATCGTCCCTGCTTCCACCACCTCCTCTGGCAGCGAGTTCCAGGCACCCACTATCCTCTGTGTAAAAAACTTGCCTCGTACATCTCCTCTAAACCTTGCCCCTCCCACTTTACACCTATGCCCCTTAGTAATTGACCCCTCTATCCTGGGAAAAAACCTCTGACTGTCCACTCTGTCTATGCCTTTCATAATTTTGTAGACCTCTATCAGGCCGCCCCTCAACCTCCGTCGTTCCAGTGAGAACAAACTGAGTTTATTCAACCGCTCCTCATAGCTAATGCCCTCCCAAGCAGGCAACATCCTGGTAAATCTCTTCTGCACCCTCTCTAAAGCCTCCACATCCTTTTGGTAATGTGGCAACCAGAATTGAACACTATACTCCAAGTGTGGCCTAACTAAGGTTCTATACAGCTGCATCATGACTTGCCAATTCTTACACTCAATGCCCCGGCCAATGAAGGCAAGCATGCCGTATGGTCGCCACATTACCAGAAGGATGTGGATGCCTTGGAGAGGGTGCAGAGGAGGTTCACCAGGATGTTGCCTGGTATGGAGGGTGCTAGTTATGAAGAAAGGTTGAGTAGATTAGGATTGTTTTCGTTGGAAAGACGGAGGTTGAGGGGGGACCTGATTGAGGTCTACAAAATTATGAGAGGTATGGACAGGGTGGATAGCAACAAGCTTTTTCCAAGAGTGGGGGTGTCAGTTACAAGGGTTCACGATTTCAAGGTGAGAGGGGGAAAGTTTAAGGGAGATGTGCGTGGAAAGTTTTTTACGCAGAGGGTGGTGGGTGCCTGGAACGCCTTACCAGCGGAGGTCGTAGAGGCGGGCATGATAGCATCATTTAAGAAGCATCTAGACAGGTATATGAATGGGCGGGAACAGAGGGAAGTAGACCTTGGAAAATAGGAACCAGGTTTAGATAAAGGATCTGGATCGGTGCAGGCTGGGAGGGCCGAAGGGCCTGTTCCTGTGCTGTAATTTTCTTTGTTCTTTGTTCTTTGTATGCCTTCTTGACTACCTTCTCCACCTATGTTGCCCCTTTCAGTGACCCTTTCAGTGAAAATCTTAATTTTCAATTCTGCAGGCATTTTTGTTGCTTCTGTCTTGTCAATCACTGATACAGCAGTATTGTCATTTGAATCAGCTCTCCACTCAACAGAATATTAATTGGGCAAGGGGATTTTATTCACAGGAATAATTTGGGAATAATGACATTGCATTCCAGGTTGTAGAAAAACTGCCAGTTTTATCTTTGCCAATGTAAAGTCTACAGTTTCAAGAGGTAATTTTGGAACAATTCCATACAAAGCCCATCCATCATCAGAGCACAACCTATATTTACTTTGTGCAATGGTGAGTCATGCATTTTCTCTCGTTATCTGTATTGATACTTCCCAGTTGAATGAACTTTCTGAAGGAAGGTCCAAATCCTTTGCTAACAATAAGCTCTAAACTGAACCTGTATCGCTAAGGATAACAATTTTTTCTGGCCCTTCCAATACAGGGGCTGGTTTAGCACACTGGGCTAAACAGCTGGCTTATAATGCAGAACAAGGCCAGCAGAGCGTGTTCAGTTCCTGTACCAGCCTCTCCGAACAGGCGCCAGAATGCGGCGACTAGGGGCTTTTCACAGTAACTTCATTGAAGCCTACTTGTGACAATAAGCGATTATTATTATTATATGGACCCCTTGTAATCTTTTCCAGTTTTATCTACTCCTATTGTAAAAACTTTAGTAGCACTGGGTTTCTCACATGTTTCACTTTCTTCCTCTGTCACTTGCACCAATGCCACTGTTTTAACATCTGTTCCCTTTATTGATATTATCTTGAGACTCCTTAAGCATTCATTAAGCGGTTTATTCACATTACTTTTACCCTCTGCACTGTTATTTTGACTGGAACATTTTCTGCCTCTTCCATAAAACTGGACTCTTTCCTGTTTCTCCAGCTTCCCTGTGGGTTTGCACATGGAGAACTACTGCCCTTAGCTGCCTGTATGATATGTCATACCCATCTGCCAGAACCACTGCTTCCAGTTCCTTCGAAGCCTTCCAGGTGTGAGCTATTCGCAATTGGGATGCTACTTTAAAATTCTTCCAGTATCATGACCTCCCTCGCGTTTTCAAAATTTTGTTCCAACTTATATCAAAACCACTGGTCCCACACTATTTATTTTTCCTTAGAAAATTCTGCAAATGTTTCATTTGTTTTATTCCCTTTGAAATCTTTATCTTTAACTGATATGCTTCAGGGACATGTTTCTAAGCATTAAGCACTGCAATTTTAACAACCTCATGATCTGAAGGTTGTTCTTCCAAAAGGCTACAATCACATTCACAGCCTTCCTGACAAAAGACCAATTCACAAGCACATTTTCTGCTCTTTGGCCAAGCCAAGCAGAACACTACTGCTCCAAAGGGGTACCTCTGCCCCAGCAGCCTGCAGCACGGAGTTGCCAACCTTCTTGGATCTTCAGGGCTTCTTCTGAACTCTCTTCAATTCAACTAAATGGGAACAAAGTTCCATAGCAAGTGCGTTTAGCCTCGTGTTTCCTGGCGCTCGCAACACCAAGAAACGCATGGCTAATCAATGTGACTCGTGTTGTATAAGGGGCCTCAGAGGGCCAGTGCCATCTGGGCACATTAACAGTGTTCACCCGAGACCACTTCACAATGTATGCTGCCCGCAGCCCTTTTCTTCGATCGGATCTTGTTTTCCTGATCCTTTCCTTTAACTGACTTAACTGGGACCAGTTTCTGTACCCGTCTTTGTCTATTACCTGGGACAGTTCTTGGGACCTCTCTCTTGTCCCTCTCTCTGGGACACTGCTAGTCATGGTGCTCTGCACCTGGTCACTTGGCCCTAGTTTTCATGCCAACCTGGGGGCCAGTCCTGGGTCTGAAGAAGATAAAGGTGACAAACTGCTCAAGTGAAGCCCGGTCCCGGCCTGTGCTTTGCAGGAAATCTGAGGCTTGTTGGGAACGAAAGCTCCCAACCTTTGAGGTCCACAAGGTAAGCTTACATTTTAAAACAAGGGCTGCAGTGCACATTGGAACGTGATGCTGCTTCCGTTGCCTCCTGCTGTGAGCACGATCCAAGTAGAACAGTTGTTTTGCAAATCTAGTGTCAGGCAGATGTCATCCAGCTAAGGCCAGCCTTGTAAATATTTGTGTTAGAATCACACAAAGCTGAAAGGCCGTTTTTAGCCCACCGAGCCTGTATAGATTCTGTGAAAGTGAGTCTCATTCTTTCCTCATGAATGTTTCCTTTTCATGGAATACCCAGTTCCCTTTTGAAAGTTAATATTGGATGAAGTGTCTCATGATGTTCAGCAGGAATCGGTTTGGTTCACAGCCTGTTCTCAAAATGTGAATTCGGCTCATAACCCAAAATCCAGATTTGTATCATAATCTGGAGGGAATGTTTCATCATGTTAATCAGGAAGGTAGAGGAATAGGATTGAAGATTATTTAAGGAGGTCTGCGAACACACTTCTATCCACCACAGCAGTTACAATTAGCTTCTCCCAGTTACGGAATCCAGCCAGTTGAAAGATTTATCTTAATTTGGATTATTTTAAATTTGAAGAAATGTCACAACTAACTGTGAAAAGATAATCTGCTCTGATTAGATTTAGTTCCATTGAAAGACCAGAACTCCTAATTTAGTTCTGAGAAGGGAAAAAAGTTAGAGCACATGACCAAAAGCAATACAATTATCCTAACAGTATATCTGTGAGCTTCGAAGTGCTCCCATCCAAGTTAGTTTCTCTGCTTGTCCCTTCATCGTGTTGAGTCACATCAGTCCATGATGCCACGTGGTGCCTTGTAGGCATGCAAGTCGATGGTTCTCTGTGGTCCCTGCTTAAAGCAGTGTCCACTGTCCTAGCCAAGTGCCCAATTTTCCATATGCAAGCTTAGGGATAGCATTCAGGCTGTCCAGCTGCAAGGGCCATCAGAACCATGTCCAAACCTGCCCTTCTCTATTGTCAACACTTGCCAGCAGGCAATCAGGAATGTTTCAGCTGTGGCTGATTTCCCTGCACCCACCAGCTAATTAATTCTGAGGTCACTTACAATATCAAATCATGGCTGAGGAGGGCAGTTATTTAATTGGGACCTTGGATTTGAAGAGTTGGATTGGATTGGATTGGATTTGTTTATAGTCACGTGTACCGAGGTACAGTGAAAAGTATTTTTCTGCAAGCAGCTCAACAGATCATTCAGTACATGGAAGAAAAGGGAATTAAACAAAATTCAAGAAAATACATGAGAATACATAATAGGGCAACACAAGATATACAATGTAACTACATAGGCATTGGCATCGGTTGAAGCATACAGGGTGTAGTGTTAATGAGGTCAGTCAATAATAGGGTCATTTAGGAGTCTGGTGACAGTGGGGAAGAAGCTGTTTTTGAGTCTGTTTGTGCATGCAAAGTGAGTAAGCCGGGTGGGAGGGATCCTTGATTATGCTGCCCGCTTTCCCCCGGCAGCGGGAGGTGTAGATAGAGTCCATGGATGGGAGGCAGGTTCGTGTGATGGACCGGGCGGTATTCACGACTCTCTGAAGTTCCTCGCGGTCCTGGGCCGAGCAGTTGCCATACCAGGCTGTGATGCAGCCGATAGGATCCTTTCTGTATCTGTAAAAGTTGGTAAGGGTTAATGTGGACATGCCGAATTTCCTTAGTTTCCTGAGGAAGTAGAGGCGCTGTTGTGCTTTCTTGGTGATAGCGTTGACGTGAGTGGACCAGGACAGGTTTTTGGTGATGTGCACCCCTAGGAATTTGAAACTGCTAACCATCTCCACCTCGGCCCTGTTGATGCTGATAGGGGTGTGTACAGTACTTTGCTTCCTGAAGTCGATGATCAGCTCTTTAGTTTTGCTGGCATTGAGGGAGAGATTGTTGTCGTTACACCACTCCACTAGGTTCTCTATCTCCCTCCTGTATTTGGTCGTATCGTCAGCAAACTTGTAGATTGAGTTGGAACCAAGTTTTTCCACGCAGTCGTGTGTGTACAGGGAGTAGAGTAGGGGGCTACGTACGCAGCCTTACGGGGCACCGGTATTGAGGACTATTGTGGAGGAGGTGTTGGTGTTCATTCTTACTGATTGTGGTCTGTTGGTCAGAAAGTCAAGGATCCAGTTGCAGAGTGGAGAGCCAAGTCCTAGGTTTTGGAGCTTTGATATGAGCTTGGCTGGGATTATGGTGTTGAAGGTGGAGCTGTAGTCAATAAATAGGAGTCTGATGTAGGAGTCCTTGTTTTCGAGATGCTCTAGGGATGAGTGTAGGGCCAGGGAAATGGCGTCTGATGTGGACCGGTTGCGACGGCATGCGAATTGAAGTGTGTCAAGGCGTTCCGGGAGTATGGAGGTGATGCGCTTCATGATCAGCCTCTCGAAGCACTTCATTACAACTGACGTCAGGGCCACCGGGCGGTAGTCATTGAGGCATGTTGCCTGGTTCTTCTTTGGTACCGGTATGATGGTGGTCTTCTTGAAGCAGGTGGGGACCTCGGAGTGGAGTAGGGATAGGTTAAAGATGTCTGTGAATACCTCTGCCAGCTGGTATGCGCAGGCTCTGAGTGCACGATCTGGGATCCCGTTCGGGTCCGTCGCCTTCCGTGGGTTCACTTTCAGGAAGGCCGATCTGACTTCGGAAACTGTGATGGTGGGTGTGGATGAATTATGGGCTGCTGGGGCACTCGACAGCGAATTGTTGGTTACATGCTCAAACCGAGCATAGAATACATTAAGTTCATCGGGGAGGGGTGCGCTGCTGCCAGAGATACTGCTCGGCTTCGCTTTGTAGCCCGCTATGTTGTTTAGTCCTTGCCACAACCGCCGAGAGTCTGCTGTGACTCTAGCTTAGTTTGATATTCTCTCTTGGCATCTCGGATGGCTTTGCGGAGGTTGTACCTGGATTTCTTGTATAGGACAGGGTCGTCTGCCTTGAACGCCTCAGATCTGTCCTTCAGTAGGGAGTCAATCTCGCGGTTGAGCCATGGTTTCCGGTTGGGGAACGTACGTACTGCTTTCTTTGGCACGCAGTCGTCCACACATTTGCTGATGAAGTCTGTGACGGTGGTGGCATACTCATTTAAGTTAGTCGCTGAGTTCTTACATATGGACCAGTCCACTGTCTCTAAGCAGTCATGTAAGAGCTCTTCTGTCTCCTCGGACCAGCACTGCACAACCTTCTTAGCTGGATTCTCCCGCTTTAGTTTCTGCTTGTAAGCCGGGAGAAGGAGCACACAGTCTTATGGTCTGATTTCCCAAAATGCAGTCGGGGGATGGAACGGTAGGCGCCCTTGATTTTTGAGTAGCAGTGGTCAAGAGTGTTGTCGCCCCTGGTGGGACAGGAGATGTGCTGGTGGAATTTTGGCAGTACACTCTTGAGTTTGGCTTTGTTGAAGTCTCCAGCCACAATGAACAAGGCCTCCGGGTGTTCTGTTTCATAGTTGTTTATGACTGTGTACAGTTCATCCAGCGCCTTCCTCACTTCTGCCTGGGGTGGGATGTAGACCGCTGTGATAATGGCTGAAGTGAACTCACGTGGAAGATAGTATGGGTGGCACTTTACGGTCAAATATTCCAGGTCTGGGGAGCAGTAGGTCGCCAAGATCACCACATCCAAGCACCAGGAGGAGTTGATGAGGAGACAAACCCCTCCACCCTTCGCTTTGCCTGAAGATGCCGTGCGGACCGCCCGGTGAATAGAGAAGCCTTCAGGTTGTATGGCACAGTCCGGTGAGGCGGGGGTGAGCCATGTCTCTGTGAAACAGAGTTATATATTGCATAAGGTTTACACCACAAAAACAGGCCATTTGGCCCAACTAGTTTATGCCGATGTTTGTGTTCTGTACCAACCTCCTCTCAGCTCACTTCATCTCATCCAATCAATATAACCTTTAATATTTTCTCCCTCTAGCTTCTCCTTAAATGAGTATATGATATTCACCTCGCGAGTCTCTGCATAAAGAAGTTTCACTTGAATTTGTTACTGTGCTTATTGAATAATCAATAATACTAAATTATTAATTTCACATAATGAGTGGGTGATGAGGTAAAATAAATGGTGAAATTTTTCAGTATGGACTCAGGCTTGGCAACCAGATGGTTCTCTCTGAAACATGCCCAGAAGCTGATTATTAGTTTTGGAATATGCTGACTTGTAGTTTCTATAAATGAGAGCAATTACAATGTGCTTGAGTTCGATGTTGTGTTTTAAAGGGAGATATGTGGAACAGTTACTCAGATTCTAGACATAGGGAAGGAACAGAGCGGTTCTGAAACAGACTGGAGAATAGCCAATGTTGTTCCTTTGTTTAAGAAAGGTAGCAAGGATAATCCAGGAAACTACAGCCGGTGCGCCTTACATCAGTGGTAGGGAAATTACTGGAGAGAATTCTTCGCGACAGGATCTACTCCCATTTGGAAGCAAGTGGACGTATTAGCGAGAGGCAGCGCGGTTTTGTGAAGTGGAGGTTGTGTCTCACTGACTTGATAGAGTTTTTTGAGGAAGTCACAAAGATGATTGATGCAGATAGGGCAGTGGATGTTGTCTATATAGACTTCAGTAAGGCCTTTGACAAGGTCCCTCATGGTAGACTGGTACAAAAGGTGAAGTCCCACGGGATCAGAGGTGAGCTGGTAAGATGGATACAGAACTCGCTAGGACATAGAAGGTAGAGAGCAGCAATGCAAGGGTGCTTTTCTGATTGGAAGGCTGTGACTAGTGGTGTTCCGCAGGGATTAGTGCTGGGACCTTTGCTGTTCGTAGTATATATAAATGATTTGGAGGAAAATGTAACTGGTCTTATTAGTAAGTTTGTGGACGACACAAAGGTTGGTGGAATTGCGGAAAGTGATGAGGACTGTCAGAGGACACAGCAGGATTTAGATTGTTTGGAGATTTGGGCAGAGAGATGGCAGATGGAGTTTAATCCAGACAAATGTGAGGTAATGCATTTTTGAAGGTCTAATACAGATAGGGAATATACAGTGAATGGTAGAACCTTCAAGAGTATTGACAGTCAGAGAGATCTAGGTGTACATGTCCACAGGTCACTGAAAGGGGCAACACAGGTGGAGAAGGTGCCTGGAACTCGCTGCCGGAGGAGGTGGTGGAAGCAGGGACGATAGTGATGTTTAAGGGCCATCTTGACAAATACATGAATAGGATGGAAATAGATGGATACGGACCCCAGAAGTGTTGAAGATTTTAGTTTAGATGGGCAGCATGGTCGGCGCAGGCTGGATGGCCGAAAGGCCTGTTCCTGTGCTGTACTTTTCTTTGTTCTTTGGAGCAACATCTGAACAGAGGGACTTAATTGGGACCTTGGAGACGGTGGGGATTCGGAGAATCATAGAATATACAGTGCAGAAGGAGACCATCGAGCCTGCACCAGCCCTTGGAAAGTGCACTCCATTTAAGCGAGAAGAGGGAGAAGGACCTCATATATAAAATCAATATATATAAACAACTGAGGAATATAGATAATAAGAGTTAAGTTACAGCTACGGGAGCTGACCTGTGAGGGAGCGGTGGCATGGAGAAGACCACTCCCGCCACTTGGCAGCACCAGAAGAGTTGACATCAATTTCTGAAAAGTGACAGAGGACAGAGCTGACTGGTAAGTAGTGGGTAAGTTGTTTTCCCACTTGCAAACTACTGTAAGGTAAGAGTTCTAGCTTAAAAAACAACTTAAATAAATTTCTACAAGGTATAAATTTAAAGTAAAAGTGTATTAACTAAAGTTATGGCACGGGAGCTCAGTCCTGTATGTTCCACCGCCTACAGCGTGCGGGAATTTGTAGACGCTCCTTGCAATCTGGATGACCCTGTGTGCGGGAAGTGCCGCCGGTTTGACCAAGTTGAGATCCGGGTTTTGGAGCTTTAAGCATCGGCTGGAAGCACGGTGGTGCATTTGAGACACTGAGAGCTTTGTGGATAGCTCGTCTTCGCACATGGTCACCCCGCAGCTTAAGGAAGCGCTCTCAGGGAATAGGCGACCACCAGTCAGAGGAAGGGAGGCAGGCCAAGATTCAGGAAAACCCCAGAGTGCATCTCACTCAAGAACAGTTTTTCTATGTCCTTTGAGGAGTGCAGCCAGAGCCATGTTCACAGCACTGTGGGTGGCTCAGCTGCAAAAAAGGGGACGTGTAACAGTGGAAGAGACATGGTGGTAGGAGACATGATAGTCATGAGTGCAGATAGGCATTTCTGTGGCTGCAGATGCCACTTCAAGGTGGTGTGTTTCCACCCTGGTGCCAGAGTCAAGGATGTCTGGGCATTCTGAAGGGGGAAGGTGAACAGTCAGAGGTCGTGGCTCGTATTAGTACCAACAACACAGGTAGAAAGACGGTTAAGGTCCTGCAACAAGAATTTGGGGAGCGAGGTAACAGATTAAAGAGCAGAACCTCAAAGTTTGTAATCTCTGGATTACTCACAGTGCCACATGCTAGTGAGTATAGGAATAGAAGGATAGAGCAGATCAATTTGGATCCAAGGAAATTTGGTAAATTGGATCCAAAATTGGCTGAGTGGCAGGAAGCAGAGGGTGATAGCCGAGGTGTATTTTTCTGATTGGAAGCCTGCGTCCAGTGGTGTTATGCAGGGATCAGTATTGGGGCCCTTGCGGTTTGTGGTTTATATAAATGATTTATATATGAATATAGAGGGTTGATCAGTAAATTTGCGGATAATATGAAAATTGGTGGGATGGTAAATAATGAGGAGGATAGACTTAGATTACAGGAGTATATAGACGGGCTGGTCAGATGGGCTGATTAGTGGCAAATTGAATTCAATCCGGATAAGTGTGAGGTGATGCACTTGGGAAGACAAACAAGGGAAGGGAATACGTGATAAATGGCAGGACCCTGGGAAACACCGAGGATCAGAGGGACCTTGGTTTGCATGTACACCGGTCCCTTAAGGTAGCAGAGCAGGTGGATACAGTGGTTCAGGCAGCAAAGGTAGACTTGCTCTTATTAGCCAAGGCATAGAGCACGGAGGTAATGCGGAAACTACAGTAGATGTTGGCTAGGCCACAGCTAGTGGAGTTCTGAAATCCACATTATAGGAGGGATATGATAGCACTGGAAAGGGTGCAAAGGAGATTTACCAGGATGTTGCCTGGGCTGGAGAGTTTTAGTTGTGAAGAGAGAGTGGATAGACTTGGATTATTTTCCTTGGAGCAGAGGAGACAGAGCGGGGGACATGATTGAGATGTATAAAATTATGAGGAGCATAGATAAGAGTAGACAGGAATAATATTTTTCTCTTGGTAGAGGGATTAATGACCAGAAGACAAAGATTTGAGGTAAGGGGTAGGAGGTTAGAGGGGATGGTGAGGAAAAACATTTTACCCAGAGGGTGGTGGAAGTTTGGAACTTGCTGCCTGAAAGGGTGGTGGAGACAGAGATCATCATAACATTTAAGAAGTAATGACATGTTTACTTGCAATCCCAATGGTATGAGCCAAGTGCTGGGAAATGGGATTAGAATAGTTAGGTGGTTGTTTTTATCGGCGCAGACTTGATGGGCCGAATGGCTTTTTCTGTGCTGTATGCCTATGACTAATGCATGACTAAAGAGATGATGTAGGAGCGAGGGTTTTAGTTTCCTGGATCACTGAGTCTGTTTCTGGGAGGTAGGACCTGTACAAGTTGGATGGGTTGCAACTTAACCGGAATGGGACTAACATCCTTGTGGGGAGTTTTGCTAGTGCTGTGGGGACCGGGGAGAGGGGGAGGGGATATGGAGTGGAGGTAGAGTAGGGGGTGATGCACAGCCAAATATAGAAGAAATACCAAGTCAGTCTGGAAGGCAGGGTGATTATAGATGAGCTAAGGCAGAATGGCAAGGCCAGATTTAAAAAAAAACATTCATTGAAGGGATGCGGGCATCGCTGGTTTGGCAAGCATTTATTGCCCATCCCTAGTTGCTCTTCAGAAGGTGGTGGTGAGTTGCCTTCTTGAACCGATGCAGTCCTTGAGGTGTAGGTAGACCCACTGTGCTGTTAGGGTGGGAGTTCCAGGATGTTGCCCCAGTGACTGAAGGAGCGGGCATATATTTCCAAGTCAGGGTTGTTAGTGACTTGGAGAGGAACCTCCAGGTGGTGGGGTTTACAGGTATCTACTGCTCTTGTCCTTCTAGATGGTAGTGGTTGTGTGTTTGGGGTTGTTTAAGGATCTTGATGAGTTAATACAGTGCGTCTTTCATAGAATTTATTTTTCATAGAATTTACAGGGCAGAAGGAGGCCATTCGGCCCATCGAGTCTGCACCGGCTCCTGGAAAGAGCACCCTACCCAAGGCTAACACCTCCACCCTATCCCCATAACCCAGTAACCCCACCCAACACTAAGGGCAATTTTGGACACTAAGGGCACTTTATCATGGCCAATCCACCTAACCTGCACATCTTTGGACTGTGGGAGGAAACTGGAGCACCCGGAGGAAACCCACGCACACACGGGGAGGATGTGCAGACTCCACACAGACAGTGACTCAAGCTGGAATCGAACCTGGGACCCTGGAGCTGTGAAGCGATTGTGCTAGCCACAATGCTACCGTGCTGCCCTGTCTTGTAGAAGACACACACGGCTGCCACTGTTTATTGGTGATGGAGCATTTGAATGTTTGTGAAAGGAGGAGCAATCAAGCGGGCTGCTTTGTCTTGGATGGTGTTGAGTGTTGTTAGAACTGCACTCATCCAGGCAAGTGGACAATATTCCATTACACTCCTTGCATTTATTTTAATGCAAGGAACTTTGCAAGTAAAACAGAGTTGAAGGTGTTGATTAACACATGGGAATATGATATTATTGGTACCACAGAAACATGGTTGAGGGAAGGGCAGTGCAATATTCGGGGGTATGGAGTCTTCAGGCGAGATCAGGTCTGGGGGGCGATAAGGAGTGTAAAAGTGGAGGTAGTGTCGTAATATCGATCAAGGATCAAATATTGCAATGAGAAGGGATGATATCTTAGAAGGTTCCTCAAATTAGGGCATATGGGTAGAATTTAGAAACAAATAATAATCTTTATTGTCACAAGTAGGCTTACATTAACACTGAAATTAAGTTACTGTGAAAATTCCCTGGGCGCCTGTTCGGGTACACTGAGGGGAATTCAGAATGTCCAATTCACCTAACAAGCACGTCTTTCGGGACTTGTTGGAGGAAACCAGAGCACTGGGAGAACGTGCAGACTCCGCACAGACAGTGACCCAAGCCGGGAATCGAACCCGGATCCATGGCGCTGTGAAGCAACAGTGCCAACCACTGTTCTACCATGGCACCCTAAAAGGAGCAACACATTGCTAGAAGTGTACTTTAGGCTCCCAAACAGTCAGAGAGATAGAAGGGTAGATATGTAGGCAAATCTCAGCGAAATGAAAAAATAATATGGTAATAGGGGATTTCAACTTCCCAAAATTAACTGGGGTAGTCAAATTGTGAAAGCTTAGAGGGAAAGGAATCCTTAAAATACATCCAGGAGAGCTTTTGATGCCAGTACATACAAAGTCCCACAAGAGAGGGGGCGGTATTGGACCTAGTTTTGGGGAATGAAGCCGGACAAGTGGTAGAAGTGTCAGTGGGGGAGCATTTTGGTGACAGTGACCATAACGCATTTAAGGTAGTTATGGAAAGGGACAAAGATGGATCGGAAATAATGGTTCTGAATTGGGGGAAGGCCAATTTTAATAGGATAAAACAGCATCTGGCCAAAGTCAACTGGTTGCAGCTGTTGATAGGGAAATATACATTAGAACAATGGGATTCATTAAAAAAGGTAATCGAGAAAGTACAGGGCCAACATGTTCCTGTAACGGTGAAAGGTGGGAGCACCAAGTCCAGAGAACTCCAGATGTCAAGCAAAATCAAAGAGTGGATAAGGAAAGAAAGGGAGGCTCATGGCAGATACCGAGGGCTCAAGACAGTGGAAGCCCTGTATAGAAAGTGCAGGGGGTTACTTGAAGAAATCAGGAGAGTGGAGAGGCGGCATGAAAAAACACTGGTGAGTAAAGTAAAGGAAGATCCAAAGGTGTTTTATAAGTATAGTGACGGCAAGAGGATGATCAGGGAAAGAATAGGGCCCATTGGGGACCAACGTGGCAAAATGTGTGGAGCGGGAAGACATAGCTGAGGTTTTAAATTAGGTTTTTGCATCCGTGTTCATCATGGGCAATGTAGGTAGAGAAATCAGGGAGGAGGACTGAGATGTACTTGAACAAATTAACATTGAGAGGGAGGAGGAATGAGTGGTTTTAGCAGGGTTAAAAATGGATAAGTCACCAGGCCCAGATGGGATGTATCCCAGGTTGCTGTGGGAGGTAAGGGAGGAGAATGCAGAGGCTCTGATTCTAATTTTCAAATCTTCTCTGGTCACAGGAGAGGTGCCAGAGGACTGGAGGACAGCTAATGTGGTACCACTATTCAAAAGGGAAGTAGGGAAAAAACAGGAAAATGTAGGCTAGTGACTTTCACATCAGTGGTAAGGGAACTATTGGCAAACATTCTGAGGAACAGAATTAATCAACACTTGGGGAGGCAAGGATTAATGAAGGATAGTCAGCATGGCTTTGTCAAAGGGAGATCATGCCTTAAAAATTTGATTGAATTTTTCGAGGCGGTGACTAGGTATGTAGATGAGAGTAGTGTAGTTGATGTAGTCTACCTGGCCTTCAGTAAGGTCTCGCATGGGAGACTGGTCCAGAAGGTAACAGCCCATGGGATCAAGGGCAATTAGGCAAATTGAATACAAAATTGGCTTAGTGCCAGGAGGCAGAGGGTGATGGTCGAAGGTTGTTTTTGTGACTGGAAACCTGTGTTCAGTGGTGTTCTGCAGGGATTGGTGCTGGGTCCCTTGCTGTTTGTAGTGTACATTGATGATCTGGATTTGAATGTGGGTGGTATGATCAGTAAGTTTGCAGATAACACAAAAATTGATGGTATAGTAAATAGTGAGGAGGAATGCCTTAGATTATGGGATTCTGTAGATGGGCTGGTTAGCTGGGCAAAACAGTGGTGAATGGAATTTAACCCTGAAAAGTGTTTTGGGGGACTAACAAATAATACAATAATCTGTAGGACTCTTGGAAACACAGAGGATCAGTGGGACCTTGGTGTGTATGTCCAGAGATCCTTGAAGACAGCAGGACAGGGAGTTCATATGTTTAGGAAGGCATATAAGATACTTGCCTTTATTAGCTGAGGCATAGAATGTAAGAGCAGGGAGGTAATGATGGAACTGTATACATCGCTGGTTAGGGCACAGCTGGAGTAGTGTGTGCAGTTCTGGTGGCCACACCATAGGAAGGATGTGATTACACTGGAGAGGGTGCAGATTCACCTGGATGGTGCCTGGGCTGGAGCGTTTCAGCTATCAGGAGAGACTGGATTGGCTAGGGTTGTTTTCCTGGGAGCAGAGAAGGCTTGTGAGGGGGTGGGGGGGGGGGGGGGGGGGGGGGGGGGGAAATGATTGAAGTGCATAAAAGCATAGATGGGGTGGATAGGAAGAAACCTTTCCTCTTAGCAGAAGGATCAATAACCAGGGTGCATAGATTTAAGGTAAGGGCAGAAGGTTTGGAGGGGATGTGAGGAAAAACATTTTCACCAGAGGGTGGTGGGAATCTGGAAGTCATTGCCTGAAAGGGTGGTAGTGGCTGGAGTCCTCAACATTTAACAAGTATTTAAATGAGCACTTAAAATGCCGCCCCAACAGCCCAGAACACACCCATACCCACTATTACAGTCTCAGAGATATAGGAACAGCTTCTTCCCCACAGCTACTTATTGAAAGTGAACCCGCGCAAAACGACGGGCCCTGACAGGGTCACTGGGCATGCACTCAAATCCTGTGCAGACCTGCTGCCGAATGTATTGGCAGAGATCTTCAACACCTCACTTCTCCGCTCCGTGGTCCCCACCTCCTTCAAGAAGACCACCATAATATCAGTACCAAAGAAGAACAAGGTAGCTTGCCTCAATGTCTACCGACCGGTGGCCCTGATGTCTGTTATCATGAAATGTTTAGAGCGGCTAGTTATGAGATGGATCAACGCCAGCCTCCCAGACAGCCTCGATCCATTGCAGTTCGCCTATCGTTGCAATCTGTCCACAGCAGGTGCTATCTCCCTGGCCCTACAATCAACACTCGAATCCCTGGACAACAAGGACACCTGTGTCAGACTGCTGTTCATAGACTACACCATTATCCCGACAAGACTAATAACCAAACTCCACAACCTTGGACTTGACCCCTCCATGTGCAGCTGGATCCTTGACTTCCTCACCAACAGACCACAATCTGTCAGGATAGGTAACAGCACCTCCTCCACATTAGTCATAAACACCGGGGCCTCGCAAGGATGTGTCCGTACTATGTCCTCTACTGTACTTCCTATACATGCACACGACTGTGTTTCAAAACTGAACTCCAATTCGATCTATAAGTTTGTGGATGATATGACTGTGGTGGGTCGTATATCAAACGACGACGACTCAGACTACAGAAGGGAGATAGATCAATTGGTTGCATGGCGTATCGAAAACAACCTCTCTCTAAATGTCGGCAAGATCAAGGAACTGATCATTGACTTCAGGAAGCATAAAACGACCCCTCCCCCCCCCCCCCTCCCCCCCCCCCCCCCCCCCCCCCCCCACCACATTAATGGCTCCGAAGTGGAGATGGTCGATAGCTTTAAGTTGCTGGGTAACCATCACCAACTGTCTGTCCTGGTCCACTCACGTTGATGTAACCGTCAAGAAAGCCCAACAACATCTCTACTTCCTACAGAAGCTAAAGAAATTCGACATAGAACAGTACAGCCCAGAACAGGCCCTTCGGCCCTCGATGTTGTGCCGAGCAATGATCACTCTACTCAAGCCTAACGTATCCACCCTATACCAGTAACCCCCTCCCCCCCCCCCCATTAACGTTAACAGCATGTCTGCATCGATTCTCACAAACCTCTACAGATGTGCGATAGAGAGCATCCTATCCGGCAGCACGGTAGCATTGTGGATAGCACAACCGCTTCACAGCTCCAGGGTCCCAGGTTCGATTCCGGCTTGGGTCACTGTCTGTGCGGAGTCTGCACATCCTCCCCGTGTGTGCGTGGGTTTTCTCCGGGTGCTCCGGTTTCCTCCCACAGTCCAAAGATGTGCCGGTTAGGTGGATTGGCCATGCTAAATTGCCCTTAGTGTCCAAAATTGCCCTTAGTGTTGGGTGGGGTTACTGGGTTATGGGGTTACTGGGTTATGGGGATAGGTGGAGGTGTTAACCTTGGGTAGGGTGCTCTTTCCAGGAGCCGGTGCAGACTCGATGGGCCGAATGGCCTCCTTCTGCACTGTAAATTCTATGTCTATGTCTACATCACAGCCTGGTATGGCACTGTTTGGCCCAAGATCGCAAGAAACTGCGGAGTGTGGTGAACTCATCCCAACGCATCACGCAAGCTTGCCATCCTCCCATTGATTCTGTCTACACCTTCCGCTGTCTCAGGAATGCAGTAAGCATTGTCAGAGACCCCTCCCACCCAGGCTTTGCCCTCTTCCAGAGGAGGAGGTACAAAAGTCTGAAGACCCGCACATCCAGATACAGGAACAGCTTCTTCCCCACAGCTACTAGACTCCTCAACGATTCTTCCTCGGACTGATCTGCTCCCTGTAAGAACACTGTTCATGATGCCCTATGCTGCTCTTGCTCATGTATTTGCTTTGTTTGGTAACCAGTCACCATTTGTCAGTGTGCTATTTGTCAATGTACTTTGTCGATTATTCTTTTTGTCTACTATGTACGTACTGTGTACATTCCCTTGGACGCAAAAAAATACTTTTCACTGTAGTTTGGTACATGTGACAATAAATCAATCAATCAAGCATACAAGGCTATGGACCAAGCTCTGGAAAATAGGATCAGAGTAGATGGCTGGCGTGGACACGATAGGGATTCTTTCTGTGCTGTACAAATTCTATGACTCTAAATTCAGTGCGATGTGAAAGAGACTGCACAATAAACTGGCTAAATGTTGATGGGTAAAATCTCAGAAGATCGGTGGGAGGTGCAATTTGTGATGCAGGACCAGTTGATATCCTGAAGGCGCAAAAGCTCTGCATGTTTGTCCTTTTCTTTGTTTTATTCGTCAATGGAAGTGGGTATTGTTGGCGAGGTAGTTTATTGCTCATCCCGATTTACCCTTGCTGAATGGCGTACTCGGCTATTTCAACGGGCAATTCAGAGTCAACCACTCTTGGTGAGGCTCAGGAGTCACATATCGGCCAGACTGGGTAAGGAGGACAGATTTCCTCCCCTGAAGCATAGTAAGAAAAAAGATGGGTTTTTCCGACAATCTGGTAGTTTCATGATCTTCATTACTGAGACAACCATTTTATTCTAGCTTTATTAATTAATTGTATTTAAATTATCTGTCATTGTGGAATTTTAACTCCTATCTCTGGAGAATGAAGGTCTCTGGATTTCTGTAATGCACACAAAAAATGCTGGAAAAACTCAGCCAATCTAGCAGAATCTTTGGCGAGAGAAACAGAGTTAATAGGCGCAATTTAATTAATTGGCTACCCTGTGGATCCAGGCGGAAGGGGTAAATCACGTGCGGTCTCCGAATTGGATTCCGCGCCAGGTCTGAAACTTTGTGCGTCAGTTGACTCACTCTGCCTACCGCAATCTAGACCTTGCGCCCGGTGGGCGAGATGCAGATCTGAATGTTTAAATTTTTAGATACCCGGACATCAGCTTCACCCAGCACCTGGGACGCACCAGCCGCGCCTGGGAGACCTCGGCATGGTTCCGTTTAATACTAGTTCACACAAATATGGACCAGTTGTAACGGCACGTGGGGTGGGCTGGGGTTGGGGGGGGGGGGTTGCGGCTGGGATGGCCTCCCAGGCCATTGGAGACCCCTGGGTGGGAGGGGACAGTGCAGGGTGGCAATCTGCCATTCCCTCTGGCACCTGAGCACCTTAGCACTGCCAGCCTGGCATCCTGAAAATTGCACCCAGGCATCCTAGCAGTGTCACCCTGTCGCTGCCAGTGTACCCAGGTGACAGTGCCAGTGTGCTTAGCTGCCAGGTTGGCACTGCCAGGGGTCAGGGTGGAGTTGGAGAGGGGCCTTGCCAGGTGGGGTGTTAGTGAGGGGGGAAGTGAATAAAGCGAAGGGGGGGGGGGGGGGGGGGGGGGGGTGGGGGGTGAGGTTCGGGGCTGCCGGACAAAATGGCTAAAGCACGCCCGCAGGAAATCCCTCGAAGTGCAGCCTCGGCGGAACGAATCTCCCCAGGTCAAGAAAAAGGCAAAGTGCTGCTGCCGCCGAGAAACACCCCAATAAACTATGAATGATGTGAGTATGTGTGGTGGGTGCGGGGGTGCTTGGAGTGGGAACTTGCAGGTGGTGGGTGTTCCCACGCCATCTGCTGCCCTTGTCCTTCTAGGGAGTAGAGCTGGTGGGTTTGCGTGGCACTTGTCGAGGGAGCCTTGGTGAGTCGCTGCAGTGTATCTTGTACACAGTACACATGGCTGCCGTTGTGCATCGGTGGGTGTATGATGAATGTAGGAATTTCAGATATATTGTATTATAAGTATTTGGTGAAGAGTTGAAGACCTAGGTTAGAGTGTGCCTGTCTGCTGAAATCATATTTTAAAAGGGCGGCACGTTGGCACAGTTGTTAGCACTGCTGCTCAGCGCCAGGGACCCAGGTTCAACTCCAGCCTTGGGTGACTGTTGTGGAGTTTGTACGTTCTCCCCGTGTTTATGTGAATTTCTTCTGGGTGCTCCGGTTTCCTCCCACAGTCCAAGGATCTGCGGGTTAGGTGGTTTGGCCATGCTAACAGGGTTAGGGTGGGTTGGACGTGGGAGTAGGCATGGGTAGAATGCTCATTCGAAGGGTAGGTGCAGTTTCAGTGGGCCAAATGGCCTCCTTCTGCACTGTAGGGATTCTATCATTCTAAACGTGCCGTTCAGTGAACTTTAACTTGAGTCCGCTGAATCGCACCCAATGTTTTGAGTCTAACATGACTCTTCTTTGGCTTCTTGCATACTAGACAGGGAACATTTGTGCTACTGTACCCTTCTTACCCTTCTTCATGGATGTCGAAAGCAGTAAGAGAAATTTTTTTTTTAAAAAGTCCCTGAAGGAAAAAAAATCGCACAGACCTTAGCAAATAGGAAAAATACAGAGCACATTGTAAGAGCTAAGAAAAGGGAGCATGAAAAGAAACTTGCATGGGATATCAGAATGAACACAATGAATGTAATTCTCCCGATGAAAAGATAAAATTATGTGTTTCTTATTGGCTCTTGCAACAAGATCCAGGCTCCAATCAACCTCTTTTAATGAGCCACATCCCCCACCCACCACGAGTATCATGCTGGGCTAGACTCCCCAGGTGTGTGATTCACTGCAATCTGGAATCAACTGTTTACAGCTGACAAGCGGGAGCACCATTAAAAACGCACTGGATGTTTGTCCAGCCAAGAAGATGGCCACCAGAGGAGCTGCCCAGCTTCCTGGATGCAGACCTTGAGCATTTGCTGGACACAGTGGAGGAGAAGAGGGCCACCCTATTTCCTAGGGTTGCCAGAGGACCAACAGCTACGTTAATGAATCGAGCCTGGGATGTGGTGGCACTGGCTGCAAGTGCCAGCAGCCTCACCAGGAGGACAAGCGTACAATGTCGTACGATGTTAGAGCTGCAAGGGTGAGTACCCACCTGCCTTCCCCTGGCATCACTCTTGTCTCTCACTCTTGGCATCACACCATGAACCCACTATCTACCATTTCACAGCCTTCTGACACCCGGCTTTCCAGCATCATTCTCAGAACTCCTCCGACATTCCCCAGCACAACCCCTCTCTGGCTAGATGACATGCCCACACATATCAGCTGCTATATACCCTCCCTACCCATCAGGTACCACTTCACAAAGTCCTCTTTGTGTCCCTGCAGGAGAAGATAGATGAGTGGGAGGAATGCCTGAGATAAGGGTCCTGACCCCAATGAGTAAAAGGTGATGGATATCTTGGAGGCGGCCCAGGAACAAGCAGTGGCAGGCAGCAAAGAAGTGAGAGTCCACTGCATCTTATCCAGATGCCCTGTCACCCACACCCTTGTCATTTCCAAATGCTGACCCCATGCCCTTTGTCTTCCAAGATTTCTATCAGATGAGGCTGGGCCATCCGGAGTTGCTGCCCCTGGACCAACCCCATAGACCACCACATTTGTAGCACGTTTCACCAACACCATCCCCCAGTACTGAGACACATACCTCAGTGAGACATGTTAGTGGACAGGCTGTTGGATCACGATCCGGCCAGTTAAGTTTAAGAAGCTGTAGGAGCACAGAGTTGGCATGGGTGAAGCCACACAGCTTTAGTCACACACCACACAGTTGCTGAAGCACATCAGGTGGAGGGAGGAACAAACTTCCAAGGGAGCGGGAAGTTGGAAGTTTGCTGGATCTTGGGGAAACAGCTGCTCCAAACCAGATGCCAACCCCTGGAAAAGGTACTTCCGTCACTTCTCAAGATGCAATTGCAGAGCCAGGCATTACAGGAGGGGGTGTTAGCGACATTTAACCAACTGCAAGGTCAATTAGATGAGTCTGGAAGCCTTCTGTCGCAGGTGGTTATGTCGGCATTGCATGGCACACAGGCCAACGCTGCAGGAGTGGTGTCCGTAGTGGAAAGCCTGGGGCAAGATGTCTCAGCCATGTCTGATGATGCCCAATGCTTGGCTCACTCGCTGATGCCAATGGCAGAGGCCAACGACAGCACGGTCCAGACACAGAAGGACATGTCCCAGACATAAATGGACACTGCTGCGGTACTCCGGAGCTTGGCCCAGTCACAGAAAACTGTGGTTGGGGGCTTTGGCATCATGGTTCACCAGAGCGATGGACATCGTGGAGGCGACACTTCAGCGAGCAGTGGCAGACAGCGAGGTTGGCCTGCACCAAATGGTGGGTCTCCAGGACTAGCAGAACCAGGTGTCTAGGAGGCTTCTAGAGATCATTCCATCCCATGGAGAAGCCCAGGGATCAGCGAGCACCCAGAGGGAGTAGGAAGGGCTTGAGCCATTCACAAGGCCTTCCACCAAGGAATCCTGAGAAGCTTTAGTCCTTCTGCATCAACTCCTCCTGACACCTATGCATCTCCTAGGCAGCTGCCAGGTCAGAGTGACACGGAGGCATCTGTGACACCTGAAAGTTAGCTGGGGCCCTCCAGGTCCGGCCCATCAGAGGGCCAAGGGCATCACAGGCCAGAGGACGTGGAATACAGCAGGCCACCTCCACTTCTGATGTGCATTCTCGGGAGACAACTCAAAGGAGCGTGAGGCGAAGTAAATTTTAAAAATTATACGAGCACAGAGTTGCTCCATCTGCTCCACCCTCTGTTAAACAATATAAAATCCATCATATTTCTCCTCTATCTTGAAGAGTCATATGGTCTCAATGTTAACTCTGTTTCTCTGCCTTCAGATGCTGCCAGTATCTCCAGCATCAGCATCAGCGTTCATCAAGATTGTGTCCCATTGTTGTGGATTCCCCACCAGAAGAAATATATATTTTCTGGTATAGTATCTACCCCATATCATTGTGGTCTTGGACAACTTACAGTTGTCGAGCCTGCTGTACTTTCCCCTGTCATTTTCGAGTGACGACTGGAACTATTTCTTTTTAAAACATTTTTAAAAATTATCCTTTTCACATTTTCTCCCAAATTTACACACACCAACAATAAAGAATAATCAGTAACAAATATGTCAATCCCCATATCAATAACAACGATCCCATCCGCCCACCAAACCCCAAACATTAGCCTGCATGTTCACACAAATAAATGATAAAAAGGAATTGGGGATCACCCATAGTCACCATTAACACACACAGCCCCCCTCCCTCCAACCATCCCACCCACACGCCCCAACTAATGTTCAATGTTACCCAGTTCTTGAAAGTGCATAATGAATAATGCCCATGAATTGTAGAACCCCTCTGTCTTTCCCCTCAGTTCAAACTTAACCTTCTCAAGAGTCAAGAATTCCAACAGGTCTCCCCCGCCACGCCAGGGCACAGGGTGGAGAGGCCGCTCTCCAACCTATCAGGATCCGCCTTCAGGCGATCAACGAGGCGAAGGCTACAACATCTGCCTCTGCACTCGTTTCCAACCCTGGCTGGTCCGACACCCCGAATATGGCCTCCCGGGGGCCTGGTCCAGTTTCACATGCACCACTTTAGAAATTACCCTAAAAACCTCCTTCCAGTAATCCTCTAGCTTTGGACAGGACCAAAACATATAAACGTGATTAGCGGGGCACCCCCCGCAACGTTCACATGCATCTTCTACTCCTTCAAAGAATCGACTCATCCTCGCCCTCGTGAGGTGTGCTCTGTATACCACCTTCAGCAATATCAGCCCCAACCTTGCGCACGAGGTGGAGTGGAGGCATTCACTCCCCGGAGCACCTCATACCAGAACCCCTCCTCCATATCCTCTCCCAACTCTTCCTCCCACTTTGCTTTGATCCCTTCCAGTGGTGCCTTCTCCTCATCCAAAATAGCTCCATAAACCGCTGACACTACCCCCTTCTCCAGTCCCCCTGTCGTCAGCACCTCCTTCAGCAATGTGGAGGCCGGGAAGCTCTCTATCTCTTTTCTGGCAAAATCTCGAACCTGCATATATCTAAACATTTCCCCCTGCTCCAGCCCACACTTCGCTTCCAACGCCTTCAATCCTGCAAACCGACCTCTAAAAAATAAATCTTTTCGTTTCTTAATCCTCTTCTCCTCCCATTTCCAAAAAATTCCATCCTACCTCACTGGCTCAAATCTGTGGTTTCCCCGAATTGGCATTTCCCTTGACCCTGCCCCCAACGCGAAGTGTTGGCAAAACTGCCTGCAAGTTCTCAATGAAGCTATTATTACCGGACTTCCTGAGTATTTCCCCGGGGCTATCGGGAGCGGCGCTGTTGCTAGTGCTTTCAATCCCGACCCCCTGCACATTCTGACCCACTAGGAATCAACCCCTATGACCCAGCTCCGCACCTTCTCCACATTCGCCACCAAGTTGTAATACATCAGGTTCGGAAGACCTAAACCCCCTGTCTGGCTTCCCCTCTGAAGCAGCACCTTTCTGACTCTGGCCACCTTCCCTCCCCATATGAATGAGGTAATCCTTCCCTCAATCTCTCTGGAAAAAAGACTTTGGCAGGAAAATCGGCAGGCATTGAAAAATAAACAGAAATCGCGGTAACACGTTAATTTTACCCGCCTGTAAGAGGGAGAGCATCCCACCTTGCCAGATCAGCTTTCACTCTCCCCACCAACCTAGAAATGCTGCGGAGCCCCCCCCCCCCAAACTCCCGAATAACCTGCACCCTAGGTACTTAAAGTGAGTCCCTGCCCTACGGAATGGCAGCCCCCCCCCCCCCCCCCCCCCCCCCAACCACTGCCCCAACCCCAGCCGAGACACCGCAAAATACTCATTCTTGTCTAGATTTAGTTTGTACTCCGCAAAGACCCAAACATTCGAAGCGGCGCCAATATTCCCCCTATCGACACACTCGGTTCCGACACGTATAACAGCAAGTCATATAAGGACACCCTATGCTCTATCCCCCCCCACCCCTGCACTATTCTTTTCCATACCCCCAGACTTCTTAATACGATGGAAAATGGCTGAATCACGAGTGCAACAGCAGGAGGGACATAGGACATCCCTGCCTAGTCCCTCTTCAAACATCCCCACCATCAGGGTTGCCAGCTTATCCTTGAATTTTTTATAATATTCCACCAGAAATCTGGCCCTGCCACCTTCCCCGAGAAAAGTATCTCGAGCTGATGTTGTTTGTGCGGACACTCGCCCTCGACCCCTGATATAGTAGCTTTACCCAGTTCACAAATTTTGGTCCAATCTCATACCGCTCCAGAACTGTCATCAAGTACCCAGTCAGCACCTTCTCTGCGTCCAATGCCACAACCACCTCTGTTTCCTTCCCCTCTGCCGGTGCCATAACGACATTCAATACCCTTCTAACGTTTGAAAAGAACTGCATCCCTCTTCGAACCCCGTCTGATCCTCACCTATCACCTTCGGGAGGCACTCTTCCAGCCTACCCGCCAGTACCTTCGCCAATACTTTTGAGTCCACATTCCGAAGTGATATGGGCCTATACGACGCACACTCTGTCGGAGCCTTATCTTTTATTAGCAACAGGGAAATCGATGCCTGCCCCAAAGTTTGTGGCAACATCCCCTTCCCTATCTTCTCTTCAAACATCCCCACCATCAGGGGTACCAGCTTATCCTTGAATTTTTTTACAATATTCCACCGGAAACCCATCTGGCCCTGCCACCTTCCCCGACTGCATCCTCCCAATCGCATCCTTTATCTCCTGCTCCACTATCGCTCCTTCTAATGTAGCCCTGTCCCCCTCCCCTAACCTCGGGCACTCCAACCCATCTAGAAATTGCTGCATCTCACGGTCTCCCCCAGGTGGCTCTGACCTGTACAACCTCTCATAAAATGCCTCAAAAATCTTGTTAATCCGGAGCCATCACCAACTTCCCTGCCCTATCCCTTACCTGAACAATTTCCCTTACCGCTGCCTCCCTTCGGAGCTGACCTGCTAACATACGCCCTGCCCCGCCTTATCTTCATGTTCGTAAACTGCACCCCTTGCTCGTCTCAGTTGACGCACCGCCTTCCTGGTAGATAGTCGGTCAAAGCTCGCCTGTAGTTCCTCCTTTCCAGCTTCGCTGGGTCCCTATCTTCTGCATAACTCCTATCTACCTCCAACCTCTCATCTATTACCCTCTGCTGCTCCAACCTCTCCTCTTTGTCCACCCTGGCCATAAACAAAATCACCTCACCCCCTCACCACTGCCTTTACAGACTCCCAGACAACTGCCTTCAACACCTCACCCGTACAGTTGAAACCTACATATTCCTCAATTACCTTTTCAATTTTGTCACAGAACTCTTCATTTCCCCAAAAGTCCAACATCTAATTTTCACGCCGGCTTCTGCGCTACCCCCTTCTCCAGTCCAATATCCACCCAATGCAGAGCATGATCTGACACTGCAATTGCCGAGTATTCCGACCCCTTAACCCCAGCCAGCAAAGCCTTCCCCACCACGAAAAAGCCGATACGCGAGTATACCTTATGGACTGCTGAGAAAAACGAGTACTCCAGTTCACTCGGGTGCAGAAACCTCCAAGTGTCCAGCCCTCCCATTTCCACCATTAGACCAGCTAACACCTTCACCCCCCTGATGGGACCAGCGAGCGCGGCCGTGACCTGTCCAACCTTGACTCCTGCACCAAGTTCCAGCCCCCCCCCCCCCCCCCCCCCCCCCCCCCCCCCCACTATCAGTTTGTGTCCAAGTCGGAGATGGCCCCAAACATCTTCTTTGCGAATTGGGACCGTATACAATTGGGACCGTATACACTTAACAGCGCCACTAACCTCCCCTCCAGCACCCCGTCACAATCACATATCTACGCCCCTGATCTGTCACCATCTTCTCCATCTGGAAGCCTACTCTTTTGCTGACCATTACCGCTATCCCTCGAGCCCTTCTGTCAAATTCAGAGTGAAACACCTGACTAACCCAGCCCTTTTTAAGTCTCACCTGATCCTTCACACTCAAATGAGTCTCCTGCAGCATTGCTACATTGGTTTTCAAACTTTTAAGATGAGCAAGCACCCTTAACCTCTTTACCGGATCTCCTAGAACCCTCATGTTCCACGTGACTACCCTAACTGGGGGTCTCTCACCCCCCCCTCCCTTTTATCCACCAGCATCATACCACAGGCCCTGCCCCATGAGCCTGACCCGCCCCGATCCATTATCGACCCCCCCCCCCCCCCCCCCCCCCCCCCCCCCTCCCAATAACCTTCCCTACATTTCCTCTCAAAAAAGCTGGAGCTATTTCTGCAGTGAGTTTTTAAAAAGCATTAATCAAGTAGTGACTTGTTAATATCCGTAAGTGACAGCAGTGTCCAGAAATTAGAACTCACTGGAGACTTGAGCCATTTATTCTTTGGACTGCTTATCCTAGAAAATAATGGCAGACACCAATCTCATTACACTCAACTCCCTGGAACATTTATGGTGGAAACAATCAGGTGTCATTCATGAACCTTTCCCTGGAAAAGTCACTCCGAAAGTTGTTAGTCTTCTAAATATAAGGATTTGTTTTTCTCTTTCGCCTTTTATTGACAGTGTTCTCAGCCAGCAAGCCAACTCATATCAATCTTAAGCTCAGAGAGGTGAGGATTTGCTGGTTGAGTAATTAGGTGGATGTTTATTTGGCCCTGCATTTCTAACTGCAATTTTATTGGATGCATTTTTAAACCCTACTTGCCTATCTCTGGGGATCCATCACCGATCCTCGGATAGGTCCAGTGCAATAGTGGTAGTGGCCACCACTCCTGTTGGCATTGATGGTACTGCTGTCCGGCAGCTCTGTGAGGAGGGATTTCCACCCGACTGAGACCTTAATTCAGTGGGACGCCCAACGCTGCCCAGTAAGTGCCAGAGTAATTGTATTGGGCCACCTGTATAAAGACAACACCGAGCTCTCACTGGTTCTCCAATCAGTTGGCAGGACCCATGACGCTGTCACTAAATTCTGCCACTGTGCTTGTAAGAAATACTTTAAGACCAGACATAGAACAGATTAAAATAAAGCTCCCTCTACAATGTCTATCCAGTGCTTCCAGGGTAAATATAGCATGGGTTATATATAGAGTAAAACTTTTGAAGTTATAACATCAAAAACTACAGATTCAGTGATGGAATGGGATAGAGACAATTAAAATTGATTCTATCTTACAGACCCATGATTGATGGCAACTGAAGTGGGACCTGTACAACCGGCAGATAGTTCCATCACCTCCAAAATGTAAATGCCGTCACAGTCCCAGAGGACCTTGGGTTGCTCCCCTCTTTGAGACCATAAGACATAGGAGTAGAATTAGGCCATTCTGCCCATCATGTCTGCTCTGCCATTCAATCATGGCTGATATGTTTCTTTTCCCTTTTCTCCTGGATTCTCCCCATAACCCCTGATCCCCTTCTTAATCAAGAACATATCTATCTCTGTCTTAAAGACACTCAGTGATTTGGCCTCCACAGCCTTCTGTGGCAAAGAGTTCCAAAGATTCACAACCCTCTGGCTGAAGAAAGTCCTCCTCAACTCTGTTTCAAATGATCGCTCCTTTAGTCTGAAGCTCTGCTCTCGGGTTCTAGTTTTTCCTACTAGTGAAAACATTCTCTCTACGTCCACTCAATGTAGGCCTCTCAATATCTTGTGAGTTTCAATAAAATCCCACCTCAGCCTTCTAAACTCCAACAAGTACAGACCCAGAGTCCTCAACCGCTCCTCATATGACAAGCTTTTCATTCCAGGGATCATTCTTGTTAACCTCTCCTGGATCCTTTGCAAGGCCAGCACATCCTTCCTTAGATATCAGGCCCAAAACTGCTCTCAATACTCCAAATGGGGTCTGACCAGAGCCTCATAAAGCCTCAGTCTTACAACCCTGCTCTTGTATTCCAGAGCTCTCGACATGAATACTAACATTGCATTAGCCATCCTAACTGCCGATTGAACCTGCACGTTAACCTTAAGAGAATCTTGAAAAAGGACTCCAAAGTTCCTTTGCGCTTCTAATTTCCTTGTTCCCTCCTCAAGGAATTCTAACACATTAGCCAGACATGACCTCCCTTTGACGAAGCCTGGCTGATTCGATCCTATTTTATCATGCACTTCCAAGTACTCCCCAATCTCATCTTTAATAATGGATTTACCAGTGACCAAAGTCAAGCTGACCAGCTTATAATTTCCTGTCTTCTGCTTCCCTCCCTTCTTAAACAGGGATATTACCATTAGCCATTTTCCAGTCCTCTGGGACCCTCTCTGCTTCCAGTGATTCCTGAAAGGTCACTACCAATGCCTCCACAATCTCCTCAGTTATCTCTTTTAGAACCCTGAGGTGTAGTCCAGCCACTTTCAGACCTTTCAGTTTTCCCAGAACCTTTGATTTGATTTGATTTATTGTCACATGTACCGAAGTACAGTGAAAAGTATTTTTCTGCGGCCGAGGGAACGTACACAGTATGTACATAGTAGACAAAAAGAATAATCAACAGAGAACATTGACAAATAGTACATCGACAACGTGATTGGTTACAGTGCAGAAAAAGGGGCCAAAGAAAGCAAATACATGAGCAAGAGCAGCATAGTGCATCGTGAATAGTGTTTTTACAGGGAACAGATCTGAGGGGGAGTGTTGAGGAGTATTGTAGCTGTAGGGAAGAAGCTGTTCCTATATCTGGATGTGCGGATCTTCAGACCCCTGTACCTTTTGCCTGATGGAAGGGTCTGGTGGAAGGCAATGCCTGGGTGGGAGGGGTCTCTGATAATGCTGTCTGCCTTTCTGAGGCAGCGGGAGGTGTATTCAGAATCAATGTTGGGGTGGCAAGCTTGTGTGATGCATTGGGCCGAGTTCACCACAGTGAACTGCAGTTTCTTGCGATCTTGGACTGAGCAGTTGCCATACCAGGCTGTGATGCAGCCAGACAGAATCCTCTCTATTGCACATCTGTAGAAGTTTGTGAGAGTCGATGCAGACATGCCAAATTTCTTTAGCTTCCGTAGGAGGTAGAGATGTTGGACTTTCTTGACTGTTGCATCAACGCGAGTGGACCAGTACAGACTGTTGGTGATGGTGACCCCCAGGAAATTAAAGCTATTGACCATCTTCACTTTGGAGCCATTGATGTAGATGGGAGTGTGTGTTGTCATGTGAGAGTACCTTTAAGAAATGGGTGGTTATAAATGGGTGTATATAAATATCTGTAGTGAGAGTACCTTTAAGAAATGGGTGTTTACTACTGCAGTGATGTCAGAGAGTGGGTGGAGCTCGGCTGTCAGTCAGCTTTTTACTTTCGTTTTAGGCTGTTTGCTGCAGGGTGTGTTTTAGTTTGGCTTTCAGAGCTGGATAGCTGCAGTCACAGCCAGAAGATGTATGAGTTCCTCTCTGTAATCTAAAGACTGTAAATCGATCCTGGTGATTTAGAACTAATAACAGTAGTGACTTTAACCTGATGTACTTCTGGTAAAAGGTGTTTTAAGTCTTATGGATGTTGAAAGGAAAGCTTAAAGGATTACTTAGTGTTGTATTCTTTGGGGGTTGTATTTGAATTAATGGTTGCTAAGATGTTCACTGTGCATTTTAAAAAGGTTAACTTGAGTTCATAGAACAAACATTGTTTTGCTTTGAAAAAATACTTTTCCATATCTGCTGTACCACACCTGTAGAGTGGGCCGTGTGCTCCCCATAACACAATCTATTAAAAGTTTTGGGTCAGGACTTCCGGTGGCGGCAATGCGGAGCTAAGCCGCACATTCGGCAGCTCCCGCTGAAAACGGACTTTGGGGCTCTTTTCAGGGCCCCCAACGGAGCTGTGTCGGCAAATCCCGACGTGGGAAGAGGACAGGAGTCGACCCCTACGGTCCTATGGTCCGGACCAGGAGTGGGGTAAGGAGAAAAACGGAGAAAGCACCCCTGAAAAAACGGGGGAAGGAAGACAAAATGGCGGCCGGCGGAGGCCTTGAGGAGCTGAGGCAGTGGGCTCAGGAGCAGCAGGCGACTCTGCTGCGCTGCTTCCAGGAGCTTAAGTTGGAGCTGCTGGAGTCACTGAAGGTAACCAACAGGGAGCTGATGGAGACCCAGACAGCCCAGGGGGCTGCGATCCGGGAGCTGCAGAAGCAGGCCTCCGAAAGGGAGGATGAGGCCGTGGCCATCGCGGGGAAGGTGGAGATGCACGAGGCGCTCCAGAAAAGATGGCAGGAGCGGCTCGAGGAGCTGGACAACCGGACGAGGAGGAAGAATTTGCGGATCCTGGGCCCCACGCAGGGGCTGGAGGGGTCGGACCTGGCTATGTGGCGGTTATGTTAAACTCGCTGATGGGGGCTGGGTCCTTCCAGGGGCCCCTGGAGTTAGAGGGGGCCCACAGAATTCTGGCTAGGAGGCCCAAGCCGAACGAGCCGCCGCGGGCGGTGTTGGTGCGGTTTCATCGGTTCGTGGATCGTGAGTGTGTGCTCCGGTGGGCCAAGAAGGAGCGGAGCAGCAAGTGGGAGAACATGGAGGTGCGGATCTTCCAGGACTGGAGTGCGGAGGTGGCGAGGCGGAGGGCCGGGTTTAACCGGACGAAAGCGGTGCTCCATAGACGGAGTGTGAAGTTCGGCATGTTGCAGCCGGCACGTCTGTGGGTCACCTATAAGGATCGGCACCACTTTTTGAGTCCCCGGAGGAGGCGTGGGCCTTTGTGCAGGCTGAGAAATTGGACTCAAACTGAGGATCTAAGATGGGGGATGCTGTACAATACTGTATTTGTATTTGCTTGGTTTAATGTAAGATGTGGGTTGGCCTTAGGGTGGGTGGGGTGATGTTGATTTGTCTTTTCTATATGGGTTTTTCTGTAGGGGTCTAGTGGACGGGTTCGGGCAGGGCGGTAAACGGGGAGTTCGGGGAGCTGGTGGGGGGGACTGACAATGGGAGCAGCCCTGGAGGAGGTGGGGCCGAGCAGGGCGAAAGCGCGGGCTTTCTGCGGGTTTCCTGCGCTGGGAGATGGTGGGGGCGGGTTCGGGGCTGAGAAGCGCAGGTCGTTGCTGGCTGTTTTCTTTTCCCGTGCAAGAGCGGGGGGGGGGCGGGGGGGGGGGGGGGGGGCCCCATTGACGGGCACGATGGAGGAGGGGTAGTCCCACGTGGGGAAGAGTCGGAGGTAGGGCGGGAGTCGCCGAGGTCAGCAGAAGTTAGCTGGCTCGCGGGAGTGCTATGGAGGGAGGGGCGCGGCTAGGAGGGGTACCGGGTTGCTGCTGAAATGGTCAGGAAGGAGCTGGAGGACGCAGGGGGTGCTGGAGGGGGGGAGTTGCCGCCGTGGGAAACTGGCAGAGCGGGGGACGCTGGCCGGTGGTGGGCAAGGGATGGGGTATGGCTAATCGGCAGGGGAGGGGGGCAGGGAGCCCTCTGATCCGGCTGATAACCTGGAATGTGAGGGGGCTGAATGGGCCGGTCAAACGGGCCCGGGTATTTGCTCACCTGAAGGGGCTGAAGGCGGATGTGGCCATGCTCCAGGAGACACACCTGAGAGTGGTGGACCAGGTTCTGCTGAGGAAGGGATGGGTGGGCCAAGTATTTCACTCAGGGCTGGATGAGAAGAGTAGGGGGGTGGCGATCCTGGTGGGGAAGAAGGTGTCGTTTGAGGCGTTAAATGTGGTTTCTGACAGTGGCGGGGGATATGTGATGGTGAGTGGTAAACTGCAGGGGGAGCGGGTGGTGTTGGTGAATGTTTACGCCCCAAATTGGGACGATGCGGGGTTTATGCGGCGTATGTTGGGCCGCATTCCGGACCTGGAGGTGGGGGGCCTGATCATGGGGGGGGGACTTCAACACGGTACTGGATCCCCCATTAGATCGATCCAAGTCCTGGACGGGTAGGAAGCTGGCGGCGGCTAATGTGTTGAGGGGATTTATGGACCAGATTGGGGGGGGGGGGGGGGGGGGGGGGGGAGGTGGATCCCTGGAGGTTTGCGAGCCCAAGGGCCAGGGAGTACTCGTTTTTCTCCCACGTACATAAGGCCTACTCGAGGATTGATTTTTTTGTCCTGAGCAGGGGGTTGGTTTCGAGGGTGGAGGATGTGGAATCCTCCGCCATTGCCATTTCAGATCATGCCCCGCACTGGGTGGACCTCGGGCTGGGGGAAGAGAGGGACCAACGTTCACTCTGGCGCATGGAGGGGGGGCTGCTGGCAGATGAGGAGGTGGCCGAGAGGGTTCGGGGGTGTATTGAGAGATACCTCGAGGCCAATGATAACGGGGAGGTTTGGGTGGGGACGGTCTGGGAGGCATTGAAGGCGGTGATGAGGGGGGAATTGATCTCCATCCAAACCCATAGGGAGAGGGGGGAGGAGAGGGAGAGACTGATAGGGGAGATGGTGCGGGTGGATAGGAGATATGCGGAGGCTCCAGAGGAGGGATTGCTGGGGGAGAGGCGTAGCCTTCAGGCCAGATTCAACCTATTGTCTACCAGAAAGGCGGAAGCTCAATGGAGGAAAGCACAGGGGGCGGTGTATAAGTATGGGGAGAAGGCGAGCAGGATGCTGGCACACCAGCTCCGAAAGCGGGACGCGGCCAGGGAGATTGGGGGAGTGACGGATAAGGCTGGGAAGGTGGTGCGGAGGGGAGTAGATGTTAATGGGGTCTTCAGAGACTTCTATGGGGAACTGTACCGGTCGGAACCCCCGGTGAAGGGGGGTGGAATGGGGTGCTTCTTGGACAAGCTGCGATTCCCGAGGGTGGAGGAGGAGCAGGTGGAGGGACTGGGGGCGCTGACCGAGCTGGAGGAGGTGGTCAAAGGGATAGGGAGCATGCAGTCGGGGAAGGCGCCCGGGCCGGATGGGTTTCCTGCAGAATTTTATAAAAGGTATTTGGACCTGTTGGGCCCCGTGTTGGTCCGGACCTTTAACGAGGCAAGGGGGGGGGAGGGGGGGGGGGGGGCTTTGCCCCCAACTATGTCACGGGCGCTTTGCCCCCAACTATGTCACGGGCGCTGATTTCCTTGATCCTGAAGCGGGACAAGGACCCTCTGCAGTGCGGGTCATATAGGCCGATTTCGCTGCTAAACGCCGACGCTAAGCTGCTGGCAAAGATCCTGGCCACTAGAATAGAGGATTGCGTGCCCGAGGTCATTCATGAGGACCAGACGGGGTTTTAGAAGGGAAGGCAGTTGAATGCGAACGTGAGAAGGCTCCTCAATGTCATTATGATGCCGGCCATGGAAGGGGAGGCGGAGATAGTGGTGGCATTGGATGCGGAGAAGGCCTTTGATAGGGTTGAGTGGGAGTATTTGTGGGAGATGCTGGAGAGATTTGGGTTTGGGGAGGGGTTTATCCGGTGGGTGAGGCTGCTCTACGAGGCCCCGATGGCGAGTGTAGCCACAAATAGGAAGAGGTCGGAGTTCTTTCGGCTGTACCGGGGGACAAGACAGGGGTGCCCCCTGTCCCCCTTGCTCTTTGCGTTGGCGATTGAGCCCCTGGCCACGGCATTGAGGGAGTCAGGGAACTGGAGAGGCCTGGTGCGGGGTGGGGAGGAGCATCGCGTGTCGCTGTATGCGGACGACCTGTTGCTGTATGTGGCAGACCCGGTGGGGGGGATGCCGGAGGTGATGAGGATTCTTAGTGAATTCGGGGGTTTCTCTGGGTATAAGTTGAACCTGGGCAAGAGTGAGTTGTTTGTGGTGCATCCGGGGGATCAAGAGGAGGGGATTGGTAGGCTCCCACTGAAGCAGGCAGGGAAGAGCCTCAGGTACCTAGGGGTCCAGGTGGCTGGGAGTTGGGGGGCCCTGCACAAACTCAACCTCACAAGGTTAGTGGAGCAGATGGAGGAGGAGTTTAAGAGGTGGGATATGTTACCGCTGTCACTGGCGGGGAGGGTGCAGTCCGTTAAGATGACGGTGCTCCTGAGGTTTTTGTTCCTGTTCCAGTGCCTCCCCATCCTTATCCCGAAGGCCTATTTTAGGATGGTCAACAGGAGTATTACGGGATTTGTGTGGGCGCATGGGACTCCGAGGGTGAGAAGGGTGTTCCTGGAACAGGGCAGGGATAGGGGGGGGCTGGTGTTGCCCAACCTCTGGGTACTATTGGGCTGCCAACGCAGCGATGGTGCGTAAGTGGGTAATGGACGGGGAAGGGGCAGCATGGAAGAGGATGGAGATGGCGTCCTGTGTGGGCACGAGCCTGGAGGCGCTGATAACGGCGCCGTTGCCGCTCCCTCCAACAAGGTATACCACGAGCCCGGTGGTGGCGGCTACCCTCAAAATTTGGGGGGAATGGAGACGACATAGGGGAGAAGTGGGGGGCTCAATGGAGGCCCTGATACGGGGGAACAATCGGTTTGTCCCAGGGAGCATTGATGGCGGATTTCTGGGCTGGCACAGGGCAGGGGTTAGGAGATTTGTGGAGGGGAGGTTCGCGAGCTTGGGGGAATTAGAAGGGAAGTTTGGGCTCCCCCCGTGGAACATGTTTAGGTACATGCAGGTGAGGGCGTTTGCCAGGCAGCAGGTGGAGGGGTTCCCCTTGCTGCCCCCACGAGGGGTGCGGGATCGGTTGCTCTCGGGGGTGTGGGTTGGAGGAGGGAGAATTTCGGACATATACCGGGTAATGCAGGAGGTAGACGAGGCCTCGGTGGAGGAACTGAAGGGTAAATGGGAAGAGGAGCTGGGTGAGGAGATTGAGGAGGGGACGTGGGCGGATGCCCTGGAGAGAGTGAATTCCTCCTCTTCCTGTGCGAGGCTTAGCCTCATACAGTTCAAGGTGCTGCATAGGGCCCACATGACTGGGACGAGGACAGGTGTGCTAGGTGCTTGGGGAGCCCAGTGAACCACGCCCATATGTTTTGGGCGTGCCCAGCGCTGGGGGAGTTTTGGAAGGGGGTAGCAAGGACGGTGTCGAGGGTGGTGGGATCCAGGGTCAAGCCGGGCTGGGGACTCGCAATTTTTGGGGTTGCAGTGGAGCCGGGAGTGCAGGAGGCGAAAGAGGCCGGTGTTCTGGCCTTTGCGTCCCTAGTAGCCCGGCGGAGGATCTTGCTCCAATGGAAGGATGCAAGGTCCCCAAGCGTGGAGGCCTGGATCAATGATATGGCGGGGTTCATTAAATTGGAGAAGGTGAAATTTGCCCTGAGGGGATCAGTACAAGGGTTCTTTAGGCGGTGGCAACCTTTCCTGGACTTCCTTGCGGAACGGTAGGGAAATAGGCCGGCAGCAGCAGCAACCGGTGGGGGGGGGGGTGTGGAGGGGGTTTTTTTTTGGATCGGTGGGAGGGAGAACTGTGTACATGGGTTTGTGGGATGTGGTGGGTGTTATCTCTTTCCCTTTTGTTGTTTGGGTGTTCTTTCGTTTTTTTCTTTTGTTTGTAGTTGCTTTTGAAGTTGGATGGGTATTGTTCTTGGGGTGTTACCGCGGTTGTTTTGTTAATAGAGTTGAGATGTTTATCTTTTGTAAAATTTTCAATAAAAATTATTTTTTTTTAAAAGTTGTGGGTCAGGTGAACTCCATGATACACTTTGGTGTTCTCGAATCCCTGGCCCACAACAGTCGTGCTGCACTTCCTGTAGTCGATGATCAGTTCCTTGGTCTTTCCGACATTTAGAGAGAGGTTGTTTTCGGTGCATCGTGCAACTAAGTGATTTATCTCCCTCCTGTAGTCTGATTCGTCATTGTTTGAGATATGGCCCACCACAGCCGTATAATTTGCACACTTATAGATTGAGTTGGAGTTAAATCTTGCCACACAGTCATGTGTGTATAGGGAGTACAGTAGAGGACTGAGTATACATCCTTGCGGGGCCCCGGTCTTGAGGACTATTGTGGGGGAGGTGCTGTTGCCCATCCTGACAGATTGCGGTCTGTTGATGAGGAAGTCAAGGATCCAGTTGCACAGGGAGGGGTCAAGTCCAAGATTGCGGAGTTTGGTTATTAGTCTTGTCGGGATAGTGGTGTTGATGGCAAAGCTGTAGTCTATGAACAGCAGTCTTACATAGGTGTCCTTGTTGTCGATGTGTTCGAGTGTTGATTGTAGAGCCAAGGAGGTAGCATCTGCTGTGGACCGATTGCAGTGATAGGCAAACTGCAGTGGATCGAGACCGTCTGGGAGGCAGGCAGTGATCCGTCTCGCGCCTAGCTGCTTGAAGCATTTCAAAATAACAGACGTCAGGGCCACCGGTCGGCAGTCGTTGAGGCAGGCTACCTTGTTCTTCTTTAGTGCCTTCTCCTTTAGTACCTTCTCCTTAGTGATGGCCATTACTCTCACCTCTGCCCCCTGAATCTCCTTATGTTCTGACTAGTGGTGATTTAACCTGAGGGTCACCACACCTTAGGCGAGGGGCAAGGTTGAGAAGGTGGGGCCTTCATGGATAACCTCAGCTGCTACCGGTATTGGACCCATGCTGTTAGTACTTCTCTGCATCACAAACCAGCTTCCAGCAAACTGAGCTTCACCTCTCCACCCAGGAAGTGAAAGGACCAATTGCTAATTCAAAGAATCATCCAATCCTTCTTTTAAAATGTATTTTATTCCAAACTTATGCAAATGGTTACAAAACATAAACAGTCTGGGGAACATACTCTCCAACACACAAGTATACAGTTTGCACAAATTATTTTCCCCCTTTTATCCCCCCCCCCCCACATTCCCGCGATGAACAACTAGGGAGATCTAGGTGTACAGCTCCACAGGTCACTGAAAGGGGCAACACAGGTGGAGAAGGTAGTCAAGAAGGCATATGGCATGCTTGCCTTCATTGGTCGGGGCATTGAGTATAAGAATTGGCAAGTCATGTTGCAGCTGTATAGAACCTTAGTTAGGTCACACTTGGAGTATAGTGTTCAATTCTGGTCGCCACACTACCAGAAGGATGTGGAGGCTTTAGAGAGGGTGCAGAATAGATTTACCAGGATGTTGCCTGGTATGGAGGGCATTAGCTATGAGGAGCGGTTGAATAAACTTGGTTTGTTCTCACTGGAACGACGGAGGTTGAGGGGCGACCTGATGGAGGTCTACAAAATTATGAGGGGCATAGACAAAGTGGATAGTCAGAGGCTTTTTCCCAGGGTAGAGGGGTCTATTACTAGGGGGCATAGGTTTAAGGTGCGAGGGGCGAGGTTTAGAGGAGAGGTACGAGGCAAGTTTTTTACACCGAGGATAGTGGGTGCCTGGAACTTGCTGCCGGAGGAGGTGGTTGAAGCAGGGATGATAGTGACATTTAAGGGGCATCTTGACAAATACATGAATAGGATGGGAATAGAGGGATACGGACCCAGGAAGTGTAGAAGATTTTAGTTTAGACGGGAAGCATGGCCGGCTCAGGCTTGGAGGGACGAAGGGCCTGTTCCTGTGCTCTACTTTTCTTTGTTCTTTGTAGCTCCTCAAACATGGCCATGAACATCCCCCACGTTGCCTCAAAGCCCTCCGCCGAGCCCTTCAGTTCGTATTTGATCTTTTCCAGACGGGGGAAGTCGTGCAAGTCTCCCAGCCCAGCCGCCACCCCTGGTGGCGTTGCCGATCGCCATTCCAATAAGATGCTTCACTGGGCAATCAGAGACAAAAGCTACAATTCTGGCCTTCCTCCCCTTCATCAGCTCCGGCTTCTCTGATATCTCAAGTATTGCCAACACAGGATCCAGCCCAACCTCCTGCCACACTATCCTTGTTAGTGCGGCGAACACTGCTGGCCAAAATCTCTCCCAATCCCAGAACATATGGGCATGGCTTGCTGGTCCCCGCCCACACTTCTCGCACTCGTGTGCCACTCTCTGGACGAACCCACTCATTCTTAATCCAAGTCATATGCACCCTGTGTACCACCTTGAACTGTATCAGGCTCATCATAGTGCATGAGGAAGTCATGTTTACCCTTCGTAGCGCCTCATTCCATACTCCCCAGTTTATCACCATCTTAGCTCCCTCTCCCACTTCTCCTGAACCTTCGCCACCTGCTCACCATCCTACTTTCCCAGCTGATGTGACCATCAATTCACTCAAGACACGAGTAGAAGTAAACTGTGGCTTTAATCGACTTACAACTGAACCTGCCTGCGACCAGAAGAACTGAAGGCAGTCTCACAAGACCGTAGCACTTTATACTTCCGGTAGTGGGAGGAGCCATGGGCGGAGCCGAGGGTGGAGCCCTGTACATGCTCCTCATCTCCCCCTGTGGGCAGAGCTGCGCAACGGCTCACAGATGGAGCCCACAGGGACACAGTGATGCACAGAGTGAATTATACATATTATACATTCACCACATTCACCCCCTGTTAAAAAATCAAGTCCGGCAGGGGTGACGGGTCTACAGGTTGAGTCGGTCCGGTGCTCGAATTGTCCGCTTGGAATGGCAGAGCACCGGGGTTGCAGCTGCTTCGGATGGCTGTGTGCTGATGTCCGATGTGAATCTGAGGGTGGACTCCGGGTGTGGTTCGTTCAGAGCTTCGTTCCTGACCGGTGCGACGGGCAAAAGGGGGTGCAGGAAACCTGTGGGGGCGCAGGGCGTGGGGGGTCGGGTGGGGTGTGGGGGATCGGAAGGGGTGTGGTGTGAGGGGTAGATAGGAAGGGGTGTGGTGTGAGGGGTACCTCGGCTGTGGTGGTGGTGGTGGTGGATCCTGCAGGTGCCAGGTCCCGGAGGGAAACGGTGTCCTGCCGCCCGTCGGGGTGTTCGATAAAGGCGTAGTGGGGGTTTGAGTGCAGTAGTAGTACCCTCTCTACCAGCGGGTCCGGACGTGCTTCCGGAGCAGAACCGGGCCTGGTGTCCTCAACCAAGATGGAAGCGAGGCCCCCGTGGTAGTGCCCTTAGGGAAAACAAATAATCGCTCGTGAGAAGTCTGATTAGTGGCCGTACACGGGAGGGACTTAATTGCATGGAGCGCGTCGGGGTGGACCTCCTGCCAGTGGGAGGTTGGGAGATTCCTGGACCGTAGGGTCAGTAGGGCGGTCTTCCAGAACGTTGCGTTCTCCCTCTCCACCTGCCCGTTCTCCCTGGGGTTATAGCTGGTAGTCCTGCTCGTGGCGATGCCCTTGTCGAGCAGGTACTGACGCAGCTCGTCACTCATGAATGACGAACCCCTGTCGCTGTGTACGTAGCTGGGGAAACCGAACAGGGTGAAGACACTGTGCAGGGCTCTGATGACTGTCTGGGAGGTCATTTCGGGGCACTGGATAGTAAACGGGAAGCGGGAGAATTCGTCTATGATGTTGAGGAAGTACACATTACGGTTGGTCGAAGGGAGGGGCCCTTTTAAATCGATGCTCAGTTCAAAGGGCCAGGAAGCCTTTACCAGGTGTGCCTTGTCTGGTCTATAGAAGTGCGGTTTACACTCCGCGCAGATCGGTCAATTCCTGGTGATAGCTTTTACCTCCTCGGTGGAGAAAGGCAGATTGCGGGCCTTGATGTCGTGTGCGAGCCGGGTGACCCCCGGGTGGCAGAGGTCATTGTGGGTAGCCTGTAATCGGTCGTCTGGCGTGCTGGCGCATGTGCTGCGGGACAGGGCATCTGGGGGTCGTTGAGCTTCCCTGGACGGTATATGATATCATAATTATAGGTGGAGTGTTCGATCCTCCACCTCAAGATTTTATCGTTTTAAATTTTGTCCCGTTGTGAGTTGTCGAACATGAAGGCAACCGGTCTCTGGTCGGTGATGAGGGTAAACCTCCTACCTGCGAGGTAGTGCCTCCAGTACCGTACGGCTTCCACAATGGCTTGAGCTTCTTTTTCGACTGAGGAGTGTCGAAGTTCCGAAACGGAGAAGGTTCGGGAGAAGAAAGCTGCTGGTCTCCCTGTCTGGTTTAGTGTGGCGGCGAGAGCGACCTCTGAGGCGTCGCTCTCCACTTTAAAGGGGACGGATTCATCCACTGCCCACATGGCGGCTTTGGCGATGTCCTCCTTAATGCAGTTGAAGGCCTGGCTGACAGTGGAAAGAGTGTGGTCTTAAATAATGGGCGGGCTTTGTCCGCATATTGGGGGACCCACTGGGCGCAATAGGAGAAAAATCCAAGGCACCTCTTGAGGGCCCTGGAACAGTGAGGGAGAGGGAGTTGTAAGAGGGGGCGCATATGGTCCGGTCAGGCCCGAGGACCCCGTTTTCCACGACATAGCCGAGGATGGGTAGTCTGGTTGTGCGGAAAACACATTTCTCCTTATTGTATGTGAGGTTGAGGTTTTGGGCCGTTTGGGAAATCGATGGAGGTTGGCGTCGTGGTCCTGCTGGTCATGGCCGCAGATGGTGACGTTATCGAAGTACGGAAACGTGGCCCGCAGCACGTACTGGTCCACCATTCGGTCCATTGCTCGTTGGAACACCGAGACCCCATTCGTGACACCAAAGGGGACCCGGAGGAAATGGAAGAGGCGGCCGTCTGCCTCGAACGCCGTGTAGTGGCGGTCCTCCGGGCGGATTGGGAGCTGGTGGTATGCAGACTTCAGATCCACCATGGAGAAGATGCGGTACTGGGCGATCTGGTTGACCATGTCTGCAATTCTGGGGAGGGGGTACGCATCGAGGTGCGTGAACCGGTTAATGGTCTGGCTGTAATCAACCACCATCTGGAACTTTTCCCCGGTCTTGACGACCACCACCTGAGCTCTCCACGGGCTATTACTGACCTCTATGACTCCCTCACGTAAGAGCCGCTGGACTTCGGCTCTAATAAATACCCTGTCCTGCAGGCTATACTGCCTGCTGCGAGTGGCTACGGGTTTGCAGTTAGCGGTGAGGTTAGCGAAGAGTGGAGGGTAGCGAAGAGTGGAGGGGGGTCGATTTTTAGAGTTACTAAGCTGCATATAGTAAGAAGGGGCAGGGGTCCGCCGAAGCTGAGTGTTAGGCTCCTAAGATGACATTGAAAATCGAGCCCGAGGAGAGGGGCGGAGAGGTCTGGGAGTACATACAATTTGAAGTTGGAGTAGTTGGCGCCCTGTATCGTTAATGTCGCAATGGTGCGCCCTTGTATCTGGACCGAGTGCGACCCCGAGGCAAGGGAGATAGTTTGCCGTGCTGGAAAGATAGGGAGCGAACAGCGTCTTACCAGGTCTGGATGAACGAAACTCTCGGTGCTCCCGGAGTCGAAGAGGCACGATGTCTTGTATCCGTTGACCTGAACCGTCATCATGGAGCTCCTGAGGTGCTTTGGCCGCGACTGGTCCAAAGTGACTGTGTTGAGTTGCGGGTAGTCGGTGGCTTGATCAGCGGTGCTGGAGCTGCCCCATGATGACTGTCCACGGAGAACATAGTCGTCGATATGCACATCGGGTGATGGCCAAGATGGCGGCCCCCGTTGATTGCATGTGGCGGGTGGCGAGGAAGATGCCGTCCAGGATGGCGGGTGGCGAGGAAGATGACGCCCAAGATGGCGGCCTCCATGACTGGCACATGGCCGGCTGCGTGGGGGAGGATTGTCAAGATGGCGGCCCCCTTGGGTCGCACATGTCGTGCAGAGGCGGAGTCGGCATTTATGCTGCCACGTTGAGGGGGCTGCGGGCCTGCGAGTTGGAGGGGTGATTGTTCTGGATAGCATTAGAGTTTGAGGATTTGGTCTTAGGCAGGCATACCTTTGCAAAGTGTCCTTTTCGTCCGCAGCTGCTGCAGGTCGCGTTGCGGGCCGGGCAGTGCTGCTGTGGGTGTTGGGGCTGACCGCAAAATTGGCACGATGGCGCTCCGTGGTGGGCGGGCGGCCGCGCGGCGCAGGCCTGGGGCAGTCTCTGGTCGGGGGTCCACAATGGGGTCGCGTGGTCGGCTGGGAACGAGTTCAAACTTTGGAAAGCGACCTCCAGCGAGGTTGCTAGCGTTACTGTGTCCTCCAGGTCTGGGCCCCTTTTTCGAGGAGACACTGGCGCACTTAATTGGACCGGACCCTGCAACATACACATCTCGGATGGCGAGTTTCATATGCTGGGAGGCAGTTACAGCCTGGAAGTTACATTCCCGTGCTCGAGCTTCTAGGTCGCGCAGGTAGTCCTCTAGCGACTCTGCGGGGTGCTGGCGGTGGGTAGTAAAAATATGCCGCGCGTAAACTTCATTTACAGGCTGCACGTACAGGCGGTCGAGTATTGCGAGGGGTTCGGTGTACGAGTCGGTACTATCGAGTTGAGTAGAAATGCGATGGCTCACCCGTGCACGTAGAAGACTGAGTTTCTGCTCTTCCATAACAGCGAAGGTAGTCGACGCAGCCAGGTAGGCCTTGAAGCACCGAAGCCAATGTAGAAAGATTTCCTTCGCTTCTGCGGCCTGCGGGTCGAGTTCCAGTCGATCAGGTTTGAGGGCTGATTCCATGGTGGTTTTATTAAGTCAATTAAATTGATGCGACCATCAATTCACTCAAGACACGAGTAGAAGTAAACTGGCTTTAATCGACTTACAACTAAGCCTGCCTGCAACCAGAAGAACTGAGGGCAAGTTCACAAGACCGTAGCACTTTATACTTCTGGTAGTGGGAGGAGCCATGGGCGGAGCCGAGGGTGGAGCCATGGGCGGAGCCGAGGGTGGAGCCCTGTACATGCTCCTCATCTCCCCCTGTGGGCAGAGCCGCGCAAGGGCTCACAGATGGAGCCCACAGGGACACAGTGATGCACAGTGTGAATTATACATATTCTACATATTATACATTCACCACACCAGCCACCCATTTTGTCTGCTATTCTACCCTCTCCTTCAGTTCCTCTATACTGGCAAACCTCTCTTCCAGGTACAAATCCCTTGCCTTAACCAACCCCACTTCCTTCCCATACCATCTATCCCCCCCCCCCCCCGCCCCCCCCCTCCTCAAATCCGTGGTTTCTGGCACAGCAGCGTCAACACCAACATCCTCTCTGTCCTCAAGTGCCTCCTCAGCTGGTTCCAGACCTTCACTGTGGACTGTAGCACTGTAGTCTCCGTGTATTTCCTTGGCACCAGTCGCAACTCCAAAGCCTGCAAGCTGAACCTCTACCGGATTCTTCCTCCATCCTAACTTATTCTGCCCCCTCTCCTTGCCACCACCACCTCACCTTCTCCACGTTTGCCGCCCAATAATAATGCAGCAGGTTTGACAATGCCAACCCCCTCTTCTGCCGCTGTCTCTGTAAGTCTCTTAACCCTTGGTACCTTCCCTGTCCAAGTAAATTCTGAAATAATCATGTCCAGCTTCCAGAAAAAGACCGTTGAAATTATAATGGGAAGTGTCTGAAATACAAATTGAAACCTCAGCAGGGTGTTTACCTTCACCGCTTGGACCCTCCCTGCCAGAGTCAGATGCAGCGTGGTCCACCTCTTCAGACCCTCCCTAACCTCCTCCACCAGCTTTGTTACATTCCACTTATGCAGCGCCGCCCACTCTCTTGTTTCCTGAATCCCCGGATATTTAAACCTACCTCTGGCTACTTTAAGTGGTAAACCCCCCCCCCCGTGTCGGTTGGCTCGCTGACCCAGCTCATTCACTGGGAACACTTTACTTTTTTTTTATGTTTAATTTATATCCTAAGAATGCCCCGTACCTCCCCAACCAGCCCATGATCCTCCCCATGCTCTCCAGCGGGTCCGCCACGTATAGTAACAGGACGTCCGTGTATAGCGACACCCGATGCTCCCTACCCACCCTCGTAATCCTTTGCCACTCTGCCAACCCCCTAAGGCAGTGTTTTTCAAACTTTTTTTCTGGGAACCCATTTTTACCAACCGGCTCACGCCGACTGGCATTCGCGGCCCACCATTTTCTCTTCCCTTTAATGCGAGAGGTGAGTGAGCCTGCTTGGTCCTTCACAATCTCGCATTTCACATTTTCAACGAACCTCTCATCTATGACTGTACGAACTATATCTAATGCTGCAGGGGGAATTAATTTCTCTGCTACAGTGTGGGGCATTTTCTCTTCAGCTACATGGTAAGCTACCGTGTAAAGGCTAATTGTACTTTGTCGCTCAATGTAACATTTCTGCTGAGGACATAGAACATAGAACATAGAACAGTACAGCACAGAACAGGCCCTTCGGCCCTCAATGTTGTGCCGAGCCATGATCACCCTACTCAAACCTACGTATCCACCCTATACCCGTAACCCAACAACTCCTCCCTTAACCTTACTTTTTTAGGACACTACGGGCAATTTAGCATGGCCAATCCACCTAACCCGCACATCTTTGGACTGTGGGAGGAAACCGGAGCACCCGGAGGAAACCCACGCACACAGGGGGAGGACGTGCAGACTCCACACAGACAGTGACCCAGCCGGGAATCGAACCTGGGACCCTGGAGCTGTGAAGCATTTATGCTAACCACCATGCTACCCTGCTGCCCCCGTCAGCTGACGATTTAAATTCTTGTTGCATCCTTTGAAAAAAATCAAGAGGTTTGTCCTCGAACTTGCCATGCTTAGTCTTCAAATGCCTTTGAAATTTTGAGGGTTTTAAACTTGAATTTGCCAGTACTTCCCTGCATATAACACACATGGGCCTTGCATCCTGATTTGCATTGGCACAATTAATAAATCTATATCTTAAAAAATCGTCTTTATACTGCATTGCGCCTGATTTCAGCTTCTTCTTAATGGGCTTCTCACCAGATGCCCCAGAGCTCACACCTGCACTGCTTTGTCCTGTTGTGGATTCTCCTGAACAGTTCACACCAGCACTGCCTTATCCTGCTGTGGATTCTCCTGAGCCACTCTCTCCAACAGGTTTAGTTGTGAGATCCTATCTGTTTGTGTCTCTGGCCCTCCCTTATAACAAAATGATCCATTTTAAATTTTGCTTGTTTGCTGCTGACAAAATGGAGGAATCACAATTGCGCCCAAAGCACAAAGCCCAAAGCATGACCTGCTCTCTGCCTCGCTTCAGGCAGGAAGATTACAATGAATTTTTAAAAAAAAATCTTCTGCCAGGAGGAGCCGGTGCTTCTCGCTTGGTTCTCCGCATGCGCGCCGATGAACGGGCACGCATGCGAAGTGCGGCCGCATTTTTCTATCTGGTCGCGGCCGTCAGTTTCAAAGCTGCTGGCAGCCGGCATTGTTAAAAGCCAGCTGCAACGGCTGCTGCGCGCGAATTCACGCGATCGGAAACTTCGCGATGGACGGCTCCGCAACCCTCCCAACACCAGGCCACAACCCACCCGCTAGAGCAAACAGCAGCGGCGACAGGGGCCTTGTTCCCCTGTGTAGCTCAAAGTTTTGTGAGGCCATATCGTTGGCCTGTACACTTGCCACCGGTGCCACATATAACACGCGTACCCAAGCCACAAATTTCAGCCCAAACCTGAACCTTCCCAGGACTTCTCCACCCGGTCAAATGCTTTCTCCGCATCCGTGGACACCACTACCTCCAGTACCTGACATAACGACGGAGTCATGATCACATTTAACAGCCTCCTTATATTACTAGAGAGCTACCTGCCCTTTACAAAGCCTGTATGGTTCTCTGTGACCACCCATGGGACAGAACATTCCATCCTCCCCGCCACCAACTTAGCCAGCGCTTTCACATCTGTATTTAACAGCAATATGGGCCTATACGACCCACATTCTAACAAGTCCTTCTTTGGTATCAATTTGATCGTTGCCTGCGTCATCGTCTCCGTCAGCCCCCCCCCCCCCCCCTTCTCCAATATCTCATTAAACACCCCCGAGAGATGTGGCGCCAGGTCCGTCGCAAAGTCCTTCTAAAATTCCACTGGATAACCATTTGGCCCCGGGCCTTCCCTGACTTACCCCTTATACTGTGCAATATCTCCCTCAGCCCCAAAGACTCGTCTAGTGCCTGCCTCTTGTCCTCCAAATGTGGAAACTCCAGCCTGTTGCACGTTTTACTATGGGCGCAAAACGCGTTTATTGGGGTGTATTAACTTCCAAGTGCTTAACACCGCTAGGCTCTGTTGTATGTATTTATTCAGCTTTAGGAGTCGCCAGTTGCCGTATAGACAACGTCACAAGTATTCCAAGGTCAAGTTCAAAGTAATAAAGACGATACACCGATTAGTAAGGTCCAAACGATAATATTTATTATACAGTAATAATAAATATTCATGCACACACTAAGAGACTAAGCTATGACTAAACTAAAGTAATCAGAATACTTATCTAACAGGAACAGGCAAGGTCAGGGAGCGAGGCCTTCGTCCTGGTCTTGGGGCTGCAACCTTCAGCAAGCGTTCTGGTCACTGGGGGTTCTAGCGGGCTTAGTTCGCGTAGTGAGCGTCGTACTGGCACTTACGGTTCGGCGGCTGGTGCTCAACGGCTGGAGTCAGTGGATCTTCAAAGTAGTGGTCAGAGCCGGAGCACGGAAAAACAGACCGGACAACACGAGGTCCCTATCTTTTATAGGGGTTCCATTGTCCTTCCCTCTTCTTGGGCGGGCTCTACCTATTGGATCAATTTCTTATCGATACTGGATTAATTCCCCAATGCGAGGGAGTCTCCGTGATGGAGGGGGCGTTTCTTATGTCCTTTTGTTTGGAGGTTTCTGGTGCCTCGATGTCTGGGCCTTGATTAGAATGTGTCCATTCAGAACCAAATGTATCTATTGTGTGGGTGTTCAAGTCTGATGGCCTCATTAGCATGCAAAGCGTTTTGCCATTTGCACCTAGCTAAGGTCTTCTCACCTGAGCCCAAACTGGTTTCTGCTGCTGCAGAATGCAAACTGCTCTTTGCAGACTGCTGTTCTGGCTAAACTGTCTGTTTCCCAGCAGTCTTAGCGGTTGACCTATTTTGTAGCTCAGCATCCATTTTAGGTGGCTACATTCCCTCCTTGTGATCCTCACAATCAAAATATTGTGAAGGATCACAATGTACGTCGTCTTGAGTGCATCTGGGTTGCCTTCTTTGTGTCCCCTGACCTCTTGCCAGTTCCTGAGCTACTCTATCTTAAACTATGGGAAGAAAATTTTTTTAGCTAACATTCTACTTGGCGCTATGTCAAAGGGGACATGCATTACCATAAACTGGGAACCTCTACCTATCACAATTATCCCTAACTTTACTTAAACATTTCCTCACACTCTAAAACCTTAACCATTCACACCACAACATCACATTTCCTAACTCGGCAGTCGAGTATAGGACAATACAATACAGGGTCGAATTTTTATTCATTACACAGTTCTTTATTCATCATGGGGCAAAGGGGATTGATGAAATCGGAAAATCGGAGATCGAACTCCATAGACGGAAGGGCAAGAACGGGAGGCTCTCCTCTTCCACTTCCTCAACCTGAGGGTCTGTACAAGGATAACGAGGGTCGCAATCACCAGTAGTGATTCGATTACATATGACATGGAGTACCATGTCATAAATTTAGTGCACCAGGTCTGAACCTCACTGATCAGAGCTGAGCACTGGGGAGTGGTTGTAAGGGAAACATTTACGGTGGGGGTTGTGGGGGAAACGTGTCTTGTTTCCACACAAACAAATATCACAGTTAACAACAGGAGGTGAGCTTCCATCATCTTTATCTTGGTATTCTTCTTTCTTCCTCCTGTATGGACAATCTTTGCTTTGATCCCTGTCTCGACCTTCGAAAGCTATGGGATCAAGCACAGTATCTGTCAATACACAGTTTAAGATCTTTACTTGTTATTGCATCTGTCTTTTATATTCCGATTGACCCTTAAAAAATGAGTGGCCAAGTCACACCCTGTGACTCCCCTCATTTTTTTTTTTCTTTTCCAAAAGCGAATTTGAAGACCAGAATACACCTAACAATCCTTCTCCTGCGAGCCGTCTCGCAGGCTTTGCTAGTTTACCATCCGAATGTTCCTGGATGTAAATAGCATGTGGGATGGCGGGCGAAGGGCTGCCTAACGAAAAATGAAAACAAAATTTTGAAAGAAACGTCCGAATGAGTTGCGTATGGGCCGCTACGGGTACGAGTTGGATGGGATCCCCGGGTAGGGCGTGCTGTGCCATACCCGAGCTTGGCTGACCAAAGTGGGTTCTCAGACAGGGCGGGTCCTCAGTGCCGTTTGTCCACTGCCTGAGTAACCTGGATTAAAACGGGTACGAATGTGGTTACCGTGACTTGCAGCCTCTATTCGCCGAATAGAGGGGCACCTAAAAACAATGGAGCCAAGATGCTCCGTTCTGAAAACAGGGAACAAGTCGTGAACCGTGTCGGTTCACCAGAGGATACAACTGAAGTTCTCAGAGGTTTCGGCAGAGAAACTATTGGGTGTGTTGGAACCGAAGTTCTCAAAGGTATCTGCGGACAAACTAACGTGTATGTGAGGTGGTCACAATCTTTTCAGCTGAAAAGAAGATGTCCATCCTCCAACTGAAACATTTACATTCCTGAAACAAAACAAACATAAAACGAAGACAAACATACGTGCAGGTTCCATCAGAAAGGACATCGTTTCCCTCAAACGATTCCTATTTTACATCATCTGGACACCTCACTTTTCCTCTGTCTCTGTGAACAGGGTCACAAAGGGGTTGCCGTGTCGGGAGTCAGACACCGTGTCGTCCTGCTCTCCCGGATCCCACACCCTTGTGTGGATCAGGCATGCTATTTTCGAATTGTGTGACCGGGGGTCACTTTCGTCATTGCGGACAAGTCTGTAGGAATTGTCCCTGTGCCATAGTGTTGTGTCAAGTGTGTTGTCGGGGTAGTCGGGGTCGGGTGGTGGTTCTGGGTTTTTAAGGTAAGTGACTTCCATGGGGTCACTGGAGTCGGGGTCGTAGTTGGTGCAGTGTGGGCTGTATGGCTGTGTGCTGTCGCTGTCCTCAGAGTCAGTGTCTGTCCTGCTGTCTCTGCTGTGGCAGCTTGTGGGCGTGTCGGGGCGTGGTCTGTTGTGGGCGGAGTCGTGGGCGAGTCCGTTGATGAACTGGTCTGTGAGGGGGATGGTGGAAAAGTGTCTCTAGTGGGCGGGGTGAAGTGTTCTGCTGCATCTAGCAGGACATGGTGAGCATGGTTAGACTGTGTCCCATATGCCTTTAACTGGTTGATATGGAACCACGCGGTCTTCCCATTAGGATATTTTACCCTGTAAACTGAGGGGCTAATTTTATCCGAAATTGAGTATGGACCGGAATATTTTGGAGCCAAAAAACTGCTGGGGTTGTAAACAGATAACATTACCTGTTGCCCAACCTGGAATTCTGTGGGGTGTACGGTCTTATTAAAACAAGCGGTGCGTTGTTGACGGCGTTTCCCAAGCTGAACTGCGGCTGCAATCTGTGCAGACCTCACAGTCTCAACCAAGTCTCTAACCGTCTTTTCGTGTGTGAGGGCTGTCACCTCGGGGCTGGTCATGTCCAGTCCTAAAAGGAATTCTGTCCCTTTCATAGGGCGTCCGGTCATGAGTGTGTGTGGTGTGTAGCCTGTGGAAGTGGAAACAGTGTTCCTTATGAACATGAGTGCAAATGGGAGCACTGAATCCCATGTGGAGTTATTCTCCTGAACCATTTTCCTAAGGGTAGTTTTTAGAGTCCGATTCATGCGCTCCACAATCCCGCTGGACTGTGGATGATACGCAATATGGAAATTTTGTTTTATCCCAAATATTGTCAGGACGTTCCTCATGACCCGTCCTGTAAAGTGAGATCCCTGGTCCGAATCAATACTTCGGGGTAAACCCCATCTCGTGAAGATGTGGTGGGTCAGGATCTTTGCAGCTGTCTTGGCTGTATTTGTTCTAGAGGGGAATGCCTCTACCCATTTGGTAAAGGTGTCGATGACCACCAGAACGTATTTATAGCCATTCCTACAAGGGGGCAATGGTCCTATAAAATCGATCTGGAGGTTTGTCCAGGGGCCGTTTACTGGGCGAGTATGCCGAAGTTGTGCCTTCTTAGAATACCGCTCCGGGTTATTCTGTGCACAAATAAGGCAATTCTCTATATAATGTGTGACATCAGTCCTGAGATTAGGCCACCAACAGAGTTGCCTGAGGTGCCTCGTTGTTGCATCAATTCCCTGATGCCCGTGGTTATCGTGGAATAAAGCAATCATTGCATTCCTGTCCTGCTGCGGGACCACATAAAGTTGTTCCTTAATGATCACACCCTCATGTGTGGTCAGTGCGTTTTTAAATCTCTCGTACTCTGGCACAAAATTGCCTTTAAAAACCTCCCGGAGGTCCTTATCCTGCTTTTGTGCTGCCACAAGATCTTTAATATCTGTCTGTGAGATTTGGACTGCGCTCACAGGGGCGCTAGCTGGTGCGCTAGCTGGGGGGGTCCATAAGTGTCCTCGCCTGGAACCTGCCTTAGCCAGTGCGTCGGCTTTTACATTCCCAGGGGGTGATGACCTATGGTGACTTCTTACTTTTATTATGCCGAAGGTCCTGTCCTTCGCATTTGCTAAAATATGCTGGAGTAGAGGGGCTGATGGAAGGGGTTTCCCGTCTGCGGAGACAAAACCTCGTGTCCTCCACAGGGGCAGAAAATCGGTCAAACTGTTACATACATATAAGCTGTCTGAATATATGTCTGCTGGGCTGGGGAAAGAAGCGGGGTGGTCCACTATATACGCTATGGCCGCGAGCTCTGCTGCCTGCGCGCCTAAGTGACCTGGTAACTTAAGAGCTATCTCTTCGAGAGCGCGCCCCTGCGCGTCCTCTACATAGATGCCGCATCCTGTGATACGCTCACCATTTAAAACTGTGGAGGAACCGTCTACATAAATCCTCAAGGGTCCACACGTGTCTGTGGGTTGGGGGCTTTGTTTTGGGTTTCCTATCTTCCTGGGGGGTGTTTTTGCGATAAAGGGTCCTGTGTTATGCAGGGGAGCTACAATTTCACAGTCATGGGGCTGTCCTGGGTATTGGAGGTTGTCTGCTAAATATGTGTGTGTGCGGGTCCGTTTTACTGTAATGTCCCGTCCTTGTAGAAGTAGTGTCCATCTAGCTGCCCTAATCTGGCTAACTGAACCGTCCTTCAGTCGACCGTCTAGGAGTAGCTGTGTGGGTGTGTGTTCGGTCAGAATAGTAATGGGGTTGAGTCCGGTAATGTATGAGAAATACTGCACTGCCCAGAAGACAGCAAGGAGGTGCCTCTCACAGGCAGAGAATCCTTGTTCTACCGGGTCTAACAGTCGGGAGGCATAAGCCACTGGTCTTAGCTGCTCGTGCCGTTCCTGAAGCAACACGGCCGAGAGGGTCAGATCGGTGCTCGCTACCTCTATTGCGTAGGGTGAAAGTTGGTCGGGGACTAGCAGCGCGGGTGCTGCACTAAGGGCTCGTTTTAACTCTTCCACAGCGCCTGTATGCTGCGGAAGCCATTCCCAGGGGGCTCCTTTCTTAAGGAGGTCTGAGAGTGGGGCGGCTTTTGTCGCGAATCCGTCGATGTGGTTCCGACAATAGCCAACCAGTCCTAAAAACGACCGGAGGGCTGATACATTCTGGGGAAGGGGCAATTTGACAATCGAATCAATTCTTTTGAATTCGATCTTGCGTTTGCCGTGTGTGATGACTGTTCCCAAATACATCACTTTACTTTCCAAAATCTGGGCCTTTCTTGGGTTAACTTTACATCCAATTGAAGTCAACAGTTCCAGGAGTTCGGCCAGAAGCGTAATGTGCTCTGCCTTTGTGTCTGTCTGCAGTAGTAGGTCGTCTACATACTGTACCAGACATTCGGGGCGGGAGAATTTCTCTAAACCACTTGCCAACTGTCGGTGGAAAATGGAGGGGGAATTGTGGAATCCTTGTGGAAGGCATGTCCACGTATACTGCTGTGTTTTAAAAGTGAAGGCAAATTTGTACTGGCACGCTTTTGCCAATGGTATTGACCAGAATCCGTTACTGATGTCCAATACCGTGAAGTATTTGGAGTTGAGTCCCTGCTTGAGCATGGTCTCGGGACTAGTAGCGACCGTTGGGGCTACTGCGGGGGTTACTTTGTTGAGTTCCCGATAATCGATGGTCAGACGCCATGATCCATCGGGCTTCCTCACTGGCCAAATAGGGGCATTATTGGTCGAGGCTACCGTTCTGAGGACACCTTGCTCCAATAAGCTTCCTATCACCTTCTCTATTTCCACCTCTGCTTCCAGGGGAAATCTATACTGTTTCTGTGGTCGGGGGTCCTGTCCGGTAACGTGAACTGGTCCAGTCATTCTGCCACAGTCATGACGGTGACTTGCAAATGCTGTCCTGTGTTTGTTCAGTAGGGCTTTTATTTGTCTGTCGGTGTGGAGTGTAGTCAGGTCGAATGAGTACTCTCCCACTGCGCTAATCCGATTAGCGTAGTCTCCTACTGTGAGGGTGGCTGGTGCTCTGTCTGATCTAGCCATTCGCCAGACACACTGGTTCACTGGGTCGAACGACAAGCTATGAGCGTTCATAAAATCTATCCCCAGGATGTGTTCTGCTGGCCGGGGAAGATTTACTAGAACTACGGAGTGTTTGGTTGTGATGTTCCCTAGCTGGATCGGTACGGGTGCTGTGATATGTCCCTGCTGCGAGTGTCCGGTGAACCCGCTAAGTGTAATGGTGGAGGTGGTCGGCCACGTGTCTGCGTGTGCCGTGATCGTGGAGTTAATGGTGGTGCGGGAGCCTCCTGTGTCCCACAGTAACTCTATGGGCTTCCCTTTTACTCTTGCTGTGACTACGGGTCTCCCTGATGAATCCCATAGTGTGTCACAGACCCAAGTGGGGGAGCCCGAACACCGTCAGTTCGTCTCGTCCACATTGGTGGGTCCTGACTGCACTGCTACATTGTGGATGGGTTTTGCCTTACTGCGGTTCAGAGTGCCTGTCTGCTGGCCTCTCTGAGATCGCTGGGGTGCTTGGCATTCTTTTGCCCAATGCCCTAACTGTCCACAGTTATAGCATTCCTGGCCTTTCTGCTGTGGGCTGTTCTTCCCTTCATTTACCCATGCGGGTTTCTGATGCTCTCTCACTGCCTGAATATCTGCGGCAGCCTGAGCCTCTTCTGGGGATTGAACCTTATTCTTAGCCTGAATTGATTGCTCCCATGCGCGGGACAACCTTTTCAGGACCCATTTCTCATTATGGGCCTCCTCTGAGGGGTCATAACTGTTGCAAGCGCTCTGTCCTGCCTCTGTTGCGTGTGAGATTATGGTTCGCGTCCATTTGACCATATTTTCCCGGTTCAAATGCGCTCTGTTTAACTCGCCGAAAACTGCATTGAAATGAATCCACAGCCTTCCTGCGAATGCTGTGGGGTGTTCGGATCTTTTCTGCCTGCACTTATTCAGTCCTTCTACGGGGTCACCTCGATTATACCCGATGGCATCTAAAATGGAGGTGTGCATCTCTTCTCGGGTGCCTCCTGCCACGTTCTGTGGGTCGGGGAGGGCTGCTACTACTGACTGGTCTAAACTCAGCACTGTGAGCTTAACCTGCTCTCTCTCATCCAGGCCGTACATGGTAGCCTGCTGTTTTACTTTAGCGAAGAATTGGTGGGGGTCTGCGGTGGGGAGGAACGGAGTGATCTTCTCACATGCGTCCCTGAGCTGGGTTACAGTTAAGGGGGTGGTGTAGGTTATATCTGGTGCGCCTTCTGTTATGGCTTTTCTCTGCGTGGTTACTGGGTTCATGGGTGCGGATATGATCTGATCTGTGGGGGGTGGGGGTGCCTGCCTTTTCTGTTGCGCGGCTGGCGCACATGTTCCCTGAACATATCGCTGTGCTGTTTCACTTAGTTCTTGCCAATCTGGGGCATTTTCTCCATCTAACTGGGTTCCAAAGGTGCATTTTGCACCGAAAGCAGCGATTGCAGCTCTGCAATCTGTTTCCTGCATTTCGCGTGGTCCACAGTACTTTGCCTTTGTTCTGTGGTTGCAGCATGGAGTGCTCTCAAAGCTGCTTTGAGATCAGAGCATTGCCTCTGCAACGCCTCCACCTGCTTCTCTGATTCCTCCCTTATCAGAACGGCACGTTGCACGTCCTGATAAGCCTTTTCGTACTGGGTCTGGGAACTGCTGAGATGGGCTAGACAAGACTGATGTGCCCTCTTGGCATCATCCACCTCTCTACCTTTCTCCATCAACTTCCCTCTTAGATCCAGATTCTCTTTCTCAATGTCCCTGACATCGACCTTACACATGCGGTTCCTTTCCTCTAATTCTGTCCGGAGCGTCCTGACGACCTCCTCTGTGCCTCGCAACTGTGCCAAACAGGACACGATTGCCATCGGCTTGCGTGCTTTACTGAGGTTCTTTTTGTGAATTTGAGAGAGGTTCTCCCACCAAGTATGTCCTATACTTCCGGGACCTGTCTCCTCATTCAAACAAAACTCTTTCCAAAGGGGCCATCCCTTTCCTTGTAAATATTTGCGGAGTTCCAGCTCCCACGTGGGACACTGGCCTACCCTGCTACTGTTGCTGGTCGCTGCGACCACAAACTTTTCTGGATCCATCAGACGTTCCATTGCCTGCATGGCCATTTTCTCTGACTCTCTTTTAGTTAATTTGGAACAGGGGGTTGCTGGGGTTGTGTTTCAAGAAACGGGTACGGCTTACGCTATGTTCCATTCAAAAACTGCCGAAAGTTTGTCGCAACAAAATGCTTTCAGTTTTACCTTACAGCCCTGTTAGTACGCATGCACTAAAACACACTTCCGAATTACGCTTATTAGTTTGAACACCTTGAATACTCGTGATTTTCTTTACTTTCTTACTTTCTCTGTAATTTGGAGTTCCAATTCAAATTTCAGGGTCCTGGACGGTGTGGGGTTTCCACTTACAACCGTGTCCCGTCAGGAAGTCGCCACTAAATGTTGCACGTTTTACTATGGGCGCAAAACGCGTTTATTGGGGTGTATTAACTTCCAAGTGCTTAACACCGCTAGGCTCTGTTGTATGTATTTATTCAGCTTTAGGAGTCGCCAGTTGCCGTATAGACAACGTCACAAGTATTCCAAGGTCAAGTTCAAAGTAATAAAGACGATACACCGATTAGTAAGGTCCAAACGATAATATTTATTATACAGTAATAATAAATATTCATGCACACACTAAGAGACTAAGCTATGACTAAACTAAAGTAATCAGAATACTTATCTAACAGGAACAGGCAAGGTCAGGGAGCGAGGCCTTCGTCCTGGTCTTGGGGCTGCAACCTTCAGCAAGCGTTCTGGTCACTGGGGGTTCTAGCGGGCTTAGTTCGCGTAGCGAGCGTCGTACTGGCACTTACGGTTCGGCGGCTGGTGCTCAACGGCTGGAGTCAGTGGATCTTCAAAGTAGTGGTCAGAGCCGGAGCACGGAAAAACAGACCGGACAACACGAGGTCCCTATCTTTTATAGGGGTTCCATTGTCCTTCCCTCTTCTTGGGCGGGCTCTACCTATTGGATCAATTTCTTATCGATACTGGATTAATTCCCCAATGCGAGGGGGTCTCCGTGATGGAGGGGGCGTTTCTTATGTCCTTTTGTTTGGAGGTTTCTGGTGCCTCGATGTCTGGGCCTTGATTAGAATGTGTCCATTCAGAACCAAATGTATCTATTGTGTGGGTGTTCAAGTCTGATGGCCTCATTAGCATGCAAAGCGTTTTGCCATTTGCACCTAGCTAAGGTCTTCTCACCTGAGCCCAAACTGGTTTCTGCTGCTGCAGAATGCAAACTGCTCTTTGCAGACTGCTGTTCTGGCTAAACTGTCTGTTTCCCAGCAGTCTTAGCGGTTGACCTATTTTGTAGCTCAGCATCCATTTTAGGTGGCTACAAGCCCATGCCAAAACCGCCCCATGTCCCGTTCTTCACTCCCCGGGTCTGCCCTGTACAGCTTCTTATAGTATTCCCTAAACGTCTTATTCATCCTCCCTGGCTCCGTCACCACCTACCCTGTCTGTGACAGTATCCTCAATATTTCCTTGGACGTGGCCTGCCTCCGTAGTTGATGTGCTAACATTTAACCTGCCTTCTCCCGTATCTGTACTGCACATCCCCTTGCCCTGTGCAGCTGGCCCACAGCCGTCCCTGTCGTCAACCTATCAAATGGTTGATCGGATGATATTTGTCCTCTCTCTTGTTCCCATGACTCTGAGGTGGAGTGCCGTGAACCGTATTGCATTGATGAGGATCAGATGAGGGGAGTTTCATTACTCCACTGTCCTGGGCCTCCAACTTAAAAAGCTGTTGAGGATAAAGAGTACATACAACTACTTTTGAGGGTGCACATTGCTGCAGCTGAAGATAGTGGGCACAATAGCACAACAGTTGAGATTTGTAGGATTATAGTTGAGGGCACTTCTTGCTGGAGAAAACAACTCATGCAAGGCTAGTGCACAGGAATTGTTACTTGAACTGGAGGGGAGGCTGGTGTTTACGATACTTCTACCATCCTCTGTCTTTGCCTGTTGTAAAGTACTGAAAGAGTGTAGAAAAATCTGAGCGTTGCCCTAGATTCTGAATTTTAAACTAATGTTGTTTGTTTCCCCCAGGAGCTGAATGCAAACTTTGTGTCGATTTACATCAAAGTACTACAGTGCCAAGGCCTCTGTGGCACCCTGCTGTTAACTACTTTTGCTTTTTAAAATCAAGTGCCCCAGGTTCTGACTGTACAGCTCCCCCGTGCAGTACAAGGTTAATTATTTTGCGCGATTCAATATTTCTGTCGTGGAGCTCAATTTTGAAGTGTTTGGAGATAATAATGATATGTTCATGCGATTATGCATGTGCCATATCCTGGGAGCCAGTTTGATGCTATTTGTTATTTATGACTTTATATGTAAATTGGAAAGTTTGGAAAGTTCACTTCTGCTTGCACTTAACCCAGTTCTGAGTTAAGTTGGGGCTGCCTTTTTGTTCAGTCAGCAGTTCAGAGTCTAAACAGTGATGCATCTTTTCACAGATCTCTGGTAACTCGTTCTTTGCGGATGTTGCTCGAGACATTCTGCTCTATGTCTCTCGAGATCTGAGTGACCAGGTAAGTCATCACTTTCCTCCAATGTTACCATTTGAGTGCCAATTATTGTGGAGTCTGTCATAGGAACAGAAAATAAGAGCAGGAGTTGGCCGTTCTGTCCTTTGGGCCTGCTCCATCATTCGATATGATTATGGCTGATCCTCTATATCTCAACAACACACTCCTGCGCTCTCCCCATACTCCTTGACACCTTTTAGAGTCTAGAAATCTAGAAACATGTCTATCTATTTACATATAATATATTCAGTGACTTGGCCTCCACGGCATTGTGTGGTAGAGAATTCCACAGGTTCACTGTCCGCTGAGTGAGAAGCTTCTTGTCATCTCAGTTCTAAATGACTTACCCTGTAACCTGAGACTTGTTCTAGACTCCCACCACTCCCAGCCAGAGGAAGCAACAATCCTGCATCGAGTCTGTCCAGCCCTGTCAGCATTTTATATGTTTCAATTAGATTGTTTCTCATTCTTCTAAATTCCAATGAATACAGGCCCAGTTGTCCCAATATTTCCTAATATGACAATACTGTCTGATGAACCTTCGCTGCACTCCCTCTGTGGAAAGTATATCCTTTCTTGGATAAGGAGACCAAAACTGAACACACTACTCCAGGTGTGGTACCAACAAGATCCTGTACAGTTGCAGTTAGACATCTTTACTCCTGTACTCAAGTTCTCTTGCAATGAAGGCCAACATACCATTTACCTTGCTGTACCTGCATGCTTACCTTGAGTGACTGGTGTACTAAGACACCCAGATCCCTTTATACATCAACATTTCTCAATCTATCACTATTTAAATAATACTCGTCATTCTGTTTCTCTGTCCAAAGTGGATAACTTCTCATTTATCCATGTTGTATTGCACCTGCCATGTATTTACTCACTCACACAAATTATCTAAATCAACTTGAAGACTTAATATCCTCCTCAACTTTCACATTCCCACTAAGTTTTGTGTCGTCAGCAAACTTGGAAATATTACATTTGGTTCCCTCATCCAAATCATTGATGGATACTGTGAATAGCTGGGGCCTAAGTGCTGATCTAAGTACTGTGGGATTCCACTAGTCATCACCTGCCATTTTGAAAAAGACCCATTTATTTCCACTCTGTTTCCTGTCTGCTAACCAATTCTCAACCCATGCCAATATATTACCCCCAAACCTATGCACTTTAATTTTGCACACAAACTTCTTATGTAGGAGCTCATCAAAAGTTTTCTGAAAGTCCAAAACACCACATCCACTGGTTCACACTTATCTAGTCTGCTGGTTACTTCCTCAAAAAATTCCTGTAGGTTTGTCAAACATGATTTCCTTTTCATAAATCTATGTTGACTTTTTCTGATCCCATTGATATTTTCGAAGATCCCTGTAATCACATGCTTTATAATAGACTCTAGCATTTTCCCAGCTGGGCCCTGTGTGATGAATATAAAAGTTGATTTATTATGCACTTCTCTTCTCCACTTCTGTGTAGAAGTGTTTTCTGAAGACAGTGATATGCCAGGTCCTGATTGCAGACTCTCCAAACTTTCCTTCATAAACTTGAGCTCATCTAAAACTCTGCTGCCTGTGTTCTAACTTGCACCAAGTCCTGATCACCCAATACTCCTTTGCTCACTGCTGTATTTTTGGCTCCTGGTTAAGTATCATCTCCATTTTTAAATTCTCGTCCATGTTTTAAAAATTTCTCCATGGCCTCATCTGTCCCTGTCTCTGTAATCACCTCCAGTCCCACCACCCTCGGAGATACCTGCGTTCCTCTAATTCTGGCCTCTTGAGCATCGTCAATTTTAATCACTTCCCCGTTGGTGGCCTTGGTTTTACTGCCTGGGCACTAAACTCTCGATTCCCCCTTTACGCCACTCTGCCTCTCTTCTTTGAAAGTCTCCTTAAAACCAACCTCTTTAACCAAACTTTTGGTCATCTGCCCTCATATTTGCTTATATAGCATGATGTCAAATTTAGTTTGATAACAAAGTGCCTTGGACATTTTACCACTATAAAGGCACCATGTAAATATAAGTTGTTGTTGCTAAGATCAGTGTACTCAGCAAGGGCCGGAGATTTGAGCTTAGCCTTTCTTGCTCTGCCGGCCTCATTGATTAATGGCATCAGGCTGGAAGCTGATTTCCTTGCAGTGCCTTGCATTGTGGTTGATAGGCTATTCTACTGCAGGGACTTCACAACAGAACCTGGTTTTGGCCTTTCTTAACATCAATACAATCCTCTTTATTGCAAATGTCACTAGAGAGAGATTAGAAATGAGAAAACTGGATTCCTAACATAGGAATGCAGAGGACTAAATGAAGTGTTCCTGTCAACTGTGAGATCATAGAATGATGCAACACAAAGGTGGCAATTTGACCCATTGCACTTGTGCCAACATTTTTAAAAAGCTACCAATTAGTTCAATTGCTTTGCCCTAACCTTATTGCCCTGAAGGTTTCCCCTTCAGATATTTATCCAACTCCCTTTCGGAGGTTATTAAATCTGCTCCCTCACCCTTTCAGGCTGTGGATACCACATCACAACTCACTGTGTAAATAAAAAACAATCTCTCATCCCGCCTCCGGTTCTTCTGCCAGTTAGTTTAAAATCTGTGCGTCCTGGTTACTGCCAGTTTTTCTTATCCATTCTGTAGAAAATTTCCTAATGTTGAACATATCCATTAATCTCCCCTTAACTTTCTCAGCTCTAAGGAAAACAATCCCAGCTTCTCCAGTCTCTCCACATAATTGAACTCCTGCATGCCTGCTACCATTCTAGTAAACCTCCTCTGCTCTCTTTCTAAGGCTTTGACATTGTATAGTATAATGCAGTACTCCAGCTGAAGCCAACACAGTGACATATAAATGGTCAGCTTAAATTCCCTGTGATTGACATAAACAAAACAGTTCACACAAACTCAACTTAGAATGGATCTAGCTGATCGACACAGCATGCAGCAGTTTATCTACTCACTGAGACGATGCTGCAGGAAAACAAAAATAACAACTTCATTGAGATAGCACCTTAAACTTAGTAAAATATTTCAAAGTTCTTCAACTAAACTTTGAAACTGAGCCTCATAAAACGATATTAGGGAAAATAAGATAGGTTTTAAGGAGTGTCAAAGTAGAAAGAGAGGTCGAACGATGGAGGAGTTAGTGTGGATTCTCTAAAGTTTAGAACCTTGACATCTAAAGGCACAGTGACTAATGCTGGAGCGATTAAAATTTGTTCAAGAGGTTAGAATTAAAAGAGAAAACAAGGGGTGCAGTGGTTAGCACTGCTGCCTCACGGCGCCGAGCACCTGCGTTCGATCTCGGCCCTGGGTCACTGTCTGTGTGGAGTTTGCATATTCTGCATGTGCCACCCTCACAACCCAAAGATGTGCAGGGTAGGTGAATTGGCCATGCTAAATTGCCCCTGAATTAGAGAAACAAAGAATTGGGCACTTTAAATTTATATTAAAAAATAATTAAAAGAGCATAGATATCTTGGAGGGTGGTATGTCTGGAGGAGATTACTGAGATAGGGAGGGTGAGGCATGTCGTAATTTGAGCACAACTAGAAGCCAACATAGGCCACTGAACACAGGGTGTTGGGTGACCAGGACTTGGTGCGAGTTAGGACGCAGGCAACAGAGTTTTGGATGATCTCAAGTTTTTGGAAGATAGAATTGGGATGTTGGCCAAGTGTGTGTCAGGCTTAGAGACTCAAAAGGTACAAATGAGGGTTTCACCAGCAGATGAGCTGAGGCAGGGAAGAAGTGGTCGATGTTATGCAGGTAAAAACAGGTGATTTTTAGTGATGGCCTGGGGATTTATGGTCAGAAGCTCAGCTACAAGCCTGATATGACATCAAGGTTGCAAGCCTCAGTTCTGCCTTGAGAGTTTCTAGGGAGAGGATCGGAACTGATGCTTGCGGAATGTAGTTTGTGGTTAGAGGAGATTTCTGTTCATCCAGTATTGATTTTGAATAAGCAGCCAGATAATTTAGCAACAGTGGAGGAGTCAAGAGGTGATAGTGTGGGTAGAGCTGGAAATAATTGGAAACTGAAGTTGTATTTTCCGATGAAATCACTGAAGGACAGCATATAGAGAAACAGGAGAGGGTCAAGTATGAATCCTGGGGACCACCAGGGGTAAAGGAAAAAAAGATCCATTGCATCTGATTCTCTGGCTACGACTGGATGTATAATAATGGAATGAGGAGAGTGCAATCCCACACAGGTGGAGGATGGTGCCAATCCTTGGATTCCAACCCTATTCCGGGGGCAACCCCTGTCTCTGCCCGTCCGCCGCACAGATCACCCATAATCCCCACCAACTGCTGAGGCCTCTGGCCATGCGGCTGAAGGCAATCGCTAATAGGGAATTGGCACTCGTGCTTAAGTGAGCACTTGACACCTGCCAAGTGAGTTCCTGTGGGCCATGTAGCATGTGGGAGTCATTGTCTAGCATTCCAATCAAACCTTGATACCAGGACACTGTGTGGGAATCAACCCCACACACGCAACAGCCAACATGCGAACATCCACGGGATGGGACACAGCTCCTGGGACACGACCACGGCCGAAGGGTGAGTGGGTGCCACGGGGAGCGGGGTTTGCCTGTAGAGACAGGCAAAGGGTCCAGGGGTCAGCCCTCATTATGGAATAAAATGTCAGAGGTATCATAATGGTTGTGCAAAAAGTTGTTTAATGTGCCGTACAATATCCCCCCCCCCCCACCCCAACCCCTAGTTAACCCCTCACCCCTAGTGCCCTCAGTGATGCTCAACATGCCTGGCCCTCTTGGATCTACCACTACGTCTTGGTGTTTCCCCAGGATGCACATCTAAGGTGGAGGCAGCCAGCTGCTGACCTCATCCCATGGTCTTCAATGCCCCTGCTGGGTGTCCTCTGGGGCAGGAAGGCCCTGGCTCATTTGTCGATGGCACATTCACAGCCGTGCCACCCTGTCCCGTGTGCTTACCCCGCAACACGGCCTCATCAGAGGGGTGGAACTCGTGAGTGCTGGTGGCCACCATCGGCACCCTATGGGACGGGTCCGACTTGGCACCCAGCACTCCCTCCTCCCGGTCGGTGCCCAAAGGATCCTGGGTTCACCTTGGGACGTAGGGGCAGCTGGTTCGGACCTCTCACTCTGTGCCATCTGGCTCTGCCATTCCTGGTGGTTCCCCATGGTCCACACCATCGTGTCGATGCCCTCGGCGATGCTCCTCAGTGACTGGTACATATCCCCCAGTGACCGGCCATGCTCTGCAGTGCCTCAGCCATGCCCACCTGCGACTGGGCCAAGCCCTATAGCGCCTCGGCCATTCCCATCTAAGAGCGGGAGCTGGCTGGGATTGGCTGAGCAGTTGCTGAGCAGGTGCAGCCTAAGTTTCCTTGGCGTTATTAGCGGGCTGCTGGTGAGCACGGTCCCGGCGAATCAGCTGGCAAGCCGTCATTCAGGCTGGGAAGCCCATGAGGCCTCGTTAAGTGGACCAATTAACGTTGAATAGTGTTGCCGGCCACGCTGGGCTGAGCGCCGGGAAACTCACGGTAATTCCCGCTCACTGAAGCACTTGGACATTTTTCTGGAGAATCGCCCGAATACTTTTATGTGGTTGGTGACAGATAAATGTTGGTCAGAATACCAGGGAGAAGGCACTCTTCTTGGAGTAGTGCAGTGAAATCTTTAATGTTTGCCTGAGAGGGGAGATGGGGCTTTGGTTTAACATCCTATTTCAAAGGTGATACCGCTGACAGTGCAGTGCTCTCATTTATGCACTGAAGTGTCAGCCTAAATTGTGTACTCACAGCTCTGGAATGGGTCTTGAATCCATGATTTAGATTTAGAGGCAAGAGTGTCATCACTGAGACAAGACAGACCCCTAATTACAGATTGAGCATATTCCTTTAGAACCCCATTTATAATTTGAAAGCTGATCAGTAGTGAACAGTCACATTTTTTTAACAATAATAATAATCTTTATTAGTATCAGAAGTAGGCTTACATTAACAGTTCAATGAAGTTACTGTGAAAATCCCCTAGTCGCCACATTCCAGCGCCTGTTCGGGTACACTAAGGGAGAATTCAGAATGGCCAATTCACCTAACAGCACGTCTTTCAGGACTTGTGGGAGGTAACTGGAGGGAACTCACGCAGGAACAGGGAGAACGTGCAGACAGTGACCCAAGCAGGAATGGAACAAGGGTCCCTGGTACTGTGAAACAACAGTGTTGACCACTGTGTTACCGGCCACCCATCTTGTATATTTTTTCTCCCCTTATCTTCTGACACGTTCGTTCTAATAACAAAGTTGGGCACTATCAGTCCTTCAGTGCCTCACCAAGTCAGCTAACACTGAGGTGAGGGTTTCTCTACTGGCTATCCTGTCAATGTTGCCCTTGTCTTTTTACTGGGAGGAAGATCATCATGAGCTAGCAATTACAGAAGCTGAAAGATCCCAGCCCTTGGGCCCGAGGACGCTCTCAGCATTGGCGTTGTGTACTTTGTCTCCATGGGTTGGGAGGAAAGTGCAGTAAAAAGGGGGACAGAATAAGTTGACTCTGATTTGAGATCCCTGGGAATTACCTCCAGCAGATCTGTTGAGCTCTGCCTCTGCTTGGGATAGCAGAAGGCAAATTCAGATGGAAATGCTGTGGTCAGCCTAATTGTTCCGACATCTGAATATTATTTTATGCAATCCTTTTGAGTTCACCCTGCTGTAACTGTGCTTGGACTATCTTGAGTACAAAGGCACTAAATATGTTTGTAATCTTCTAGCTCCTTGCTGGAGAATTGATAAGATTGGGTGATCAAAGTGAGAGAAGCTGCAACTTGTTACGTACAATGTTGAGGCACTGTATACAAGACACAACACGCGTGCTTAGCAAGGAAGCAGAATTCTTCTAGTAGTGTTTTAATGCAGCCAAATATTCAATTAATTGTTGTAGAAATCCATAGATTATTCAATTAGTATAAATCGGTCGCCTGTGATATAATCCTCCTGTGATGTCAAGTTTATTTTAGTTTGCTAATCCGTCCACTGACAGCCTGCTAATGAAACAGCAGACACAAACAAATTGTTTGTCAGGCTAGGTGATCAGGGCTCAGTTTCTGTCTTTGTTCTGTCTGATAACAGTCGCATATCATCAGTTGAATCATAGATTGAGGAGGGTGCTGAATTATTCAGGCAGTGAGAGCAGAATACTGCAGATTCTGGAGTCTGTAATGCAAAGAGAAAAGGATGCCAACACTCAGCAGGTCAGGCAGCATCTGTGGAGAGAGAGAAAGAGAGTTGACTTGTCAAGTCAATGACCTTTCATCAGAACTGGAAGAAATTAGAGCTATGAAAGGCTTTGAACAAGTACAGAGGCAAGGAAAGAAAAGGGAGGGAGGAGGGGAGGAAAGAAACAAGAGGGAAAGTCGAGAAGCTACCATTCCCTGGAGGGGGTCAACACAATATTTAATGAGCCAGTTCTACTGTGCAAAGTGTTTGGGCTTCACATTGAATAAAAACATTATAATATCTTGTGCCAGATTACTCCAGTAAACTTAGTGGAGTCCTGTTTGACCACACGGAGGATTGTTCTGCAGTTGTTTGTGCATGGCGAGATGGTACAGGAAAGTGGAAGGAAATTGGCCATAATCACACTGAATGGCAGAGCAGGCCCAAATGGCCTACTCCTTCTCCAGCGAGGAGGACTGTCAGAGAATACAACAAAATATAGATAGATTGGAGAGTTGGGCAGAGAAATGGCAGATGGAGTTCAATCCAGGCAAATGCGAGGTGATGCATTTTGGAAGATCAAATTCAAGAGCGGACTATATGGTCAATGGAAGGGTCCTGGGGAAAATTGATGTACAGAGAGATCTAGGAGTTCAGGTCCATTGTACCCTGAAGGTGGCAACGCAGGTTGATAGAGTGGTCAAGAAGGCATACAGCATGCTTGCCTTCATTGGACGGGGTATTGAGTACAAGAGTTGGCAGGTCAAGTTACAGTTGTATAGGACTTTGGTTAGGCCACATTTGGAATACTGCGTGCAGTTCTGGTCGCTACATTACCAGAAGGATGTGGATGCTTTGGAGAGGGTGCAGAGGAGGTTCACCAGGATGTTGCCTGGTATGGAGGGTGCTAGCTATGAAGAAAGGTTGAGTAGATTAGGATTGTTTTCGTTGGAAAGACGGAGGTTGAGGAGGGACCTGATTGAGGTATACAAAATTATGAGAGGTATGGACAGGATGGATAGCAACAAGCTTTTTCCAAGAGTGGGGGTGTCAGTTACAAGGGGTCACGATTTCAAGGTGAGAGGGGGAAAGTTTAAGGGAGATGTGCGTGGAAAGTTTTTTACGCAGAGGGTGGTGGGTGCCTGGAACGCTTTGCCAGCGGAGGTGGTAGAGGCGGGCACGATAGCATAATTTAAGAAGCGTCTAGACAGGTATATGAACGGGTGGGGAACAGAGGGAAGTAGACCTTGGAAAATAGGAGACAGGTTTAGATAAAGGATCTGGATCGGGGCAGGCTGGGAGGGCTGAAGGGCCTGTTCCTGTGCTGTAATTTTCTTTGTTCTTTGTTCTTATTTCTTATGTTTTTATTACGATTAAATTACTCTCATTTATTTCGTGCTTGAAACAAAAAAAAAACTTTTTGAGGTATGTTTTTTGTAATGTATAGAATACAAGAGCCATTTTTGTATAAGCACCCACAAAGAGCAGTGAGGTGGATAACCAATTCATTATTTTTGGTGGCATTAGAGAGGAATTTTGGGCAGAATGCCAAAATAGTGTCACAGGACTTTGAGCAGATAGGATCTCAGTTCAACACCTTAATTTAAAGGATGGGTTCGGATGACAGCGGCAGTTCCTTAATAATACCCTGGAGTCTCTGGTTGGGTGATGAGCTCACACCTCGGACTGAATCTTGAACTAATGGCAGAAGGCTGTGAAGGAATCCAGAGGCAAGAGTTCTACCAAAACGTAGACAACACACTGGTGGACAATTGTGTATATTGTTCAGGGATTTACCCAAAGCACCAGTCCAACCTTCATGTCTCAGTTTGAATTATCGCAATGAGGGCTGGGCAGAAAGCAGTTCATCCTGAGTAAGCATGAAGAACTTCATTGGAGAGCAATGGCTTTCACCTGCAAAATTGCTCATGTGGCAGAAACCAGCAGGAAATAATGAATTTTTCATAGTTTCATCACAGTTAGTTGCTGTCCACCACCTTCAATGTCCATAGATTATCTGGCTATTATCACATTGATGTTCTTGGGATTTTGCTGTTCTTAAATTGATTGTTGAATTTCCTATGTTACAACAGTGACTACACCTCAAAATTGCTTAATTGACTATAAAGTGCTTTAGGATGTCCTGTGATTGTGAAAAGGTATATACAAGAGTAAGTCTTTCTGAAGAAGTCAGTTGATGCTGTGTATCTTCTCAATGGTACACTGTTGCCACTGTGTGCTGGTGGTGGAGGGAATGGATGTTTAAGGACTGATTGACATGGGGGTACTTAACCATGCAGTTGATTTGCTCAGTACCTGACCTGGAAGTGAGCGATGCTCATAGTAAAAAAATACTAGTGCAGGTTTCCATTCCTGCCATTGACCATTTTCACTTGGCTGAGCAATAAATCATTCATAGAAAAATATTTCTGGAGGGATCATGGACTGGCATTTTCTATTTTTGATGATAGGATGAAGCATTTGCAGTTCTGTGACATGCATTCGTTAGCACTCTAAATTGGTGTTTCGGTCGTGTTGACACTTAATGGTATTGAGTTAGGTTTACGAGGAAAGCACATTAGAGGACCTGCAGCTTTATGTTCTGGATCTGTGCTGCTGTTCAGCTTTTATTTGTGGATTTTAAAATAAATGGATATTTTTATGAATACCGTTTTAAAATTTGACAAACAACCTTTGGAAGGGAAGTAGCATATTGTCCTGGATTACCCCTTTGACACTTAATGGAATGCTTCTGCCATAAGCTGCCTTGTTTCTGTCATGCTGTCATGGAAGAACATGGATTAATATTTTAATATCTATCCCTGTTGTGAGGGAAGTGATTGCCAGACGAATATTTCTATTTCCCATTGATGTGATGCTCAAAGTCTGGCCAATGACTCATTGAAACCATCAACCATGCTTTAATTCCTCCAGACTTGGCTATTCCAGTGTCCTCTTCACATGATCCCAACTTCCACTTTTTCTTAATAAATATTTATATTCGAAAAATGTTCAGATGATCACACACAAAACATTTGAATGTAATACAAACAGTTTGTTATTTTTTAACAAAATAATAATAATCCTAAACCCCCTCCCCCCACCACCCTCCCTAGTTGCTATCCATGAACAAATCTTTAAAGAAAGTGATGAACGGCTTCCAAATCTTGTACATTACATTCAGCCTGGACGGTACAAACCAATGCTCACAAATTGGTGACAGTATTGACATTGCCCCCAACTTAAAATGCTGCCTAAATTAGTTCCAAATTCTTAGAGTCACCACCACCACGAGGCTCGTTGAGAACCTGGCTGGAGAGAACGGAAGAGGGGCCGTAACCAATGCCCTTAGACACAAACCTACACAGGAAGCCTTCTCCGTCCGCCCCCCACCTTTGCCCCAGCTCCTCCATCCAGCCTCGCATTTTCCCGATGTTCGCCACCCAGCAATAGAACAACAGATTCAGGAGCGCCAGCCTTTCCGATTGACATGCTCTCTGTAGGAAGGCGTTTCGATGCTTATTCCCAGATAAAGGCGGGGATTAATTTATGAACCCTAACAAAAAAGCTTTAGGGAGGAACATCGGAAGACACTGGAACACAAATAAGAACCTCAGTAGAATGTTCATTTTGACCATTTTCATTCTCCCCGCCAAGGTTCAGATTCTATTTATGCAGCAAGGCCCAGTCATGAGCCACCTGAATCCCTAAACACCTAAACCTCATCCTGTCCAGTCTAAGCGGCAGCCACCCAAATCCACTTCCTTCCGCAGAGGATTCACCAGGAAGATCTCGCCCTTACACACAATCAATTTGTACCTGAGAAGGACCCAAACTTCCTCAACAGCTCCATTATCCACCCCACACCAGAGAGAGGATCTGAAGCATACAACAGCAGGTTGTGTGTGTAAAGTTCACCCAATGCTCCTTGCCCCCCTTGATATCCCGCCACCCACCTGACGATCTAAGTGTGATGGCCAATGGCTCAATCACCAACGCAAACAACATTGGGGACATCGGGCATCCTTGCCTTGTGCCCTCATACAACCGTAAGTACCCTGAATTCACCGCGTTGAACCAGCCGTGAGTCGTAGGGCCAATGTATAGCAGTTTCATGTAGGAGATAAATGTTGCCCCAAAGTTTCAAGAGATGCCTCCACTCCACCCGATCAAGTGCCTTCTCCGCATCTAGGGAGATAATTACCTCCGGAACCTTCCCCGGACGACAGGACCACATTTAAAAGTCCTGATGTTGACTGACAACTATTGGTCCTTGACAAACTTTGTTTGGCCCTCAGAGATTACCTCCGACAAGAACCCCTCCAGATTCATCGCCAGCACCTTAGCTAATACCTTTGCGTTGGCATTCAACAGTGAGTTAGGCCTGTGAGACCCCCACTCACGGGATCCTTGACCTTATTTGGCATCAAATAGATAGACGCCTGTGCCAACGTGGCTGGCAGCACCCCCGAGACAGAGATTCTTTAAACATCCGCAATCGCAGGAATGTGAGGGGCTTTTCACAGAAACTTCATTGAAGCCTACTTATGACAATAAGCGATTATTATTATTATTATTATTATTATTATTATTATTATTATTAGGTGTGGTGCCAACAAGGCCACAAAACTGTTTGTGGAATTCCACCAGGAAGCAGTTCCTGTGCCTTCCCTGACTGCATAGATCCAATACAGTCCATTATCTGCTCCAACCCCAGCGGTGCCTTCAGTCCCTTCCTCTTCTCCCTCACCACTACCGGGAAGTCCAACCTATCCAAAAACTGCTCCATTGCCAAGTCATCCTCCGGAGGCTCAGATTTGTAAAGCTCCAAGGGGGAAGGCTCAAAGGTCCCATTAATCTTATCTGGAGCAGTAATGAACAAAGTTGGCTCACCGCCTTCCCGGCCAATTCCAGCTTGAACTCTAATTTGCCCCTTCCTCTTCATTAACAATTCCACTGTCGGAGTCATGGAGTATTGTCGGTCCACCTCCAAATGGAGTCAACGACCTTCTGCCTTTCTGCCCTCCTAACTTTATCCCTGTGAGCCTTGTATGAAATTTCTCCCCCTTGATCACCGCCTTCAATGCTTCCCAGAACGTGGAAGGTGAAACCTCTCCATTCTTGTTAAAGCCTACATAGTTTCATAAAACCCCTCATCTGCAAGTAGCTTTGTATTCAACCTTCACATAATGTGGGTCATGGTCCGATATTACAATCGCTCACCACCCGCGGGAGTAACGATTTTCCCACCAAAAGAAATCTATTCGGGAGTAGACTTGGCATACATGTGAGAAGAAGGAAATCTCCCTCGCTCCCGGGTATCTAAACCTCCATGGATCCACCCTTCTCCATCTGCTCCATGAACATTTTCAGCTCCTTCACCATCCCTGAAGTTATCAAAATAAGAAGTCTTGCAACATCAGGTTAAAATCCAACAGGTTTGTTTGGAATCACTAACTTTCGGAGCACAACTCCTTCATCAGGTGAGTTGAGTTAGTGATTCCAAACAAACCTGTTGGACTTTAACCTGGTGTTGTAAGGCTTCTTACTGTGCTCACCGCAGCCCAACACCGGCATCTCCACATCAAAGTTATCAAAGACTTGGGGCGGAATTCTCCGCTCCCGTGGAAAATCGCGAAGGCCGTCGTGAAATCGGCCGACTTTCACGACGGCCCGTTACGGCCCCGCTCACAAGCTATTCAAGCCCCTGAAATGGGCTAGGAGCGGGGCAGCAGAAATCATGTGAAAAATGACGCCATAAGCCTGCGACGCCCCGATGACTCCGCTCCGTGTCGTAAAAAGGTGCGAGCGGCCAGAACAACGGAAGAAGAGGAGAAGATGAGTGAGCCACGGAGGGCCGCTCCGAGGTTCGGAGAGCCAGACGTCGAGACCCTCTTAGATGAGGTTCAGCAGAGGAGGAGCATCATCTGCCCTAGAAGAGGGCATCGCCACCCTGTGAGCATTGTGCGACGGGCCTGGCATGAGGTGGGCACTGCAGTGAGTGCTGTGGGGCAGACCCCTTGGTCTGGGGAGCAGTACCGCAAAAAGCTGCACGACCTCATCAGGGCTGCTAGGGTAAGTGCCAAGAGGGTGCCCCCGGGTCACAACAATCCCCCCCTCCCCAATGTACTTAATCACCCACCTCCCCCCCCCCCGGCACGAGGGGGAGGGGGAGGGGGGCAGAGTGAGTGGAGTGTGGTTAACCAAGTAGTCACAGACCCACATGAGCCCTGCGACCACCTGGAGAGATGCAATGGTTTAGTTCCAACTTTACCCCCCAACCTTTGCCAATATGCGAACGCCATGATGATACCTGCCGAATTGATTATCTATGCCCCCCCCAACAGGACAAGACTGCTCACAATAACCGGGAGTGCAACCGGGAGGGGGTTCGCCCATTTTCCACCCCCGACCACGTTCGAGCAGAGGGCACTGGACCTTGCAGGGGGATCTGCCACCCGGGATGTCGCGCAATGCGAGGTTGGAGGTGCTGAACCAAGTGAGACAATCCTGCATGACAACCCCCACCCACCCCCCTGTCCTCTGTCCCTTCACACTCTGCCCACTGGACACACCCCATCCTCTCTCCCTTCACACTCTGCCCACTGGACACCCCCCCATCCTCTGTCCCTTCACACTCTGCCCACTGGACCATCCCACGCCCGGTCGAGCGTTTCTAAATATCCCCATTTCATTCTCGTCCCTAGGACGTGTTGCCGAACAACCAGGACCGTCTGCGTCCAGGCAAAGACGAGCACCAGCCACCACCACCGCACCCAGGGCCGCACGGCAGAGGGTGCCAGGAGGACAGTCAGGTGTCCACCGAACCTGTGGAGCAGGAGGCGTAGAGGACGGTGACAGAGAGAGAGGGAGACATGGGCCACCAACGCCATGCGGCCGCTCATCATTGGGCCGATGACCTCGACGACATTTGTACAGACGATGACCTAGAGCTTTCGGCACTGCCGACTCCCACACCATCCCAGAGACACTCACCTCGGTTGGGCAATTCAGTGATGAGGCTCCTGGGTCACGGTCTGGTTTGCACAACACAGCTGAGCAGGTACAGCAGGTGGAGGTCGGAGCAGCCGAGGGCCCGGACGGTCGGAGGGCAGGCCAGGCCCAGCATTCAGCTGGCTCCCAGACGTTTCCCGGGTTCCTGGATTTACTTGACCCACCCGCACAGCCGATGCATCTCGAAACCCAGGGACACAATGACGGAATGAGGACCGTCTTCCAGCAGCTGCAGACGCAGTTAGAGGAGTCGAACCGTGTCCAGGAGCAGGGAGTGGTGCCGCTCATGGCAGCCACCCAGGCCGACACCGCACGGGTGGCATCCGCGGTTGAGGCAATGGGTGAAATGGTTTCGGCCATGGGTCAGGTTCTGCAAGGCGTTGGGCTTAATTTGCACGCGTCATCCTCGGCCCTGGACAGGGCTGCCCTCTCACAGGCAGCAATGCGCCAGAGGCAAAACGACATTGCCAGCGCGCTGCGGGCCTTGGCTGAGTCTCACCAGGTCATGGCCCTGTCGCAGCACGCCATGGCGCAGTCCCAGCAGGCAATGGCACAGTCCCAGCAGTCAGTTGCGGAGAGCATCAACCGCCTGACACACGTGCTGGATGACGTCGCGCACTCACAGGTTGAGGTCGCACAGTCCCTGGCGGGAATGTCTCACTCCCTGGACTCCGTCACTGTGAAGCCGGACCGTTGCTGGCCTCCGGGACTGGCAGCGGGGCACCTCCCCGCTCGCACCTCCATCCAAAAGTGAGGCCCGGGGGCCACCGGGCTCCCCGAGGGAGGAGGAGGTACCGGGGCCCGTCCCATTAACTCCATCACGGGACGTCCCGGAACGCTCGGCCTCCCCCCGTCCTATCCCTGGTGCATCGGGTGGGCAGCGGGCAGAGCAGTGTGGCACCACGTCATCCGAAACGCCCGCAGAGCAGCCTGGCCCATCAAAGCCGGGTCGCCCCAGGAAACGAGTGCCGACGGGGAGACATGTCGAAGGGGGCGATTCGCAGGAGTCCTCCTCCACTCCTTCTGTATCATCTGGGGAATTACTTAGACGTAGTGGTAGGGCCTGTATGGCAACGAAGAGGGACACAAAGTAAGTTGGCATGGGTGAAGGACACAGATTAGTTGTAGGGGCTAGGGCATCTGTACATAATGTTAACCATTAAACACACTGTTGCACCTAACTTGTAAGACTGTGTGATGTTTCCACAGCCACAGGGATCGTGATGGTGACTGAGTGTCGCTGGGGTTGACGAGCGGTGAAACTTTGGTGCCGTGTGTGCAGTCCCTTCCCCCTCACCCCCTCACACAGCCACCCCACGTGGGCACGTGATGGAGTGTCCCTGACGAACTCAGCGACCACCGAGATGGATGGTTCAGCTATTGCCATGGTGGTGGTGGGAGTTGTGTGTTGACCCTCTGCGCGACTGGCGATGCAAGTGTTGGTGTTCAGCGGTGCCATCGCATGATGAATCTGGCTGCTACCAAGGCGTCGCGTGCCCGCCGCCCTCGCCGGGTCCGTCGTGCAGCCTCCTTGGCATCACCAGCAGCCGGCTCATGTCTGTGTGCTGCGCCCGCCACTCCACCAACCTCCTCCTCCTCCTCTGTGCTGGCACCACTGCCACTGGCTTCTCCCTCCACCTCCTCCACCAGGGCATCTCCCCTCTGGATCGTGATGTTGTGCAGCGCACAGCAGACCACGACAATGCGAGCGACCCTGTCGGACTGGTACTGCAGGGCCCCTCCGGAGCGGTCCAGGCACCTGAATCTCATCTTCAGGAGACCAAAGCAGCGCTCCACCACACCCCTGGTTGCTGCATGGGCTTCATTGTATCGGGTTTCCGCGTTGGTCTGAGGCCTCCGTATCGGCATCATCAGCCAAGACCTCAGTGGATAACCCCTGTTGCCCAGCAACCAGCCCCTCAGCCGGGGGGGTCGTCCCTCAAACATTGCAGGGATGTACGACTGCACCAGAATGTACGCATCATGCACACTCCCTGGGAACCTTGTGCACACGTGCATGATCCTCATGTGGGGGTCGCATACCACCTGGATATTCATGGAGTACGTCCCCCTCCTGTTCCCTGCAGGCGGGCGCATGGGGACATGAACACAATCAATTACCCCCTGCACCATCGGTATCCCAGCCGCGTTGGCAAATCCACGAGCTCGTGAATATTGACTTGCTCGGTCCTCGGGAAAGGTGATGTAGCGGTCCGCGATGGCATAGAGTGGGTCGGTCACATCCTGGATGCACCTGTGCAGCAATGACTGGGAGATCCCGGAGAGGTCCCCGCTCGGAGACTGGAAGGAGCCGGTCGCATAAAAGTTAAGAGCGACCGTCACCTTGACAGCAACCGAGATCGCGTGTCCTCCTCCCGTTCCACGTGGGGCGAGGTGCGACACGAGGTGACAGATATATGTCACCGTCTCTCTACTCAACCGGAGTCTCCTCCTGCAGGTGATGTCCGGCATTGTCTGGAAAGAGATCCGGACACGGTACACCCTTGGCCTTAGTCGTCGCTCTGGCGCCCTGGCTGCACCCTCACTCTCTCCTCCTCCTGCCCCCCATGCTGCTCGACGACTGGCAACTCCTCGGCCCTTCCCTCTGCTGCTGCAGTTGGCCCTGCATTCACTGCGGGTTGTGGCTGTGGACGCTGCTCGATCTCCAACTGCAGTGCAGCGGCCCCAACCACTTCGCTGAACATAGCCGTTCTGTTCGCATACATTTTGCTAACCTACAGAAGGGTGGTGGGGGGCAGACAAACGACATGTTAGACGGAGGTCATTCGACACCTCGGCAGTCGCGTGCCATGGGATACCTGTGTGTCCCGGTGGCCTGGTCGCACTGCTGATACGCGGCCAGCCTAATCCCATGTCACTTTCTGCATCCAACAGGCAGTTAACTACGTCCTCCTCACTGGTGCATCAGTGTCCTGTGGCCGTAAGCCACAGGGCAAACAGCGGCTGTGTCCTTGTGACCGTCATGCCATGGCAGGGCGGCTGACATTTTGTAACCGAGGGTGGACGAGTTACTCCCTCCCTCCCTCTCTCTCCCCCTCTCCCTCCCTCCCTCCCTCTCTCTCCCCCTCTCCCTCCCTCTCTCTCCCCCTCTCCCTCCCTCCCTCTCTCTCCCCCTCTCCCTCCCTCCCCCTCTCCCTCCCTCTCTCCCTCTCTCTCCCTCTCCCTCCCTCCCTCCCTCTCTCCCTCTTCCTCTCTCTCCCTCTCCCTCTCTCTCTCCCTCTCCCTCTCCCTCCCTCCCTCCCTCTACGTCTCTCTCCCCCCCTCCCCCCTCCCCTCCCACTGGTCGCTGCGTTCTCGGGGATGCCTTCCCCGGTTTACCCAGACTCCGGCGGTCCGCTCACCTCCTCGCTCCTCTCGTCAGCCAGCATGACTGGCTGATGACTTTTAAAAGCAGGTGTGATCGCCGGCGTCGATACCATGCGTCACGACGTCGGGACTTCGGCCCATCCGGGCCGGAGAATAGCGGGGGGCCTAATAGTTGGCATTTTGGCCGTATCGGGGGATTTGCCAGGGTTTTTAGCGGGAAAGGCGATTTGAACAATTTGCGCGTTTGGGAGAATAGCGGGAGCGCATCGGACTGGCGTCGCGTGAAAAACGGCGCGGCCTGCTATTCTCCACACCGGTGTGGGGTCGGAGAATCGCGCCCTTGGGATTCAACTTATTCATCCTTGAGTCTGATAGACAATTGAAATCTCCTCCCATGATCAGTTGCTGCGAATCTAGCCCAGGTTGGCTGCCAACACCGTCTTAATAAAGTCTGCATTGTCCCAATTTGGTGAAAATATGTTCACTAAAACCCCCAACACCCCACTCACTATCACGTATCGTCAAAATACAGGCTGCTGAGAGACATGGGACTGGATTCTCCATTTGGGAGACTAAGTTCCCATGTTGGCGAGAAAACAATGGTGTTTTATGCCAGGAAAACTGGCAGAAAATGGCCACCGCCTCCCTGCTCCGGGGTCTAGCAGGGAAGCAGTGTAGAGCTTCCAGCTCATGGCGGATGCAGCCCGTAGACCTGGCCCGCAAAAGTCGCCCCCCCTTTGGCCGGCACGCGCTCCCTAGACAGCCCAACCACAGTGCCCCCATCCACAAATAATGCACCCCCTGCCCGCGGATCGGCCTTCCCCCAACTGTGGCAGCGTTGGACTGAGTCCGCAGCCACCACACTGAGTTCTCAATGGGTGAGACCACACGTGTCCCACGCTGTCGAGAACTTGGCCGGTCGGGGGCAGAGCATCGTGGGGTGGGCCTCAGGCAATTTTCAGGGGGCGGAGCATCGCGAAAGCGGCGCCGCCCCTGATTTCGCCATCATCGGGGATTCTCTGCCCTGTTGCCGAAAGTGATTTCGGCTTCGAGGATTGGAGAATCCAGCCCATGGCGTATGGAACCATTATTATGGGCCAGGGTTTAGAGAACCCCAAAGTATGTCATGGAGCTCACCTGACCCACAACTTTTAAAAGATTTTGGTTATGGGGAGCAAAAGGCCCCACTTTGCAGGTGTGGTGGAACAGAGAACTAAAAGTATTTTTAGACAAAACAATGTTTCTTCTATGAATCTAGTTAACATTTTGTAAACGCACAGTAATCCGTTTAAACTACCAACACGCGTAACTCCACAGATACAATACTCTATAGATAACTATTAATAACTTCCCAAACAACATCCATAAGTTCAACTCTTCTTAAATAAAGACAGTGGGTTTAAATAAAGTCTACAGAAACAGGTATTACTTTGAAATCATCAGTGAGCTGAAGTCATTCTTTAGCTTGTAGAGAGAGATCATTACACAGCTGCATGCTTTGAATGCAGCTCTCCACCTCTGAAAACGAAACCAAAAATACACTGCAGCTGACAGCTCAAAAACGAAAGTAAAAGACAGACAGAGAGCCCAGCTCCACCCATATACTGACATCACTGCAGTTATTTGATAAACACCCATTTCTTAAAGATACATCCACCTGACACCACCAAAGTTTAACACGGGCACCACAAGGGCAGCCCAGTCGCCGAACTGAATGGGGCAGTTAATGCCTAGGCTCTCCAAAGGGTCCAGTTCGGCATTCACTTTCAGCCGTAAAGCGTACGGGACTGGTCAAGCCCGGAAATAGCAACTTTGCGCCAGAGGGTCCACTATGATCCTGGCCACCGCACCAATTATTGTCCCTGAGCCGTCCTGAAAGACCCTGGGAAACTTTGCCAAAATCCTTTGTGGGCCATTCGGGCATATCTGGCAGATTCTATGCCAGTCCAGTTTTAGATGTTGCAGCCAGTCACAGCCCAGCAAACTTGGTCTGCCCTCACGAACCACTATCAATGGCAGACTCCCTGATTGTCATCCATACGTCACCGGGACCATGGAGATACCTACAATGGGAACAGTTCCCCCAGTATATGTGGCCAGCTAGGTGTTGGTGTCACGGAGGGCCAGCATTTGGGGGCTGGACCGGATTTTGTCAAATGTGCTGCGGCTGATTACGGAGACCGCCGAATGGTATCAAGTTCCATTTGTGTGGAGTGTTCATTAACCAACAGTGTCACCTGGATTGGGGCTACCTCGGTGCAATCATGCAGTGCAGTTACTGATAGGAGTCAGCCTCATCGTCCACAGAGTATGCCCGATTATGGGGGGGGGGGGCAATTACATCGGGAGGGTTGGTGGGGGATGGGGCCTAGGTCCTGGCACGGTGACAGCTGCCTCAAGTCCTGTTAACCCATGACCCATACAAATGCAAAATACAGTGATGTAGGGTTATCAACATGGAATGGCAACTGTTTGCACGGATGCTGCCTGACTTTTCTTCCTGGAAAATGGGATCAGGAGCACTCACTAATGCTCCCTTGTCATCATTGACGCCTTTCTAGTGAGAGGTTGCTCCAACTTTCCATCCAAGAAAACAAAGGTCTTCACTTCAAACTGCTTGTGATGTGTTGGGAACTTCAGGCCAGAAAACACACCCACTGGGTGTAGAAGAGTCTGATAATCATCACCCTCATAGGGACACCCATCCACCATTAGACTCCATTGCACCTCATGCTAGGTATTTCCAGCGCATTCTATTATTATTTCAGATTTCCAACATCATCTGTATTTTGTATTTATATCATTGTTCACCCATCACCTCTGTGCTTGAGTCTGGGGATGACAAGGGGCAGGGTTTCAGCAGCAGATTGGATGGACTAAGATCAGCTGGAGATATGCAGTGCTAGAGACAATGGATGTAGGTCGTCTTTGCATGGCACCAGGAGTTGAGAGCTCACATTTGGTTTGAATAGAATGGTAAGGTGGCAAAAGTTATGGTTCAGCCTGAGACAGTGGCTGGGGAAGGGACGGAATGACTGGATTTTATTTTGTACTGAGGTCCAAGAATGCTGGCTTTTGGTCCACTCAATATTTAACTGGAAATGTTGCAGCTCACCCAGAAAATGGGTTCGAAGGTTGGGAAATTACAGAGAATATAGAATTCAAAGCATTGTTGATAAAACAGTTGTATGTTTCCTGCCTTTGACATTTACTCCTTTTGTCCCTGCAGTCTGGGGGTTTCTACAGTGCCGAAGATGCAGATTCGTACCCTACAACTGACTCCATTAAAAAAAGAGAGGGAGCTTTCTGTGTTTGGACTGGCAAAGAAATCCAACAGCTTCTTCCAGATCCAGTTCCAGATGCCCTGCAAAACGCAACCATGGCGGATATCTTTGCCTATCATTATGGTGTGAAAGGAAGCGGGAATGTCGACCCAGTACAGGTACTTGAAGAGAAAAAGAAAGGCTAGAGATCTGAAATTTAAAAAAGATGCAAAGATGTTTGTGTAGCACGGGTGAAGGTGAAAATGAGCCTCGTGTTTCAGAGGTGAACTCTGATCAGAGCTGACATGATCAAGTTAAAGAAAGGGTATGGTAGCATAGTGACTACTGAACTAGTAATCTAGTAACTAACAACTGATGACAAATCATCTCGAGGCCTGGACTAATGATCCAGAGACATTAATTAAATCCTACTGTGGCAGCTGAATTTAAATTCAATGAATTACAAATCTGGAATAAAAAAATCTAGCATCAGTATTGATGACCATGAAGTTACCAGATTGGGTAAAAAAGTCCGTAGTCATGGGGCGAGATTCTCCGCAAATGCGGAGAGTCGTAAAGGCTGCCGTGAAACTGGCCGTGTTTCACGGCAGCCTTCACGCCCGTTCCCGGGATCCGATTCCCCCCCCCCCTCCATCGGGGCTACGAACGGGACCCCGGGAATGCGTTGCGGCCTTAACGACCGTTGTTTAATGTCTTTTAGGGAAGGCAATTTGCTTGTCCTTTCTTGACCTAGATATGATTTCAGACCCACAGAGATGTGGTGGTTCTTAAATGTCCAGTGAAATAGCTTAGCAAACCACTCATTTATATTCAAGGTGGTGTCTCATCGCCACTTCGTCAAGGGCAATTGGGGTGGGCAGTAAATGCTGGCCTTGCCAACAATGCCCATATCCATAAATAAATGTTTTTTTTAAACTTGTTAATAAAACAATGAGTGAGGAAGACAGACAAAAGGTGAAAAGTTTACAGTTGCATAAGGGTCCACCCAAAAGTGTCAATCTTTTTGCTTCAAACTCTGACCAATGTGCTATCTTTTGCACGTTGACCATGGAAAATGTCTTTGTAGCCCACTTCCTAACTCCAACTTCTCATTAGTGCTGGTTCTGTGGCACTCAGTATTGCATCTCCCGGCTCTTAAATCTGTACTGGAGAGAAAATCTTGTTTCTCTGCTTTCTGCTTCCTCAATTGCTATAGGTTTTGTTGTTTTGCTACAAATAATGTAAAACCAAAGCATTCTATAAAAATTTAAGGACAGCATGTATGATTTCAGTATCCTGGTCCGGGTACCTCATATCCTCTACTTCTGCTTCATCAAAAGATTACAGTATGTCTTGTATTATGAGCCAGGGTATAGAGAACACCAAAGTATATCATGGAGTTCACCTGACCCACAATTTTTAATAGATTTTGGTTATGGGGAGCAGAAGGGCCCACTTTACAGGTGTGATGCAACAGAGATCTAAAGTATGTTTAAACAAAAACAAAGTTTATTCTATGAATCCAGATAACATTTTATAAACAAAGCAGTAAACATCTTATCAACTATCAACGCTGATACTCCCCACAGATACAATACTCTATAGGTAACCCTTAATAACTTTCCTAACCACATCCATAAGTCAAAAAACATTTTTTAACAAAGGCGGTAGGTTTGCATTCCTTACAGAAACAAGTTTTACTTTGAAATCATCAAGTGATCTGGAGACATTCTTTAGTAGGCAGATAGAGAGAGAGAGAGAGAGAGAACACCTCCTTTGTTTCAATGCAGCTCCCCAACTGAAAATGAAACTAAAACTCAGACTCCAAAAACAGCTTCCAGCTCAAACCAAAAGTAAAAATTCAGAAACACAGCTCAGCTCCACCCACACATCACTCCATTACATCACCGCAGCTATTTGATAAACACACTTTTCTTAAAGGGACCCTCACATGACACTTGTTCCACAGTTTTAAAGCTCTGGGAGATTTACCGGTCTGGAACCATTCTTACAAATGCTTTCTGTTCCACCTTATATCCTTCATAGTCTTCATTTGCCTAAATATCCTTTCGAAGGTTCAGTGCCTGGAACTGGACACACAACTCCAGTTGAGGCTGAAGTATTGTTTTATAAAAGTTCCCCATAGCTTCCTTGCTTATGTATTCTATCTATCATTGTAACCGGTTGACTACCAATCTTTTTTCGTCCAACAATTGCAATGTTTCTGTGTTCTTGACTGGGTCAAATCTCCCACAAATCAATCACTACTTGTCTTCGTGTCCACCTATTTCACTGCTTGTCACCAGATCTCTCACCTGCGTACTCCTGAGACCATGAGCAAATCCAGAGGAGATGCAACAATAACTGAAATAACATCACAGTAAATTTGAAGAATGTGAAGGATGTCGAGTTTAAGAGACACCTTCCAAAAATAAAGGACTTTTTCTTAACAGAGATCAGTATCATGATCGATTTAAAAATAGTCATTGTGAGTCAGAATTGAAGGTGTCAGTGGAGGGCAGCCAAGGTTGCTTCAGATGCTGTACTCACTCATTAGCTCTTTCTAAGTACGTCAATCATTGGAAAGAATAGCTGAAGGCAGAGCACAGCATGACAGAAAGCAGAAAATAATCAGCCTCACATTAATCCAATCAGATGTTATACGCTCTTCTTGATCATTTGAAAAAAAGAAGAAAGAGCTACATTAATATATCGCTTTTTATGACCGTAGGACATTATTCTAAAGTGCTTTACAGTCAATTAATACTTTTAAAGTGCAGTTACTGTTGTATTGTAGGATATACAGCAGCCAATTTGCACATGGCAAGGTCCCACAAACAATAATATGATAAAGGCTAAATATTCTGATTAATGAAGTTGGCCAGGATACCTTGCAAAACTTTCCCTACTCTTCTTTGAAGAGTGCCCAGGATCTATAATGCTTACTGAGAGATCAGGGGAGGCGTTGTTTTCATGCATCTACTTTAAGCTAGCCCCTTTGAAATTGCAGCACTCCCTCAAAACACCACTTGAGTGTAACCCTAGATTTTATCTGCAAACTACTGACTCACAGGACAGAGTGCTACCACTGAGCCATGTCTCGCAGTTGGTGGAATTGGGTGGCATGTTAGCAAAAACATTTATGATGGTGCAATGTTTAATAAGGACATGGGGAGTCCACACCGTGTAAAATAAGAGACAACGTTTTATTAACACTAATGATATGTACACTTCTTGTTAGATAGGTCCCTACCGTTTTGATCGATGCCTTACTGGCCGAACTTTTATACATTGGTTAATTGAGATACCCTACCGCTGGTGGGGGAGCTCGTACTTGCAAGGAGCTCGGGGAAGACGGGCATTCCTCCCCTGTAGGTCCCGTGAGGGATATTACAAAATGGGAGGTATCAAAATATTGTGTTACCAGGTGCAAGTAGATGCTCTCCAGTCTGAGATTTAATTGGTGTTCTGACAGTAGCTGCAGGAGACTTAGAACAAAAACATCCCTGATTAGCAAAATTAAGTCTCTAGATTTTGCAAAAAAACTACTTTGTCTGGAAAAACCTCTGCTACCAAATTTAGAGAAATTGGTTTCTCATTTTGAAACATTGAGTTCAATTGTTATTTGTGGTTTATACCTGCGCATAAACGCTCATGGCTGGCGAAACACCAAAACTGTTGCTCCTCGCAGGGCAGTTGAAGCAAACTTGAACAGTTCCAGCGTAGAAAGGAGACTTGTTTTCCAATCGCATTAGTTTTCTGGTGAGGTGGTCTCTTGGCTAACAAGAAGTTAACAACAGTATTAAATCAAAGGAGAAGAGGGCTTTCAGAATTCAGCAAAATAAGACCAAGAAGCTGATAAAGAAAAATAAATTAGGTTATGAGAGAAACAAGCAAGAAACATATGAACACAGTATAAAGCTTCTATAGGGATGAAAAAAGGAAAAGAATAACTAAGACAAAATGTGGGCCGATTACAAGCGGAGAATGGAGAATTTATAAGTAAGGATAAGGAAAAACTAAACAAATACTGAAAATAAGTCTACTTTCTACGTTGGAACTGGTCAGGTTTGTTTCAACTGTGAGTCTGCCTTCACTGAGGAAAATGCAAAAAAACTCCCAGAAATACTAGAGAACAAAGGGGCTAGCTGGAACTGAAAGAAATTAGTATTAGTAGCAAAATAGTAGAGAAATTAATGGGACTAAAAGTTGATAAGTCCCCTGGACCTGATTATCTATATCCAGAGTGTTGAAAGAGGTAGCTGTAGAGGTAGTGGATCCATCGGTGGGTATTTCACAAAATCCCTTGGATGATTTCTGCAGATTGGGAAGTAGAAAATGTAACCCCACTATTTAAAAAAGGAGGGAGAGAGAAAACAGGGAACCTGCAGACATTTTAGCCTGACATTGGTGGTAGGGTAAATAGCTGAACACTTTAGAAAATAATGGCAACATGGATTTATGAAGGGAAAATCATGTTTGTTGGCGTTTTTGAGGATTTTAATAGCAGAATTGATAAAAAGAACTGGATTTTCAGAAGGCTTTTGATAAGATCTCACACAAGGGGCGAAATTCTCCAACCCCCAGCAGGGTCGGAGAATCGCCTGGGGCCGCCGAAAATCCCGCCCCCGCCGTGGCAGAGATTCTCCGCCACCCGGGAAGTGGCGGTGGTGGGAATCTCGCCACTCCGATCGGAGAGGCCCCTGCGGTGATTCTCCGGCCCGGATGGACCGAAGCCCCGCCGCTGGGTGGCCTCTCCCGCCGCCGAGGTTTGAACCAACTCTGGAATGACGGGATTAGCGGTGCGAGCGGGCCCCGGTGTCCTGGGGGGGGGGGGGCGGGGGGTGATCAAACCCGGGGGGGGTGCCCCCACGGTGGCCTAGCCCGTGATCGGGGCCCCCCCCGCTCAGACTCCGGGCCAGTGCCCTGGGTGCACTATTTCTCCTCCGCGGCCGCCACGGCCTTCGCCATGGCGGAAGCGGAAGAGAACCCCACATCGCGCATGCGCCGGCGAAAGCCTTTCGGCCAGCCCCGCTGCCGGGGGCGCCGGTTTCTTGTGCCAGTCTTCTGGTGCCAACTGCTCCAGCGTGGGGCTGGCCCCCAAAGGTGGGGAGAATTCCCCACCTTTGGGGTGGCCCGACCCCTGAGTGGTTGGCGCCACTCCCCTACGCCGGGACCCTCCATCACGCCGGTAGGGGAGAATCCCTCCCAAGGAGTCAGTAAACAAAATTATAGTATATGGAATTGGGGGTAATTTACTGGAAAGTGGTTAATGGACAGTGGTAGGTGGGATATAACGTGAACAAATGTGAAGTTATCCACTTTGGTAGGAAAAACAGAAATGCAGAGTATTTATCAAATGATGAGGTATAGGGAAGTGTTGATTTCCCAGTGACCTTGGGTGTTCTTGTTCATGAGTTACTGGAAACTACTCATCCTGGTTTCTTTTTGTTCTTTCATGGGATGTGCGTGTCACTGGTAAGGCCAGCATTTGCTGTACATTCATAATTCCCCTTGAGCTGAGTGTGCTGCTGGACCATTTCAGAATGGAATTGAGAGTCAGCCACATTGAGTGTGGGCTTAGATTCGCAGGTTGGTCAGATCAGGTAAGGATGGCAGATTTCCTTCCCAAAAGGACAACAGTGAAACAGGTGGGTTTTCACGACAACCAATGTCAGTTTCTTGGTCACCATTACTGAGATTAGCTTTCGATTCCAGATTTTATATGAACTGAGTTAAACTCCAATAGCTGCCATGTGGGAATTGAATCCATGTCCCCTGAGCATTAGCGACTCAATTGCAATAAGCAGTCAGAAAAGCAAATGTTGGCCTATTTTGCAAGAGGATTTGAGTATAAGAATAAAGATGTCTTGTTTTCATGGTGCAGAGCCTTGGTGAGGTTGCACCTGGAGTATTGTGCGCAGTTTTGGTCTCCTTACCTAAGAAATGATACACCTGCCAATGAAAATATCTCCCATTAGAGGGACAGGTAGTATTGAGGAAGGGGGGGGGGGGGGGGGGGGGAGACTTGGACAGGCTATGAGAGTGGATAAAAATGTGGCAGATGGAATACAATGTGGAAAAGTGTGAGGTTATGCACTTTAGAAGGAGGAATGGAGACATTGATTATTTTCTAAATGGAGAAATGCATAGGAAATCAGAAGCACAAAGGGACTTGTTAGTCCTTGTTCAAGATTCAATTAAGATTAATGTGCAGGTTCAGTCAGTACTTATGAAGGCAAATATAATGTTAGCATTCATGCCTAGAGGGTTGGAATATAAAAGCAGCAATGTGCTACTGAGCCTTTATAAGGCTCTGGTTAGGCCCCATTTGGAGTACTGTGTCCAGTTTTGGGCCCCACATCTCAGGAAGGACATACTGGCACTGGAGCGTGTCCAGCGGAGATTCACACGGATGATCCCTGGAATGGCGGGTCTAACATATGATGAACGGCTGAGGATCCTGGGATTGTGTTCATTGGAGTTTAGAAGGTTAAGGGGAGATCTAATAGAAACTTACAAGATAATACATGGCTTAGAAAGGGTGGACGCAAAGAAACTGTTTCCGTTAGGCGAGGAGACGAGGACCCGTGGGCACAGCCTTAGAATTAGAGGGGGTAAATTCAGAACAGAAATGCGGAGACATTTCTTCAGCCAGAGAGTGATGGGCCTGTGGAATTCATTGCTGCGGAGTGCAGTGGAGGCCGGGACGCTAAATGGCTTCAAGGCAGAGATAGATAAATTCTTGATGTCGCGAGGAATTAAGGGCTACGGGGAGAATGCTGGTAGGTGGAGTTGAAATGCCCATCAGCCATGATTGAATGGCGGAGTGGACTCGATGGGCCGAATGGCCTTACTTCCACTCATATGTCTTATGGTCTTATGGTCTTAGGGCTAGAATACAAGAGTATAGATCTACTTCTGAAGCTGTATATGGCTCTGGTCAAACTCCATTTGGAGTATTACCAGCAGTTTTGGGCCCTGTATCTAAGGAAGCATGTGCTGGTCTTGGAAAGAGTCCAGAGGAGGTTCATAAGGATGATCCCTGGAATGAAGAGCTTGTCATATGAGGAACGGTTGATGACTCTGGGTCTGTACTCGATGGAGTTTAGAAGGATTGGGGGGATCTTATTGAAATTTACAGATACTGCGAGGCCTGGATAGAGTGGACGTGGAGAGGATGTTTCCACTAGTAGGAAAAACTAGAACCAGAGCACACCATCTCAGACTAAAGGAGCAATCCTTTAAAACAGAGATGAGGAAAAATTTCTTCAGCCAGAGGGTGGTGAATTTGTAGAACTGTTTGCCGCAGAAAGCTGTGGAGGCCAAATCACTGAGTGTCTTTAGGACAGAGATAGACAGGTTCTTGATTAATAAGGGGATCAGGGGTTATGGGGAGAAGGCAGGAGACTGGGGATGAGAAAATAGCAGCCATGATTGAATGGTGGAACAAACGCGATGAACCGAGTGGTCTAATTCTGCTCCTGTGTCTTGTGGTTTTATGGACGGAGCGCAGCAAAGGTTCACCAGACTGATTCCTGGAGTGGCGGGATATACGAGGGGAGATTGAGGAGACTTGGCCAGTTTCCTCTAGAGTTTAGAAGAATGGGAGGCAATCTTATTGAAACATACAAAATTGTTCAGGTCTTGACAGGGTAGATGAAGGAAGGGTGTTTCCTCTGACCAGCAGAGGGTGATGCATGCCTAGAACCAGGTGTCGCAGTCTCAGAATAAGAAAATGAAAATGAAATGAAAATCGCTTATTGTCACGAGTAGGCTTCAATGAAGTTACTGTGAAAAGCCCCTAGTCGCCACATTCCGGCGCCTGTCCGGGGAGGCTGGTACGGGAATCGAACCGTGCTGCTGGCCTGCTTGGTCTGCTTTAATAGCCAGCGATTTAGCTGAGTGAGCTAAACCAGCCCCTGGTAGAGGTAGACCATTTAGAACTGAGGTGAGAAGAAATTACTTCATTCGGTGGAAATTTTTGGAATACTTCACCCCATGGGAGGCTCAGACATTGAGTATGTTCAAGTCAGAGAATGATAGATTTCTAGATAATAAATACATCAAAGGGATAAGGGTATAATATGGGAAAATGATGTGAGCTAGAAGATCAGTCTTGATCTAATTGACTGGTGGAACAGGCTCAGCCGGCTGAATAGCCTAACTCTGCTCTTTTACTCCTCCACAGATAGACTTTGATGTACCAGACGGAAGTTGTATTCCAGTCAAAGGAGTTAATCAATATGCTCCCCATATCCCTCTTGTGGGGGAGTCCAGAATAAGGAGGCATAACCTTAAAATTAAAGTTAGACCATTCAGGGGAATTATCAGGAAGCACTTTTCATAAATGGGGTAGACAAATCTGTAATTCTGTTCCAGAAAAAGAACTGTTGAGGCTAGGCCAATGGGAAATGCCAAAACAGATTGTTGTGTTCTTTTAGGCAAGGGCATTGAGAATTATGGAACAAAGGTAGGTAGATGGAATGAAGAGTACAAATCAACTGTGATTAAGGAAGGTTGTGTATGCTCCATTGTTGAGTATATTTATGGTTGAGATAGACAGATTTTTGGCCTTTCAGGGAATAAAGGGAATAAAGGGGAGCAGGTGAGAAAGTGAACTTAAGGCAGAAGATCGGCCATGATTGTTTTGAATAGGCGCAGTCTTTACTTCAATACTTCATGTCCTGATGTAATCAAAGTGAATGGACTTAAGGGGCTGAATGACTTACTCCTGTTACTACATTCCGCCCAACAGACTAAAACACTGCTTGTAAAAAGTTTAGCTTCATGGACGTACGAAAAACATTGCATCGAAGCAATTTTGGTATAAGTTCTTTTATAATTGCGAGGCCTTGATGAAAAGATTAAATTCCTACCAATGTATAGTAAAAACGTTTGAAAGCAACTGTACGAAATGTGATCTCAAGAAGTAACAGCAAGTTTGAGATTCAAAAAAGTTTCATTTTCTTTTCATATTCATTCATGGGATATTGTTGACACTGGCCAGGCCAGCATTTATTGCCCATCCCCAATTTCCCTTGAGAAGATGGTGGTTAGCTGCCATCTTGACTGTTGGAGTACATGTGGTGTAGGTACACCCATAGTGCTGTTTGGAAGGGAGTTCCAGAATTTTGTCCCAGCTGTGATATATTTCCAAGCCAGAATGGTGTGTAGCTTGAAGGGGAACTTGCAGGTGGCGGTGTTCCCATGTATCTGCTGCCCATTTCCTTCTAGATCAGGGGTGGGCAAACTACGGCCCGCCAAACGTCTTTATGCGGCCCACCAAGATCAAGTCATCAAAAAAAAAACATTTTTTTTAATTAAAATTTTTTTTTTTTTTTTTAATTTTTTTATTTTAAGGTTAATGGGGGTTGGGTTACTGGTATAGGGTGTATACGTTGACTTGAGTAGGGTGATCATTGCTCGGCACAACATGTGTTTCATGTGAAGTTTCTACTTTAAAATATTAATTAATAAAAATTCATTGCTTTTTTTTCTTTAAAAACCTTTTATTTTGGCTATTTTAAATATTAATTATTTTACTTAATATACGATGCGGCCCTTTAAAATTGTGAATTTCTGAATGTGGCCCTTGCACGGAAAAGTTTGTCCACCCCTGTTCTAGATGGTCACGGTGGTGTGTTTGGAAAATGCTGTATGAGGAGTGTTGGTGAGTTCCCGCAGTGCATCTTGTAGATGGTGCACACTGCTGCTACTGTGTGATGGTGATGGAGGGAATGAATGTTTCTGGGTGGGGTGCCAGTCAAGCGGGCTGTTTTGTTCTTGATGGTGTCGAGCCTCTTGAGTGTTGTTGGAGCTCCACTCCATTCAGGCAAGTGGAGAGTATTCCATCACACTCCGACTTGTGCCTTGTAGATAGTGGACAGGCTTTGGGAAGTCAACAAGCGAGTTACTCACCACAGGATTCCTAGCCTCTTGTAGTCGCAGTATTTATATGGCTAGTCCAGTTCAGTTTATGGTCAATGTTAATTTCCAGGCTGTTCATAATGGAGGCTTCAGATGGTAATGTCATAGACTGACAAGGGGCGATGGTTATGTTGTCTCTTGTTGGAGATGTTCATTGCCTGGGAATTGTGTAGTATGAATGTATTTGCCACAGCCCATACTTGGATATTTTCCATGTCTTGCTGCACTTGGAAATGGACTGCTTCAGTATCTGTCGAGTCGTGAATGGTGCTGAACATTGTGCAATCATCCGTGAATATCCAAACTTCTGACTTTTTGATGGAAGGAAGGCCATTGATTAGTAAGATAGTTGGATCGAGGACACAACCCTGAGGAAATCCTGCAGTGATGTCTTGGAACTGAGATGATTGACCTCCAAGACCCCCAACCATCATACCTTGTGCTAGGCATGACTCCAACCAGCAGAGAGGATTCCCCCTGATTTCCATTGACTCCAGTTTTGGTAGGGCTGCTTGATGCTACACTTTACAAAATGTTGCCTTGATGTCAGAGGAGTCACCTTTGAAATTTAGCTCTTGTGCAAGGCTGTAATGAGGTCAGGAGCTGAGTGACCCAGGCAGAATCCAAACAGTAGCAATGAGTAGGCTATTGCGAAGCAAATAACGCTTTATAGCACTGCTGGTGAACCCTTGAATTTAATGATGATCGAGAGTAGACTGATGGGGGCTGGGTTGGATTTTAAAAAATAAGTTTAGAGTACCCAATTAATTTTTTCAAATTAAGGAGCAATTTTAGTGTGGCCAATCTACCTACCCTGCACATCTTTGGGTTGTGAGGGTGAAATCCACGCAAACACGGGGAGAATGTGGAAACTCCACACGGACAGTGACCCAGAGCTGGAATCGAACCTGGGACCTCAGCGCCGTGACGCAGCAGTACTCAACACTGCTCCACCGTGCTGCCCCTGGCTGGGTTGGATTTAACCTGCTTTTTCTGTACAGGTCATACTTGGCCAATTTTCCACATTGCTAGGTAGTGTTCTGGCTGTATTGGAACAGCTTGGCTATGGGGGTGGCATGTTCTGAAGTACAAGCCTTCCATACTATTGCCAGAAATCAAAGGAAAGATTGAGAAGGTTGAGGTTCCAGAGTCTTTTTTTATATAGACTAAGTAGGAGATGTGTGAGGAATCCTGAGGTGATACTTTCTGCACCGAGCATCCTTATTGAATGTATGTGTGGCGAGCTTAACCTCATTTTGTAGGAACTAGCATGAGGGATCATTGCAATCAGCACATTGAATTCGGAAAGGATCTGACCAGGAATCAAACAATGCTGAAGAATTGCAGAAACTGAGACTTCCGGTGGCGTTCGAGAGCGGAGCAACCGCAATAAAGAGGCTTCGTCAGTGCACGAAATAGTGGTCTTTTTCAGGGGGTTCCCTGTGTTTTTTAAAAATTAACCGTCCTCAAAGTCTTCCCTGCCTCCCTCGCCCTGCCCACGCGTCAAAACACCATTCCATGGAACCGGAAAGGTAAAAAGGCGAGAGAGGAGAGTCTGGTCCTGGTGAGTACAGTGGAGCAGCAGCACATGGAGGAGGAGTGGGGATCGCGACTTTGTTCTGCAAGAAAGAGCCAGAACGTCAGAGGTCTCGAAGACCATGGAGAGGATAAAATGTTCTTTTTTCTCCTCTCCTGAAAATTTGAGTTTAAAAAAAAAAAACCTTTGGGTCTTTTAACAAAGAAAATGCCAAAAGGGAACCAAAGTAAAGGCAGAACGGGCACCAGAAGCAGAAGGGGTCAGGGGCTAACCCACGCAGACTAGCCGACCGGTGCACGAGGCGGCGGAGCGGAAGTTTTGACGCAACAAAAAGAACAGGACAAACAGGAGTAAATCCCCCTGTGCCAGGGGGGTACTAGAACTGGAAGACGTCCTTCGCCGAGGCGCTGAGGGAACACCAGCAGGAAATCAAAGTGGAGGTCAGAGCAGACATGGAGGCCGCGGTGAATGCAGCAGTGGCCAAGGCCCTGGCGGAGATACAGCTCGCCCTGGGCAGAGCAGAGAAGAAACTGGAGGCAGCCCGAGAGGCGACCATTAAGGAGCTGGAAAAGGCTGCGACCGACGAGCGACCGGATCACGGCATTGTAGAAGGAGGTGGCAAAGCTGGTCACAACACAGGGGAACCTGAAGGGCAGAGTGTACGATCAAGAGAACCGCTTGAGAAGGCAAAATGTAAGGATTGTAAGCATACCAGAGGGGCTCGAGGGCAGAGACCCCATGGCATACGTGGCCGAGATGCTGGGCAACTTAGTGGGGAGTAAAACTTTCCCCAACCCACCAGAAATGGACAGAGCATAACGGTCGCTGTGCCCAAAACCCAAGGTTGGGGATCAACCGAGGGCAGTTATAGCTAAACTGCACCGGTACCAAGACAGAGAAGCAATCCTGCGCTGGGCCAGACAAAACAGAAGGACAATGAGAAGGTCACAACATTGGGGTTTTCCAAGACATTGTGGCAGACCTAGCCTGGAAATGGGCCGAATATAATAGAGCGAAAACAGCCCTTTACAAGAACGGCGTACGTTTTGGTATGCTCTACCCAGCGAAACTATGGGTCACATACCAGAACAAAGAGTACTTCTTCACAGCCCCCGCTGAAGCAAATACGTTTGTCGAGGAACGCGGGCTGGAAAACCAAAGGCAAGGGTAGAAATAAGGGGCCCCTGGCAAGGAGCAACAGCACGCTGGTGGGGGTGTGAGGTAACACCTAACCTCTCCACCCCCCCTCCCCCAACGGAGAGCGCACCCTGAACAAAAAGCAAACCACTATTCGAGGGACCACTTCAGGTGGGAGACCATGACCCAGCATGAGGGAACAAAGGTAGCGGTGAAGGGAGAGCAAGCGAGAGGAGTACAGGGTAAGATGGTAAGATGGCGAAGAACGGGCAGTAAACCGTAGAGATCGGGCGAGGGAGAAGCGAGACAGTAACTCCCGGGGGTGGGGGGGGGGGGGGGGGGGGGGGATCACCGCACTAGCAGGAAAGCTAGCGCCGGAGGCATGCAACAAAGCAGGGCTGCAGCGCGCCCTCAACAGGGGGGACAACTCAACAGAGGCAGGAGAGCAAACAGAGATAGGAACGGGGGAAAGAGGAACAAAAAAGGGATAAACAGGAGAGGGGGGATAATGGGGGGGATGAGGGGATAAGGGTGGGAAAGGGAGGGATCTGTGGGGGGACACAGGGAAGGCGAGACAAACGAGGCTCGAAAGAGAACAGCAATAAGGCTACAAAGTGCTACAACCAAAGGCTCGGAACAAGGAATCATTGCAAGCAACCACCTAGTATGACCTCTGGGCGAAGGGAGACCCTGGAGTGCAGGGGACTGCCCACGTGGCGGCCGCACAGTGGGAAGCCATGTTGGGTGCCCCCTGGACAAAGGGAAACCCCTGAGTGCAGGAACCCAACTGCATAGAGAGAGCAGTGACAGCGGCCATCTTGGACAGCCCCCTAATGAAGGGAAATCCCGGAGTGCAGTGGTGTGTACAAAAGGTAAGTATGGTTAATCCCACAGGAACGGGGGGGATAGAAGCCCCCCACCAGTATAGTCACCTGGAACGTAAAGGGACTCAACGGCCCAGTGAATATGTCCAGAGTCTTCACCCACCTAAGAAACATGGAAGCTGACATAGTCTTTGTGGTGAATGTAACTTAGTAATTCACACTGTATTTACCAATACCATTGTAAGTGCAGTAGCGTTATCCGACCACTAGGGGGAGTAGCTCTGGGAATGCTCAGGAGTTTGTACAGGGCTCCACCCTTGGCTTCGCCCACGACTCCTCCCCCTGGACTGCTGTATAAATACCCTTGTCCAGAGCCAGCCTGCCAGTTCATCGAGAGTTCAACGGGTAACAGGCTGGCTCTGCAGTAAGTAGATTATAACCACTGTTCATATCTTAAAGCACGTGTCTAGTGAATTGATGGTTCCATCAATTTAATCTACTTAACAGTCAGGAACGATCATGGAATCAGCCCTCAAGCTTGGACGCGTGGAACTCGACCCACAGGGTGCAGAGGCAAAATAAATCTTTTCCCACTGGCTGCGGTGCTTTACGGCCTACCTGGCAGAAACGAGCACAGCTGAAACAACAGAGGAACAGAAGTTAAGTCTACTGCACGCGAGGGTGAGCCACAGAATCTCTACGCAATTAACCTCGGCCGGTTCATATACTGCAACGCTAGCGATACTCGATAAGATGTATGTAAGGCCCATTAACGAAGTTTACGCACGCCATGTGTTCACGACGCACCGCCAGCGGCCTACAGAATCACTCGCCAAATTTTTAAGAGAGCTCAATAATCTATCAAATGACTGTAACTCAAGCGGTTCCCGTGGCTGAACATAGAGAACTTGCTGTACCCGATGTTTTTGTAGCGGGCCTCAGGTCTAATTATGTGCGCCAACGCCTGCTGGAAAAGGGGGCCCAAGACTTAGAAACAACTGCGGAAATTGCTACCACGATGGAGGTCTCCTTCCGCAGCCTCACCTCGTTCCCTGCGGACCCCGCGACCCAATCATGGGCCCCCGACCAGCGACTCCCCCAGGACTGTGTCACGCGGCCGCCCAGCCACCATGCTGCCCCAGCCAGCCACTATGCTGCTCCAGCCTGCTATTTCAGCGGCCAGAATCAGCACCCGCGGCAGCACTGCCCGGCCCGCAACGTGACCTGCAGCAGCTGTGGGCGGAAAGGCCACTCCGCGAGAGTGTGCCTCGCAAAAAGGGCCCCAGCTTCCAGCTCCCCAGCGGCACAAAGTAATCGCTCCCCACACCCGCAGGCACACGGGGCCCAAAGCGCTGTGGCCTATGCCCCGACCCCGCCCCCTCCTGCCACGTGCGATCCATGGGGGCCGCCATCTTGGCAAACCTCCACCACGCGGCCGGCCACGGGCGACTCATGGAGGCCGCCATCTTGGACGCCATCTTCCTCGCCGCCCGCTACATGCGATCCACGGGCCCGACCTGCATCTCCACGCTCGGACAACTCATCGGAAGAGTACGACCTCCCTGGGCGCTCGTCACGCGACCCGCAACGACCTCCCCGGGCGCTCATCACGCGGCCCGCAACTCGCCGCAGTCACCCTGGATCAATCACGCCCAAAGCATCTGCGAAATTTGATGACAGAGGTCCAAATCAACGGGTACAACACGCTATGCCTTTTCGACTCCGGGAGCACTGAGAGCTTCATACACCCAGAGCTGGTAAGACGCTGTTCGCTCCCTGTTTTCCCCGTGCGGCAAACTATCTCGCTCGCTTCAGGCTCCCATTCTGTTCAGATCCAGGGGCGCACCCCGCGACACTCACAATCCGAGGCGCTAGCTACTCAAAATTTCAACTCTACGTTTTGCCCGACCTCTGCGCACCACTCTTATTAGGCCTAGATTTTCAGTGTAACCTTAAGAGCCTCACCCTCAGCTTTGGCGGGCCCCTGCCCCCAGTCACTATCTGCAGCCTCGCTACGCTGCGAATCTCCCCCCCCTCCTCTCTTTGCCAATCTCACAAAGGACTGTAAACCCATACCCACTCGTAAGAGGTGATACAGCCTGCAGGATAGAGTATTTATCAGATCAGAGGTCCGAAGGCTACTCAGTGAGGGGATTATAGAGGCCAGCAATACTCCCTGGAGAGCTCAGGTGGTGGTCGTTAAAACCGGGAAAAATTCCGCATGGTTGTCGACTATAGTCAGACCATAAATAGATTTACGCTCCTCGACGGGTATCCCCTCCCAAGGATTGCAGACATGGTAAATCAGATCGCCCAGTATTGGCTCTTTTCCACGGTGGATCTGAAGTCTGCATACCGCCAGCTCCCAATCCGCCCGGAGGACCACCACTACACGGCATTCAAGGCCGATGGCCGCCTCTTCCATTTCCTCTGGGTCCCCTTCGGCGTCACTAATGGGGTCTCGGTGTTCCAACGAGCAATGGACCGAATGGTGGACCAGTCTGGGCTGCGGGCCACGTTTCCGTACTTGGACAATGTCACCATCTGCGGCTATGACCAGTAGGACCACGGCGCCAACCTCCACCGTTTTCTCCAGACGGCACAGAAATTAAACCTCACCTACAACAAAGAGAAATGCGTTTTCCGCACAAACAGACTGGCCATCCTCGGCTCCGTCGTGGAAAACAGAGTCCTGGGCTCAGACCCGGACCGTATGCGCCCCCTCTTAGAACTCCCCCTCCCCCATTGCCCCAAGGCCCTCAAACGGTGCTGGGGCTTCTTCTCCTACTACGCCCAGTGGGTCCCTCAATATGCGGACAAAGCCCGCCCACTCTTTACGGCCACACGATTTCCCCTGTCAGCTGAGGCACGCCAGGCCTTCAACTGCATCAAGGAGGACATCGCCAAAGCGGCCATGTGGGCGGTGGATGAATCCACTCCATTCCAGGTTGAGAGCGACGCCTCAGAGGTAGCTCTAGCAGCTACACTAAATCAGGCAGGGAGACCAGTCGCATTTTACTCCCGTACCCTCTCCGCTTCAGAACTCCGACACTCCTCAGTCGAGAAAGAAGCACAAGCCATTGTGGAGGCTATTCGTTACTGGAGGCACTAGCTCGCAGGTAGAAGGTTCACCCTCATCACCGACCAAAGATCGGTTGCCTTTATGTTTGATAACTCGCAAAGGGGCAAAATAAAAAATGATAAAATTCTTCGGTGGAGGATCGAACTCTCCACCTATAGCTACGATATTAAGTATCGACCCGGGAAGCTCAACGAGCCTCCGGATGCCCTTTCCCGCGGGACATGCGCCAGCGCGCAGATTGACCGACTGAAAGTCATCCACAATGACCAGGGGGTCACCCGGCTCGCCCACTACATCAGAGCCCGAAACCTGCCTTTCCCCAACGAGGAGGTAAAAGCGGTCACCAGGGACTGCCTGATCTGTGCGGAGTGCAAACCGCACTTCGATAGACCAGATAGGGCCCACCTGGTCAAGGCTTCTAGGCCCTTTGAACGCCTCGCGATTGATTTCAAAGGGCCACTCCCCTCAACTAACAAGAACGTTTACTTTCTAAACGTCGTAGATGAGTTCTCCCATTTCCCATTTGCTATCCCGTGCCCTGACATGACCTCCCACACAGTCATTAGGGCCCTGCATAGCATCTTCACCATTTGGTTTCCCCAGCTACGTGACCGGGGTTCGTCCTTCATGAGCGACGAGCTGCGTCAGTACCTGCTCGACAAGGGCATTGCCTCGAGCAGGACTACCAGCTACAACCCCAGGGGGAACGGGCAGGTGGAGAGGGAGAACGTGACTGTCTGGAAGACCGTCCTACTGACCCTCCGGTCTAGAAAGCTCCAAGTCTCCCAGTGGCAGGAAGTCCTCCCAGACGCGCTCTACGCTATTAGGTCCCTCTTATGCATAGCGACCAATCAGACCCCTCATGAGAGGCTCTTCTTTTTTTCCAGGGGCACTACCACGGGGGTCTCACTTCCGGCATGGCTGAGGACACCGGGCCCGGTACTACTGAGAAAACACGTCAGGGCACACAAAACTGACCCCCTTGTTGAGAAGGTGCGCCTACTCCACTCCAACCCCCAGTACACCTTCGTCGAGTTCCCTGACGGCCGTCATGACACAGTACCCCTCCGGGATCTGGCACCCGCTGGATCCAGTGCCCCCCTCTACCCCCACAGAAGGACCCCTCACCCTACACCCCATGCTGCCGCCCCCTCGCGCTCCCAAGCCCACGAGCTCGCTCCACCAGTTCCATGCACCCGCGCCGGCCAGCCCCCAGCGCCCCCAGACTCCGGTCGAACCAGAAGAGTATGAAACTCGGACACACCCTCCCTGGAGTCCCCTATGGACTCAAGACTGTTGCATCCTCTGCAGGACCGGAAAATTGTCAAGGTCCGGGATGCAGATAGCCAGCACCATCGTCCGTAGTGTGCGGTTCGTTAGCAGCTGTGCTGGGGACAGGCAGCGGATAAAGGAGTAGCCCTGTAGGCTAACAGCGGCAGGTTGAAATCTGAACCTGAGTCAGCAGCTTTGCACAACAGTCTTTTAACGATGTGGACCCCCTTTTCAGCCTTCCCATTCGACTGGGGGTAGTGGGGGCTTGAAGTGACGTGCCTAAAATTGTACAGCTGGGCAAAATGCGTCCACTCCTGGCTGAAGAAGCAAGGGCCATTATCAGTCATAACTGTAAGTGGAATGCCATGACGGGCAAAAGTCTCCTTGCGTGCCTTGATCACTGTTGCTGATGTGAGGTCAGTCAGTCTGACCACCTCGGGGTAGTTGGAAAAGTAGTCCACGAGGAGGACATAGTCTCGGCACTTTGCATGAAAGAGGTCAATACCAACTTTGGACCACGGGGAGGACACCAGTTGTAGAGTCTCTTTAGGCTGAGCCGGCTGGAACCTTTGACACGTTCCGCAATTGAGGACCGTGTTGCCGATATCCTGACTGATGCCTGGCCAATATACTGCCTCTCGGGCTCGACAGTGACACTTTTTGACGTCCAGGTGACCCTCGTGGATTTGGCCAAGGACTAGCTCTCGCATGCTCTGTGGGATTACTATCCTGTCCAGCTTTAGTAGCATGCAGTCCACTACTGCTAGATCGTCCTTAACATTATAAAACTGGGGGCACTGCCCCTTTTGCCAACAATCCGTGAGATGTTGCATGACCCGCTGGAGTAAAGGATTCCTGGCCGTCTGCTGATGAATTTGCACGACCCATTCATCAGTGGCCGGAAAGTTGGAGGCACAAAACTTCACATGAGCGTCTATCTGACAGACAAAGTCCGACTGCTCACACGGCGTGGTGATGGATCTAGAGAGTGCGTCGGCCACAATGAGCTCTTTTCCCGGGGTGTAGACCAGGTTGAAATCGTAGCGGCGGAGTTTGAGGAGGATACGTTGTAGCCGTGTCGTCATGTCATTGAGGTCTTTTTGGATGATGTGAACCAATGGCCTGTGGTCTGTCTCAACCGTGAATCTGGGGAGTCCATACACATAATCATGGAATTTGTCAATCCCTGTGAGGAGGCCCAGGCATTCCTTTTCAATCTGAGCGTATCATTGCTCAGTAGTTGTCCTGGCTCTAGAGGCATATGCGACTGGGGCCCAGGAGGAGGATTCGTCGTGCTGGAGGAGTACTTCCCCAATGCCAGCCTGGCTCGCGTCGGTGGAGATCTTCGTCTCTTTGGCGGGGTCTAAAAACTTCAGTACCGGAGCCTTGGTGAGTTTCGCCCTGAGCTCACGCCACTCTTGCTCATGAGCGGGGAGCCACTGGTAGTCCGTAGTTTTTTTAATGAGATTGCGAAGAGCTGTGGTGTGTGACGCCAAGTTGGGGATAAACGTCCCAAGGAAGTTGACCATCCCTAGGAAGTGGAGGACCGCCTTCTTGTCCTCCGGGGTCTTCATGGCGTTGATCGCCAACACCTTGTCTGCATCTGGCTGCACACCGAACTGCGAAATATCGTCGCCAAGGAACTTGATTTCTGCTTGACTGAACGAGCATTTGGCTCTATTGAGTCGGAGGCCATGCTCGTGGATCCTGTGGAACACTTGCTTGAGGTGATCGATATGCTCCTGAGGAGTTGTGGACCAGATAATGATATCATCGACGTACACTCGCACCTTCTCGATGCCCTCCATCATTTGCTCCATTATGGGGTGGAACGCCTCCGAGGTGGAGATGATGCCAAAGGGCATTTGGTTGTAACAGTAGCGACCGAACGGGGTGTTAAATGTGCACAGCTTTCGACTGGATGCGTCCAGCTGTATTTGCCAAAACCCCTTGGAGGCATCCAGCTTCGTGAAAAACTTGGCATGAGCCATTTCGCTGGTTAGCTCTTCTCGTTTAGGTATAGGGTAGTGTTCCCTCATGATGTTACGGTTCAAATCTTTGGGGTCGATACAAATGCGAAGTTCCCCCGACGGTTTTTTGACACAAACCATGGAGCTAACCCAGTCCGTGGGTTCCGTGACCTTAGAAATGACGCCCTGGAGGTCTTGCAGCTGCTGCTTGAGGCGGTCCTTAAGGGATGCCGGCACCCGACGTGGTGCATGAACCACAGGTGTGGCATTCGGCTTCAGTAGTATCTTGTATCGGTATGGGAGTGTGCCCATACCTTCAAAGACGCTGTGGTATTGTCCTATGATGTCATCCAGTTGGGCTTGGAAGTTGACATCTGGCGAGGCCGTTGCCTCTGCGGATGACATGGTGTGAACCCGCTGCACAAGATTCAAGAGTTTGCAGGCCCGAACACCGAGCAGGGAAGCTCTGTTGGTTCCTACAATTTCAAAACGCAGGGTTGCTTTTGAAGAACGATGGGATACCCCAAGCTGACATGAGCCACTGGCAGCAATGGCATTGCCATTGTAGTCGAGGAGCTGGCAGGCCGGTGGAAGAATGCTTGGCTTGACGCGGATGGTGTCAAGGTCAGACTTTGAAATGAGGTTCGCTGAATCGCCAGTGTCCAGCCTGAAGCGTATGTGAGCCTTGTTGACCGTAAGGGTGGCACACCACTCGTCGTTTGGATCAATGCTCATCACTGGGAATTGTTTCACCTTCTTTGCTGAAAGCAGCGTATGCTTGGTGATGATGCCCACCCGGAATGGGGATGTGAGGCCCTCGGTGTCGGGATCTGGAACCATGTCGGAGTCGGAGTCTGCAATGGGTTGCTGTACTGACTGGACGTTCCTGCACTGCGGCTGGGATCGCTGTGTGTTGGGCAGTTGAGCAGATCTGCACAGGGCTGCGTAGTGGGCAAACTTGCCACACTGGAGACGGCGTTGAGACTTCGCGGGACATTGCCGCTTTAAATGGGCGGAGCGACAGTTGTTGCACGTCACGGCGCCGACGTCAGGACGCTCCGTGCGCCACCGCGCATGCACAGCGCGGTCGAACGATGTGCGCACCTGCGCAGTTCGGTCATCGGCCTCGTTGTCCCCTTGGTCGTGGCGCGCATGCGCAGGAGCCCGGGAAAAGCACGCAAAATGGCCGCACTCATCCCGACTCAGGCCCTGGAGCGGTTTCACGGCCTGCACCCACTCCGCATCGTGGGGGCCCTGCCACGCCGTCTCTGCTGCCTTGAAATGGGAGTACCGGTTGTTAGCGTGCTTGTGGAGGACACAGGTTTCGATGGTGATGGTAAGGGTGAGCTGCTTAACTTTAAGGAGCTGCTGGCGAAGGGGATTGGAGTAGATCCCGAAAACAATCTGGTCCCGGATCATGGAATCGGATGTTGAGCCGTAATTGCAGGACTGCGGGAGGATGTGGAGGTGGGTTATAAAGGACTGAAAAGTTTCATCCTTACCCTGAAGCCTTTACTGGAACACATAGTGTTCAAAGCACTCATTGACTTTGATGTCACAGTGGCTGTCGAACTTCAGCAGGACTGTTTTAAACTTTGTCTTGTCCTCGCCTTCAGCAAAGGTGAGGGAGTTAAAGATGTGGATAGCGTGGTCCCGGCTGTAGAGAGGAAGAGAGCAATCTTTCTGGCATCCGATGCGGCCTCGAGGTCGGTGGCTTCAAGATATAGCTGGAACTTCTGCTTGAAAATCTTCCAGTTAGCACCGAGGTTGACGGCGATGCGGAGCTGCGGGGGAGGGCGGACGCTGTCCATGTTACCGAATGGCTGATCACTGGTCAAAGGCAGATTATCTCAAGGTAGGTCCGTCAAACTCGAGCATGACTCACTAGTACCATGATGTGTTGGGTAAGCTGGGTCTGTGAGGACTGCATTTACTGCAGTGGTGAGAGAGACAGGCTTCCAACACTTGAAGAAATGCAACTCTATTTTATTGAACTCTTAACTATTATACATACTTTAACTGTGTGTTGACACTATGCTGACTTGACTGGAGACCTGAGGCTAACCTAACCAGACTATCTTACTACCACATGGTGTATGTTCTAGTTGCTGCTCACGAGCTCCGACTGTCTCAGAGGCTGGATCCCAAGAGAGCGAGTAAACTAGTGCCCTCTGGCTTTATAGTGGTCGTGTCCTGACTGGTGATTGTCTGCTGTGTTCTGTGTGTTCACTGGTCATCCTGTGTTTCAATCACTGCCTGCCTGTGCACCATCATATACCTGTGTGTATATTATGACAGGTCCTACAAAAAACACAATCCGGGGGGGGGGCCTAGCCTTCCTAAACCTACAATTCTACCACAGGGTGGCGACAGCCGAGCGAATAAGGGGGTGTATCAAGGAGCCAGAAGCCAAGTGGATGCTCGCGGAGGAGTCCTCCTGCAAGGGGTCCTCGCTCTGGGCCCTTGCCACGGCGGCACTCCCATCCCCACCCAAAAACCACTCCAGCAGCCCAGTGGTGATAGCCAGCCTCTAGTACTGGAACCACCTACGGCGGCAATTTGGCCTGACCAAAATGTCGGGACATAGCCCCCATCTGCAACAACCATAGGTTCACACCAGCACTGACTGACGCCACTATAAAAAATAATAAAAGAATCGCAGAAACTACTACAGGTACAGGGACATATCTTTGCTTTTATGGGCTAATTTAGGTGGCGCATGTCACCTGAATCTTGCAGCTCTTCTTTCAATGCACCTATGTTTAATCCGCTACAGTTGACAGTGGAATTGGGCATCATGTGTACATGTACAGCCTAGGGAGGAAAGAACTTGGGAAGATTGGGCATCAACAACCTCCCTTCAACATCAGCTTCCTCACCACCTTCCACCCCCCTCCCCCCCCGTCCCCTCCCCCAACCTCACATCCCCTGCCCGCCCTGAGACCTTTACTTTACATGGTCCTGGACTCCTGGGGCTTAGCCTCTGGGGACTTCTTGCAGTCACTCCAATTAATAAATGGCAATTTAACAAAGCTGGTTCTGCCTTTGTTATGTCTCAGTCTGACACCTTGGCCTGTTTCAGGTGGCCTGTCCAGTTTTGTACTCAATATGCTTGCCGTAGTGGTTTGAGCCATTTGTCGGCCAGAATGGGTAGGGAGGGTGATTTCCTTCCATAAAGGATATTCGCGACAGGCTTTTGCAACAATCCAGCTGTTTGATGGGGACTAGCTTTTTAGTCCAGATTTATTTAACTAATTAAAATCAAATTTCTCACCTGTCATAGTAGGAGTTGAACTTCTGACACAGGTTCATTCATCCATTCCTCTGGGTTATTTGTTCAGTAATATTTTATCACATTGCTACATTACCATAAATTGTGTCTCATTCTTTTAATGTTACTTTACTCCTTTAATTGAGGTGTCCCAAACTGAATATGATGGTCCCTTGGAGATCAGGTTATATTCTGGAGATGAGTTTTGGAGATGAGATTGCGGTGACGTTGTTGTATTTTTAAAGTGTTTTTTATGTAATATTTCTTCAATTTTTATAGGATCCTCATGGAGAGTTAGAAAACAAGAATGTCCTCATTGTCCGTTACTCACTGGAGTTCACAGCTACCAAGTTTGGCTTAGACGTGAAAAAGGTGAAAGACATTCTGAGCACGTGTAGAAAAAGGCTGTATGAAGTCAGGAAACAGAGGCCCCGTCCCCATTTGGACAGCAAGATGCTAGCATCGTGGAATGGTGAGTGAGGGAGCTCCTATATGGTCTAATGCTGGATGGAGTATAAGCAACAGGTAACTGAAATTTGAGTGCTTAAACTTCATGTTTATAAATCATAGAGTATGAATGAGTTCAATCACGTTACACTGAAGACTTGCATTTACCTAGCGTCTTTCATGACCTTAGAACGTTCCAAAATGCTTTACAGCAAATGCCAATTAAAACACTGCATGACAAATGAGATAATTTGCATTGTAGTGACTGCTGTTATGTAAGCTTTAAATCTTGCTAAGCTGCAGATCTTCATTATTAGTAACAACTCTGTGACTTGTCTGGGTTCCAAATTACAATGCTACTGAGATGTTTACTGCCAAAAAACTAAAGTATGTTGACAGTTTTAGGTTAGCATAAGCCTTCAGATATAAGATTTTCTTAAACAGGAGCTTGGATTGTCATGTCTGTCTTTTCCATTTTACTGCTAGTTGTTAGGTTGTTCACACAGTAATTAAAACTAGAGAAGAGATAAAGCACTTGGCTCGAATATTTCATCATGAATACAACTGTAGGGTTCGGAATAATTATCTTTTGTTGAGCTCTCTTACAGAAAACGTTTTGGCAAATGATGATCAGCCTTATTTTATCTTTTTATATAACTAGCAGAATCTGCAATATATACTGTATTGTGTTTGTGTGTGTGTGCACGCTTGCTAGCCTGGCCTCAGTTAGCAGCACACTCACCTGGCACTGATGATTGTGGGTTTGAATGTCATGACAGTGCTTTTAAGCCGATGCTCGAGTTCAGTTCTGAGAGAACGCTGCATGGTGAGGAGGGGCATTGTTTTAAAATTAGATCGAGACCATTCGGGATGTGATGTCAGGAAGAACTACTTCACAAAACCTGGAAGTCTGGAAGACACTTCCACAGGAAGTTGTGGCTAATGAGTTTTCAAGGCTAAGATAGATAGGTAGATTTTTGTTCAGTCAGGCACCTAATGGATTTGGAGCAGCGGCGAGTAAATTGGGTTGAGGTACAGATCTAATTGAATAGCGGAACAGCCTCGCGGAGATGATAGGCTTAATCCTGTTTATAAATGCTGTCCATGGGATGAAGTGTGAAGTTATGGTCCAGTCTGTCTTTTTGTAAATTCATTCATGAGAAGGCCCAGCATTTATTGCCCCATCTCCAATTGCCATAACTGAGGTGGTGAGGTATCTTCTTAACCTCTGTGTGGATACTAGATTTTCTTGCAGTCTTCCTCCACAATGTGTTGAGTCTGGAATCAGAGTATCTTTCCTTTCCTGAAAGACGTTACCAAACACAATGTTTTTTTTGTGATACTCTAATAGTCTTATGGTCACCATCAACCAAACTAGTTTTTTAATACTTAGTTTATTTAATTAGCTGAATTTAAATTCCCCAGCTGTCAAGGTACGATTTGAATTTGTGTTGCTGGATTATTAATCCATGCCTCTGGTCTGCTTTCCTCTCGTGCCCTTCAGAAGGATGTTACGAGATTTGCACAAAAAGAAAAGACTTGGTGCAGATTCTGTTAGTTATGTGGAAAAGAAAGAAAATGAGGCTGATCATTATTTGGCAAATCTTTCACTGCAAAAGAACTGAACAAAAGATAATTATTCCAATCCCTACAGTTGTAATCGTATAATGAGATTTCGCAGCCAAACGTTTTATCTCTTCTCTTCAGTTTTAATTACTGTGTGAGCAATTTAACAATTGGGGGCAGAATATAAAGAATGAGAGAGTTCTCTGGGATTCCGGAGAAACATTCAGCCCTCCACCAGCAGCCCATTTCCTTATCAAAAAAAACAAGCCTGGTCATTCACCTCATGGTAGTTTATGAATTGTTGGTGTTACGTTTACCTACATAGAACATACAGTGCAGAAGGAGGTCATTCGGCCCATCGAATCTCCAAATAAGCCCTTACTTCCACCGTATCCCCGTAACCCGATAACCCCTCCACACCTTTTTTGGTCACTAAGGGGCAATTTATCCTGGCCAATCCACCTAACCTGCACGTCTTTGGATGTGGGAGGAAACCGGAGCACCCGGAGGAAACCCACGCACACACAGGGAGAATGTGCAGACTCCGCACAGACGGTGACCCAGCAGGGAATTCGAACCTGGGACCCTGGCACTGTGAAGCCACAGTGCTAATCACTTGTGCTACCGTGCTGCCCATAACAGCAGTCATTCGCTCTAAATAATAATAATCTTTATTAGTGTCACAAGTAGGCTTACATTAACACTGCAATGAAGTTACTGCGAAAATCCCCTAGTGGCCGCACTCCGGTGGCTGTTTGGGTACACTGAGGGAAAATTCAGAATGTCCAATTCACCTAACAAGCACGTCTTTCAGGACTTGTGGGAGGAAACAGGAGCACCTGGAGGAAATAACCACAGACACGGGGAGAATGTGCAGACTCTGTACAAACAGTGACCCAAGCGGGAATCAAACCTGGGTCCATGGTGCTGTGAAGCTATAGTGCTAACCACTGTGCTACCAGCTCTTATGAAACATTTTACAATAACAACAACTTGTGGTTGCATCGTACCTTTAACATAGTATACTGCTTCAAGGTGTCTGATAGGAGTGTAATTTGACACTAAACCGTAGAAACAAATATTAGGACAGATGGCCCAAAGCTTGGTCAAAGGGAGCAGATTTTAAGGAGGTAGAGAGAGACACAGAGGTTTAGAACATAGAACAGTACAGCACAGAACAGGCCCTTCGGCCCTCAATGTTGTGCCGAACAATGATCACCCTACTCATCCACCCTATACCCGTAACCCAACAATCCCCCCCTTAACCTTACTTTTATTAGGACACTACGGGCAATTTAGCATGGCCAATCCACCTAACCCGCACATCTTTGGACTGTGGGAGGAAACCGGAGCACCCGGAGGAAACCCACGCACACAGGGGGAGGACGTGCAGACTCCACACAGTGACCCAGCCGGGAATCGAACCTGGGACCCTGGAGCTGTGAAGCATTTATGCTAACCACCATGCTACCCTGCTGCCCCTGCTGCCCCTATGGATTACGGAGTTTAGGGTTTCGATGGCGGAAAGCACAGCAACCAACAATGGGTGAAGGAAATCTGGGAGGGGTTGGGGGGGGGGGGGGGGGGGGGGGACGACACGAGGCTAATTTTGGAGGAAGGCAGAAATGTTTTTATGTTTTAGCATGTGAAAACATTTAAATTCTCATATAAATACTGTGCATGAGTTCAGTGGAACAGATTGCTGACATGGGTGATAAAACAAGAGGACCAAGGAGGTTTTTAAACAAGTGAGATTCAGGGTTGTTAAGAAAGGCACCAAGAGGCTATGATGGATAGATAGGAGGTCTTCTGCCTGAAACTCTCCCTATATTACTAATTGTATCCCGGTCGCTGGATAACTAGCTCTAATGTGAGACATGCCAATGCTTTCTACATTTTACACGTTTTTGAGAATGGAGATGCTCGTATTTATATAGTGCCTTTCTGTCCAGTTCACTTCACAGCCAATAAATTCCTTCTGGAAGCAGCAAGGTCCACAAACAATGAAATCACTGACCAGTTGAATTATTCTTAATGGTGTTGGTTGAGGTGATCAGGTTTGGGTGGGACACCAGGACAACTTGATGGTTCTTGTTAGGTTCATGCAGTCGGATCTTTTATTTCACTCAAAAAAAAAAAGACAGTACTTCTGATATTGCAGCATTCCCTGAGTGTCACTCTGAATTAATGAACTCTTGTCTCTGGAGGTGGGCTTGATCGCAGCAACTTCTGACTCAGGTAAGTGTACCACCAACTGAGCTGTGGCTAATGTAAGCACTGGTGGTGAAATGGACTGGACTTTGACTTTGACTTCTATGTCCTGGGTTCCAATCCAGCCCAGACTTGTGAGCAAATGGCTGATTGTAAGCATGAGGTCAGTTATTCAGACCCACTTCAGCTCCTTATGGAAAGCTTCCCACAGGATTAAATTGGTGCTAGATCTGTCACAGTAAGAGTCTGATGTAGGAAATATTTAAGAGTCTCAAAGGTACATCATGAACATCCTTCTGAACAAGGGGTAGATGGATTTTCACAGTAACTTTATTGCAGTATTAATGTAAGCCTACTTGTGACACTAATAAAGATTATTATTATTATTATTAGGGGGAGTGTTCATCTATACTATACCTTGCAAGTCCTGCACCCAGCCTGGGAATGCTTGAAAGAAAATTGTTGAGGCATCTTTACTCAGCACCCAACCTGTGCTCTCCCTGAATATAGGAGAGCTTGACAGAAAAGAATGACAGACTGGAGAAACTGGCATAGTTCTCCTTAGAGCAGAGAAAGGGAGATTTATTAGAGGTGTTCAAAATTCTAAGGAGTTCTGTTACAGTAAATAGGCAGGAAATATTTGCGCTGGCAGAAAGGTCGATAACCAGAGGACATAGGTTTAATAATAATAGCTTGTCACAAGTAGACTTCAATGAAGTTACTGTGAAAAGTCCCTCGTCGCCACATTCCGGCGCCTGTTCGGGGAGGCAGGTCAGGTACGGTATTTGACAGAGAAATCCGTGGAGATTTGAGGGGGTAAAAATTGCACATTGAGTTGTTACGTTCTGGAATGCGCTGCCTGAAAAGGTGGTGGAAGCAGATTCAATAGTAACTTTCAAAAAGACATTGGATAAATGTTGGAAAGCATGACATTTGTGGGGCTGTACATAGAGCAGACAGTAGGACTCAGTGGTTTGCTCCTCATAGAGTTAACAGATCACAGTGGGTTGAGTGGCCACTTTCTGTGCCTTCTGATTCATTGAGTGGTGTAGAGGCAGTTTTACTCTGGCCTTGGGGTACTTGTGTGGTGGGAGCGTTACTGAGGATCTAATATGTGATGGACCTAACCCGAGAGTGCTGGATGCTGAATTCAGGCCCCTGAATTTGAAAGCATTTCTTTCCCCCAGGAACTCAAAAACATAACAAAAGAAATTATGAAATTTTGTCAGTTGAATTAGATACCCTGTGATCAAAGGCTCGCAAAGGAAGAAAATAAATTATTTTTCAGCCTGCTTTATGATATTCAAATGCTGCCATGCATTGCACATTAGCCGACAGCCATTTCAGTGACTGAGAGTGTTATTCCATTGCCAAAGGCTTGCATAGGAAAGCAAGAATGTATAATGTATTTACACAGGAAGAAAGATCCTGGCTCATTACAAGACTTATCAGTTTGATGGAAACTAATGAAAACTGATATTGAATGTTAATTTCTGTGAAATAGCTCGTGCTGATCGCTGTGTTATCTCTGGCTTGTTGGTATCAACCCAGCCTTTAAGCCAGAGACCTGGGTTCAATTCCCAGCTTGGGTCATTGTCTGTGCGGAGTCTGCACATTCTCCCCGTGTCTGCGTGGGTTTCCTCCGGGTGCTCCGGTTTCCTCCCACAGTCCAAAGTCGTGCAGGTGAGGTAGATTGGCCAGGCTAAATCGCCCTTAGTGTCCAAAAAAGGTTCGGAGGGTTTATTGGGTTCAGGGGATGGGGTTGAAGTGAGGGCTTAAGTGGGTCGGTGCAGACTCGATGGACTGAATGGCCTCCTTCTGCACTCTATGTTCTATGTTCATATGCGGATGCACAAAAGCCATGTGTACCCATATCCTGTGGTGTGCCACATGGCCTCATAATTTAAGAGAGAATTGGATAAGTCGTTTAAGATTGAAAGCTACAAGGCAAAGTAGGGAGATGAAATTAGAGCAGATAATCTTGGTGAAGAATCGAGCACTACCACATACACGATGGGCCGATTGCCTTCCACTTGTACTGACATTTCTACCATTAGTCTCCTCCAGCACCATTTATAAAAAACATCTTGCAAGACAGACTGGTTTGGAATTTTAAAGAATATTGTTATATAAACCAGTAGATGACAGCACAACATGAAGTAACAATTGCAGGACTTTAGGAAATAGGGGCAGGAGTAGGCCATTCGGCGCCTTGAACCTGCTTCACTATTCAATTGGATTGTGGCTGATATTCTACCTTCACGCCTTTTTCCTGCACTATCCCCAAATCCCTTGATGTCTTTATTATCTATAAACTTTTTGATCTTTGTTTTGAACATAGTCAATGACAGCATCGATTGCCCTCTGCAGTCAAGGAAAACATTCTTCTTGCCATCTACCTTGTCGAGCCCTGTAAGAATTTTATATGTTTCAATGAGATCACCTCTCATTCTTCTAAATTCTCGGGAATACAGCACAGTCTCCTCAATCTCTATTTGAAGGACAATTCTGCCATCCCAGGAATCAGTCTGGTGAACCTTCATTGCACTCACTAAATGCCAAGTATATCATTCCTTCGTGAAGAAGACAAAAACTGTACGCAATACCCCAAGTGGGGTCTCACCAAGGCCTTGTACAACTGCAGCAGGACCTCCAATCCTGTACACAAATCTTCCTGCAATGAAAGCCCACATACCAGCAGAGGGAAGCAGAGCAGAGCTACCGATTGGCTGTTCCGGGAAAATTTGCATATGTGCAGTGCGGTCAGCCTAATTTGAAGGTGGTTTGTGGAGGGGCTGTTGTCAAATGACAGTTAAACCCGAAACACTTCCTCAGTGTTTCCCCCCCACCTCCTCCTCTAACCAAAAAAAAACCACGGTCGTTGGGAAGCGGGAGCAGGGACCTGTCGTGAAGGTGAGTGAGTGCCTTTAAATTTGCTTACCTTTCAGCGGGAACAGCCTCCGGATTCTCGGCGGGAGCAGGGGCCTGTCAGGAAGGTGAGTGAGTGCCTTTAAATCTGCTTACCTTCCAGCGGGAGCGGCCTCCGGATTTTTGGCCGGAGCAGGGCCCTGTCGGGAAGGTGAGTGCCTGTAACAAGTCGGGTGGTTGCTAAACCCGAGACACTACACTTGCAGTGTCCCCCCCCCCCCCTTCCACCTCCTCTAACCTAAGGGTTTGAGGGAATATTAGGTAAGCTTTTCCTTTCTTTTTCTTGTTTTTTTTAAATCTTGAGGTGATGTCAGGGAAGGCGGTACAATGCTCCTCCTGCAGAATGTTTGATGTGAGGGACGCCGTCAGTGTCCCTGCTGATTTCATCTGTGGGAAGTGCACCCAACTCCAGCTCCTCAAAAACCGTGTTAGGGAACTGGAGCTGGATGAACTTCGGATCATTCGGGAGGCAGAGGGGGGTCATAGATAGAAGCCTCAGGGAGGTAGTTACGCCAAAGAATAAAGATAGATGGGTGACGGTGAGAGGGGCTGGAGGTAAGCAGTCAGTACAGGGATCCCCTGTGGTCATTCCCCTTAGTAACAGGTATACCGCTTTGGATACTGTTGGGGGGTGGGGGGGGGGACTTACCAGGGGTCAGCCATGGGGTACAGGTCTCTGGCACAGAGTCTGTCCCTGTTGCTCAGAAGGGAAGGGGGGAAAGGAGTAGAACATTAGTCATTGGAGACTCCATAGTTAGAGGGATAGATAGGAGATTCTGGTGCCAGGGTCAGCGATGTCTCAGATCGTGTTTTCGGGATCCTTAAGGGGGAGGGGGAGCAGCCCCAAGTCGTGGTCTACTTGGGTACCAACGACATAGGTAGGAAAAGGGATAGGGATGTAAGGCAGGAATTCAGGGAGCTAGGGTGGAAACTTAGAGCTAGAACAAACAGAGTTATTATCTCTGGGTTGTTACCTATGCCCCGTGCTAGCGAGTCGAGGAATAGAGAGAGAGAGCAGTTGAACACGTGGCTGCAGGGATGATGCAGGAGGGAGGGTTTCAGATTCCTGGACAATTGGGGCTCATTCTGGGGTAGGTGGGACCTCTACAAACGGGATGGTCTACACCTGGACCAGAGGGGTACTAATATCCTCGGGGGGAGGTTTGCTAATGCTCTTCGGGAGGGTTTAAACTAGTTCAGCAGGGGATTGGGAAACTGAATTGTAGCTCCAGTACACAAGAAGCTGAGAGCAGTGAGGTCATGAGTAAGGTTTCAAAGTTGCAGGAGTGTACTGGCAGGAAGGAAGGTGGTCTAAAGTGCGTCTACTTCCATGCCAGGAGCATCCAGAATAAGGTGGGTGAGCTTGCGGCATGGGTTTGTACCTGGGACTTCGATGTTGTGGCCATTTCGGAGACATGGATAGAGCAGGGACAGGAATGGTTGTTGCAGGTGCCGGGGTTTAGATATTTCAGTAATCTCAGGGAAGGTGGTAAGAGAGGGGGAGGGGTGGCATTGTTAGTCAAGGACAGTATTACGGTGGCTGAGAGGACATTTGATGAGGACTCGAATACTGAGGTAGTATGGGCTGAGTTAAGTTACAGGAAAGGAGAAGTCACCCTGTTAGGGCTTTTCTATAGGCCTCCGAAAAGTTCCAGAGATGTAGAGGAAAGGATTGCAAAGATGATTCTGGATAGGAGCGAAAATAACAGGGTAGTTGTTATGGGGGACTTTAACTTTCCAAATATTGACTGGAAACACTATAGTTCGAGTACTTTAGATGGATCCGTTTTTGTCCAATGTGTGCAGGAGGGTTTCCTGATGCAGTATGTAGATAGACCAACAAGAGGCGAGGCCGTATTGGATTTGGTACTGGGTAATGAACCAGGACAGGTGTTAGATTTGGAGGTAGGTGAGCATTTTGGTGATAGTGACCACAATTCGATTACGTTTACTTTAGCGATGGAAAGGGATAGGTATAAACTGCAGGGCAAGAGTTATTGCTGGGGGAAAGGCAATTATGATGCGATGAGGCAAGACTTAGGATGCATCGCCTGGAGAGAAAAACTGCAGGGGATGGACACAATGGAAATGTGGAGCATGTTCAAGGAACAGCTACTGCGTGTCCTTGATAAGTATGTACCTGTTAGGCAGGGAGGAAGTGGTCGAGTGAGGGAACCATGGGTTACTAAAGCAGTTGAAACACTTGTCAAGAGGAAGAAGGAGGCTTATGTGAAGATGAGACGTGATGGTTTAGTTGGGTCGCTTGAGAGTTAGAAGTTAGCTAGGAAGGCTCTAAAGAGAGAGCTAAGAAGAGCCAAGCGAGGACATGAGAAGTCTTTGGCAGGTAGGATCAAGGATAACCCTAAAGCTTTCTATAGGTATGTCAGGAATAAAAGAATGACTAAGGTAAGAGTAGGGCCAGTCAAGGACAGTAGTGGGAAGTTGTGCGTAGAGTCCGAGGAGATAGGAGAGGTGCTAAATGAGTATTTTTCGTCAGTATTCACACAGGAAAAAGACAAAGTTGTCGAGGAGAATACTGAGATACAGGCTACTGGACTAGAAGGGCTTGAGGTTCATAAGGAGGAGGTGTTAGTGATTCTGGAAAGTGTGAAAATAGATAAGTCCCCTGGGCCGGATGAGATTTATCCGAGGATTCTCAGGGAAGCTAGGGAGGAGATTGCTGAGCCTTTGGCTTTGATCTTTAAGTCATCTTTGTCTACAGGAATAGTGCCAGAGGACTGGAGGATAGCAAATGTTGTCCCCTTGTACAAGAAGGGGAGTAGAGATAACCCAGGTAACTATAGACCAGTGAGCCTTACTTCTGTTGTGGAAAAAGTCTTGGAAAGGTTTATAAGAGATAGGATGTATAATCATCTGGAAAGGAATAATTTGATTAGAGATAGTCAACATGGTTTTGTGAAGGGTAGGTCGTGCCTCACAAACCTCATTGAGTTCTTCGAGAATGTGACCAAACAGGTGGATGAGGGTAAAGCAATTGATGTGGTGTATATGGATTTCAGTAAAGCGTTTGATAAGGTTCCCCACAGTAGGCTATTGCAGAAAATACAGAGGCATGGGATTCAGGGTGATTTAGCAGTTTGGATCAGAAATTGGCTAGCTGATAGAAGACAGAGTGGTGGTTGATGGGAAATGCTCTGACTGGTGTCCAGTTACTAGTGGTGTACCACAAGGATCTATTTTGGGGCCGTTGCTGTTTGTCATTTTTATAAATGACCTGGAGGAGGACGTAGAAGGATGGGTGAGTAAATTTGCAGATGACACTAAAGTCGGTGGTGTTGTGGACAATGCAGAAGGATGTTACAGGTTACAGAGGGACATAGATAAGCTGCAGAGCTGGGCTGACAGGTGGCAAATGGAGTTTAATGCAGAAAAGTGTGAGGTGATTCATTTTGGAAGGAATAACAGGAAGGCAGAGTACTGGGCTAATGGTAAGATTCTTGGTAGTGTGGACGAGCAGAGAGATCTCGGTGTCCATATCCATAGATCCCTGAAAGTTGCCACCCAGGTTGAGAGGGTTGTTAAGAAGGCGTATGGTGTGTTAGCTTTTATTGGTAGAGGGATTGAGTTTCGGAGCCATGAGGTCATGTTGCAGCTGTACAAAATTCTGGTGCGGCCGCATTTGGAGTATTGCGTGCAGTTCTGGTCGCCACATTATAGGAAGGATGTGGAAGCATTGGAAAGGGTACAGAGGAGATTTACAAGAATGTTGCCTGGTATGGAGGGAAGATCATATGAGGAAAGGCTGAAGGACTTGAGGTTGTTTTCGTTAGAGAGAAGAAGGTTAAAAGGGGACTTAATTGAGGCATACAAGATGATCAGAGGATTAGATAGGATGGACAGTGAGAGGCCTTTTTCCTCGGATGGTGATGTCCAGCACGAGGGGACATAGCTTTAAATTGAGGGGAGATAGATATAGGACAGATGTCAGAGGTAGGTTCTTTACTCAGAGAGTGGTAAGGGCGTGGAATGCCCTGCCTGCAACAGTAGTGGACTCGCCAACACTAAACGCATTCAAATGGTCATTGGATAGGCATATGGACGATAAGGGAATAGTGTAGAGGAACTTTAGAAGGGTATCACAGGACGGTGCAACATCGTGGGCCGAAGGGCCTGTACTGCGCTGTAATTTTCTATGTTCTATGTTCATACCATTTGCCTTCTGAATTGCTTGCTGCGCCTGAATGCGAGCTTTCTGTGACTCTTGAACAAGGATGCCGAGATCACTTTGGGCATCATCCCAATCTCCCACCATTTAAAATATACTCTACATTTTACTTTTTTCTACCAAAGTGGATAGCATTACAATTTTTTCATGTTGAATTCCATCCTCCATGTCCTTGTTCACTCCTTAGCCTGTCTAAACCCCTTTGAAGTCTCCTTGCATACTCCTCACAATTTACATTCTTACCTAGCTTTGTGTCATCAGAAAATTGGAAAATTACATTTGGTCCCCACATCCAAATTATTGATATAGATCGTGAGTAGCGGGGGGGGCCAAGCATTGATCCTTGTGATACCCCACTAGTCACAGCCTGCCAATTTGAGAATGACCTGTTTATTTCCACTCTCTATTTTCTGTTTGTTGACTAATTCTCAATCCATACCAGCATATTACCCCTAATCCCATGTGTTCTTATTTAGTTTACTAGCCTCTTGTGTGAGACCTCATCAGAAGCCTTCTGAAAATCCAAGAACAGACATTCACTGGTTCTCCCTTATCTATTCCGTTTGTTATATCCTAAAAAACTAAAATATGATTTCCCTTTCATACATTCATGGTGATTCTGTCCAATCCTGTCATTGTTTTCCAAGTGACCAATTAACACATTATTTTATAATATGTTCTAGCATTTCCTCCTTGCTGATATTAGGCTAACAGGTCTGAGTTCCCCATTTTCTCTCTGTTCCCTTTCTTAAATTACGTTTGTTACATTTGTTACCTCCCAATCTGCAGGAACCATTCGAGAATCTATAGAACTTTGGAAGATGAGCACCGATGCATGTACTATCACTAGAGCCATCTCTTTAAACACTCTGGAATGTAGCTCATAGGTCCTTGGGATTTATAATCTATAAATCCCATTAATTTCTCCAGCCCTACTCTTTTTTACCAATATTAAACTCTTTCAGCTCCTCATTCCTACTGATCCCTTGGTCCTTTCTGGGAGTTTTTTGTATCTTCCTCCATGAAGACAGACATAAAGTATTTGTATAGTTTCTCTGCCATTTCCTCATTTTCAATTTTCAATTATCCTATCTCTTCCTGTATTGGACCCACATTTGTCTGTGCTAATCATTTCCTTTTTGCATACCTATAGAAGCTTTTACGGACTGTATGTTTCCCACTGTAGGTATTATTTATAAAGAAAGTTTATTTATAAAGAAAAAAACACTTCGGTCAGGCAAGAAGCAACATTTATTTCGTGAATTTCCAGAGATTGGGTTGGAATCAATAGCTATTTTTAAAATTGTGGTACACAAGGTTGAATCATTTAACATTTTCTAAACCTCAAGACATCAGGTTGGAATTAATATTTTTTTTAATCACCTCAGATCACAGGCAAGAATCAGTTAAAACATTTTATAACCGAGAGCCAAGATTAGAATTGATCATTTTAAAAACCATTATACCTTGGGTTGGATTCATTTTATAAATTACCACAGATCTGGCTAGAATCAGTTACCATTTTATAATTCACAGGGGATTGGGGAACATAGAACATCAAACATAGAGTGCAGAAGGAGGCCATTCGGCCCATCGAGTCTGCACCGACCCACTTAAGCCCTCACTTCCACCCAATCCCCGTAACCCAATAACCCCTCCTAACCTTTTTTTTTTGGACACAAAGGGCAATTTATCATGGCCAATCCGCCTAACCTGCATGTCTTTGGACTGTGGGAGGAAACCGGAGCACCCGGAGGAAACCCACCCAGACACGGGGAGAACATGCAGACTCCACACAGACAATGACCCAGCGGGGAATCAAACCTGGGACCCTGGAGCTGTGAAGCCACAGTGCTATCCACTTGTGTTACCATGCTGCCCCAAAGGGACACTAAATATTTTACTGAATTCAAACAAAAATATGTCAACAGTTTCATTAAATGATTAATTTTAATAAAATGCTTCTAGTTCTTTAGTCATTTTCTATAATGTGTTGGAGACGTGGGGCACTAGACTGAAGATTGATCCCACAATATGAGAAGAAATTCCAAGCAATGTCTTCAGTTTGTATATTCTAATAAATACAGCCCGTTGCAGTATCCAAACTTGAGGCAGGGTTTCTGATCCCAATATGCTACCCAGATTCTACCTCTGTGTAGATCCTACTTTGCATGATAAACTTCAGCCCTAAGTTTGCCTTTTCAGGGTTTGAGCCATTGTCCCCTTTTTTGTAGTAATTTGAAGCTCTCTAGAGACTTGAGAGCACAAAATCTATACAGTGCGGCGCGAAAAGAGCGTTGCACTGTTGCTAATGCTGTCTTTTGGGTGAGACGTGTTTAAATCAGTACCCTGTATGCCCTGTCTTGTGTGACACTGTTTTGATGAAAAACAGTGGAGATACTCACCAATGTCCTGAACCAACATCAATAAAACAGACGTGGCCATTTCACATTGTTCTTGGTTGGACATTGCCGTGTGTGAATTGTCTGCTGCATTTCCCTACATTAGACCTTCAAAAAGTACTTCAATGATTGTAAAACACTTTGGAATATTGTGAAAGGCACTCAATAAATATGAGTTCTTTCTGTCGTTCTTTCAATGACTTGATATGTCTGCAGCTGCTCGGGCAAATATCGCCAAGATATTTCCCATAGAATCCCTACAGTGCAGAGAGAGGCCACTTGGCCCATCAAGTCTGCATCAACCTTCCGAAAGAGCACCCGTCCTAGGCCCACTGCCCTATCCCAATAACCCCGTAACCCCATTGAGCTTGCACATCTTGAAACACCATGGAGTATTTTGGCATGGGCAATCCACCCAACCTGAACATCTTTGGACTGTGGGAGACACGGGGAGAACGTGCAAACTCCACATACATGGTCATCCAAGGCCGGAATGGAACTCTGCTCCCTGATGATGTGAGGCGGCAGTGCTAACCACTGTGCCACCGTGCCACCTTTCCCAGAGCCACAAAAGTAGAGAGTTGCTCCATGTACCAGGTCCTGTTACAAACACAGCATTAAATATGCTAAGACAGAAGCACATTTATTGATTTGTTGTAACCTGAGCTAACACACGTGCCTACTTTCTCATGCAGAGTCATGAAGAGTTGCTCTTGATACTTCCTTTGGGGAACTGGTAGTTGTGAATTCAATGCCTATCTATGAATAGAATGAAAGGTAGAAAAGCCTGAGTGGGATCAGTGTCATGTAAGCAGTGAAAATCTCCATAAAGTGTTTTGCATCGACATTAGATCAACCGGGGCAAACGGAACTGCAACATACTGTTTGGGAGAGTGACTGATTTACATTGCCTTCTATCCACCATGAATCACATTAATTTGGAGCTTGATTCTTGTCTGCCCCTTAGTAATTACCACCCGCAGAAAGCTGGCTTTCACAGTTAGGTTACTGAGTTGGGGCAAGGATTAGGGATAGTAACTGTGCTAAACTGGTAGAGTCTTCATTGCTGCCAGTAGTTTCCAGGTAGGGTATCTGGGAAGCCACAAAGTGACCTAAGTACCCTGACTCATCTCTTGAAGGCACTAACTTGTATCGGGATTAGTGACAGGGAGCTGACATCCTTGGATACCTTGTTCAAATTATTAAGAATGTATGGAATATACAGCACAGAGGTAGGCCATTTAGAGTTTATGCTTCACTCCTATCTTTCATCATCCAGCTCCATCAGCTGCTTACCTTAGCTTTCTGTTAAATATATCTATACTATTCACCTCCACCACTTCTTTTGATCATGGGTTTTAGATTTCCTTTATTTCTTTCTGTCGGTATGTCTGTCTGTCTGTTTTTCTCTCTCTCCCTCTCCCTCTCTCCCTAATCTGTCAAAACCTTTCATACTTCTAAAGACTGATATGAGATGGTCTTCAGCCTTCTCTTTTCAAGGTGCCATACTTCACACACAAGCTTAGTCTGTGAGCTTGGCAAGTTGTTCAACGACAGGAAGCACCACAGCTCAGCCCAATCCTCTCCCCTCCTGACATCTGCAAGCACATACATTCCAACTGGGAGTCAGCAGATAGAACTCTGGCTGGCTGTCCTTCGCCCAGAGATTTACCAGCCACTTGTAATGTTAAAACAAAACAGTAACACATTGCAAGTGCTGGAAATCTGAAAATCTGGAGAAATTCAGGAGGGCGAGCAGCATTTGTGATGTCAGCCGAGCTCAGTGATAGTAGTTGTACCTTTTTAGTCAGGGAGTTGAGTTCAAATCACACTGCAGAGTAAGCATGAAGTGTAGGTTAACGTTCCAACAAGGCACCAGTGAGACACTCCACTGTCGGAGGTGCTGTTGTTCAGGGAGAGATGTTTAAGTCGGTCTCCGCCTGTCGTTGCAAGTAAATGTGAAAGACCCCTTGGCGTTATTTCAAAGAAGAGCCAGGGAGTTCTGCATAGTATCTTGGGCATTATCTCTCCCTTAACCAATGTCATTAAAAAGCACATGATCTGGTCATTATCAAGTTGCTGTTTGTGGGATTTTGCTGAGTGTGAATTGGCTGCCACGTTTCCCACATGACAACAATGTCTACACTTCAGAAGTATTGGTTCATTGGTTGTGATGTGCTTGACCTTCATTGCTGAGTAATGCACTGTGTTATCCCCATCTACATAACAGCATACCTTAGAAAAACGAATTATGATTGTCTTATTGCTGTCAGCACTAGATTTGCCTGACACTAATTTCTTGCTGTCCTCTGCTTAATTTTTGCATGGATCCCAGCCCTCATTAATGTTTGACTCGTAGTTGCTGTTTGACTCCTTGCGTCAGGTTGCTGCTGGGGCCTATTAATATTTTAGAAATAATTAGCAGAGGGACTTTGAGATTTGTATGTCAGGTGCCTAAAAGGGTGAAGGGTTATACACTTGATAACATCAGAAGCTATGTTTTGTTCGCTGCCTCAATGTCCTTACTGCTAATTATATTTTTGCAGATTGATTGACTGGTGCAAAATAGCAGCCTCCTTTTTAATAAAACAATGTTTAATTCTCTCATTGCTCCTCCCCCATTCCTTCCTTTTGCCTCCCTAATGCCATGCACCATGGAAACGGGCAGATAAGAACATGCTAGCATGACCCTGAGTAAAAGGATGTAGCTGGTGCCTAGTCACACCTCTTGGACACATTTAAAAGGGCCATGTCGCAATGAGTGGCAGACATTTCGCATAAACCAAGATCCTGCAAACAGCTGCATGAACAGATGAGAGGGGTTTGGGCTGTGCTCCCTCAGACTATTGCTGTTCTCAATGTGTATATGGGCCTTGCTTTCACACAGTGCCTACCCATCATGAACCATGCTTTGTGTTTGTGAGCAAATTATATAGGCTAATGGCTGCGTAAGGCATATCGACCCTGCTGCCCATGGAAATGCTTCTTTGCATCTACTCTTTGGCAAAACCACTCATAATTTTGAACATCTCTATTAAATCTTCCTTTAACCTTCTCTATGGTAAAGATAAAAATCCCAGCCTCTTCACATAACTGAAGTGTTTCATCCCCAGTATCAATCGAGTAAATCTCCTCTGCTCTCTTTCCAAGTCCTTGATCCTTCCTAAAATATTTTTGTCCAAAATTAAATTTGGTCCTTTTAGCATCAACAACATTGCTGTGGGTCTGGAGTCACATGTAGGTGGGTAAGGACAGCAGTTTTAATAATAATAATCTTTTTATTGTCATAAGTAGGCTTACATTAACACTGCAAGAAGTTATCGTGAAAAGTTCCTAGTCGCCACATTCCGGCGCCTGCTGGTTGCACGGGAGAATTCAGAATATCCAAATTACCTAACAGCACGTCTTTCTGGATTTGTAGGAGGAAACCGAACACCCAGAGTAAACCCACGCAGGCACGGGGGGAACGTGCAGACTCCGCACAGAAAGTGACCCAAACCGGGAATCGAACCTGGGACCCTGGCGCTGTGAAGCAACAGTGCTAACCACTGTGCTACTGTGGATTTCATTCCCTAATGGACAGTAGTGAACCAAATGGGCTTTTTATGACAATCCTGTGAAAGAAAAATAGAAAACAGGAGCAGGAGGAGATCATTCGACCCTTCGCGCCTGCTCCGCCATTCACTAATATTATAGAATCATAGAATTTACAGTGCAGAAGGAGGTCATTTGGCCCATCGAGTCTGCACTGGCCATTCGAAAGAGCACCCAACCTAAGCCCCCACTTTCACCCTATCCCCGTAACCCAGTAACCCCACCTTATGACTGATCATCCAACTCAATAGCCTAATCGCCACCCCCTCCCCCCGACTAGTCTTTATATCACACTAGGCAGTGCATTTTGGAGTTGAGCTGCAGTGCAGCTTATCTTTTGAAACTCAAAACTGTTGGCCGTGGAGAAACATGGGGATTGGAAGACAGCAATGGTATTTATTGTAAGATGTGCATAGAGTTCTGTTTTGATGTTTTTCACTGAGTCATCAGCTTCAGGAACAGATTCTTAAAATGTGCAGCATCACCTCCCTGCGGATACCCCAACAGAGAGGTTCAAAGGGAGGAGCAGATTGTACGCCACAAGGGGCAAGTTCTGTGGAGGCTGGGAAAAGTGAGGCCTGTGAGTTACGATGATCACCTGGATTTTGTCTGTTGAATCCCAGGTAGAATACAGCAAGTTCCCAGACTTTTCTTAATATAGCCTACGAATTTATTGTTTTAGCATTTCCTCCCTCCCAGGAAATAACGCGACAAAGAGGCCCACAAGGCCACGTACTTAGTCCCTGACTATACTCCCTATACACACACGACTGTGTGCCAAAACATGGCTCCAACTCCATCTACATGTTTGCTGTTGACACGACCGTAGTGGGTCGGATCTCGAACAACGACGAGTCAGAATACAGGAGGGAGATAGAGAAACTACTGGAGTGGTGTAACGACAACAATCTATCCCTCAATGTCAGCAAAATTAAAGAGCTGGTCATTGATATCAGGAAGCAAAGTATCATACAGTCCCTTGTCTGCATCAACTGGGCCGAAGTGGAGATGATTGACAGCTTCAAATTCCTAGGTGTGCACACCACTAACAATCTGTCCTGGTCCACCCACGTCGACGCTTTGACCAAGAACGCACAACAGTGCCTATACTTTCTCAGGACACTAAGAAATTCGGCATGTTCACATTGACTCTTACCAACGTTTACAGGTGCACCACAGAAAGCATCCTATCTGGCTGCATCCCAGCCTGGTATGGCAACTGCTTTGCCCAAGACAGTAAGAAACTACAGAGAGTTGTGAACACAGCCCAGTCCATCACACAAACCCGCTTCCCATTCATTGATTCAGTTGTCATGTGAATGTCCCTTTAAGAAAAGCGTGCTTTATCAAATGGCTGCAGTGATGTCATTGTGTGGGTGATTGAAAACTCTTTTTGGCTCTGTGTTTAGTTTCGCTTTCAATTGGAGAGCTGCATTCAAACCAAGCAGATGTGTATTGATCTTGCTCTCTGCAAGCTAAAGAATGTCTCCAGATCACTTGATGATTTCAGAGTAATACCTGTTTCTGTAAGGAATGCAAACTTACTGTCTTTGTTAAAAAGGGTTCTTTGACATATGGATGTTGTTTGGAAAGTTACTAAGGGTTACCTACTGTGGTAGTATGACTAGGGGTATTACGGTACCTTCAGAGGTGAGCTGCCATTGGTGCAGAGGACTAGCTGCCCATTGGCCCAGGTAAGTCATGTGCCTCTCAGCCAATCGGCTGAGAGGTAGGTAGGTCTGCCTACAGGGCGGGATATAAGAACCCGTGTTCCCGGCAGTCGGCCATTCTTCTGTACGTCTGCTGCCGGGCACATATCTTGTGTATTAAAGCCTTTGGTTTGGATCGCATCTTCGCCTCGTGTCCAATTGATGGTGCATCACCCACAGAGTACTGTATCTTTTTGGGGGGTTATCAGTGTTGGTAGTTGGTAAGATGTTTACTGTGTGTTTATAAAATGTTAACTGGATTCATACAGTTAAATATTTTAACTGGAATAAACATTGTTTTGGTTTAAAAATACTTTTAGTTCTCTGTTGCATCATACCTGTAAAGTGCAAGAAGTATAACAGGTAATGTAAGAAGTATAACAGGTAAGGCAGATGAACTTCGAGCTTGGATTAGCACTTGTAACTATTATGTTGTTGCCGTTACAGAGACCTGGTTAAGGGAAGGACAGAATTGGCAGCTAAACATTCCAGGATTTAGATGTTTCAGGCGGGATGGAGGGGGATGTAAAAGGAGTGGAGGAGTCCCTCTACCCTGGGAAAAAGCATCGGACTATCCACTCTGTCTATGCCCCTCATAATTTTGTAGACCTCTATCAGGTCGCCCCTCAACCTTTGTTGTTCCAGTGAGAACAAACCGAGTTTATTCATCCACTCCTCATAGCTAATGCCCTCCATACCAGGCAACATCCTAGTAAATCTCTTCTGCACCCTCTCTAAAGCCTCCGCATCCTTCTGGTAGTATGGTGACCAGAATTGAACACTATACTCCAAGTGTGGCCTAACTAAGGTTCTATACAGCTGCAAAAAGACTTGCCAATTTTTATATTCAATGCCTTCTTGACTACCTTCTCCACCTGTGTTGCCCCTTTCAGTGAAGGGGCTATATTGGACCTGGTATTGGGGAATGAGCCTGGCCAGGAGGTAGAAGTTTCAGTAGGGGAGAATTTCGGGAACAGTGACCACAATTCAGTAAGTTTTAAAGTGCTGGTGGACAAGGATAAGAGTGGTCCTAAGGTGAATGTGCTAAATTGGGGGAAGGCTAATTATAACAATATTAGGGAGTTAGGGAGAATATCACAGCTGTTCTGCGAGAGGACACCTCCGAGGGCAGCGAGGCTATGTGGGTAGAGATCAGAAATAAGAAGGGTGCAGTCACAATGTTGGGGGTTTACTACAGGCCACCCAACAGCCATTTGGTGGCGGGATGCTTGGGGAGCATCAAGGGTGAGTGCACCTTTTTCTGTTCTTTGTTTTGTGGGGGAGTACAAGGGGGGGGTAGGTGGTAGGAGGCTAAGAGGCCTTGGGCGGGGGCTGCCAAGCCAGCTGGGCGGGCTAGTTAACGGTAGCACAGTGGGGGGGCAGTCAGGTGGTTGGTGCTGGGGAGGGGACTGGGATTGTTGTTTTGTTTGGGAAAGGGGTGCTGCTGACAAGGGTGGTTGTTGTGGCTCAGCGGGAAAGGGATTAATGACATCTGAGGGTGGTCCTGAGGGGTAGCGTGTCACGTGCCGGGGGCAGGTCCAAAAAGGGATATGGTTGGTCGGCAGGGGAGGGGAGCGTGGAGCCCCCGCATGGTCACATGGAATGTGAGGGGACTTAATGTGCTGGTCAAACGGTCACATGTGTTTGCGCACCTGAGGAATCTGAAGGCGGACGTGGCTTTTTTACAAGAGATGCATTTAAAGACAGGGGATTAGACAAGGCTGAGGAAAGGATGAGTGGGGCAGTTATTTCATTCAGGACTGGACATGAAGACTAGAGGGGTGATGGTGGTGTTGGAAAAAAGCGGGTGGCATTTGAGGTGGGGAACATTGTGGCAGATTCTGGGGGGGGGGGGGTGGGGTTCATGATGGTTAGTGGGACGTTGGAGGGGATGCCGGTGGTGTTGGTAAATGTTTATGCCCCAATCTGGGACGATTTGGAATTTATGAGGTGGGTGCTGGGGAAGATTCACAACCTGGACTCGCATCGGTTGATCGGGGGGGGGGGGGGGGGGGGGTGGATTTTAATACGGTCATTGAGCCAAGCCTGGACTGGTTGAGCCCAAGATTGGGGAAGGTGTTGTTGCCAATCGGCACCGGAGTAATGTTGCCAATTAATAGTAATGCACTTTAGAGTAGCCAGGTATCAAATTATAACACCACAAGGCTTTACCGGATATCGATCAAAGGACCACACAACCAGTTAGCCAGTTGAAGTTCAAAGATGGTTTATTTACACACAAGGATTACTTCGACATGCAACACAAAACACCACAAGTTAAACGACACCCAACAACTACAACAACCTATATTTTTTTTAATAAATTTAGATTACCCAATTATTTTTTCCAATTAAGGGGCAATTTAGCGTGGCCAATCCACCTACTCTGCACATTTTTGGGTTGTGGGGGCGAAACCCACGCAGACACGGGGAGAATGTGCAAACTCCACACGGACAGTGACCCAGAGCCGGGATCGAACCTGGGACCTCAGCGCCGTGAGGCGGTTGTGCTAACCACTAGGCCACCGTGCTGCCCTTAACAACCTATATTTAACTTCAGGGCAACCGGCTCTATGCAAATGGACAAGGCCTTTCTCCCGATCTTGTGTGGCTGGGTGGAAGAAGTGGCTCTGTTTCTGCTGGGCTCTTCCGTCTGGTAGCGATCGTTGGTCTTGAACTTGTCTGTCTGGTCGTTATGCTGCACTTAGGTTGGCATAGGCCGGATCCAAGAGAGACCGAGCACATGGCTGTGTCTCTTATCCCTCTGGGATTTTGCATTCTTTGGGATGGTCGTTAACTTGGGCCCAATAATTCGACAGGCTTGGATCACTGCCTTCGATTTTGGTCAATAAAGGGGCAGGTGCCTTGATGGTTGGACGTGTCCTTAGTGGTCATTGACCTTGCGGTTTGGGCTCCCTGAGTAAAGGGAGTGGCGCCGATTAATCTGTATCGGTTACCTGAGTACAGTTCTTTTGTTCTGGTGAAATGGGCCATTAGAATGCAAACAAGCTGGGGTTTCGATCGCGTCTAGCTATCTGGGTTGCAAATACACAAAGAAGCTCTGAGTCTGTCTGGGTTGGCCATAATTCCCATAATCCTTTGCAGGTGGCCATCTAAGATGGCTACATCCTGTCCTTTTGATCCTGAACGCGAAGCATGGTGGATCACACTGTTAATACCTTATGCATCCCTGGTGTGCTGGTTACCCTTGGTCAAGGACAGGTTCTACACTACTCTGTCCTATGTTTTTGGAGCATTTACCTAACATTTTTATTAACACATCATACATTCATAATTTCTAACGGGTCACTATAAAACATTTCACTGTTCCGCACAATTGAATATCTAACTAACACTATCTAAGCTATCTCATGCTGCTGGCAAATATCAAAAAGAACTTATGTACAATACAAGATTTCAAAACAGCAGCATCACATTCCTACTTAATCTATCAGTTACAGAGGTATACGGTCTTTATTTTTATCAGCAATTACAGTGTTTGTTCAGTTGGGTGAATTCCAAAGAAGGGGGCTCGGAGTATATTTATCGAGGAGCGGGAGGCTCTTTTTCGCCATTTGCGGAGTCTAAGTGTCTGGATGACACTGCAGATCATTGCAATTACCAGAAGGGCCTCTACTGTGTATGAAAGGGGGTACAATTCGGCAATGTTTTCGCACCAAGTGGGGGTTTCAGTGTCTGTCTCTATGTGTGGTGTGGTGTCCGGGCTAGGGGTGTCATGTTGTGTGGTGGTGTTCTGGGCTGGTGTGTGTGGTGCAGTGGTTTGTAACATGCGCAGTTGTATGAGTCCAGCGATGATCACAATGTAGGTCATCAGTCCTCTCTTCATCTTGTCTTCTGTCTTCCGTTTTATGTATATTTCTGGGGGTGCAAGCATAATACCTGTTATTATCTTCGGTTAATATCTCGTTTATTTGCCTTTCTCTCCTTAACTTCAATTACCCATGTGTGACTCCCTCATTTTCTTTTGTTGAAATAACATTTTGAGACAAGACATTGCCAAAAACAATTCATTTGTAATTGCAGAAGCTCTCGCAGTTGGTGGTCGATGCAGGGATTGGCTGGACAATTTCTCCATCCAGTCTTTCCTTTATTGCGACCAGTGATGGCTGAGGCTCATTCTAACGAGCCGAATTTTAGGGCGTCCAGTTTTATCGAGTTTCATCATCCCAGGGTCCAGAGGTAGTTCACCTGTAGCAGCATCTGTGGCAACCAAGTGTGTAAAACGTGTAAATAGCAGGTGGGAAAAGACCAGAGTGTCGCGGATGGTAAAGGGATGAGTGTACAGACTGTGGCAAAGGGCATTCTTCAAACCACAATAAAGAACAGAGAAGAGAAAACAAAGACCTGCCATAGACAATGAAAAGTGTAAAGATCGATTCCAGAGTACTCTAAGTGACGGGAGCATGAGGTGCGTGTGGGCCGCAGCAGGACAAGAATGGGTGGAATCCCCAGGTAGGGCAGTGATCAATGCCGTTGCTCCACTACCCGAGCTTAACTGACCGGATGTACTTGGAGTCCTCGGGCAGGGCGGGGACTGGTGCAGGTATTCACTACCTGGGTGACCTAAATGAGTGGAAAGAATTTGTAAAACATGTGAGATCCAACAATTGTTCCTTTAACAGCCATTGGTCAGTAAATGGCATCGGAAGAGTAACTATGACTGTATCAAGAAATTGCGTGTCAGTCCGACATTAATTAAAATCATGTAACAAGAAGGAAGAAAGAACGAAGAAAAACAAAAAGGCGGGAAGGCGCTATCAGAAATTAGGACACCTTAATACTAATCTCTTTCTCATCATCTGGACACCTCAGGGTTCTGTATCAAAAAGCATTGTAAAAGGATACCATACCAGAGTCAGAATCTGAATCATCATCATCTCCCGGTTGCCAGACTCGTGTCTGCCGTTTTTGTGCCGTGGACACATGGGCTGTCGTGGAATCCGAATCGTCACATCTAACCAGTCTACAAGAGTTGTCATGGTGCCAAAAAAGGGGTTTGTTTGTCATGAGGTGTAGGAGCGGTGGCAGTGAAGGGCAAGTTACTGTTGCCGGGTGGTGGCTCTGGCTGTGGAAGGAGGTATAGGGGGCCAAACATGTCTTGATCGTGGTAGTGGGGGCTGGAGTGACTGGGGCCGGGAGTGTTGTACCAGTGGTCAGTGATTGTGGTCAATTCTTGGAGGCGAGCGCTGACGTCGGAGTCAAGCTCAAGGAGGAAGGTCGTACCTGTGGACGAAGACAAGGTCGGGTCTGTGGGCGTGGACGTGCTGTCAGGGCAGGTGTTGGGTTGGACTAGGTTGTCGATGGGCGGGGTGGAATCGTCTGCTATTGCTAGGGAGATGTGGTGGGAGTGGCGACATTGGGTTCCATAGACGTTGACCTGGTTGATGTGGAACAAACAAGTTTTACCATTAGGGTACGTGGGCAGCACGGTGGCCTAGTGGTTAGCACAACCGCTTCACGGCGCTGAGGTCCCAGGTTCGATCCCGGCTCTGGGTCACTGTCCGTGTGGAGTTTGCACATTCTCCCCGTGTCTGCGTGGGTTTCGCCCCCACAACCCAAAAATGTGCAGAGTAGGTGAATTGGCCACGCTAAATTGCCCCTTAATTGGAAAAAATAATTGGGTAATCTAAATTTATAAAAAAAAAAAAACCATTAGGGTACGTAATCATGCAGTCAGAGGGGCTTACTTTGTCCGAAATGGAGGAGGGTCCTGCAAATCTGGGGGTGAGGAAAGAACTGGGATTGTAAAGGGAAACCATTACTTGCTGACGGACTGTGTGCTCTATGGAGTGGATGGTTTTCTAGCACCTAGTCGGACAGCTGCAGCGAGCTGTTCTGCTTTAATATTGTCTATGACTTGGACCACTTTTTCATGGGTGGTGACTGTGGGGCTTGCCAAATCAAGACCCAATAAATATTCAATTCCTTTCATGGGCTGTCCGGTCATGAGAGGGGGTGGGGGGGGGGTGAAACCTGTGGAACTGGAAAACGGTGTTCCAAATAAACATAAGGGCAAATGGGAGATTTGTGTCCCATGTGGTATTATTCTAATGGTCACTTTTAAAGTGCGATTCATTCTCTCAACAATGCCGCTGGATTGGGGGTGATATACGATGTGAAATTTTTGTTTGATTCCAAAAATTGTTCGGACATTTTGCATGACTCTGTCGGTGAAATGGGAACCTTAGTCTGACTCAATGCTGCGGGGGAGTCTCCAGCGTGTAAAAATCTATTGGGTCAAAATCTTAGCTGTGGCCTTTGCAGTGTTTGTCCATGAGTGAAATGCTTCTACCTAGTTTGTAAAGGTGTCGATTACCACTAATACGTATTTAAAACCATTTCTGCAAGGGGGAAGGGTGCCAATGTCGTTGAGTTGCAAATTTGTCCACGGGCCTTTAACAGATCGGGTGTGTCTCAATTGTCCCTTCTTGGAGTACCTTTCAGGATTGTTTTGTGCACAGATTAAACAATTCTCAACATAATGTGTTACATCGGATTTTAAATTGGGCCACCAGCATAAAGGTCTTAAATGAGCAATGGTATTGTCTATCCCCTGATGTCCGTGTCCATTATGAAACTGGTAAATTATCTGGTTTCTGTCCTGGGTGGGGACCACATAAATTCCATTTTTCAAAACTATACCGTCCTGTACCGTCAATGAGTTCTTGCATTTGTCGTAGGGGCTGGGAAGTTACCGTCTATAACATGTTTGAGTGTATCGTCTGCTATTTGGGCCTGGGATAGATCCTCGCTATTGGTCTAGGAAACCTGGACTGCGTATATCGGTTCACTTTCGGGGGGTTGCCAAAAGTGACCGTGGTGTAATCCTGACTTAGCTAAGGCGTCCGCCTTTACATTATCAGGTGGGGAAGAACGATGATGGCTTCTCACTTTAATAATACCCATACATGCGGTCTTTAACTGTCCTAAGAATGTGTTTCAACAATGGGGCTGAGAGTAGGGGTTTACCATCAGTGGATACGAATCCTCGAGATTCCCACAGGGGCACGAATTCTGTCAAGCTATTGCACACACAAACTGTCTGAATGTATGTCTGCGGGGTTTGGAAAGGAATCGGGGTGCTGCACTACATATGTTATGGCTGCTAGTTCTGCTGCTTGTGATCCGAGGTGGCCGGGCAATTTTAAAGATATTTCTTCTAATGCACGCCCCTGTGCGTCTTCTACATAAATTCCACAACCAGTTATTCTCTTTCCATTTTCTTTCTATGGTGTGTGGATTCTGCGTTTTACTGCCTGCTCGTCTATGCAGTGACTTCAGAATAAAGGGTCCTATGTAGTGTTGGGCTGCTACTCGTGGGTTCCCTGCATACTGAAGGTTATCTGCTAGAAATGTGTGGGTCTTTGTACGTTTGACTGTAATGTCCCTTCCTTGTGACAACAGTGTCCAGCGAGCTGCTCTGATCTGGCTGACTGAACCGTCCTTTAACCTACCATCTAACAATAGCTGCGTTGGGGTGTGCTCGGTTAAAATTGCTACTGGGTTAAGGCCTGTGATGTATGCAAAATACTGTACTGCCCAAAAGACTGCAAGCAAGTGCCGTTCGCAGGCTGTAAATCCTTGCTCTACTGGATCCAAAATTTGTGAGGCATAGGCTACAGGTCCTAAGCGGTCATGTCTTTCCTGTAGGAGTACTGCTGATAGGGTTCGGTCGGTGATTGCTACTTCTATGGCATTGGGAGACTGGAACTTGCAAAGCGGGGGCTGTGCGTAGGGCGCGTTTTAATTCATCAATGGCGTCTGTGTGCTGAGGAAGCCATTCCCATGGGGCGCTCTTTTTAAGGAGCTCTGAGAGTGGGGCTGCTTTTGTGGTAAAACTATCTATATAGTTCCTGCAATATCCAACTAATCCCAAGAATGACTGGAGTGCAGTGATACTGTGGGGCAGGGGCAATTCAACTTTGCTTCTGTTCGATCTCTCTCTTCCCGTGGGTGATAATGGTGCCTAAATAAAGGACCTTTTCTTTTAAGATCTGGGGTTTTTTGGGCTTGACCTTGCATCCAATGGATTTCAAAAGACCTAGCAATTCCAAAAGAAGCTTTACATGCACTTCCTTTGTATCCGCCTGTAGGAGTACGTCATCCACATACTGTATAAGGCATTCGGGGCGGGAAAAATTGGAAAGTTTGTTGGGCAATTGTCGGTGGAAAATGGAGGGGGAGTTGTGGAATCCTTGCGGGAGGCATGTCCACGTGTACTGCTGCCCTTGAAATGTGAACGCAAACTTATATTGACAAGTCTTGTCTCGTGGGATGGACCAAAAGCCATTGCTGATGTCCAGCACTGTGAAGTACTCCCTGCTTGAGCATGGTCTCAGGACTCGTGGCAATGATGGTGGCTGCTAACGGGGTGACCTTGTTAAGTTCTCGGGTCTTCAGTCGCCAAGAACTATTGGGTTTTTTCACAGGCCAAATTGGGGCATTATTTGTTGAGGCTACCTGCCGAATTACTCCTTGATCTAATAAGCTATTGATGACTTTTGAAATCTCACCCTCGGCTTGCTGTGGGAAACCGTATTGCTTCTGTGGCTTAGGATCGGCACCTGAAATTGTGACCATTCCTGGGATCTTCCCAGAATCATGTTTGTGTTGGGCGAAGGAAGCTTTGTGTTTTCTGAGGACCTCTCTTTTTTTTTTTTTTTTAATAAATTTAGATTACCCAATTATTTTTTCCAATTAAGGGGCAATTTAGCGTGGCCAATCCACCTACTCTGCACATTTTTGGGTTGTGGGGGCGAAACCCACGCAGACACGGGGAGAATGTACAAACTCCACACAGACAGTGACCCAGAGCCGGGATCGAACCTGGGACCTCAGTGCCGTGAGGCGGTTGTGCTAACCACTAGGCCACCGTGCTGCCTGAGGACCTCTCTAATTGTCTGGTCTGTACCGATTGTTTGCGGATCAAACCAGTAGTCTCCTACTGAGCAAATCAGCTGTTCATAGTCCCCTACTGTGAGCGTAGCGGGGGCTCTCACTGTTTTGGCCATTTTCCATACACGTCTATTCACGGGATCTAAGAAAAGGTTGTGTGAGCTCATAAAATCGATTCCTAGAATGTGCTCGGCTGTTTGGGGCAAGTTGACTAAAGCAAGGGGTGGCTGGTGCTTATGGTTCATATCTGAATATCTACGGGGGCTGTGATGTATACCTGCTGTACGTGTCCGATAAATCCACTAAGGGCGATGGTGTCTGTGGTGGGCCATTTGGCACGCTGGAACATTGTGGAGGAGTTTAAACTGGTGTGGGACCCTCCTGTGTCCCAAAGAAATCCTACTGGATGCCCCCGGACTGTGCCTGTGACTACTGGTCTGCCTGATTTGTCACAGAGTATGCCGCAGACCCAGGTTGGGGAGTCTGAACACCGTCAATCTGTGGTGTTGATTGTTGAATTATCTGAATGGGCGCTAACACTATGTGAGGGGCCTGGTTGTTGGTGGCGTTGCTGGTTCGGGGAGGTTTTGTCGGCATTCGAGAGCGGAATGTCCCATGTGTCCACAGGCGCTCCACCCCCCCTCTCCCCCAATTTCAGCGTCAAAAGGGATTCTCTGTCGAATGCGATTTCAGAGTTGGCAATCGGAGAATCCCGCCCTATATTCTCCCGCCGGAGCTAAATTGCATTTGACTAGTGCTCTCACTGAGAAATCCTGCTATCAGGCCCCTTTTTTGAGCAGGCGGCCTGATAGCCAGTTCCAGCGGCTGGCCACCTAGTCCCCCCCCCCCCCCCCTCCCCACTGTCCAATTTAGTCACCCACCCCTGGATTTTCCGGGTCCCCCACAGATAACTGCTAAATAAACAGACTCCACTAGAGGCCCTCCCATACAAGGGCACCACTCCAGAGACCCCCTAAATAAAGGGAAACCCTCCGAGATCCCCCTGTAAATAAAGGGACCCCCCAGAGACACTCAAAATACAGAGACCCCCAAATAAAGGAACTCTGCCATGGACCCCCTAAATAAAGGGATCCTCCCCAGAGATCCTTCAAATAAAGGGATCGTGCCCAGAGACTCCCAAAATAAATGGATCCTCCCCAGAGAACTCCCTAAATAAATGGATCCTCTGCAGAACCCCCTAAATAACCCCCCCACCTCCCCAGAAGAGACACCCCTGTCAGGAAGCTGGAGTGAAATCCAGACAGGCAGTGAAAAAAATACTGCTTTAACACTCACCTGGGCAATAATATGCCTGCTGGCCCAAACACAGGAAGCACCACCTGTCAATTCCTGGAAAAATAAAACAGTAAGCTATGTTTAAACCCCCTCAGATCTTTGAGCTGCAAGCCTTTCATTCATTTCTCTTTGATATTGATTTATTATACCGTGATTGACAGCTTCCACACACACCCAGTTGTCAGCATTGCACTGTTCATCTTCCTTCATAGTTGAGTAATTCTGAAGTGCTCTAACTGCAATGTTTATAAACATCAAACTTTGATTGACATGTCCTAGACCACCTCAAACAGAATAAGCCTGTCAGTTTCCGGCTGACCACTTGAAAACCACTCCAGAGGTGATTGGAAAGCACTTAATTCTGTTTGGTGGTCCAGGAGCTGCCAATCCAAACTGCTTAGAGTACTGAAGAGTTACTCAACCCTGAAGGAACATGAATGGAGCAATGCTGACAGCTGTGTGTGTGTGGATGCTGTCAATCACAGCCTAATAAAATCAATATCAAAGAGAAACAAATGAAAGGCTTGCCGCCCAAAGATCTGAGGGGGTTTAAATATAGCTAACTGCTTTTTTCTTTCCAGGAATTGACAGGTAGTGCTTTGTTCTCTCTGGGCCAGCAGGTATATTGTCCAGGGGGCAGCACGGTAGCATTGTGGGTAGCACAATCGCTTCACAGCTCCAGGATCCCAGGTTCGATTCTGGCTTGGGTCACTGTCTGTGCGGAGTCTGCACATCCTCCCCGTGTGTGCGTGGGTTTCCTCCGGGTGCTCCGGTTTCCTCCCACAGTCGAAAGATGTGCAGGTTAGGTGGATTGGCCATGATAAATTGCCCTTAGTGTCCAAAATTGCCCTTAGTGTTGGGTGGGGTTACTGGGTTATGGGGATAGGGTGGAGTTGTTGACCTTGGGTAGGGTGCTCTTTCCAAGAGCCGGTGCAGACTCGATGGGCTGAATGGCCTCCTTCTGCACTGTAAATTCTATGATAAGGTGAGTGTTAAAGTAGTATTTTTCTTAATTCCTCTGTTTGGACTGCTGTCCCGTTTCCTGACAGCGGTCTCCCTGTAGGGAGGGGGTCCCTTTATTTAGGGTGTCTCTGGGTGGGGGGGTGGGGACAGGGCTCTTTATACAGGTCGTCTCTGGAGGAGCGTCTCTTCATTTAGGAAGTCTGGTGGATTGGGCCGATCTTGAACTGTGGAGTGGAAGGGTGGCTCTTGAAAGCACTTTGGTGGAAACGTCCTTAAAGAGTTATCCCCTTGGCCCAATGCGGGGTTCACTGCATCAGGGCCACGCTTGTAAAGACCTGCAGTGATTCTCGGCCATGTGATTTCTGTGGACCGGAGAATCATGTGGGCTCGGAAAATATGGTGCCCGGCCCATTTGCATCCTCCCGCTGCCTGAACCTTGATCCTGCTGCCAGTGGGGGACTGGAGGATAGGAAATGGACACCGATCTTGTTTTCTTCATTACAGCGGTATTCTCTGCCTCACCGGTAACTCTACCAGGTGCACAAGGTGGCGTATTTTGTCCTGTCTCCATTCTCCCTGTCCTCGTTCTCCCTCTCCCCTTTCTCCCTGTTCCTCTGTCTCCTCTCATCCTGGCTCCTTCCACCTCATCTTGTCTATACTAAAATAATTTGCCTCAGCTCCTCTCACCCTAACTTTCTGCACCTCGTCCTCCCCACTCCTGAAATCCGTCAGCTTTATCTCCACTTTTCTTACTTTCAGCTGATTTACCATAACGTTTCTCCCCGATCTTTGGCTTTTATTGCCTAAATTCATCCTGCTCAGCATCCATATTTCCTTTTCTGCACTGAAATGTTCTCAGCTGTCCATGTAAATATAAAGTACTGTAGTTCTGACTTGAACTGAGACTGTCCAAATTCTCGCAGGGAAGAAGGAGTATAGTTTGATTCATTAAAGTAATCCAAGTGAAGGTTAAAGTAATCCAAGTGAAGGGCCCAAGCTCGGGATAGGACTCCACCATGGTAGTAAAGGGAAGAGGGAAAGTGAGATTAATTAACAAGAAGTGGTTGGATGACATGAAATCTGGTTTTTAAAACATTGCAGATTGATGGAGGCAGTTCTTGGGAAGGAATTACTTTGAGTGGGAGATGAAATGATGAGTTTGGGTTTCAATCATGCACCAAGGGGCAATAAATTGTTGACAAAGATCCTGTTTACCTTAGTATTGCCAGATTTGTTCAGGCACATTTACATTTGTCTGGAGCTTTCAGAGAGCTGTCCAGCACTGTGACGCATGTGGGCAGACACGTGGGGATTTGGCTTTCTACAGTTTTCAGCTGTAACTCTGAATTGTTTTCAGGTTCCTTAAAGAAAACTCCAAAGAGTTGTCATTCTGGACAGCTGAAGCTCTGTTCTGAGAGAAAGACGTATGGGTTGTTTGCCCTTAGTCTGTAAGGATAGTGTAGATGACTTCTGTAGAGTGAGCCACATTTCTGTGTTCCCATTAAGTCTATACATTTCCAACTAATGCACCATCAGCCCTCGTACTCTGCTTTAAAATGTATCTATCAAATGCGGTAGCAGTGGAAAGAACAGCTCCTTGTAAACCTGCAAACCCATAAAATGCAAGCAGCACAAACCAGTACGAAATGTGACTCATGGGCTGTATATGGTCCATAGTTGCAACTGGGAACCTTCTAGCTCAGATTAATTGTTTGAAACGCGTTGAAGATTAAATTCAATTCTCATGGTAGTATAAGGGACTGACATAGAAAGAGTTAATATGGGACTAGATGGTGTACTGCGCAAATTGTGAATTAAAGAAACATGACTCAGTCTAGGGGGCAGTCTTGTACTGGACAAAGATGTGTGTAGAGGCCAGCATGAAGAAAGCTCCTAGTTTAGATCTTATACTATATATATGTATCCAGTTATGAGTAGTTAATAAGCACTTAGTGTTAAACAATACAATACTCCAAATCTCTTTGTGAGACCTCCCGAACTACACACATCTTCCAACAATGATCACATTGCTGTTTATGGAAGCTTGCTGTGTGCTTTATAAATACAATTCCTTTTTTCCCCAATTGGGGCTGACAATTTACCAATTGAACAATTAAGAAATGGTAACAGTTTTTAAACATTGGTACATTGAGCACAGCAGATTTTCTTGAAAGGTTCTTATCTCTCAACATTCTCAGCCTTCACAATTTCAAAGAAATTGCAGCAGGTGGGGCAGGTGTTTGATGGCTCATCTTTTGAGATTAAGAATCAAAGTAAGCACATGTTATTTAAGCAATGAATGTAAGAGGATGCCAGTCTATGACGAGGAGCAGTGTCTGCTTTATCTGAGGAGATTTGTGTGGGCCTACAGGGCATATGAATTTTTAACAGAAGGAAAAAGGTCATTTTTAATGGATTAATCCCACTTACCTGCTTTATCACCATGTCCCGTAACCCTATTTATACAGTTCTTGGTTTTATCACCTTCCAAATACATGACCATCTTCTCTAGTGATGTTTCAACCCCTTACACAGCTCTGAGATGGTGTTTTTCAATGTCACAAGTGTTAGACGTTTAGCTGCTGTTGTATAAAGAGTCAAAAGTTCTGCTCTTTACACCAACACCTTTATTTCACTTTAACAGACTCTGCACAAAACTCTAACATCACATCACCTGACACAAAGATCACCTGAAGCCCCTTTATGAAAAATGAAAATCGCTTATTGTCATGAGTAGGCTTCAAATGAAGTTACTGTGAAAAGCTCCTAGTTGCCACATTCCGGCGCCTGTTTGGGGAGGCTGTTACGGGAATCGAACTGTGCTGCTGGCCTGCTTGGTCTGCTTTCAAAGCCAGCGATTTAGCCCTGTGCTAAACAGCCCTTTACACACAAAGGCCACCTGAAGCCCCTTACATATCAGTGTCAATTATTGGATACTTAACATAAATGAGACAACTAATAGGAATGTCTCTTTACCCATTACTTAACAGTCTCCCCTTCCTTGGAGAAACAAAATATTTAGGTGAAAACAAAATTACAAGAAACTCAAAAACACACACGCAATTTCCCCACTTCTTTTTTTAAAAAAAACAGTCACAGAAACAGGCGCCCTTCATTAACAATATCGAAAAGTTTCTGTGAGCTAGCCCCTCTTTTTGTAAAACAGTCTGACAATTGATAGCTACTGTCAACCCATTTAATTTTTGCTATTTCCCCTCTGTCCAACATCTGCTTCAAACTTGCGATGTCTATCCCTAACCTTTTTTCATTGACACTTTTTGTAGAGCGCACATTTTCCCCACAGTGATTTATTGTCAATGCGATATTCAGTAGGTATATTACCCAAATCCCCCAATCCCAAAATTTCTGTCAATATCTGAGACATATAAAAGGCCATATCCACCACCTCTACAAGGCTTAAAGTCTCAACAGCCAAAGTGCTTTTGACCACTCTCCTTATTTTCTTAGTTTCTCACACAAGAGGGCAACATTTACCATTGTTTACCAAAAGGAAAATTATAAAACTTCCTGTGTTTGACCCATCACATAAATTTGCATAGGGTGCATCACTATAAACTATGAATTCAAGTGCCAAAGGTCACCTAAAACTGGGAACATCAAAATACACTCCTGCATTTTTAGTTTGACCAACACTTTATTTGCTCTTATTATTGCTTCCATTTTGGGATCATTCATTTTGTACTCCACTCTAAGACATCAAAACTCTGTCTACCTAACCAATTCAGTTGCCCAATTAAACTTCGCAGTTGCTCTTTTTCCATCTTTGAAACCATTGCGTGTTTTTGTGAAACCCGGCCACGGCTAATTGCTATTGGGCTGATGCTTTCCAAAGAAGATTGCTGACGTAAAGATGCCCCTAACTTAGTCTGTCCGATTACCAGTCCAATATATTTAAATGCACCGGAAGCCTGACTTCCAACCCTGAATTCTTTCTTCAAACCAGAGATTACAATAGCTTCGAAATCACTCGTGCCACCACACAAAAAATCATCGACATGCATCATAAAGGTGCCAGAGCGATTTCCTTTATAGTGCCAGTAAAACATTGTCAGATCTGCTTTCCACTGGAAACAGCCTAACTTTTAACAAAACTGACTTGACTGAAAAATACCAGATTCTAGCTGCATCATTTAATCCATATGCACATTTGTTCAACTTCCAGAGTGTACCCCTTCTGTGTTAGCTGCCTCTTTAAGAGGACGGAGAAAAATGTCTCTCTCGAGCTGATGCCCCTGCAAAAAGGCAGCTTTTATATCTATAGATTTGCATTCCCATACCTTTGTGGCTAATAGAGCCAAGAAGATCTTCAATATAACCTTTCCTGCCGTAGGCGAATTTACCTTTAAATCCTGATCTTCTAAGTTTTCTTCAAATCCCCTTGCCATAAGCCTGGCCTTTGCCTTATAAGTTCCATCCGAAGAACCTTTTCCGTGCAAATCCATCTGTGGGATAGAGCTCTTTGTCCCCTATCCCAGTGTTTTTCAAACTTTTTTTCCCCGTGACCCACTTTTATCAACCAGCGGACCTTCGGGACCCACGCCGGCCGACCTTTGCGACACACCATTATTGCTTACCTTTAATGCGGCAGGTGGGCCTGCTTGGTACTCACGATCTCTCTTGCTTCGTCATTCAATGTTACATTTCTGCTAAGGACTTCAGCTGACGATCTTGCTGCATGCTTGAAAAAAATCAAGAGGTTTGCCCTCAAACTCACCATGCTGAGTCTTCAAATTCCTTGGGAGATATGAGGGTTTTAAACTTAATTTGTCAGTAAGTATTATATAACACTTGCGCTTTGCATCCTGATTTGCATTGGTACAATTAGCGCCATACCGCAAGACATCATCTTTATACTGCTTTGTTCCCGATTTCAGTTTCTTCTTAATTGCTTGTTCACAAGAGACCCTGGCGCTCGTGATACAGCTCACACCAGCTCTGCCATGTCCTACCGTGGACTCTCCTGAGAAACTCTCTGCAGCAGATTTAGTTGTGAGATCCTGTTCTGTTTGTATCTCTGGCCCTCTCTACCTTATTACAAAATGACCCATCTTCAGTCCTGTTGCTTGCTTGCTGGCAGCTACAAAATGGAGGAATCTCACCGCTATGATTTTGCACCCAAAGCATTGACGTGCCAGGTGCATGACTTTCTCTCTGCTTCTGCTTCTGGCGGAAAGACTCATCATTCACATTTAAAGGCCAGTCACGGCCGGCAGTCTTTTTTTTTTTAACTTTGAAACTTTATTTCTAATACCTAATTTATGACTTCTTACTGCTAAAAAATAAAACGACTTCAGTTGAACATGCGCATCCTTACATTTACAAACAAATTTGTTTTAAATATATTTCTATTTTTTTAGAAATGTAACCAATTATAGAAAAAATTACAACCTTGTTTTTACTTTACAAACTACGACTTTAGTGGAGATGAAGTAACTTGTCAAACAAGCACAATGTCATGCTATTTCTTACTGATTCCACTGCATTGCACTATCCAAACATTCAAGTCATCTCCTGCTCCATTCTAACCAAAAGCACTTACTTTCTGGTTTCCAGAGAGTGTCGACACAGTGATGACGGTAGGTTTCCTTCAGTGTTCACATATGTCAGACGGATTTACTGGCCTCGGTTAATCAATATTCCAAGAAACCTAGCCTGGCTTCCTCTCACTGTACCCACCCCAGTCACTGACCACTTCCCGGCCAGTACTTACCGTTGTGGGAGTGCAAACGGACATTGTGCTGGCCGTTGAATGGATTGACCAAGTAGCCGCAGGTTGCATACTGCCCATCGATGGCAGGGGACGAGCCGAGCAGCGTGCAAAGGACGAGCAATAGAGTGGAGCTCTAAGCTGGAGCCATCGCTGTCAGCATTGCGTCCACGTGGACGCCCGACAGCCCATCACCCCCATAGCTCTGTGTGCGGTGACCAGCACACAGTCCAGTTTCACGCTGCCCGCCCTCTCAAACACCACAACTAATTGGGGACTGCCCGCGACCGCCATTCTTAAAAGCTGGTCGCGGCAGTTGGGAACTTCTTCCACGATCGGGAACACCGCAACCGATCGCTCCAGGACCCTCCAGACAACCACCCACAGCGCACTTGCGGGACGTGGCCCTGGGTTTTAAAAACCCTGCCCTATCCGGTACTTCCGTGTATATCCCAAATTCACTCCAACTATGCAGTTCTTGCTGTTTGGCATCTTTGATAAACTTTTTCATCTAATTTATTAGAAGCTACCAAAATCTCACGTGAATGTGGGCATCTACTCCTATTAGTATTCGTAGTCTTACTCCTGTTCCGAGACCTTGGTAAACTACGTCCCCTCTCCTGCCTGGTATCTCGTTCTGTACTGCTACTGCTTGATATTTCCTTTCTGCTGTGGGATGTCCGTTCAATAGTTCGACCTTTTCCTGCAGACCTGTTCACTGTCCGATGTATTATCTGAGCTGGCACTGCGTTTCTGGGCTCTCCATTTTTGAACTTCGTGTTCCCAATCCATTGTCTTGACTCCTTGCCCCGAATGCTGTACATTCAACCAATGTTTGTACTTTCCAGTGGCCTTCCCTGCTCTACTAATAACAGTTGCATCCTTCCATTGACTAGACCCTTCAGGCAAGTATGTCACTTTTGTACCAACTTTTGGCAGTTATCCTTTTGGAAAAATGGCCTGTTCTAATTCATCAGAAGTGTTGTGTTCCTCGACAGAAACCCTGTCTATATCAGCTTACCGGTTCTCATAGTTCTGTAACACTTGCGTACCAAATGATCCTGGTTCCTCTTCATGTATGTCTGCTCTGTCTAAATGTGAAAATTTGTAGTCTGTACCCATTATCCTTGATGAATGTACCCTATTGCAAATAGAATTGCCATGTTGCAAAATAATTGTTTTGCCATCTATGCCTATGATCTTCCTTGGTCCTTTCCATTCATTAAAATTGGCTCTCTTATAGTATACTATGTCTCCTTGTTGAAAAATGGTATTTGATTGCCGTACATAATGCCTTTAAGCTCTGCGAATCCTTTCAGACTTCTGCTTCCAAAAAGGCATTTACACTGCTATATAATGCATTTAAATGCTCAGCAAAAGCAGAGCTAATTGTAGTCCCTTCTCAAGCTGGAGGTTGGTCATCAAAAATGGACGGAATTTAGGATTTCGACCAAACACTAATTAATAGGGACTATAGCCCCAAACCATCTGCATTGAATTCTTTGCATGTTCCACCCATGCTAAAGTTGAAATTAGCCTGCAATTCTGTCTATCTGCCAAAATTTTCCGGAGCATGTCATCGATTATCGCATGGTTTCTGTCACAGACACCATTTCTAGATGGGCTTTCCGCAGCCGTATTCATAACTGTGATATTCACGTTTTTACACATATCCCTAAACTTATCATTGGCAAATTCTCCTCCAATGATCCGTAAGGAATTTTGCCGGTGGGCCCATTCCTGTCCCTATCCATTTTTCCACGATTTGATCCAGAATTACTCTCTTTTCTTTACTTTGTACAATTATTGATTGACTAAATCTGGTTGCTAAATCTACAAAATGCAAAATAAATATATTATTAGCTTTATCCCAGACCTTAAGGTCCCTGGCCACAATGTCGTTAAAATCCCTGGCCAAAGGTAGGGTTACTATCGGTCGTGCTGGTGTCCTTCTGTACTTCCTACAAAGTTTACAGCGATCTATCAGTTTAGTATAGTCATCATCCCTTACCCCTGCATCCTTTAATAAATTTTTCAGCCTCCGAGGAGACAGATGGGCAAATTGCCTATGCAGTTTTAATACAACAAGCTTTTTATCAGCTAAAGTCCCATTTTCAACTGCCATTAACACATCCTTAACAACTCTACTTGAAATATTATTTGTCAGTAACGGAATACAATAATGTCCCGACTGTGTAAATTGTAAGTGCACCACCTTTCCAAAAACTGTTGCCTTATCCTGTTCCATATCCAGTTTCATGTGTGCTTTCTTCATCGACGGTCTGCTCAGAAGCAAAGGTATCTCACTCGATACAACATCCGTGCTAATGAAATGATTAATTCTGGCAATATTGCAAGAGATCACCACTCTTTTCTGCGACTTCAGAGTATTATCATCTCCAAACATAAAACTTGTGGAACTTTCAAATTCCTTAACCTTGTTACGATTTTCAGCATTCAAGGAGTCCAGGTAACATTTTAACCAGTCAATTCCACACACAGTAGATGGGCAGCCACTGTCCAATACAGCACAATTGAAGGATTCTGCAACCAACACCCTCATTACTGGCGTAAAACTGCTTGTTAATAGGACAATGCCTTCTTTCTGATCACTATCTTTTTCCTCTTCGGACTCTTCCATGTCATGTGTCACTTCAAACACTTTATTATAACGTGTTGGACAGTTGAAAGCATAATGGTATTGAGAGTCACATTGAAAACATCGATTTATCATGCCCCGTGCATTTCTGGGGTTCATCTTCCTATTGTAGGATCTAACTGAGTTTCTGGCTTCATAATTTCCTTGTCTTGATCTCCTTCTATAGTCTGGGAACCTGTTTGTAGCCGTACGATTTCACCATCCTGTTAGTAGTGTATCTTCCATATTCTGCTTTATTGCAGGCTGACCTATTTGGGCCATTCGAGCCATCGGAATCGAATGTTTCCCCAGGAAATTTTTTAAAGCTTCTGTCATCTAATTTATTAGAAGCTATCAAAATCTCACGTGAATGTGGGCATCTACTCCTATTAGTATTCGTAGTCTTACTCCTGTTTCGAGACCTTGGTAAACTACGTCCCCTCTCCCGCCTGGTACCTCGTTCTGTACTGCTACTGCTTGATATTTCCTTTCTGCTGTGGGATGTCCTTTCAATAGTTCGACCTTTTCCTGCAGACCTGTTCACTGTCCGATGTATTATCTGAGCTGGCACTGCGTTTCTGGGCTCTCCATTTTTGAACTTCGTGTTCCCAATCCATTGTCTTGACTCCTTGCCCCGAATGCTGTACATTCAACCAATGTTTGTACTTTCCAGTGGCCTTCCCTGCTCTACTAATAACAGTTGCATCCTTTAATTGACTAGACCCTTCAGGCGAGTATGTCACTTTTGTACCAACTTTTGGCAGTTATCCTTTTGGAAAAATGGCCTGTTCTAATTCATCAGAAGTGTTGTGTTCCTCGACAGAAACCCTGTCTATATCAGCTTATATCACTCGATACAACATCCGTGCTAATGAAATGATTAATTCTGGCAATATTGCAAGAGATCACCACTCTTTTCTGCGACTTCAGAGTATTATCATCTCCAAACATAAAACTTGTGGAACTTTCAAATTCCTTAACCTTGTTACGATTTTCAGCATTCAAGGAGTCCAGGTAACATTTTAACCAGTCAATTTCACACACAGTAGATGGGCAGCCACTGTCCAATACAGCACAATTGAAGGATTCTGCAACCAACACCCTCATTACTGGTGTAAAACTGCTTGTTAATAGGACAATGCCTTCTTTCTGATCACTATCTTTTTCCTCTTCGGACTCTTCCATGTCATGTGTCACTTCAAACACTTTATTATAACGTGTTGGACAGTTGAAAGCATAATGGTATTGAGAGTCACATTGAAAACATCGATTTATCATGCCCCTTGCATTTCTGGGGTTCATCTTCCTATTGTAGGATCTAACTGAGTTTCTGGCTTCATAATTTCCTTGTCCAGTTAGATCCTACAATAGGAAGATGAACTTTTTTAAAGCTTCTGTCATCTGATCGATTAAGGTATCCTTTCCCGCAAACAGAACTCCTGTCAAAACCAGGAGCCTATCCATGTTGCTCACTCTAGCACAGTCAAGTAATTTAAAGGCCAACACAGACTGGAAATTCCAGGTTGTATTTCTGAAGCCTTTTATATAGTCTGCCACATTCCATTATATAGTCTTCAATTCGAGAAATCCTCTATTTTTCGGAACCTATTAAAATCCGGCCATGCTTCATATGCACTCAACAAGTCATATTCTTATAAATCTTATCCATGTAACATTCAGCAGACCTTCTTCTGAGTCTAACTCTTCTAATTATTGCTCAGAAAACACTTTGCTCTGGATTTTACTGTCATAAGGTTGAAAAAGAGCCAATGCCATACCTTGTTTTCTATTTCTCAAGGCAGTTACCTTAGTCCACATAACTACTGCACTTCTCCATTGGTCGTACCCTTTCAGAAAATAAGGGGGGGATAGTCATATTGAGCCATCTTTATCCTTGGTTCAGCCATATATATTTTTGTTCTTCTCACTCACTCTTGGTCTGGAAAAGTTGTATCTTTCAACCCTTCACATTTGCACAACAAATCCTCTGCTACCATTTGTTAGACGTTTAGCTGTTGTATAAAGAGTAAAAAGTTCTGCTCCTTATCACCAACAGCTTTATTTCACTTTAACAGACTCTGCATAAAACTCTAACATCACATCACCTGACACAAAGGCCACCTGAAGCCCCTTTACACATCAGTGTCAATTATTGGATACTTAACATAAATGAGACAACTAATTGGAATGTCTCTTAACCCATTACTTAAGAACAAGTGGCATCCAGTCTGACTGTGACCATGGTAAACTCTCCTTCCTCATCCTTCTTGACCTGATTTAACATGGTTCATCACACCGTCAGTGTTTCCCCCCCCTACCTCCTCCTCTAACCAAAAAAAACCCACGGCCGTTGGGAATCCGGAGCAGGGGCCTGTCGTGAAGGTGAGTGAGTGCCTTTAAATTTGCTTACCTTTCAGCGGGAGCAGGGTTTGAGGGAATATCAGGTAAGCTCTTCCTTTCTTTTTCTTGTTTTTTTTTAAATCTAGAGGTGATGTCAGGGAAGGCAGTACAATGCTCCTCCTGCAGAATGTTGGAGGTGAGGAACGCCGTCAGTGTCCCTGCTGATTTCATCTGTGGGAAGTGCACCCAACTCCAGCTCCCCAAAAACCGTTTTAGGGAACTGGAGCTGGAGCTGGATGAACTTCGGTTCATTCAGGAGGCAGAGGGGGTCATAGATAGAAGCTTCAGGGAGGTAGTTACACCAAAGAATAAAGATAGATGGGTGATGGTGAGAAGGGGTGGGGGTAAGCAGTCAGTACAGGGATCCCCTGTGGTCGTTCCCCTTAGTAACAGGTATACCGCTTTGGATACTGTTGGGGGGGGGGGACTTACAAGGGGACAGCCATGGGGTACAGGTCTCTGGCACAGAGTCTGTCCCTGTTGCTCAGAAGGGAAGGGGGGAAAGGAGTAGAACATTAGTCATTGGAGACTCCATAGTTAGGGGGATAGATAGGAGATTCTGTGGGAACGAGAGATACTCGCGGTTGGTGTGTTGCCTCCCAGGTGCCAGGGTCCGCGATGTCTCAGATCGTGTTTTCGGGATCCTTAAGGGGTAGGGGGAGCAGCCCCAAGTTGTCGTCCTCATAGGTACCAACGACATAGGTAGGAAAAGGGATAGGGATGTAAGGCAGGAATTCAGGGAGCTAGGGTGGAAACTTAGAGCTAGTACAAACAGAGTTATTATCTCTGGGTTGTTACCCGTGCCACGTGCTAGCGAGTCGAGGAATAGGGAGAGAGAGCAGTTGAACACGTGGCTGCAGGGATGGTGCAGGAGGGAGGGTTTCAGATTCCTGGACAATTGGGGCTCATTCTGGGGTAGGTGGGACCTCTACAAACGGGATGGTCTACACCTGGACCAGAGGGGTACTAATATCCTCGGGGGGAGGTTTGCTAATGCTCTTCGGGAGGGTTTAAACTAGTTCAGCAGGGGATTGTGAACCTGAATTGTAGCTCCAGTACATAAGAAGCTGAGAGTAGTGAGGCCATGAGTAAGGTTTCAAAGTTGCAGGAGTGTACCGGCAGGAAGGAAGGTGGTCTAAAGTGTGTCTACTTCAATGCCAGGAGCATCCGGAATAAGGTGGGTGAGCTTGTGGCATGGGTTAGTGTGGTGAATGTGATGGTTCCAACAGTTAGTACCTGGGACTTCGATGTTGTGGCCATTTCGGAGACATGGATAGAGCAGGGCGAGGAATGGTTGTTGCAGATGCCGGGGTTTAGATATTTCAGTAAGCTCAGGGAAGGTGGTAAGAAAGGGGGAGGGGTGGTATTGTTAGTCAAGGACAGTATTACGGTGGCTGAGAGGACATTTGATGAGGACTCGAATACTGAGGTAGTATGGGCTGAGTTAAGTTACAGGAAAGGAGAAGTCACCCTGTTAGGGCTTTTCTATAGGCCTCCGAAAAGTTCTAGAGATGTAGAAGAAAGGATTGCAAAGATGATTCTGGATAGGAGCGAAAATAACAGGGTAGTTGTTATGGGGGACTTTAACTTTCCAAATATTGACTGGAAACACTATAGTTCGAGTACTTTAGATGGATCCGTTTTTGGATCCAATGTGTGCAGGAGGGTTTCCTGATGCAGTATGTAGATAGACCAACAAGAGGCGAGGCCGTATTGGATTTGGTACTGGGTAATGAACCAGGACAGGTGTTAGATTTGGAGGTAGGTGAGCATTTTGGTGATAGTGACCACAATTCGATTACGTTTACTTTAGCGATGGAAAGGGATAGGTATAAACCGCAGGGCAAGAGTTATTGCTGGGGGAAAGGCAATTATGATGCGATGAGGCAAGACTTAGGATGCATCGCCTGGAGAGGAAAACTACAGGGGATGGACACAATGGAAATGTGGAGCATGTTCAAGGGACAGCTACTGCGTGTCCTTGATAAGTATGTACCTGTTAGGCAGGATGGAAGTGGTCGAGTGAGGGAACCATGGGTTACTAAAGCAGTTGAAACACTTGTCAAGAGGAAGAAGGAGGCTTATGTGAAGATGAGACGTGATGGTTCAGTTGGGTCGCTTAAGAGTTAGAAGTTAGCTAGGAAGGCTCTAAAGAGAGAGCTAAGAAGAGCCAAGCGAGGACATGAGAAGTCTTTGGCAGGTAGGATCAAGGATAACCCTAAAGCTTTCTATAGGTATGTCAGGAATAAAAAAATGACTAAGGTAAGAGTAGGGCCAGTAAAGGACAGTAGTGGGAAGTTGTGCGTAGAGTCCGAGGAGATAGGAGAGGTGCTAAATGAGTATTTTTCGTCAGTATTCACACAGGAAAAAGACAAAGTTGTCGAGGAGAATACTGAGATACAGGCTACTAGACTAGAAGGGCTTGAGGTTCATAAGGAGGAGGTGTTAGCGATTCTGGAAAGTGTGAAAATAGATAAGTCCCCTGGGCCGGATGGGATTTATCCTAGGATTCTCTGGGAATCTAGGGAGGAGATTGCTGAGCCTTTCGCTTTGATCTTTAAGTCATCTTTGTCTACAGGAATAGTGCCAGTGGACTGGAGGATAGCAAATGTTGTCCCCTTGTACAAGAAGGGGAGTAGAGATAACCCCGGTAACTATAGGCCAGTGAGCCTTACTTCTGTTGTGGGAAAAGTCTTCGAAAGGTTTATAAGAGATAGGATGTATAATCATCTGCAAAGGAATAATTTGATTAGAGATAGTCAACATGGTTTTGTGAAGGGTAGGTCGTGCCTCACAAACCTAATTGAGTTCTTCGAGAAGGTGACCTAACAGGATGAGGGTAAAGCAATTGATGTGGTGTATATGGATTTCAGTTCCCCACGGTAGACTATTGCAGAAAATACAGAGGCATGGGATTCAGGGTGATTTAGCAGTTTGGATCAGAAATTGGCTAGCTGATAGAAGACAAAGAGTGGTGGTTGATAGGAAATGCTCTGACTGGTGTCCAGTTACTAGTGGTGTGCCACAAGGATCTGTTTTGGGGCCGTTGCTGTTTGTCATTTTTATAAATGACCTGGAGGAGGGTGTAGAAGGATGGGTGAGTAAATTTGCAGATGACACTAAAGTCGGTGGTGTTGTGGACAGTGCAGAAGGATGTTACAAGTTACAGAGGGACATAGATAAGCTGCAGAGCTGGGCTGACAGGTGGCAAATGGAGTTTAATGCAGAAAAGTGTGAGGTGATTCATTTTGGAAGGAATAACAGGAAGGCAGAGTACTGGGCTAATGGTAAGATTCTTGGTAGTGTGGACGAGCAGAGAGATCTTGGTGTCCATATCCATAGATCCCTGAAAGTTGCCACCCAGGTTGAGAGGGTTGTTAAGAAGGTGTACGGTGTGTTAGCTTTTATTGATAGAGGTATTGAATTTCGGAGCCATGAGGTCATGTTGCAGTTGTACAAAACTCTGGTGCGGCCGCATTTGGAGTATTGTGTGCAGTTCTGGTCGCCACGTTATAGGAAGGATGTGGAAGCATTGGAAAGGGTACAGAGGAGATTTACAAGAATGTTGCCTGGTATGGAGGGAAGATCATATGAGGAAAGGCTGAAGGACTTGAGGCTGTTTTCGTTAGAGAGAAGAATGTTAAGAGGTGACTTAATTGAGGCATACAAGATGATCAGAGGATTAGATAGGGTGGACAGTGAGAGCCTTTTTCCTCGGATGGTGATGTCCAGCACGAGGGGACATAGCTTTAAATTGAGGGGAGATAGATATAGGACAGATGTCGGAGGTAGGTTCTTTACTCAGAGAATAGTAAGGGTGTGGAATGCTCTGCCTGCAACAGTAGTGGACTCACCAACACTAAACGCATTCAAATGGTCATTGGATAGGCATATGGACGATAAGGGAATAGTGTTGAGGGACTTTAGAGGGGTTTCACAGGACGGCGCAACATCGTGGGCCGAAGGGCCTGTACTGCGCTGTAATGTTCTATGTTCTATCCACCTCCAATGCTACTCTTCTGTTGTCCAGACGATTGGAACTGCACTTGCAGAATTATCCTGTTCTTGTCTATCAAATTCTAGCCAGAGGACCATCTACAATGACTTCTCTTGCTGATCCCGGATCATTACCCCTCAAATCCCCCAAGCTTCTACCTTTGGCCTCCTCCAATTGTTTTTGAATGCTGCCCATTATATAGAACATAGAACATACAGGGCAGAAGGAGGCCATTCGGCCCATCGAGTCTGCACCGACCCACTTAAGCCCTCACTTCCACCCTATCCCCATGAGCCAATAACCCCTCTTAACCTTTTTGGTCACTAAGGACAATTTATCATGGTCAATCCACCTAACCTGCACGTCTTTGGGCTGTAGGAGAAAACAGGAGCACCCGGAGAAAACCCACGCAGACACGGGAACAACGTGCAGACTCCGCACAGACAGTGACCCAGCGGGGATTCGAACCTGGGACCCTGGTGCTGTGAAACCACAGTGCTATCCACTTTTGCTACCATGCTGCCCATTGATGACATTTGCAAACAGCATCCTGTATGCAACAACATTCAGCTGTAACTCCCCTCCAATTCGCCTGACATCTCACATTGCATGAGCAGCAATTTCGTCCATTTAATATTGGAAAGAGCAAAACCATTGTCTTCCCCCTCCACACCCGTGAACACCAACTCAGTCTTCCTTCCCAGGGAGAGTCAACAGTTTCAGCAGAAGATCGGACAACAATAAATCCCTATCTCAAAACAGAGTGTCTAAATTCCTGCTGTATCATGTTACAGTCTCCCTGGTTGATACTTTTGAATAGGAATTTGCCCTGCCTGATGTAAGAGGGAGGGAAGGCTTGTAGCAGAGGCATGATTTTATATGGGAACAAATGTATATAGAACCACGGACTCATGCAACACTGAAGGAATTCTTTCAGCCCATTGTGTCTGTTGCTGGCTATTTGAAAGGTTTATCCAATTTGTTCATCTCCTTGATTTTTCCATATAGCCCTGCCTATTTCCTTTTGAAGTATTTATCCAATTCCCATTTGAAAAATATTATTTAATGTGCCTCTTGCTGCCTTTCAGAAGTTCCAGATCACAGCAACTAGCTGTGTGGAACAAACAAGTCTCCTCATCTCGGGTTATTGATCGTCTAGTCAGCGGAAACAGTTTCTCCTTATTTATTTGAATCAAAACACCTAATAAAACTCATTTTTAATCGAAAGAGGACAATCCCAGCGACCTATTGCATCCTGTAATTATTGTTTAACCATGGTCTTCATTCTTCCTGCTACAGGTCTCATGATTTCTGGTTTTGCTCGAGCGGGCGCGGCTCTCGGGGAGAAGGTTTACGTTCAGCGTGCAGCACGGGCGGCTGCCTTCTTGAAGAAGCACATGTTCGACTCCAGCAACGGGCAGCTCCTGCGCAGCTGCTACCGCGGAGAGGAGGATGCAGTGGAGCAGGTGTAAGTAACAATCGGAAACGGTTTGTCCCCTTGGCTTCCATCAGCCACTGACACCCCCCCCACGCACACACACACACCCAGCATTGTCTGTTGTCCGTCACCAGCGTCCCTTGCGGATAGAATGCAGGTCTGAACAGGTCTGAGTCATTCAGGGAGCCTTTTCCCTCGACTCAACTTCCCTGGCTCTTGCAGCTGAGCCTTTTTGGTGATTGCTGTGCGAAAATAACGGCAAGGGAATTAACAAGCTACCAGCAGGCAGCTTCATACTTGTTCTGTTCTGTTGGCTCGTTGGGAAATTGTAGATGAGGTGTCACGGGAGATATTGTACAAATTACTTGCGTGAAGTTTAATTCTAACTTACCACCTGCTGGACCATATTAAACTTTTTTTTCTTTCTGCAAAAGCCAAAAGAGAACACATACATAACAGAAAGTAAGATGTAGGGATTGCAACATTGAAATAAAGGAGACCTTATTTAACACCATACCATGCCTCTCAGATTCCACATACAATGTATTACTTTTTAAAAAATGTTTTTCTAAGGATTCGGTGCTGTTAGTAAGGGCGGCATTTATTACCTTGTTGTCCTGAAGAGGTGGTGCTGGGTTGTCTTTTATTTGTTATAACTGAGTGTCTTGCTAGCTCACTTCGGAGGGCAGTTAAGAATCAACCACAAGTTTATATGGCACTGGAGTCATATATAGGCAGACCAAGTAAGGATGGCAGGTTTTCCAGGACAGTTCTGAACCAGTCATGTTTCCTTGGCAACATAACATGTGTAAGAACACTTCTACTTTTTTAGGTCCAGATTATTAAAATATTCAAATTCACAAACTGGCTCGGTGAGATTTGAACTTGCACTTATCAGGCTTTATAAAGCTCTAGTTAGGACACAGCTGGGTTATTGCATCCAGTCCTGGCCACCACACTTTAGGACGGATGCGAAGGTCCTTGAGAAGGTGCAGAGGAGATTTACCCGAACGGTTCCGGGTATATGGGAATTTAGCAACAAGATTAATTTGGAGAAGCTGAGGTTTTCTTTAGAGCAAAGGAGGTTGAGGGGAGATCTGATAAGGAAGTAGAAGATTAATACAGGTTTAGATAAAGTAAACAAGAGAAAAGCTGTTCCCATTATCAGATGGGACAGTGGTAAGGGGAAACTGATTGAAGGTTTTGGCAAGAGGGGGGATTTGAGGAAGAACTTCTTTGAAATAGGAAGTGATAATGACCTGGAACACGAGGGTGGTGGAAGTGGAAACAATCAATGGATTGAATTAAATTGAGTATGCACTTAAGCTTCTTTGGCTATAGGGGTGGTGTGGAGGAATGTGACAGACTGGATTGCTCTTCAGAGAGCCAACATGGATTTGATGGGCCAAATGGCCTCCTATGCCATTCTGATTCTATGACTCCATAGTTCAGGCCTCTAGATTTCTTATCTACAACAATAGCAACACAGCTATATTTGTATAGCGCGTTTTACATAATGAAACAGATGTTTCACAGGAGCATTTTGAAACTAGCTATGACACAGCCACAAAGGAGATACTATTTCAGATGACCAAAAGATTTGTCAAAGAGAAAGGTTTTAAGAAGTATCTTAAAGGAGGTAAGCAAGATAGAGAAGCATAGAAGTATAGGGAGGGAATTCCAGAGCTAGAAGCCTAGGCAACTAGTCATGGAGCAATTATGATTGGGAATGCGTAAGAGGCCAAGATTAGAGGAGGGTAGATATCTCGGAGGGTTGGAGGAGATTGCAGAGCTAGGGAGAGGGGAGGCATTGGAGGAATTTGAAAACAAGGGTGAGAAATTTAAAATCTAGCTGTTGTTTCACCAGTAAGCAGGGGTGATCGTGGAATGGGACTTAATGCGTGTTAAGACAAGGGCTGCAGAGGTTTGGATTACCTCAAATCTTTGGAGTGTAGAATGCGTGATACCTGCTCGGATTGTCTTAGAATATAGAGATATTGAAGGCAGGATGAGGATTTTAGTAGCAGATTAGTTGAGATGAGTTGAAATCAAACAATGTTATTGGGGTAGAAAAAGAATGTCTGAGAGATGACACGAATGTGAGGTTCGAACCTCATTTCAACACAAATTTGTGATCCCAGAGCTGTGACAGACTGGCTTAATCTCAGATTGTTACCAGTGAGAGGATTGGAGTCACGAGTAAGGACACAGAATTTGGAGCACGGACTGAAAACAATTACATCAGCCTTCATGGTATTTTATCGGATGAAGTTTCTGCCATCCAGTCCTGGATGACAAATAAGCAGTCTGACAATTTGTCAACAGTGGAAGTGTCAAGAGAGATGCTCATGAGGTAGAGTTGGGTGTTGTCAGTGTACATGTGAATACTAATTTAGCTAATGTTGCCAAAGGGCAACATGCAGTTGAGAAAAAGGAGGTAACCAAGGATTAATCCGTGGGGATACTGGAAGTAACAGTGCAGGAGCAGAAAGAGAAGCCATTGCAAGTGATTCTCTAACCATTATTATCATAGAATTATGGAATCATAGAATTTACAGTGCAGAAAGAAGGAGGTAATTCAGCCCATTGAGTCTGCACCGGCCCCTGGAAAGAACACCCTACCCAAGCCCACACCTCCACCCTGTCCCCGTAACCCAGCCGCCCCACCCAACCCAACCTTTATGGACACTAAGGGCAATTTAGCATTGCCAATCCACCTGACCTGCACATCTTTGGACTGTGGGAGGAAACTGGAGCACCCCGAGGAAACCCTTGCAGGCACAGGGAGAAAGTGCAAACTCCGCACAGACAGTGACCCAAGCCGAGAATCGAACCTGGGACCCTGGAGCTGTGAAGCAACTATGCTAACCACTGTGCCACCATGCTGCCCATGGAACCGGCTGAGAGCAGCCCCACCCAGCTGGAGAGAAATTTGAGAAGGGTGTGTTCAACCATGTCAAATGCTGTACCCAGGTCAAGAAACAAGAGGAAGGGTTACATATGTAATGTTTACATGGGATGTAATTTGTGATTTGATTAAAGCTATTTCAATACTGTGGGTGGGCCTGGTTGGAGAGATTTAAACAGTGAGATCAGGTAAATATTGTTATGTTATTTACAGACGCAACAACATGTTGCAAAGCTTTGGAAAAGAAAGTGAGATTGCAGATGGGATGGTAGTTTGCAGGGATAGTGGGATCAAGGCTTGGCTTTTTGAGGAGAGGGTTGGTAAGATTCAAAAGGAGAGAAAAAAAAAGAACACCTAAAGAACAAGAACAAAGAAAATTACAGCACAGGAACAGGCCCTTCAGCCCTCCCAGCCTGCGCCGATCCAGATCCTTTATCTAAACCTGTCTCCTATTTTCCAAGGTCTACTTCCCTCTGTTGCCGCCCGTTCATACACCTGTCTAGATGCCTCTTAAATGATGCTATCGTGCCCGCCTCTACCACCTCCGCTGGTAAAGCGTTCCAGGCACCCACCACCCTCTGCGTAAAAAACTTTCCACGCACATCTCCCTTAAACTTTCCCCCTCTCATCTTGAAATCGTGACCCCTTGTAACTGACACCCCCACTCTTGGAAAAAGCTTGTTGCTATCCACCCTGTCCATACCTCTCATAATTTTGTATACCTCAATCAGGTCCCCCCTCAACCTCCGTCTTTCCAACGAAAACAATCCTAATCTACTCAACCTTTCTTCATAACTAGCACCCTCCATACCAGGCAACATCCTGGTGAACCTCCTCTGCACCCTCTCCAAAGCATCCACATCCTTCTGGTAATGTGGCGATCAGAACTGCACGCAGTATTCCAAATGTGGCCTAACCAAAGTCCTATACAACTGTAACATGACCTGCCTACCCTTGTACTCAATACCCCGTCCGATGAAGGCAAGCATGCTGTATGCCTTCTTGACCACTCTATCAACCTGCGTTGCCATCTTCAAGGTACAATGGACCTGAACTCCCAGATCTCTCTGTACATCAATTTTCCTCAGGACCCTTCCATTGACCATATAGTCCGCTCTTGAATTTGATCTTCCAAAATGCCTGGATTGAACTCCATCTGCCATTTCTCTGCCCAACTCTCCAATCTATCTATATTTTGTTGTATTCTCTGACAGTCCTCCTCGCTATCTGCAACTCCACCAGTCTTAGTATCATCTGCAAACTTGCTAATCAGACCACCTATACCTGCCTCCAGGTCATTTATGTAGATCACAAACAACAGTGGTCTGAGCACGGATCCCTGTGGAACACCACTAGTCACCTTTCTCTATTTTGAGACACTCCCTTCCACCACTACTCTTTGTCTCCTGTTGCCCAGCCAGTTCTTTATCCATCTAGCTAGTACACCCTGAGCCCCATACGACTTCACTTTTGCCATCAACCTGCCATGGGAAACCTTATCAAATGCCTTACTAAAGTTCATGTATATGACATCTACAGCCCTTCCCTCATCAATTAACTTTGTCACTTCCTCAAAGAATTCTATTAGGTTTGTAAGACATGACCTTCCTTGCACAAAACCATGCTGCCTATCACTGATAAGTCTATTTTCTTCCAGATTTGAATAGACCCTATCCCTCAGTATCTTCTCCAACAGTTTGCCTACCACTGACGTCAAGCTCACAGGTCTGTAATTCCATGGATTTTCCCTGCTACCCTTCCAACATTAGCAATTCTCCAGTCCTCCGGGACCTCACCCGTGCTCAAAGATGCTGCAAAGATATCTGTTAAGGCCCCAGCTATTTCGACCCTCGCTTCCCTCAGTAACCTGGGATAGATCCCATCCGGTCCTGGGGACTTGTTTACCTTAATGTCTTTTATAATACCCAAAACTTCCCCTTTCCGTATGACAACTTGATCTAGAGTATTTAAACATCCATCCCTAGCCTCAACATCCGTCTTGTCCCTCTCCTTTATGAATACCGATGCAAAGTACTCATTAAGAATCTCACCCATTTCCTCTGAGTCCACGCATAAATTCCCTCTCTTGTCTTTGAGTGGGCCAATCCTTTCCCTAGTTACCCTCTTGCTCCTTACATACGAATAAAAGGCTTTGGGATTTTCCTTAACCCTGTTAGCCAAAGATATTTCATGACCCCTTTTAGTCCTTTTCATTGCGCGTTTGAGATTCGTCCTACTTTCCCGATATTCCTCCAAAGCTTCATCAGTTTTGAGTCGCCTCGATCTTACATATGCTTCCTTTTTCATCTTAGCTAGTCTCACAATTTCACCCGTCATCCATGGTTCCCTAATCTTGCCATTTCTATCTCTCATTTTCACAGGAACATGTCTGTCCTGCACTCTAATCAACCTTTCCTTAAAAGACTCCCACATTTCAAATGTGGATTTACCCTTAAACAGCTGCTCCCAATCCACATTTCCTATCTCCTGCCGAATTTTGTTATACTCTGCCTTTCCCCAATTTAGCACTCTTCCTTTTGGACCACTCTTGTCCTAAAGAAGGAGAACTGTTAACAATATCAGCTGACATGGGGACAGGATTGGAACTTTGGGTGATCCACAGTTTAGTGGGAGACCCTGGCTTGTGACTGACCAGAATGAAGAAGGCTCATTTGGGATGACACTGAGTGTTATCATCAGGAATGTGCAGAGGTGAAATCAAGGTGTTGGAGGAAGTGCATAAACTTCCAAATAACCCACTTACACAACCTTTCAAGCACTCTCGATCCCAAGGGTCTTCATAAGATGAGGGAAGCGTGGGAATAAGATCAAGGAAACAGGAAAATAAAAGCAAATTATTGCGGATGCTGGAATCTGAAACAAAAACACAAAATACTGGACAACTTCAGCAGGTCTGAGAGGACCTGTGGAGAGAGAAGGGAGCCAACATTTAGAGTCTTCAGTGGGGCTGGATAGTGGGCTAGTGATAGGTGGAGATTGACAAGGATGCCGTGAACAGAAAGTCAAAGGGAATGTAAATGGGGGTTATTAAGATTAAGAAAGTTGCTGATAGTGGCATTTAAAGAGATTAGAATGTGTTAATGGAAGAACAGATACACAGTGTGCCAAAGGTCAACTAGGAATAGGGAACAGATAGCCCAAGTGGGAGGGGGACAATAGTGAGGGAAAACCAGATCGATGGAAGAAGTGAAAGTAGATAGGTTGAAGGTGAAGGAGAGAGTTCACAGTCTGAAGTTGTAGAACACAATGTTAAATCCAGAATGCTGTAACTTACTTAATCAGAAGATGAGATGCTGCTCCTCCAGTTTGCGCTGGGCTTCACTGGAACATTGCAGTAGGCCAAGGACGGACATGTGGACATGAGACCAGGGATGGTGAGTTGAAATGGCAAGCGACAGGAAGGCCTGGGTCCTGCTTGCGGATGGACCGAAGATGTTCTGCAAAGCGATCATTCAGTCTGTTTAGTCTCTCCGATGTAGAGTAGACTGCATTGGGAGCAGAAAATACAATCGACCAGATTGAAGGGGGTGCACGTGAAGTGTTGCCTCACTTGAAAAGAGTGTTCAGACCCTTGGATAGTGAGTAGGGAGGAGGTAGAAGGGCAGGTGTTACACCTTCACAGTAAAATGTTTATTGTCACCTCTGACTTCCCTCTGATATTCAAACAAACTCAAGTTATCTAAAAATGCAAATATGCTTGTACCTCATGCACTAAAATATTTCATTACCAATGCATAAGGCGAACAACTCTAAACCTCCCAGACTACCTGTCTCTAGTAACCTTTCCCCAGCTTAATTAAATCATTTGCAGGTGCACATACACACTGCCTTTTTCACAGAATAACACCAAATTCCTCAAAAAAATCTATTCCCTCTCCTTAAAAAAAATGAATCGTCATAATTTAAAAAAGGTGGTTTCATTTTCTTAACCCATTTTGTATTATTTATTTCTACAATATGATTACAATATAGCGTACATTCAACAACCGTAAAAATATAGACAAATCTGTTTTAAAAATAAGAGTTAATTCCAGTGCATTCTCCATTTTTAAAATATTCGTTCATGAGTTGTGGACGTCATTGCCCATTCCTGAGGGCATTTAAGAGGCAACCACATTGTTTGTGGGTTTGGAGTTAAATGCCAGACCAGGTAAGGATGGCAGATTTCCAGATGGGTTTTTATGACAATTGACAGTGATTCATGGTCATCATTAGACATATTTTAATTCCAGATTTTTATTGAATTCAAATTCCAGCAACTATCGAAAAATGAAAAAATGAAAATCGCTTATTGTCACGAGTAGGCTTCAATGATAAGCCCCTAGTCACCACATTCCGGCGCCTGTCCGGGGAGGCTGGTACGGGATTCGAAACCATGACCACAGAGCATTATCCTGGGTCTCTGGATTACTAGTCCAGTGACAATGCCACTACGCCACCGCCTTCCCTGGTCCACGATCTTTGGAATATTCAACTCTTCATAACACACCTGCAATTCCATTTTCTTGTCCAGATGCATGTATAATTTATATATTGAACGGTTGAAACAATAACCTCCACTGAAACAGCCTAGCATTTTTATTTTGAAACTTCTCCAGAAATTTAAAAGAATTGTGGTCAGCATATATAACTGTCTCTGAAGAGTTGTTCGCAACATACACAAAATACTGCAAAGCTACCACTAAGTTTCTTTCTCTAAAGTTGAATATTTCTTCTGGTACATCCAACTTCCAGAGAAATATACTATCAGCTTCTGGGTGGCACAGTGGCTAGAGCTGCTGCCTCACAGTGCCAGTGATCCTGTTCGATTCTTGCCTTGGGTGACTGTGTGGAGTTGGAACATTCTTCCCGTGTCTGTACGGTTTTCCTCCAGGCGTTCCGGTTTCCACAACAGCCCAAAGAAGTGCAGGTTAGGTGAATTGGCCATGATCAATTGCCCATTAATATCCAGGGATGTGCAGGTTGGGTGGGTTGGTGCAGACACGATGGACTTAATTCTGCACTGTAGTGATTCTATGAGTCTATTCTATGATTCGCAATTTCCAATTCATTGTCTTGTGGAAACAAAGCACCCACATCACAGGTGCCAATAGCCAACTTTAACGTTTTTTTTAATGATCTTTATGGTCACAAGTAGGCTTACATTAACACTGCAATTAACTTACTGTGAAAAGCCCCTAGTTGGCACACTCCGACGCCCCCTGTTCAGGTACACTGAGGGAGAATTCAGAATATCCAATTAACCTAACAGCACGCCTTTCGGGACTTGTCGGGGGAAAGCAGAGCACCCGGAGGAAACTCACGCAGACACAGGGAGAATGTGCCATCTCCACACAGACAGTGACCCAAGTCGGGAATCGAACCTGGGACCCTGGAGCTGTGAAGCAATAGTGCTCCCAATGTGCTACCGTGCTGCCCACACTGCTTTGTATAATTAGGTGCTGATCAAAGAGGTTTAGTAGTTAGTCCAGCTTTCAAGCTGTCGGACACTCCTGAGTCCATTGGAATTTTCCGTTCTTATTCAGCAACCAGTCAGTGGAGCAACTCCATTGGAAATTTGGCACAGATTTCCACTATAAGCCGAGATATATATTTCAGTTTTGTTGAAGGCACTTGGAACTCTATAGTAGCTTTTTACTTTTGTATTTCATGAGGCCATTTGACCATGTCCCACTGTGTGGCCTAAACATGTAACTTGCGGTTTCGCAATTTTACCTTTAGCTGACTTTGTAACAAAATTAGCTTCTTGCTAATCAAACAGTTCCTTCAAATGTTGTAAATGTTCTCCCCATATTTGACTAAATACTACTATCATCAGTTTATGTAGCAAAATTGCTCAGTTGCTCAATCATATTTTCGTTGGTCTCTAAAATGTTGCTGGTGCATTTTCAATACCAAAGGGCATTACTTTGCATTAATACAGGCCATCCACCATCCCAAAAGCTGATATATTTTATCTTTTTTGATATATACTTGCAATATCCTCACAACGAGCCAATTTTTGTGATAAGTGTAGACTGTCCCTCTTTCCCAATGCAATCCTCAAGTCGTGGAAAAGAAATGAATCCACCTTTGTTACTGTGTTCACTTTGCGGTAATCAATACATAGGGCAGGATTTTCCGGTCGCTGACGCTGAAATCGCGTTCGGCGATTGGCTGGAGAATCAACGTGGAGGGGGGGGGGATGCCGCCGCCGCCTTCGCAATACTCCGCCCCTTCTAAAGTGGCGTACTCTAGTATACCGCACGCCGTGTGGATGGCCTCAGAATGTTACCTCAGCCCTCGACTGGCCGAGCTCCTGTCGACGTGGGGGTTTCATGCTATTATTTGTTGGGAACTCGACGTGGCGGCTGCGGACTCAGTCAAGCACCGCCACAGTCGGGGGATAGCCGATCCGCGGGCAGCGTGGGCTTTGGCAAGGGCTGGGGCACTGTTGGGGGTGGTCCGGGGGTTGCGAGCCTGGCCAAAGAGGGGAGGGGGGGACTATTTGGAAGAGCGGGTCCGCGCCCGGCGGGCACCATGTTGCACAGCACAGCCGCTGCAGGCCGCCGCCATGCACATGTGTGGCCGCGGACCCAGCAATTTATCGGCAGCTAGAGCCAGGAGCCTGCAAGCCCCCTACTAAACAGAGGATCGGTGGCCGTTTTGTCCCGAGATTCCGGTCGGAAAATGCCACCGTTCCCACACCAGCGTCAGGGCATAGCCTCAAAATCGCAGAATCCATCTGGTTTTGACACCATTACAATAGAGAACTTCAATTGCTATGACTGGGCTCTATGATGTAATTTTGAAACATTTATTAAATTTCTTTCCGCACTTGAGCCAATTTTACTGGATTTAGAACATAGAACATTACAGCGCAGTACAGGCCCTTCGGCCCTCGATGTTGCGCCGACCTGTGAAACCCCTCTAAAGCCCATCTACACCATTCCCTTATCGTCCATATGCCTATCCAATGACCATTTGAATGCGTTTAGTGTTGGCGAGTCCACTACTGTTGCAGGCAGGGCATTCCACGCCCTTACTACTCTCTGAGTAAAGAACCTACCTCTGACATCTGTCCTATATCTATCTCTCCTCAATTTAAAGCTATGTCCCCTCGTGCTAGACATCACCATCCGAGGAAAAAGGCTCTCACTGTCCACCCTATCTAATCCACTGATCATCTTGTATGCCTCAATAAGTCACCTCTTAACCTTCTCTCTAACGGAAACAGCCTCAAGTCCCTCAGCCTTTCCTCATAAGATCTTCCCTCCATACCAGGCAACATCCTGGTAAATCTCCTCTGCACCCTTTCCAATGCTTCCACATCCTTCCTATAATGCGGCGACCAGAACTGCACGCAATACTCCAAATGCGGCCGCACCAGAATTTTGTACAGCTGCAACATGACCTCATGGCTCCGAAACTCAATCCCTCTACCTATAAAAGCTAACACACCATACGCCTTCTTAACAACCCTCTCAACCTGGGTGGCAACTTTCAGGGATCTATGTACATGGACACCGAGATCTCCCTGCTCATCCACACTACCAAGAATCTTACCATTAGCCCAGTACTCTGTCTTCCTATCATTCCTTCCAAGATGAATCACCTTACACTTTTCTGCATTAAACTCAATTTGCCACCTGTCAGCCCAGCTCTGCAGCTTATCTATGTCCCTCTGTAACTTGTAACATCCTTCTGCACTGTCCACAACTCCACCGAATTTAGTGTCATCTGCAAATTTACTCACCCATCATTCTACGCCCTCCTCCAGGTCATTTATAAAAATGACAAAAAGCAGTGGCCCCAAAACACAAGGATCTGTTTTGGGGCCACTGCTTTTTGTTGATGATCCTACCTGCCATAGACTTCTCATGTCCCCTCCTAGCTCTTCTTAGCTCTCTCTTTAGAGCCTTCCTAGCTAACTTGTAACTCTCAAGCGCCCTAACTGAACCATCACGTCTCATCATTACATAAGCGTCCTTATTCCTCTTGACAAGTGTTTCAACTGCTTTAGTAAACCATGGTTCCCTCGCTCAACCACTTCCTCCCTGCCTGACAGGTACATACTTATCAAGGACACGCAGTAGCTGTTCGTTGAACATGCTCCACATTTCCATTGTGCCCATCCCCTGCAGTTTTCCTCTCCAGCCGATGCATTCTAAGTCTTGCCTCATTGCATCATAATTGCCTTTCCCCCAGGGTGTTGCCTTATGGAAACTGGATCCCTCACATCAACATCATGCACAGCAAAATCTGTTTTCCCCAGTATACTTTTACTTCCACAGATTGCTTTGTGTGACTACAATAGCTCTTTTAAGCAAATTTCTGGTAATTTTATATAACGTTTAGGGCGCGATCTAACCAAAACAAAACAGTGTCCGTTCTGAGCGGGAATCAAGGGGCCAGCGCCGGTTTTAAATTAACCTCTCGACCCCTCGATGCGACCCCAGTTCCCCCCAATGCCCCAACTCAGGGGTAGGGCACCCCCAGGCCCGATCTCCAGCACAGGTGTTATACCCTGCCCGGATCCTATTGGCTGGGGACAATTGGGTACCCCATGTTACTTGGGAAATATGAGCTTCCTCAATGAGAGGGGAGTGGGGCAATCGTTAGCAGTGCAGCTGTATAAATATAGCTGGCCAGTGTGGTACCGGCTAGAGGGGGAACCAGTACCGGCTAGAGGGGGAAAGAGTCTGTTTGACTCTTTAAAAACTCGTGCTGGATTCTTCGTGGCCCTCACAAAAGTGTGCAAAATTCCAGCTTGGCACCCTGGAATGCCCCCTGCCAGTGCAATCTGAGTACTCTGGCAATGCCAGGCTGGCACCAGCAGTGCCAGAGGCTTTCATCCCCTGGAAGATCCCTCACCACTGAGTGCCATTCCACTTGGTCTCCGTTTGTGGGGACCAGTACTGAACAGCACAGTCACCGAGGTGAAAGGGTTAGATCCCAAAGCCTTGGATAGATTGGGCAAGTGCATGTTAAAGTGAGACTAGCTAGGGCTGCACGGTGGCGCAGTGGTTAGCCCTACTACTTTACGGCGCCAAGGACCTGGGATCAATCCTGGCCCCGGGCCACTATCTGTTTGGAGTTTGCATATTCTCCCCATGTCTGCATGGGTCTCACCCCGACAACCAAAAAAGATGTGCAGGGTAGGTGAATTGGCCACGCTAAATTGCCCCTTAATGGGGAAAAAAAGAATTGCGTACTCTGAATTTATACGATAAAAAAATGAGACTAGCTGTTCATAGAATTTACAATGCAGAAGGAGGCCATTCAGCCCATCGCGTCTGCACCGGCCTTTGGAAAGAGCATCCTACCTAAACCCACACCTCCACCCTATCCCTGTAACCCATAACCCATAACGGGCAGCACGGTAGCATTGTGGATAGCACAAATGCTTCACAGCTCCAGGGTCCCAGGTTCGATTCCATCTGGGTCACTGTCTGTGCGGAGTCTGCACACCCTCCCCGTGTGTGCGTGGGTTTCCTCCGGGTGCTCCGGTTTCGTCCCACAGCCCAAAGATGTGCAGGTTAGGTGGATTGGCCATGATAAATTGCCCTTAGTTCCAAAATTGCCCTTAGTGATGGGTGGGGTTACTGGGTTATGGGAATAGGGTGGAGGTGTTGACATTGGGTAGGGTGCTCTTTCCAAGAGCCGGTGCTGACTCGATGGGCCGAATGGCCTCCTTCTGCACTGTAAATTCTATGAAAAAAAACCCCAACCTTTTTGGACACTAAGGGCAATTTAGCATGGCCAATCCACCTAACCTGCACATCTTTGGACTGTGGGACGAAACCGGAGCACCTGGAGGAAACCCACGCGGCACGGGGAGAAAGTACAAACTCCGCACAGATATGACCCAAGCCGGGAATCGAACCTGGCACTCTGAAGCTGTGAAGCAACTGTGCTACCGTGCTCCTCCTTGAAACTTTCTATTAGATCTTGCAAACCCATCAAACAGACACCAGAAGTACCAAAACGTCCAGAAGTACCAAAATGTCTCCTCCAACTTAACTCCCACCTACCACTCAACTAACTGAGACACCGGCGAGCCAGCAGCCAAGCTGAAAGGCTTGCAAAAGCAGAAAAAGGAAAACCAGACCCTGGGTGGGAGAGGGGAAGGTATCAGATATTTACCAGGAACTTTTGGAATCGGAGGTAACTCCGATGGAGGAGCTTACACGCAAGAGGAAAGACGAGTTAGAAGGAGAAATAGAGGCGGGTCTGTGGGCGGATGCTCTAAGCGGGGTTAATACCTCCTCATCGGGTGCCAGGCTTAGCCTGATACAATTCAAGGTAGTCCACCAGGCACACATGACAGTGGCCCGGATGAGCAAGTTTTTTGGGGTAGAGGACAGGTGTGCAAGGTGAAGCGGGAAGCCCAGCAAATCATGTCCATATGTTTTGGGCATGTACGAAGCTTAGAGGATTTTGGCAGGGTTTTGCTAAGGCAATGTCCACGGTACTCAAAACACGAGTGGTGCCGAGTCCGGAGGTGGCGATCTTTGGAGTATCGGAAGAGCTGGAAGTTCAGGGGGCGAAAGAAGCCAGCGTCTTGGCCTTCGCCTCCCTGGTAGCCTGAAGACGGATCTTATTAATGTGGAGGGACTCGAAGGGAGTCCCTTCAAAGGGAGTAATGTGGAGGGACTGGGTTAGTGACATGGCTGGGTTTCTCAGTCTCGAGAAAATAAAGTTCGCCTTAAGAAGGTCAATGGTTGGGTTCACCGGAGGTGATAACCGTTTGTCGACTTTCTCGGGCAAAATTAAAATGTCAGCAGAAGCAGAATTCCAAAGGGGTTAGGGGAAGAGGGCCAGATTGTTGTTTAATGTCTGTGGTGTATGAAGATTATGGTGAAAATTTTATTGTACCATGTTTATGTCACTGTTATTGTTATTATTATAAAAACTTGCAAGTACCCTAATAAAAATATTTTAAAAAACAATTTTATGTTTATCACCAGATGGTGATCAAAGCAGTCATGTAGATCACGTGACACCCTTAATTTTGGAAGTAGGTGTTTCGGTTTAGCTCACAGGGGCTGGTTTAGCTCACTGAGCTAAATCGCTGGCTTTTAAAGCAGACCAAGCAGGCCAGCAGCACGGTTCGATTCCCGTACCAGCCTCCCCGGACAGGCGCCGGAATGTGGCGACTAGGGGCTTGTCACAGTAACTTCATTGAAGCCTACTCGTGACAATAAGCGATTTTCATTTCATTTTCGGCGGGACAGAGAGTAGACGTGTGTTGAGGAGATCTGTAGATAGAGTTATAGCATTGTTTATTTAGCAACCTTTGTATCGTAGTAAGACGTTTGAATCTAGTTACAAGTAGTGTTAATAAATTAGCTTTGTTAATCAACATAGCTTGATGTTCTTTGTTGAACAACTACACATCAAAACCATCCTTATCCAGAAATCAAGGAACATCACATAGTACCAGGAGAACTTGTTGAGATAAAATAGAAAGGTTTTGCAAGGGAAGAAACATTTTTAAAAAAATTGCGATGAAAAAAAAATTTCTACCAGGCTATGATTTCCACGACCTCGTTGAAGCAAGTCAAAGTGGGATGGAAGGTTTGAAAACTTCACGCCAATTTTGGACATTGGGTAAAATTGATGTTAACTGGCGAAATTTCAAACAGCAGTTTGAATTATATATCTCTGCCTTAGACCTCGAAGTGGCGAGCGACCAGCGAAAAATAGCACTATTTCTAACAATGCCTGGACCGCAAGCCCTAGAAATATTCAACTCATTCCGATTTGAGGATTAGGCTCATTTAAAAAAATATAATAAAGTAATCTATAAATGTGCGACAAGTATTGTGAGCTTCAGATAAAAGTTTTGATAGATATATTTTCAGGCAAAGAGTCCAGAAAGCAGGTGAAACACTTGACTGCTTTATTACAGATCTCAGGCTTAAAGCGCAGACCTGTAATTCTTCCACTTGTCTCCACATCGACCCCTCCCCCACAGCCCATTTCCTAACTGTAGCATTATTCGCTGCCCAGTAGTAATTCATCATATTCGGGAAATGCCAGCCTCCCCCCCCTCGCCCCCGCTCCAAGAAAGCCCTCCTAACCCGCAGGGTCGTCCCCACCCACAAATACAGAGATCAGCCCATTGACCTTCCTAAAAAGCCACTTGGGGATGAAGATTGGGAGGTTCTGAAACACAAACAGAAACCTTGGCAGCACCAACATTTTTGCTGGATGCATCCGCTCTGCCATCGACAGCAGCAGCACATCTCAGGTCTTAAAGTCCGCCCTCATCTGCTCCACCTACCGAGCCAGATTTGTGCAACTGCACCCAGCTCCGCGCCACCTGGACACCCAAATATCTAAAGCCCATCCCTACTACCCTAAACAGCAAATCCCCGAGCCTCCTTTCCTGCTATTTAGTCTCAATCGAGAACACTTCTCTTTTTCCATATTCAATTTGCATCCAACGCATTGACCAAACTCCCCAGGATTCCTATGATGCCTCCGAGGTTGCCCACCGGACCGGAAATATACAGTACAGTGGTGGTGAGGAAACCAACAAGAGGGAAAAACATACTTGACCTCATTCTCACCGATCTGCCTGCTACATATGCTTCTGTCCAGGACAGTATCTGTAGAAGTGACCACCGGACAGTCAAAGTGGAGCCAAAGTCCTGTCTTCACATTGAGGATACCCTCCGTCAGGTATGTTGTTAAGAAAAGGTTCAGGTGTGTTGTTGAGAAAAGTTATAGGTGTGTAACTAGCGCCTTGAGGTAGTAGTGCTAACAACTGCAACCGTGCCGCCCAATACAGGTGTGTTGTTGAGGTCAAATACACGTGTGGTGTAAAGGAAGGGATACAGGTGTGTTATTGATGAAGGAAGGGTACAGCTGTGTTATAGAGAAAAATACAGGTGTATTGTGAAGCAAGGGTGCAGGCGTGTTGCTGAGGAAGTGTAAAGGTATGATGCTGAGGAACGATACAGATGTGTGGTTGCTGAAAGATAAACACGTATTGTTGAGGAAAGGTACAGCTGTGTTGAGGAAGGGGGACAGGTGTGTTGAGGAAGAGGGACAGGTGTGTTGTTGAGGAAGGGGTCGTGGCGTGTTGTTGAAGGAGTATAGTTGTGTTGTTGAAGAAGGGTACAGGTCTGCGTTGCGGAAAGATACAGGCGTGTTATTAAAGAAGGGTGCAGGGGGGCTGCAGAGGATAGGTACAGGTGTGTTGAGGAAAGATACAGGTGTGTTGTTGAGGAAAGATACAGGTGTGTTGAGGAAAGATACAGGTGTGTTGAGGAAAGATACAGGTGTGTTAAGGAAGGGTGCAGGTGTGTTGAGGAAAGGTACAGGTGCATTGGTGGTGAATGGTACACGTGTGTTGATGATGAAGGGTACAGCTGTCTTACTGACAAATAGTAACGGTGTGTTGTTGAGGAAAGATACAGGTGCATTGTTGAATGAGGGTACAGTTGTGTTGAGTAAGAGTATAGGTGTGTTGTTGAGGAAAGTTACAGGTGTGTTGTTGACGAAAGTTATAGGTGTGTTGTTGAGGAAAGATATAGATGTGTTCATAGAACATAGAACATACTGTGCAGAAGCAGGCCATTTGGCCCATCGAGTCTGCACGGACCTATTTAAGCCCTCACTTTCACCATATCCCCGTAACCCAATAACCCCTCCTATCCTTTTTGGTCACTTAGAGCAATTTATCATGGCCATGTCTTTGGATTGTGGGAGGAAATCGGAGTACCCGGAGGAAACCCACACAGACATTGGGACAACGTGCAGACTCTGTACAGTGCCCCAGCGGGGAATTGAACCTGGGACCCTGGCGCTGTGAAGCCACAGTGCTATCCACTTGTGCTACCATGCTGCCCCTGCCTACCGTGTTGTTGGTGAAGGGTACAGGTGTATTACTAACGAATTGTATATTTGTATTTGTTTGTTTATTGTCACATGTACCGAGGTACAGTGAAAAGTATTTTTGCGAGCGACTCAAACAGAACATTTGGTACATGAAAATAAAATAAAATAAAAAGAAATTACATAATAGGGCAACACAAAGGTCTAACATTGTAAAAGAGAAAGGTTAATGATAATGTTAGTGTTAGAATTAAATTTTAAAAGATTAGTACGATTGTAACATGTAAAAGAGGATCTGTTTGGGAGAGCTTGCAGTGTGTCGCCATGCTCAGGCGCCATCTTGCTTTTGTCTGCCCATTTGTATTGTTGAGGAAAGACACAGCTGTGTTATTGAGGAAAGGTGCAGATGTCTTGCTGATGAAATGTAGAGGTGTGTTGCTAATGAAGGGCGCAGACCTGGGTCACTGTGCGGAGTCAGCACGTTCTCCCTGTGTCTGCGTGGATTTCCACCGGGTGCTCCGGTTTCCTCCCACAAGTCCCAAAAGACGTGCTGTTGGGTGAATTGGATATTCTGAATTCTCCCTCCGTGTACCAAAACAGGCGCCGGAATGTGGCGACTAGGGGATTTTCACAGCAACTTCATTGCAGTGTTACTGTAAGCCTACTTGTGACACTAATTAAAGATTATCGTGTTGTTTAGCACGACCACTGTGATGAATGTGATAGACTTCGAACAGACCTAACAACTGAATGTGATGCTGTGGGCCATCACAATCTTCAACCTCGTGATCTGGCATGTCCCCCACTCTACCATACCATTACCACCAAGCCAAGGAATCAACCCTGTTCAATGAAGGGTGCAAGAGAGCATGCCAGGAGCCACATCAGGCATAAAAAATGAGGTATTAATCTTGTAAAGCTACAACACAGAACTACTTGTGTGCCAAACAGCATAAGCAACAAATAATAGAGAGCTAAGCTGTTCCACAACAAATGCATCAGATCTAAGCTCTGCAGTCCTGCCATCTCCAGCCGTGTATGGTGGTGGACTATTAACTCACTTGAGGAGGAGGCTCCACAAATATTCCCATCCTCAATGAAGGAGGAGCACAATACATCTGTGCAAAAGACAAGACTGAGACATTCACAATCTTCAGCCAGAAGTGCAGTGTAGATGATCCATCTTGGTCTCCTCCAGAGGCCCCCAGCATCACAGATGTCAGTCTTCAGCCAATACGTTTCACTTCACGTGATCTCAGGAAAGGCCAGAAGGCACTGGATACTGCAAAGGCTTTGAGTCCTGATAATATTCCGTCAATAATACTGAAGACATGAGCTCCAGAACTTGCCACACCCCTAGCCAAGCTTTTCCAGTACAGCTACAACATCTACTCGGCAATGTGGAAAATTGCCCAGGAGTGCCTGTACACAAGAATGAGGACATTCAGAAATGTGATGGAAGGAGTCATTAACAGTGCTATCTAGTGGCACTTACTCGGCAGTAACCTGCTCACGGATGCTCAGTTTGGGTTCCGCCAGGGTCACTCAGTGCTTGACCTCATTACAGCCTTCGTTCAAACACGGACAAAACAGCTGATTTGGTTTGATTTGATGTATTATTGTCACATGTATTAGTATACAGTGAAAAGTATTGTTTCTTGCATGCTATACATACAATGCATACCGTACATAGGTAAGGAAGGACAGACTGCAGAATATAATGTTACAGTCATAGCTAGTGTGTAGAGAAAAGATCAACTTATTACGAGGTAGGTCCATTCAAAAGTCTGATGGCAGCAGGGAAAAAGCTGTTCTGGAGTCGATTGGTACGTAACCTTAAACTTTTGTATCTTTTTCCTGACGGAAGAAGGTGGAAGCCAGTATGTCTGGGTTGCGTGGGGTCCTAATTATGGTGGCTGCCTATCCGAGGCAGCGGGAATTGTAGACAGAGTCAATGAATGGGAGGTTGGTTTGCGTGATGGATTGGGTTACATTCACAACCTTTTGTAGTTTCCTGCGGTCTTGGGCAAGGCATGATCCATACCAAGCTATGATACAACCAGAAAGAATGCTTTCTATGGTGCATCTATAAAGGTTGGTGAGAGTCGTAGCTGACATGCCAAATTTCCTTAGTCTTTTGAGAAAGTAGAGTCGTTGGTGGGCTTTTGTAACTATAGTGTCGGCATGGGAGGACCAAGACAAGCTGTTTGTAATCTGGACACCTAAAAACTTGAAGCTCTTGACCCTTTCTACTTCGTTCCCATTGATGTAGACAGGGGCATGTTCTCCACTACGCTTCCTGAAGTCGATGACAATCTCCTTCGTTTTGCTGATGTTGATGGAGAGATTATTGTCGTCTCACCAGTTCACCGGATTCCCTTTTTCATTCTTGTATTCTGTCTCGTCATTGTTTGAAATCTGACCCATAACGGTGGCGTCATCTGCAAATGTTAAAATCGAGTTGGAGGGGAATTTGGCCACACAGTCATAGGTGTATAAGGAGTATAGTAGGGGGCTGAGGACACCGGTGTTGAGGATGATGATCGTGGAGGAGATGTTGTTGCCTCTCCTTACTGACTGTGGCCTGTGGGTTAGGAAGTTCAGGATCCAGTCGCAGAGCGAGGAGCTGAGGGCCAGGCCATGGAGTTTGGAGATGAGTTTCGTAGGAATAATGGTGTTGAAGGCTGAGCTGTAGTCAATAAATAGGAGTGTGACATAGGTGTATTTGGTATCTAGGTGTTCCAGTGTTGAGTGTAGGGCCAGGGAGATGGCGTCTGCTTTGGACCTGTTGGGAGTGATAGGCAAAGCGGGAGGCTGGAGTTGATTCGTGCCATGACTAACCTTTCGAAGCACTTCATAATGATGGATGTCAGAGCCACGGGTTGATAGTCATTAAGGCACGCTGCTTGGCTTTTCTTTAGTGGTCGTCTTCTTGAAGCAGATCGGGACCTCAGATTGTTGTAAAGAGAGGTTGAAGATGTTTGCGAATGCCCCTGCCAGCTGATCTGCGCAAGACCTGAGTGCTTGCCCGGGTACCCCATCTGGGCCAGTGGCTTTCCGTGGGTTGACCTTCGAGAAGGCTGCTCTGACATCTGCAATGGTGACCTCAGATACAGGTTCATCCGAGGCTTCTGAGGTGGAGGGCGTACTCTTGCTGACCTCTTGCTCAAAGCATGCATAGAATGCGTTGAGCTCATCAGGGAGGGGTGCGTTTGAACATGTAATTTTACATGCCTTCATCTTGTAGCCCTTTACGTCTTGCAGACCCAGCTGAATGCCAGAAGTGAGGTGATGGGTCAACAGCCTACTCGCCTTCTCCCCATACTCATCCACTGCCCGTTTGGAACTCCATCGCTGCCCCACCAACTTCCCCATAGACACCAGCCCAAACTCCATCTGGAGCCCCTGTCTCTCCTTCACTCCTTCAGCAGTCCTGCCTCCAGCGCCTCCGAGCATCTCCTGTCAATCCTCAAAATTTTGTCCATCAACCTAGCCTTCTCCTCCCGCTGTGTTTTCTCCCTTTGCGCCTGGATCGATATAAACTCCCCCCGACTACCGTCTTGAGTGCCTCCCACAGAGTAGTGGCCGTATAGTTTAGCTCCACGTAACCCCGATTGGCAGCCCTCACCCACTCACACATCTCCTTATCCGCCAACAATCCCACATCCAGCCTCCAGTGTTTCCACCCCCCCAATCCCAATTTGGGGCATAGACGTTTACCAGAACCATCAACAATCCAACTTTCCACTAACCATCACATAATCTACCCACCCCCACCCTATCAGCCACAATACTCACCACCTCGAACATAACCTGGTTAATAACGAACACCGGCACCCACCCTCGTCTTCCTATGCGGCACCGAAGGAAACCCCTTGCTCCACCCATCCCTTTCTCAGCCTCGTCTGGTCCCCCAACGTTAGGTGCGTCTCCTGCAAATAAGACTTCAAACTCCTCAGATGTGTGAATACACGCGACTGTTTACTGGCCCATTCAACCCCCTCACATTCCATGTGACCAACCCGGTCGTGTGGCTTCCCGTCCCCTTCCCCTGCCAATCAGCCATATCCCTTTTTGAGCCAGCCGCATCACGCGTCCTCCACCCCCATCCTCAGATGTCCACCGTCATCGATCCCTTCCTAACTGTGCCACACCAACCACACTCATGTCAGCAACTACCCCCCCACCACCACCACCACCACCACCCTCCAGCAAAAAAAACAACTCCTTCCCCCCCCACACTTTCCTCCTGGCAACCCCCACTTTACTCCCGTTAACTGGCCCGCCCAGCTAACAGGGTGGCCCCTATCCAAGGCCTCCAACCACCCTTCCTCTCTCCAGTACCCCCTTCCCCCCTCCTCCAACCAATCTAACCGTCTATCCCTCAAGAGTAACAAAAGTCACTCTCACCTTCGTTGCTTCCCCGTAAATACCTGCCCCTGAAAACTCACCACCAAACATTTTAAAGAGCACACAAAACTCCTCCAAAGTTCAATGTCCTCACACTCATCCCAGTACATTGTCCCTCATAAGTTTTGTTGCCTCCTCTGACATGTTGAACTAAAGCTCTCCCTTCTGGAAAGTCGCCCACAGGTGGGCTGGGTGCAATACCCCAAATTTCACCCTCTTTCTGAAGAGGGGAGCCTTAATCCGGTTAAACCCGGCCCTCCTCTTCTCCAGGTCCATACCCATATGCTGGTACACCTGCAGATTGTTACTTCCCCAGATACATTTCCTAGTCTGCCTTGCCCATCGAAGGATCTTCTTGTCCAGAAAGCAGTGCAACTGCACCATCGATGCCCTCGGCGGCTCGCCTGCCTGTGGCCTCCTCCTCAGTGCCCTATAGGCTCGGTCCACCCCCATGGGCCTAACAAAGGCCCCCCTCCCCACCAATTTCTCCAGCATACTTGCCACATACATTGTGGTCTCCACACCTTCAGTGCCCTTGGGCATCCCGACAATCCTGAGGTCTTGCATTCTGGAGCGATTCTCCAAATCCTCCACCTTCTCCAGCTTTTTCTGGCTCTCCTGCATCACTTCTGCCTCAGCCAATAACGAGGCCACCTGCTCCTTGTGCTCCCTCACCGTCTCCTCCATTTTCTGGACCTACAGGCCCTGGGACTCCAGCCTCTGCTCAACGCGCCCGATCCCAGATCTCAGCGGCTCCACCACCTTGGCCAGGTTCTCAAGGGCCTCTTTCCTCTGCTGCTGAAGCTTGTTATTCAAGAACCTCACTCGCTGCTCCGTCGACCACTGGTCGGGCAGCCCCCCCTTGCCATCTTTTCCTGTGGCGCATCACAAAACTCTCCTAGCTCCAACTGCACTTCCTTTCTTGTGGCGCTCCTTATCTACTGATCCATGCACCAGCCACACCAGAGGAGTATTACCTTCCCCTGGCATTCCTGTACCTTTTGCCCTCAAACACTTTGACCTTCGGGCTGTGAAAAGACCAAAACAAAATCCGCCTTAAGCGAGAGCCACCAAATGTGCGACCACTCACTTCCTGGCTGCCACTGGAAGTCCAGGCATTGAACCTTCAATCTGCCAGGTTGAGATCAGCGTAACACCAGCTGACTCTTTCAAACAACTTTTTGTTTTAAGTTAAACTGTGAGCAGAATGGAGGAGCCGATGTGATATGACACATGGATCACTGGAAATAGTCGGAGCTTTTTTTTTACCGGTACTTCTACTGTTGCTACAATGCTTTAACTGTCTGTCTAGTATTTATTAATCTCCCACTGGGCTGTATTTCCACTTGCATTATGGAGCTCCCACTATCTTGACCCAGAATGTAATTGCTTTGAAAGTTTCCTTTTCATCTCCGTTTTTCTCTTCTCATCTCTCTCGGTTCTATTCCTGCCAAATGCTGTAGGACCATTGGCAACTCTCAAGTGAAGTATATTTCATTTGCAGCAGCAATTAGTTGCTGACTTCCAGCTTCCAAGCAAATAATTGTTCAGCACTATCTTTTGGCAGGTTTTGCAAATAGTTATTTTGCTTTGATGAATTTTTTCCATTGACATGGCCTAAAGAATTGCAGCTACCTGAAGAGTTGGAATAATTTATCAGCCTTAACTCTTAGACCGTGAGCAGGCGTGGAAACTTCTACCTCTCCAGGATGATTAGTTTCCTTTGCTTTTTATCCTTGTGTATTATGACCCTGAGTGAGCTTATCTAGGCTGACACTGCAGTGCACTATTGAGAAGATGCTGCATTTTCAGAGGTGTCACCTTTCAGAAGTGATGAAAACCCAAACCCAATCTGCGTGCTGACATGGATGTGAACGATCACACAACATTGTTGCAAAGAAGAGCAGGAGAGTTCTCTCGGTGACTTGGCCAACATTCCTCTCTAAACGGATTATCATTTCTTTATTTTGTTTTGGAAATTGACTGTTATATAGTCTTGAATAACAGCATTGTACTTCAGAAATAATCCATTCATTGCTAAGGGGTATCCTGAGGATGTAGTAAGGTGCAATAAAAATACATCTCCGCTTTTGGGCCTGGATTATGAGCCCAAATCCAAGGACCTGGAATTGAACCCACAATCTTCAGATTCTGAGGGCGTGATTTAATGGAAATATTTCTAAGTGTGATTTTGGGGACGTTTGGTGGGGTATTTCTCGACGGCCGCATTGGCGAGATTGCCGTCTGTATATAACGGCACTTTGTGCCAGAAATGAACCCCCTTGAGCTTCTCGCTATTACTGGCTGTCTGATTCGCCAAACATGCACCTTTGCGTCTCACTGCTAACAAGAGGGAGCTGCTTTTAAGTGCTCCCTCACCACTCACTCCCAGTCAACACACAAGCATGGCAGCACGGAGACCTACTCATTGCTTTGGGAATGCTGACCTGGCCAGGAATAAGAGACCAGGTGTCCTGTTCTCCTGAGGGGATCGGAGGGCCAGCAGCAGAGTCAGCAATGGCTGTCAGTACGGGCAGCATGACCAGGAAGATCACCAACCAATGTCAGAAGAAGACCAACGACCTCGGTACCACGTGCCCCCCCCCACCACCAACCACCGCCAATCACTGGCTAACAACTGACCTGGATCGCTTCAGCCCCCCGACAAAGCCCAAACCCCCCTGAGCACTGGGGCAGCAGCTCTTTGTGCTCCATACTGGAAAATGGAGATGGCTGCTCACTTCCTCAGTTACCCTCAGCATTCATTGCGCTAGCTTCATGTTTTTTAAAAAGAATACTAAATGACGTCTGTGTGATTTCTTCCCGGGAGGCCGATGCATTCAACTTTAATCTCATTAATGAGATGGAAATTAATACAAATTAAGGTTAATGATGAGCTCGCCATATTTGGGCATGATCCAGAACTCTCCATCTGGGGCCTCCAGATCTGCAGCGGGTGCAACACGCAGGCGTCGTTTAGTACTCCTTTTTTAAAAACATGATGCTGACGGTGGTTAAATCATGCCCAGCAATGAGAGTGTTGCCACTGTCTAAAGGCTGATTGCCACTTTTTCTGATACTATTTAATTCTGCGCCGACCCTCCAACTCATTCCTGCAGCACGCACTGATTTAACCAAATGAAGCATCAGAGCAATTTGATATTATAGACTGAAAGGATGGTGCAAAACAGGACAGGAACAGAGGTACCATTTTTCTACTTGGTTCTGTGACTTCTCTGGCATGTAACGAGAACTTGTGAAATTTGTCAGCCCGCTGATTTGCTGATCCACCTTTACTTGAATGCTGGGAGTGTGGAATCAATACACTTCGCCCGCCCTTCGATCATGCAGTGATGGTACTGTTTTCAAATCCTAAATTACACATGAGATAGTGAAGATTGCTGGCTTCTTGTAGATGCATACATGACAAATCTATACTTTGCTACAAGTATTTGGGATATTTTGTTGAATACATGAGGTAGAATCTTAAGGATGGCCCCGATTGGCGCTCACCATCCCAAGAGTCGGCATGTAATGCACTACCGCCGACTCTCGGAAATTCTCTGCCATTTAATGCTCACTTGAGCATTGATGGGCAGTGGGTGTTTTCCATCCACCCTTGGGAGAAAATCCTGGCCCGTGAGTGCTGTGGGCCAGTCAGATTGGCCGACTGCTCTCTAAGCTGGCCAAGCACAATGCTGCAGTGACCCAAAGTACTGCAGTGCTCTGCCTGGGACTAAGTTCCAGGATCATTGGAAAAGTAAGTTCCAGGGGCCACTGGGGTGGGAGGGTAGATGACACCTTGGGAGTTGGGGGCAATCTTGGCATTAGCCAGATGCGGAGGTAGTCCCATACATAGCTCCAAGGTCTTGGCGGGAAAGGTGCCCCAACTCTGAAGTGGCATTCAAATCGACATGCCCTGCCGTCCCTTCCCACGCGAAATGGAGAAAAGTTTATTTCTGTTTTCCACCCTACCCGCACACCCTCCCGCCAGCCTAGAAATTGAGGCTGTGCAGGAAAAGCCCATTAAATGGCCAATAGGTAGCCCCTTAAGGGTTTTATTAGGTGAATATAGATTACCCGCCCGCCCAAAAATTGCGTCTGAGTTTTGATGGGTGGATTCCCAGGGCAATCCCGTTATTTCAATTTTACGCTTTGGGTGTAGAATTATCCCCATGGGACACAGCCTAATGGTGTGAAATTTCACACAAAAGGTAGTACAAATTCAGAACTTTCTTCCTCAAAAGACTGTGGATGCTGCGGACAATTGAGGCTTTCAAGTCTGAGATGACAGATTTTTGTTCGGCAAGCTTATTAAGGAATATGGAAGAAAGTTGGGAAAAGGCACGTGGATATTTAATTGAATGGTGGAGCAGGTCTGAGGGGCAGAATGGTCTCCTCTTGTTCCGAATGTTGCTGTGTTAGAAAGTATTTAACCCTACTTCCCTTGTGATGCATGTGGTTTGTGCATGTGAAGCACAGGATGTTAGCTTGCTTTATTTAAGTCTGGCTTATTCACTAATAATTGGCTTAATTGGTGTTTGCAAATTGTGCTCTGAGGTGTTGTGGCTGGGTTTAATTCAGTGAAGAAGTGCAATCTGGTTGCCAAAAGAAAATTATCAGCAGATCTGTACTTGATATTAGCGGTCTTGGTGTCACAACATTACATGGTCTCACGGTAGCATGGTGGTTAGCATCAATGCTTCACAGCTCCAGGGTCCCAGGTTCGATTCCCGGCTGGGTCACTGTCTCTGTGGAGTCTGCACGTCCTCCCCGTGTGTGCGTGGGTTTCCTCCGGGTGCTCCGGTTTCCTCCCACAGTCCAAAGATGTGCGGGTTAGGTGGATTGGCCATGCTAAATTGCCCGTAGTGTAAGGTTAATGGGGGGATTGTTGGGTTACGGGTATACGGGTTACGTGGGTTTAAGTAGGGTGATCATTGCTCGGCACAACATCGAGGGCCGAAGGGCCTGTTCTGTGCTGTACTGTTCTATGTCTATGTCTATGTCTATGGTGGAGAATTCCAACCATTGTTTTTAAGACTCAGAAACGTTTGTTTAATGCAGGTAAATTGGAAATCCAGATTTAAATTTTAAAAAACCCTTGTAATGTGGGACCGACACAGTAGGTGTTATAACCTGCACAAAACTCAGGAGGTCGGACCAATTAGTTTCCTCGTGAGTCTCGTTGAGTATGAATCTTAGAATTTACAGTGCAGAAGGGGCCATTGGGCACATCGAGTCATCACCTACCCTTGGAAAGAGCACCCTACCTAAGCCCACAGCTTCACCCTATCCCCGTAACCCAGTAGCCCCACCCAACCTTTTTGGACACTAAGGGCAATTTAGCATGGCCAATCTACCTAACCTGCACATCTTTAGACTGTGGGAGAAAACTGGAGCACCCGGAGGAAACCACACTGGGAGAAAGTGCAAACTCCGCTCAGGCAGTGACCCAAGCCGGGAATCGAATCTGGGACCCTGAAGCTGTGAAGCAACTGTGCTAACCACTGTGCTACCGTGCCCCCGATGAGACACACGGCTGTCCCGCTAGGGGGGTGGGGGCCTCATCAGCAGATCCATGGACATTCTATAACACTTCGGCCCAAGTAGGAGCCGAGCAGAGAGGTCCCGATTGGAACCTCTGTACAACGTAGAAATAGTTTCTCATTCAATAAATGACCAGTTTCTTTACACCTCTCTCATGTGGACTCCTCTGTGACCAATCCAAATCTGAAAGAAAAATAGAGAGCTGAAGGTTTTAATTGTGACTCATCGCCAGCAGCCATGGGCTAGCAGAAGCTGCCTTGTTTTCCATGTATTTTTTATGATGAGTCACTGATGGTACTCAGTGTGATGCTACTTGGAATTGCTCATTTGGTGGAGCAGCACACATTTTTAGAGTCAGTGGGGTCGATTTTTGACTTTTTTGCGGCTGACCTGACTGGCTTTGGTTTTTCTTACAATTTTATTGTTGCAAGTTTTAAACTTGAATCTGCTTTTGTTCACTTTTACTTTCCACAATGGAATTAAACTGGGCATTTATGCAGCACTGAGGCGGCACAGGCTGACAATGCCATGAGAGCAGTGCGGGTTCCTCTTTCACAACCCCACAACCCAAGCTCACAATTTCAGTTGCATGGCAGGATAAAGCTTAAAGCTTTGTCAGAAGGAAAGAATAATGATCAAGGCTGCAAAAGCTTAAAAAAACAATTCTGAGGATACGGATGCCTTTTTTTGCCGTGCCAAAGGGGATGATCAGGTGCCTTTGTGAACTCGTGCAATCTGTGCGCCGAAGGTTTTCCCCACGGTGCTATTAGGTAGGCAGTTCCAGAATTTTGACACAGTGACAATGAAGGAATAGCAATTTATGTTTAAATCGGAGATGCAGTGTGATTTGGATGGAAACATGTTGGTGTTCGAATGAGCTTGGTGTCCTTGTCATTCTGAGTGATAGAGATTATGGGTTTGGGCAATGGAGTATGCTGTCAGAGCTGCACACAGAGTACAGTTGGCAGAGCTCTCGAGGCAAGGTGTATACTCTATCCAGTGAAGAAAATCAACCACTGGAAATGCAGATAATATGTTGCACCAAAAGAACTCAACCTAATTTGTGCCTATTCTGTTGTGATTGCAGAGCTAAACCTATTGCTGGGTTTCTGGATGACTATGCCTTTGTTATACGAGGCCTGTTGGACCTGTATGAAGTGTCTTTTGACGAGCAGTGGTTGGAGTGGGCCTTGAAGCTCCAGCAGAAACAGGATAACTTGTTCTGGGATGCCAAAGGATTTGCGTACTTCTCTGATGATGCCCATGATCCATCCGTGTTAATTCGCCTTAAAGAAGGTGAGTGTTCCATAGCTAAAAATGTTACCTCCCTTTACCATGTCTGATGGAATAAATATGTTCACTTCCATGTACCATTGTCTTCCTTCAAGGGAGATGATGGAGCAGTTTGGGGCCTGACAGTCTTTTCTAAACCTTGATCCATTGTTTGCTTATCAGGCACATTGCAGTTAACTCATGGAAAAGCTATTGAAGTGTCCTTCGCTAGATTTTCTAAATTCAACCAGAGGAGAGGAACTTGCATTTATATAGCACAGGACATCTCAAAGTGATTTATATTCAATATAGACATAGTCACTGTTGAATGTTGGAAATGTGGCAGCACAATTGTGCAGAGCAAGCTGCCGCAAACAGTAATCAGATCATGGCCTATTCTGTTTTGATGATGTTAGCAGAGGGGTAACTGATTGCTGAAGCTCCGCTGCTCTTCTGACGTTTTTCTGACTCAGCAGCGCTGAGCCATGACTGTCACCTACCAATATAAATTGACAGGAATGCAATCATGATTCAGTCACTTGGGATACGATGACCACTACTAGAAATTTACTGCACATTCAGCATAAAGTTTGAGACCAATGCACAGAGGAATATATTACGTGATGATGTCCAGCCCCATGAGAATAGTTACAGAAGTTTAAAAGTAGGCATGTTGCTCTGGCCTAAATTGTGATCTGAATTTTAATAATATTTTCTGTAGTTTATTTGGCAGGTTGGCAATTTAGAACTTTTTTTCTAAATTGTGTCTAGGGTTAATCTGCTCAAGTGTTGAGTGATAGTGAGGCTTTGTAAGGGATGCAGAAGAAAGCCACAGTTTTTTTTCCAGTTTAAAGCATCTTAGTTGTCCATTTCCAAGACCTGGGTACCTAAAGATCAATTTTGCTTGTGTATTATTGGCTCATATGGAAGGTTGATTCACTAAATTTCTTCAACCTATTCATAGTAGAGGAGGGGAGCCCATCTGATGTGTTGACCACTATCATCCCTCAAAAAAACACCAGGTTGAAACAAATCACTGAGCCATTTAATCCATTGTTTTTGCGGGCCCTCGCTGTTCATAAATTAGCTGTCATGATTACCTGCACAATCACAGTGACTACACTTCAATACTTGGTTGACTGTGATGTGCTTTAGGGCGTCCTGAGGATGTGTATGACATTATATAAATGCACGTTAGCCCTTCCTTTGCAGTTATAACATACCATTATTTTGAGTCTACTTCACCTGTGTTAAGACTCCAGGTCAAGTGGAGCTGGAATTAACCATGCACTAGCCTAGGGTGTTGTGACAACAGTGACAAGCGACTCCCATTCTCTGCTATTAGTGCAGCACATTAGCAGTTCGTGGATGTGCCCTCTACACAACCTCCTGAGGGTGAGGATCTAGTCATGACTGCAGGCACAGCCTTCACTGGCAGAAGTGCCACTTCAACAGTTGCACCTCAGGAAGAGTTTGACTTGTTTTCCTTCCCCAAGTAAATCAGGACACGCATCGACACTGTGGCTATGTAAAATTAACAGTCTCCGGTTCTTCAGAAGCTGCAGCAGTGGGCAGCATGGTAGCATAGTGGTTAGTGTGAACCCTATGGCTTCACAGCTCCAGGGTCCCAGGTTCGATTCCTGGCTTGGGTGACTTTCTGTTAGGAGTCTGCACGTTCTCCCCGTGTCTGCGTGGGTTGCCTCCGGTGCTCCGGTTTCTTCCCACAAGTCGCGAAAGACCTGCTTGTTAGGCAATTTGGACATTCCAAATTCACCCTCTATGTACCCGAACAGGTTCCCTAATGTGGTGACTATGGAGTGGGACCTGAATCTGGGATTGCCAACAGAACCACTGAGGCTCCCAAGACCTGGAAAGCCATCAGTAGAGATTAACTTGTTGTCACGTACCTTGCAATTTGTCGAAGCTTGCTGTGAGCATACTGACAGCCATGCGACTGGACTTTAATTCATTAGATGTGAAGCTAGCATAAGATAGGTTGTTATATAACTGCAAGCTATTGCCTGAGAAGCTTGATTTTCATTTTGGTCTCAATTTTCTCTTGCTCCTTTCCCTCCACAAACTGCTAATGTGCTGCACTAATAGCAGAGAATGGGAGTCGCTTGTCACTGTTGTCACAACACCCTAGGCTAGTGCATGGTTAATTCCAGCTCCACTTGACCTGGAGTCTCAACACAGGTGAAGTTAGATTTTATTTAAAATACCCAAGGTCCACAGTTGAGCCCAATGAACTATAGTCATCAGGTTTGTACCAAAGTAACCTTTTATTATGTATGGTATTATAATTAAACAGACAGAAAATTATCTAATACCTCTTTCCCAACTCCCCCTTCCTAATTACCCCAACTCTCTACATGCACGAGCATCACACACACACTCACACACAAACAATAGAGAAGGGAAAGAGTGGTGGAAAGGGAAAAAAAATATCTTTGATGCTCTGGGATGCCTTCCAGTTAATATCTTTCTGAAGTCCAGGTTTACGTTTTGGTACCTCTTCCTTTTAGGCTTGAGATGGTTTTCTCTGGAAAGGTTGTCTACCTTCTCTGATAACTCGAGATCATTTCAGGTTCACAGCAAAGGATGTGCCAGGCATTCACTGCCTTCAGAAGGAAAGAGCAGTTCTTTCACTTCAGCCAACAGGAGAGAGAGATCATTTCATTTCCAAGGTCAAAACATTACTGCCAAGTTCTCTCAAAAAGCATCATGCAGGAACCAATCACTGATTGTTGTCAGACAGAACACTGTCCCTGGCCAACCCACCAGTTGCCAGTTAATCAATCAAACTGACTTCCTCCAAAACCAGCTCCTAAGATTCACCCAGTGCCAAGAAGTCTGTCCTCGTCTCTCCAAAAACAAAACTTGGGAACGCAAGTGTTCTGGAAAGTAGGCTCTTCTAACTCAGTTTTTGCTTAAAGGCACATTCCAATTATGGGGCCATCGGCCAAAAATAATAAAAGAAAATAAATTGGAACAAAGGGAATTACAGGTAGGAATCGTACATAAGAACTAGGAGCAGGAGTAGGCCATCTGACCTCTTGAGCCTGCTCCGCCATTCAATGAGATCATGGCTGATCTTTTGTGGACTCAGCTCCACTTTCCGACCCGACCATAACCCTTAATCCCTTTATTTCTCAAAAAACTATCTATCTCTATCTTAAAAATGTTTAATGAAGGAGCCTCAACTGCTTCACTGGGCAAGGAATTCCATAGATTCACAACCCTTTGGGTGAAGAAGTTCCTCTTAAACTCAGTCCTAAATCTACTTCCCCTTATTTTGAGGGTATGTTCCCTAGGCTACGCCCCCTAGACCTACACTGGCCTAACCTTTGTAATTCAGAAATATTTCAATTCAAATATTAGAATGGTAGTTCATGATTTTGAAAAACATGTTTAATTTTTATTATTTGTCAAACAGATCAGGATGGTGCAGAGCCCAGTGGAAACGCAGTGGCTGCTTCCAATCTTGTGCGCCTGGCAAACTTCACCAACCGACCAGACTGGGCTGATAAATCAAGGCAGCTCGTGGCAGCATTTGCGAAACTGCTGAATAGTGTACCCATGGCATTGCCGGAAATGGTTGTTGCTCTGATGGCCCAACATCACACAGTCAAACAGGTATGTTTGGAGATTACAAACTGAAGTTCATAACTGCCAACCGAGTAGAATCAATTACAGGCTAAGATTGTACTGTCAATGGTGTTGAAACTGGTACAAACGGATATTATAGACCAAGGCTGATATTGCTAATGATGCTGAAATTGCTTAGGATGAGGAGTGTATACTAAGGCTGGTACTGTTAATGGTGCGTAAACTGGTAATTATTTTAGCAGGATTCTTTTGATGACTGATGACTGTTGATATTTGACTGTAGCATATTGTGTGTAATTTGAACAGGGCTTGCAAAGGAGAAGTCTTCACGAGGGGGCCCACCTTTCTGTCCATTATTATGACTTTACTGAACTTTTGTTGAATGACCAGTTCCGTGTGAGGAACCTAAGTCGCACCATAGATCCCAACTACTTCTCAAGTTGGCTCTCCTGAGTTCAGTGAGTAAGTTTGCTGCCCAGTGTCACAATGAGCCATTTAAAACAGGACAATCTCAGATTTTGTCCTTGATCTAGTTTGCATTTAGCTGGAGATTAGGCTCTGTGCCTTTAAACAAGTAAGAGTTAAAATCAGCCAGGATTCTGATCGTCATCCAGAGACTGCTACTGTGAAGTTCATGGGTGATAGACAGGTTGAACTTAGCTATGACGTGCACTGTGTGTTGGCATGAAAAGCGATATTTGTCATGTACACCCCATAGTCTGACTCCCAGTCCAGAAGTGCCTTAATTTTAAAAGTCTCATCCTTGTGTTCAAACCTTTCTTTGGCCTCGTTTTATGCCCCTGTTTTTCTAACCTCTCCCAGCTTTGAATCCTCTGAGTTCCTCCACCTCTGTCCTCTTATGCACTCCATACTTATTTTGCCCCACCATTGGGTTGATCGAGTGGTTAGCTGTCTAACCATGAGCTTGAAATTCCTACCCCAAAAACTCGGCCCCTCTAACTCTGCCCCCGTACCTCTCCCACGCCTGTACTTTAAGATCCTCATTAAACCTTACTCTTTCACCCACCATTTATTCATCTTTCTTCCTTCTTTGACTCAGTGTCAGATTTTGTCTGAATATGCTGTGAACCACGTTTGATGATGGTGCTATATGAATACAAGTTGTTGTTGTACTGCTTTTCTTCGGTGGAGGACGATGTTAAATTCCACCTCCACACATCTTGGCAAATTCCCTTTGACAAGTGTATCAAGTGCATTGTGTGTTGGCATGAAAAGCGATATTTGTCATGTACACCCCATAGTCTGACTCCCAGTCCAGAAGTGCCTTAATTTTAAAAGTCTCATCCTTGTGTTCAAACCTTTCTTTGGCCTCGTTTTATGCCCCTGTTTTTCTAACCTCTCCCAGCTTTGAATCTTCTGAGTTCCTCCACCTCTGTCCTCTTATGCACTCCATACTTATTTTGCCCCACCATTGGGTTGATCGAGTGGTTAGCTGTCTAACCCTGAGCTTGAAATTCCTACCCCAAAAACTCGGCCCCTCTAACTCTGCCCCCGTACCTCTCCCACCCCTGTACTTTAAGATCCTCATTAAACCTTACTCTTTCACCCACCATTTATTCATCTTTCTTCCTTCTTTGACTCAGTGTCAGATTTTGCCTGAATATGCTGTGAACCACGTTTGATGATGGTGCTATATGAATACAAGTTGTTGTTGTACTGCTTTTCTTCGGTGGAGGACGATGTTAAATTCCACCTCCACACATCTTGGCAAATTCCCTTTGACAAGTGTATCAAGTGCATTGTGTGTTGGCATGAAAAGCGATATCTGTCATGTACAATTTCCCTCTGGATAATGATTTGTAAAGGTCAGCAGTACAGTCAGCAGTTGCCTGCTTTCTTTCCAGAATGCTATCTTCATTATGCTGATAAGGTGCGTGCTTCCAACTGTTCCCCAGGCAGAATGCCACCGGACATTGTTCCCTTATGAAGTATGGGCAAGAGAATGGGTCTTGTATTCCAGCACTGGGCGTGAACAACACCCAGCGTGCTGCTGATACATCGGAGGTGAGAAGTAATGGTGAATAAAATGAGAAGAGGAGGATGCTCCTGACATTACACAACAGAAAACGGACCGTCAAGTGCTTAGTTCCCTAGGGACTGCAAAGAGTGGCTGACGTTCCCTGATAACATTAATTCAGGTGATGATCAGTTACCTTAAAAATACTGCTGTCTTTTTTCTGTCTAGCTTGTTCAGTGACGGCAATGGAGGTTGGGGAGGAAAAGAAACAGAATTGATTTGTGCCTGCACCAGGAACCCAACGGGTTTCTAACTGCTTAAAAATTAGACAGAAAGTGCTAATCCGCTTAATGCATATGTTCAAATAGTAGGCAGAAATCTATGCTGATTTGTCCTTTGGATGAGATGTTAAACTGAGACTCCGGCCACACACTCAGGTGGACGTAAAGGATTCTGTGGCATTATTTCAAAGATGAACAGGGGCGTTCTCCCTGGTGTTTTGGGCAATGTTTATCCCTCAACCAATCTCACTAAGAGACAGATGATCTGCTCATTTATCTCATAATGGGAGCTTACTGTATGTAAATTATGTACTGTATTTCCCAGATTACAACGCTCTCCAAAAAGTACTCCAATGGTTGTTGGCATATCCTGATGTTGAGAAAGGTGCTAGATAAATGCAATACATTAACAGGTTGGCTCAGACCCCGAACAGAATAATCATATTTATATCTTAGACACCAAGTTCTTTATAAATATCTGCATGCCCCCAGTTTCCTCCCTTCCATCATGTTGACCCAGAGCACTAGCCATCCTCTATTAATTTAACAAAAGAACCATTCTTTACATTAGCCTAGATAGTGAATATTTATATGATATTTCTCCACCGGGACCATTGCAATTGAACTTGATTCTGTCCTAATCCAAGATCCACACGTGTGGTTTGTAAAGAGATTATGGGGTAGTAAAGAGGATTGAGAACTCTAGGTGATCTATCACACACTGCTCCAAGCTTTGAAATCCAATGGTACCTGCTAATCTGCTGCTACGCATTGAATGTCTCTCCTGGTCCATACTTTAATTTAACTTGCTCAATTGTTTTTATATGTTTCTGAGAAAGGGTAATATATTCTGCCATTTGTTAATACCAATTGGTGTGAATATAATGGGCAGCATGGTGGCGCAGTGCTTAGCATTGCTGCCTCACGGCACCGAGGACCATGGTTCGATCCCGGCCCCGGGTCACTGTCCGTGTGGAGTTTGCGCATTCTCCATGTCTGCGTGGGTCTCACCCCCACAACCCAAAGATGTGCAGGATAGTTGGATTGGTCACGTTAAATTGCCCCTTAATTTTTTTAAAGAGTGAATATAGAGCAGCTATTGCTACTTCATTTCCTTGCTGAGTTTTCCACCAGTATTAGCAATTGGAATAATAGAGTCACCCCATCAGTTATGACATTGGAGTGACAATTGTATAATTGTGTGTTTAGATCCCAATGTAGCAAGTTGTCAAACTGAATGTAATAATTCTGGTAATCTGTGGTCTAGCAACAAGAATAAAAGTTGTTGTAGGTTGTTGTGGTTGTCTAAGAGGTTCAGAGGCATAGAGGTCTGAACACTAACTATTGTAGAACATAACTATGAACAGATCTACCAAACAGTAAGCTTCTACCGTCCTAGCCATGAGCTGTCTCCATTCAGACTACTACTATTCATGTGACTCCCTTTACATCATCATTGTTTTCAGTCCCACATCAACCCTTTCAGTCCTGAACACCTTAATACTACAAAAGTAATGCAAGGAAGTTGTTAGATTGTTGTAAAAGCCCAACAGGTTCTTGATTGAAGACACAATATTTAGGAGGAGAGTAGGCCATGTTGGTGATGGAGGATGTGGTATTTGGGAAGAGGGCTGGAGGCAATGTTGGTGATTGAGGGAAACTGTACTTTGGAGGAGGTTGTATGTGCTGATGACAGAGGCTGTTTTGGTGATGGATTGTATTGGGAGGAGGGAATGCTATGTTTGTGACCAAGGAACCTTGTTTGAATAAATGTGTAAGATGCATGTCTGAGTGCAGTAACTCTTAATTGAAACGCGTACTGCTTGGTGCTCTATGTGCATAGTTTGATTTGCACATAGTGTCCTTAAGATGTCTCTGCCAGTTTGTTTGATGTTATACTGAGCTGTCCAAACATGGGAGGATCCCTGGGCCTATTCCTGGTTTCTGCTGAGTTGACCTGAGACTCTCAGCATAGGAAGGAAGATGGTGGAGTCAGAATGGGTTGCAACTGTTGGCTACTGTTCAATTGTTCAATGACTTCTGCCACAATGTTTGTGTGTGTGTGGTTATTTTTTATTTCTTTGTTTATCAATTGACGATAGAGTTTGAGTGGTTCACTGCTGGCTACACTCATTGTAAAGGATGACATATGAAGAATGGGCACTTGGACAAGGTGCTAGAAAGCACGAGGCTCCAGTAATCATCACCCTCCCCAAGAGACAGCACGTTGTTAGCAACAATGGGCATAATCGAATGGCCTCATTGTTCCCGACTCCGTGATGCAATGAGGCCATTAAATCTCTTGCGAGATTTGCGATGCTCTGAACGCCTCACAAGATCTATCGCAAGACATCGTGGCCTGTATAGCGCCCTCGCTGGATGGGATCCAGATTTACATATTTAAGTGAGTGGTTAGGCTCATTTAAATATGCCTGTGTCCGATGGTCCAAAGGCCCAGGTCTAACGCCCGCGCCTGGGAGACCTCACCATGGCACCGTTTAGCACTGGTCCACACAAATTGGTCCAGGTATAACGGCACCTGGTGGAAGAGGGGTTCCCAGGCTGTTGGAGGCCCTAGGGTGGTTGTGCTCTGGGCAGGGTGGTTCCCTTGCACTCCCACTGCCACCTGGTCACCTTGGCACTGCCACCCAGGCACTACCAGGATGCTTGAGTGGCCCTACCAGGCTAGCAGGGGCACTGCCAGGTTGCTAGGCTGGCTCTGCCAGGGTACCAGCTTGCCTGTGCTCGGGATCAGGCCCCGGGGGTGCCTTGCCCTTATGTGGTGGGGTGAGTGGGGGGCTCGAGGACCCCCTAATAGGTAAGTTGGACGGGGTCCGGAGGCCGCGGTGGGAAGTCCGAAGGGGCTCAAGAGATCGGGGCGGTATTTAAAAATGACGGGGCGTTCCTCGCCATGGCGAAAAGAAAACAGAGTCCCGTTTGATAATGGGGTTGTTCTCAGCGGTGCAAAGAAATGTCCCACTACACGTGCCCTAAACGGACTCTGTTTTTTGGGCATTAAATTGTGCCCAATGTTTAATTTTTAAGTTGAATAAATATTTGTCTGTTAAATAAGATCAACAGGGTTTCAATATTATGTAGGTTTGGTATGAACCTTGGTGCTTAGAAATCTGAGCGGACCTGTCATTGAAAGGTCAGACTATTGGGTTCATTTATATATATTTTTAATGAAATTTTACATGCCCTAAGAGGTGGGTAAGAGGTTTCGTGATTTTGGGGGAAAACATAAAGTAGAACAATCTGGGCTGTTGCCTCGTGACAATGAGGATGCAGGGAAAGGCAGGGGAGAGTTCAGTATCTGGCCGAGAATGAAGACAAGGATCTTTAGCTTGAGAAAGAACTACTACAAGGCCTCTGGGAGACTGAGTTTAGGGAACTCCTGTTTGCTCTGCAATTGAAGCAATAGCAAATTTAGAGTGATTTTGGCTGTTTTGGGGGACAGATAAAAGTTGGATGAGAAGCATCAAATGAATTTACCAGAATAAAACCATTTGCATGTCTGCCAGTGTCAAGTTGGTGGTAACTCTTCACTGGTTTATGTGTCTTTAAAGATGTTGCTGGGTGAAGGACTATTGGGAAATTGAATCACTTTCTTGTGTTTTCATTGAGATCTTTCCAACCTTTTTGTTTGGTGTAAGATAGTTCATTTTTCTTGTTTAATAAACACGTGTCTCTTTGTATTAAAAGTTCACCACCAGGGGAATTTGTTCAGTAACTTTCCTCCCTGATTTCTAAAACAAAATCCATCAGGCCAGGTTCCACTCTGGGTTCTGATTTGTTCAGCATTCAACTGGGAAATCAACAGTAAATGTCCAAAAATAAGTGATTTTGTTATATCACGACTCATGTGGTATCTGGTTGTATCAGCATTACGATCCCAGACCAGACCTAACAGTGGCTTGGATATTGGACCAAAACCCTAATATTTTAGTTTATTTTATAAGACTGCGGAAAGAACACTTCGCTCCAAGAGCATTTGCACAAAGAAATAGTAATTTTGTATTTTTAAACAATTATTAACACAATATTAAACTCTTTAACATCATACCCAAAAGTAGCTTAAACAATACTGTTAAATACAGTTAATACAATACCCTTAATTACTATCTCTATTTCCAATTAAACAACAAGAAAGGAAAAACATACAGCTCTCGATCCATCCTGCGAAACTTGCTCTCCAGAACAGATTTTGGCTCTTGTTAGAACCCCTGCAGATTCTGACTTAAAAAAATTGTTTTCGCTGATTCAATTAAGTTTCTTCCTTGTCCTCAGACAAGTCTCAACTGTTTTAAATACTATTAATATTTTTTATTTACTATCCTACTGTGAGAGCAAAAGACTTTACTTGTGATCGAAACAGTAGCCAGATCAAAAAATCACTCAAAAGCTTTCTCAAAATTTCTGAATACCTTAGCTCCACCTAGCAATGACATCATTGCCCCAAGCTGAAATCACATTAACCCCTCAAAGACTTCCCCCTAGCCAAACAACAGTTCATTAACCCAGGCTTTTCACTGGTCAATTTCATCGTTGGCTCCTAAAAGCTTTCTGCTCTTGCAAAACAAGATTCTTTTGGAAGCATAGCAGTCAAACACATTCTAACCCAGGCTTTTAACCCTTAAATCGTCAATGTTTATGATCCAATATATCTAAAATCCTGCATTCATCACACAGAGCAATGCTGTGTTATACTTTTCTATGCTATGGGAAATTGTTTCCAATGGTTGAAGAGCTGATAACTAGGGGTACAGGTGTAAAATAATTTGCAAAGAACCCAGAGGGGATCTGAGACAGAACTTATTTTTGTTTTAAACATTTTATTAAGGCATTTATGGTTTTATAAACAATACAGATACAAATTTAAACATAGTTCAGTGCGTAACCTATCCGTCCATCTCCCACTGTTCCCGCCTACTCTAAACACAAAATAGCCTAACTCCCCTCTACCCTACTCTCCCCCACTTATTGAATCTGCTGACAGTTTAGTTTCCTCCGAAGAAGTCAATAAACGGCTGCCAGCTCCGAATGAACCCGAACGTTGATCCTGTCATGTAAGAGTCCCTTTAAGAAATGTGTGTTTCTCAAATGGCAGTAGTGATGTCAGAGTGTGGGTGGAGCTGGGATGTCTTTCACTTTCATTTTGAGCTGAAAAGCTGCTTTGTGGCTCTGTTTAGTTTTGTTTTAGATTTGGAGACACTGCAGTCACAGCAAGATGTGTACGAATCTCTGCAAGCTAAAGAATGTTCATTTGGTGATTTCAAAGTGGTAACTGCTCTCAATAGAGAATTTAAACCTGCTGTCCTGTAAAAAGTTTTTTTGTCTTATGAATGTCTGATGGAGTACTGTATTCTTTGGGGGAGGGGTGTATTTAAATTGATGGTTGCTAAGATGTTCACTGTATGTTTCTAAAATGTTAACTGGGTTCATAAAATAAACATTGTTTTTGTTTAAAAATACTCTTAGTTATCTTTTGCATCACTAAGGCAAATGGAATTTGAAGGCAAATGGAATTTTGTCCTTCATTGCTAGAGGGATGGAGTTTAAGACTAGGGAGGTTATGTTGCAATTGTATAAGGTGTTAGTGCGGCCACACCTGGAGTATTGTGTTCAGTTTTGGTCTCCTTACTTGAGAAAGGACGTACTGGCGCTGGAGGGTGTGCAGAGGAGATTCACTAGGTTAATCCCAGAGCTGAAGGGGTTGGATTATGAGGAGAGGTTGAGTAGACTGGGACTGTACTCGTTGGAATTTAGAAGGGTGAGGGGGAATCTTATAGAAACATTTAAAATTATGAAGGGAATAGATAGGATAGATGCGGGCAGGTTGTTTCCACTGGCGGGTGACAGCAGAACTAGGGGACATAGCCTCAAAATAAGGGGAAGTAGATTTAGGACTGAGTTTAGGAGGAACTTCTTCACCCAAAGGGTTGTGAATCTATGGAATTCCTTGCCCAGTGTAGCAGTTGAGGCTCCTTCATTACATGTTTTTAAGGTAAAGATAGATAGTTTTTTGAAAAATAAAGGGATTAAGGGTTATGGTGTTTGGGCCGGAAAGTGGAGCTGAGTCCACAAAAGATCAGCCATGATCTAATTGAATGGTGGAGCAGGCTTGAGGGGCCAGATGGCCTACTCCTGCTCCTAGTTCTTATGTTCTTATCACACCTGTAAAGTGGGACCTTGTTTTCCCCATAACCAAAATCTATTTAAAGTTGTGGGTCAGGTTAACTCCATGATACACTTTGGGGTTCTCTAAACCCTGGACCATAACAATCCCTCAGGGCGAACTTAATTTTCTCAAGCCTAAGAAACCCAGCCATGTCGCTAACCCAAACCCCTGATTTCGGGGTCTTTGAGCCCCTCCATGCTAGCAATATCCATCTCCGGGCTACCAAGGAGGCAAAGGCCAAAACGTCAGCCTCTCTCGCTCCCTGGAGTCCCGTATCTTCTCACACTCCAAAAATCGCCACCTCTGGACTTGGTGCCACCCTCGTTTTTAGCACTGTGGACGTGACACGTGCAAATCCCTGCCAGTATCTTCTAAGCTTCGGGCATGCCGAAAAGATGTGGACATCGTTTATAGGCCCTCCCGCGCACCTCACAGACCTGTCCTCCACCCCAAAGAACTTGCTCATCTGGGTCACCATCATGTGTTCCCGGTGAAACACCTTGAATTGTATCAGGCTGAGCCTGGCACATGATGAGGACGTGTTGACTCTGCTCAGAGCATCCTCCCACAGACCCACCTCTACCTCCCCTCCCAGCTCATCTTCCCATTTGCGCTTATGCTCACCTATCTGCGTTTCCTCCCATTCCATAAGTTGTTTATGGATTTCCAATACCTTCTCCTCCCCACCTCCGTTCTGGAAACTACCTTGTCTGTGTCCCGTGTGGCGGAAGGAGCGGAAAGATCAAAACGTGCCTTCACACAAAATCCCTTATCTGCAAATATCAAAACCCATTTCCTCCCGGCAATTCAAATTCCTCCTCCACATCCTCTAAACATGGACAGCTCCCATTAATAAATCCCCCAGCCTCTCAATCCCTGCTCTCTGCCACCTCCAAATCCCCCATCCAGCCTCCCTGGGGCAAACCGATGGTTGCCACAAATTGGAGCCCACACCGACGCTCTCTCCACTCCCATATGCTTCCGTCACTGCCCCCAAACTCTCAGAGCCACCTCTACCACTGGGCCTGTGGAGTACCAGGCCGGCGAGAACGGCAGAGCAGCCATTACCAATGCCCTCAAACTTGTGCCCTTACAGGAGGCTGCTCCCACACCGACCCCACCTCCACTACCCACTTCCTAATGATGGCTATATTTGGCGGCCAGCAATAGTTCCTAAAGTTCGGCAGTGCCAACCCACCCTCCATATGGCTCCGCTCTAACAGCACTTTCTTTACTCGCAAGGTTTTAGCCGCCCACACGAAACCAGATATCACCCTATTCACCCACTTAAAAAAGGCCTTTCGTATAAAAATATGGAGGCACTGGAAAACAAACAGAAATCTCGGGAGGACCATCATTTTTACGGTCTTTATCCTCCCCGCCAGTGATAACGGGAGCATGTCCCACCTCCGAAAGCCCTCCTTCTTAGTTCGACTAACCGGGTCAAGTTTAATTTCTGTAACTGCTCCCATCCCCATGCCACCTGAATTCCCAAGTAATGAAAACTCGCTCCCACCACTTTAAATGGCAGCTCCCCATCTTCCTCTCCTGCCCCCTCGCCTGGATCACAAAAACCTCACCTTTACCCATATTCAATTTGTACCCCGAGGACCGGCCAAATTTCCCTAAGATTCGCATAATCTCCCCCATCCCCCCTAACAGGTCAGAGATATATAGTAGTAAGTCGTCTGCAAATAACGAGACCCCGCGTTCCAACCCCACCCCCCTTCCCGGACTAGTCCCTTCCAGTCCTCTAAAGCTCTCAGCGCCATCACCAATGGCTCAAGAGCCAATGCAAACATCCGCACACTTGCCACTGGTGCCTGGTACAGCAACTGAACCCAGTCAATAAAGCCCTGTCCAAACCCAAACCGTCCCCTGCCCCACCACCGGATAACAGACCAAACTCCATCTGCAGCTCCTGCCGCTCCTTCAACAATCCCACCTCCAGGACTTCAGAATACCTTCCCCCTTATCATTTATCTCCAAATAGTTCTGAATGGCCTCCCTCACCTGCCAGCACACCTCCTCATCTGCTAACAATCCTATATCCAATCACCATTTCTGGGGCTGACCCCCCCCCCCCCCCCCTCCTTACTCACCCGTAAATCCGCACAGTGTGGGGCATGGTCTGACAGGACAATTGTCGAATACTCAGCATCCACCAATCCTGCCAGTAAAGCCCTGTTCAAAATGAAAATATCAATCCGGGAGTACACTTTGTGAACATGGGAAAACAAAGAAAGCTCCTTCGCTCTTGGTCTACCCCTCCATCTGTTCCATAAACCTTTTAGCTCATTCACTGCGGCTGGCATCCTCCCTGTCCTTGAACTCAACCGATCCAACCTCGGATCAGTGACCGTATTCCAATCAAATACCCCATAAGTCAGGGGAGAAGCTCCCAAAAGTCCACTATGAGCGGGAGTTACCAAATAACTCTCACTCCATGGCCGCCACCGGAAGTCGACAGAACATATTGTTAACGTGAGTGGTTAGAATTTGGAATTAGTAGTAGAAGCAATTTCTTCAGTAGCTTTCAGAAGGGAAATGCATAAGAACATAAGAACTAGGAGCAGGAGTAGGCCATCTGGCCCCTTGAGCCTGCTCCGCTATTCAATGAGATCATGGCTAATCTTTTCTGGACTCAGCTCCACTTTCCGGCATGAACATCATAACCCTTAATCCCTTTATTCTTCAAAAAACTATCTACATTTATCTTAAAAACATTTCATTAAGGAGCCTCAACTGCTTCACTGGGCAAGGAATTCCATAGATTCACAAACCTTTGGGTGAAGAAGTTCCTCCTAAACTCAGTCCTAAATCTACTTCCCCTTATTTTGAGGCTATGTTCCCTAGTTCTGCTTTCACCTGCCAGTTGAAACAACCTACCCGCATCTATCCTATCTATTCCCTTCATAATTTTCTATGTTTCTATAAGATCCCCCCTCATCCCTCTAAATTCCAACGAGTGCAGTCCCAGTCTACTCAACCTCTCCTCTTAATCCAACCCCTTCAGCTCTGGAATAATCTAGTGAATCTCCTCTGCACACCCTCCAGCGCCCGTACGTCCTTTCTCAGGTAAGAAGACCAAAACTGAACACAATGATCCAGGTATGGCCTCACTTACGCCTTGTACAATTGCAGCATAACCTCCCTCGTCTTAAACTCCATCCCTCTAGCAATGACGGACAAAATTCCATTCGCCTTCTTAATCACCTATTGCAGCTGTAAATCAACTTTTTGCGACTCATGAACTAGCACACCCAGGTCTCTCTGCACAGCAGCATGTTTTAATATTTTATCATTTAAATAATAATCCCTTTTGCTGTTATTCCTTCCAAAATGGATAACCTCACTGTGGTGAACGTATTGCAGTAACCATTCACCATATATGTAACTGTACCACGCTGTTGCCCATGAGGGCTCCACCTATGGACCATTGTAAGGTATTACCTGTGATGTATCATATTGGTGCCTTTGTGGGCTCCGCCCCTGGCTCCTCCCCTTGAGGGGAGGTATAAAGAGAAGTAGCTCTGTAGGCGGCTCTCAGTAGCAGAGCAGTCGCTGGCAGGCACTGTTCTAGTCGATTAAAGCCACAGTTTACATCTACACTCTGTTTTGCGTGAATTGATGGCCGCATCAATTTAATCGACTACAACATCACTATGGAATCTGCCCTCAAACCTGACCGACTGGAACTCGATCCACAGGCAGCGGAGGCCAAAGGGATTTTTTCGCACTGGCTCCGTTGTTTCGTGGCCTACTTCGCCGCCTCCTCCTCGCCCTCCATCTCCGACGATCAGAAGCTGAGCCTCCGCCAAGTCCGGGTGAGCCATCGAAACTCTGTACAACTCGAGGAAGCTTCCACCTACGCTGTCGCCCTCGCGATGCTGAAGCATCTATACGTAAGACCCGTGAATGATGTGTACGCGCGGCATCTCCTCACTACTCGCTGCCAACGCTCTGGGGAATCGCTGGAGGAGTAACTACGCAACCTCAAAGTCCTTGCGCGAAGTTGCCAGGCTGCTACAGCCACTCAAGATATGGACCTCGCAGTTCGGGATGCCTACGTGGCTCGAGTCAGGTCCAACTACGTGAGACAGCGCCCACTCGGGAAGGGTGCCCTGGACCTGGAAGAGATGGTAAAGCTCACCTCCTCCCTAAAAGTAGCGTTCCAAAGCCTCAATGCGTTCCCGTCTGATCATGCAACCCCCTCGTGAACCCCCAACCAAAGAGTACCCCAGGCCTGTGCCGCGCAGCTGCCCGCCCAACACGGGGGGGTTACCCTGCTATTTCTGCGGGCAGGATCAGCATTCCAGGCAGCGCTGCCCGGACAGGAACGCGAACTGCAACTCCTGCGGGGGAAAAAGGACATTTTGCTTAGGTTTGCCTGGCCAAGTCCAAACCCTCATAATCGCAGGCCTGACCCGCAGACTCACAGGCCCGCAGATCCTGCAGTGTCGCAGCTTGCCTGCTGGCTCCACCCCCGGACCCGTCATCGGCCTCGTGCTGTCCGTGGGGGCAGCCATGTTCAAGCCCGCACAACAGGTGCGACTCACGGGGGCCGACATTTTGGCCATCCTCGCCCACGCGGCCCGCCACGTGCGACTTGTGGGGGCGGCCGTCTTGGACGCCACCTTCCTCGCCGCCCGACACGTGCGACCGACGGGGGCCGCCATCTTGGCTGCCATCTGCAACGCCGCCCGACATGTGCGACCAACGGGGGCAGGCACCTTGGGACTACCCCAGCACCTCCTACCACGCCGGCTACCCGCAACTCAGCGTGGTCACCCTTGACCAGTTGCGACCCAAACACCTCCGGAGCTCCATGATGACCGTCCGGGTAAATGGACACAAAACACCTTGCCTGTTCGACTCTGGGAGCACGGAGAGCTTTATTCATCCGGACATGGTAAGGCGCTGCTCGGTCCCAATCTTCCCGGTGCACCAAACTATCTCCCTCGCTTTTGGGTCACACTCGGTGCGGATCCAGGGGTGCACTACTGCAACCCTAGCAATACAGGGCGCCCGAGTACCCAGATTTTAAACTATATGTACTCCCCGACCACTGCGCTCCTCTCCTGTTGGGATTGGATTTCCAGTGTAACCTCAAGAGCCTAACTCTGAAATTCGGCAGGCCCCTGCCCCACTCACCGTATGTAGCCTCGCGACACTAAAGGTCGACCCTCCCCCACTCTTCGCAAATCTCACCGCCGACGGTAAGCCAGTCGCCAACAGAAGCCAGCGGTATAGCATTCAGAACAGGACTTTTATCAGGTCCGAGATCCAGCGACTCTTGCGGGAGGGGATCATCGAGGCCAGCAGCAGGCCCTGGAGAGCCCAGGTGGTGGTCGTCAGGACCAGGGAAAAGAACCGGATGGTTGTAGATTACAGCCAAACCATAAACCGGTACACGCACCTCGATGCGTTCCCCCTTCCCCGGATCGCAGACATGGTTAACCAGATCGCACACTACCGGGTGTTCTCCACGGTGGATCTGAAGGCTGCGTACCACCAGCTCCCAATCCGCCCGGAGGACCGCCACTACACGGCCTTTGAGGCGGACGGCCACCTCTTCCACTTCCTCTGGGTCTCCTTCGGGGAGGTATAAAGAGCAATAGCTCTGAAGGTGGCTCTCTGTCCCTGTTTTACTGCCTTTCAACTTCCTGCATTGGTTCCCATCCCCCTGCCACATTAGTTTAAAACCTCCCCTCGGACAGGATAAATACATGAAAGAGAAAAATATTGCAGAGATAAGGGGTTGTAGAACTGCCTGATTATTCTTTGAATGAGCTAGATGGGCTGAATGACTGAATACTATAGTATTCCGTGATTCTATAACACATCTTTAATAGTGCAGAAGTTAACTTCTGGAATGTTTTGCAGTTGTATATGGGACAAAAAGCGGAAGATGAATATGAATGTGAAATTGTGTAGCTTGAACCTTACAATAATGGCTGTTAATGTATCTGTGCTCCTTGTGACACATTACCTCCTGATGTGGCTTATCTGTTCTCAATTGAAATATAAATAATGTACAGTGCAAAGCTCCTCCTATTGTTCTAAATTAATATGAAGGCAGTAAATTTTTGTCTTTATGTATACTGGGCTTGCAATTCCAGGAGGATCTGAGGGTTCAAAGCATGCAGTTCCATTATCTTTGAAATGGTGCCAATTAAAATTTTTAAAAATATATTCATTTACGGGATGTTACAGCAGGTTGCAGTCGCTGTAACAGGCCAGCATTTGTTGCCTGTTCTTATTTTGTTACCACTGGAGTCTTAAAAATATTACCAACAGTGGAGATTTCCCTATCGGAGCAGCTGGGATAATTCCAGATGCCTGCTTCTGATGTGTTCGTGCGCATGGGGTCCGTCTGCCCATCCCGCCCAATGGTGGAAACAACCCTTGTGGGAACTACAGTTTCTGTTGGCAGTGGATGCTCTGAGTTCCCTGTTGGAGGAGATGGGCCTGGACAATGATTTTACGGCCAGTATATTTTAGCATTTATTCACTGTAGGGGAATTGTCACAATATTAATGGCTACCTTTTAACTGATCTGGTTTGATTCTAAAGGCTGGAAAGGAGACAGCAGCTTTGTTCCTTTTCATTCTTCTTCACAATCTGTATACTTTATCCTTGGCGTGCCACTCTTACAATGTATTATTTAATCACTGTCAGCAGGGACAGTTGCAAATGGAAGATGGGGGAAATGAAAGAAACAGTAAAACTGTGGCCTAGAACAAGACCGGATGTGATTTAACGGCTGCGCTGGGCATGAATCCAAGCGAGCCAGTTAGATAGATGGAAGAGTCCGAAATCGGGAACCGCGCCGGGCGCTGATGGGTTTCCAATCAAACCGGATTTTGCCAACAGGAGTGGGCCGATTCGATTGGAAACCCATCGGCAAAAAACCAATAATCACCAATTAAGGCCAATCTCCATTCCATTAATGGGAAGGTCCCCCTATCCAAAGGCCTCCTGAGATCTAACCAGCTCCCTGGCGAGTGGTCAGACGGGCGCCCTTTAGCACATCTATTTAAAAACATGAAGCTATCCCAGTAGCTGCTGTGGGGATTAGAGGAGGTGAGTAGCCATCTTGGAAAACAGCCCTGGGGCACCGGGGCTGCAGTCCCAGTGGTCGGGGAGAGTGGGAACCCCCGGGTTGGGGACTGACTCGATCGGGGGTGCCGGCCACGATCGGTGACCTCTGACTGCTGACCCCCCCTGGGCGTTCCTGCCTCCAACTGATGTGGTTGCCCATCAGCTACTTTCACCCACTGAGGTGTGTGTCTCTGTGCTGGTGAAAGGTGGGGGTGATAGCTGTGACTTCTCAAATATGGCATCTTCAGTGCTCTCCTTTGAGATGTTCTCTTGGGAGACTCTCCCCTCCCCCACCCCTGATGGAGATCCTGCGGGAGAGGGGCTGGTTTAGCAGCAGCACGGGTTCAATTCCCATACCGGCCTCCCCAACAGACGCCATAATATGGCCACTATGGGCTGTTCACAGTAACAGCCGACTTGTGACAATAAGCGATTATTATTATTATTATGTGGTCAGTGGGAGGGAAGAATCATTATGTCTGGCATGAACAATAAACGTGAGAGGTGATCTGGGTGGGAGCCGGTGGATACTCACCTCTGCGTCACAGGCCAAGCTCGGGTTAGTGACCGATCTGTCCTCAGCCAGCCCTCATGTAACTCCAGGGCCTGTTCATCCAGAGTCTGTCCCTGTCACCCGTCTGGATCATTTCTGGTCTGTTGTGTGCTGTTCTGCTGCAGGGACAAAGAGAGGTTCTAATTTTCCGCATGCTTCACGCATTGTGGGGCAGGTGCGGTGCCAGGGTGGGGGTCAGGTCTGGAAACCGCCGCTGGGCATGGGTGGGATGCGCAGGTGGATGCCAGAGTGTACTGGGGCACAGGTGCAGTATTGTTCTAAGGGGGGTTGCAGTGCCAACCACACGGCAGTCGAGGGGGTGGCAGGTGGGTCCGGTGCCAGAGGGCTGAGGTTAACTCACCCGTGTGGCCAGGTGGAGGTCATTTAACTTCTTACGGCACTGAGTGGCGGGCCTCTTGGTTGCACTCCCTGTGCTGACAGCCACTGCCACTGCCTCCCAGGCAGCACTGGCTGCCCCTCCAACCCCCTCGGGGAACAGGGTATCCCCTCTGGACTCCACCGCATCTAACAGTTGGGCCAGGATGGCATCACCAAAACGTGACTGCGTGCTGTCTGGGGTTTGCTCTGTGGGATTGGTTTAAGAGCTGCTCCCATCTTGTTAGCGGGGAGCTGCTGAGTTTGGTCCAGGTGAATCAACTGGCGGGACAGCCAGTTCCGGCGTGACGCCCCTTGGGCATCATTAAGTGCCCTAATTAACGTTAAATACTAGTGAAGGCCTCGCTGGGTTGGCCGTCGGGCAACACCTGGCAATTCCCACTCGCTACAACACTTAAACATTTCTGTTAGATCATGCCCAGTAAGTCCTGCTGCATACTGCCAGAAAATGACATTGAGGCTCCTATATGGTAGTTTTTAACCTATATTAGAACAATTGATTTCCAGAAGACTCAGATTGCATGTGGTTTGCAAGGGAACAAAGGATCTCATTGGTGGTTGGGTTGGGGTTAACAGTTTTGCTGAAGGGATTGGTGCAACGTCGAGACTGTCCATTCAGGGACGAACCAGGGAAACCCTGGAGTTGTAGCAACTTTGGGAAAGCATGCAACATTATAAATCCTGGTGCTTTTCTAGCTCCTGGCTCAGACTGTCCTTCCCATGTCTTGCACAGCAAATATCCCACAGACTATTTGACTATCTGTTTGATGTGAGATTATCTGAATGTTACTGCTGGTGGATGCATTTTTTTTCATGAAGGAAAAACTAGATGACCCCGTGAGCTATGGAGATTCCTTAGCTTAGGATGAACAGGAACAGTGACTGAATCTCGCAACATAAACAACCTGTGTTTTTATAGCAACCTCAACATAGACACTTCACAAACGCATAGAGGCTGGGTCTGGCCAGTAAGGAAACCACAATAGAGACACTTGAGCCAAACTCAATACACAATTCAATGGGGAGTTGAGATGAGCACCACTGATTTTGAGGACAGGTAAGTCATAACCGAAGGAGTAAGAAAGAAATCCATCGAGCAGCATATGAATTATTACTTACAGAAGTAACAAGCAAAGCATCTGTAAATCTCAGAGATGTACTGCTGGTTTGTTTTTTCCTTAATTTTGAATCTGTTACTTCCTGACAATTTATTGTTGCACAAGGACCATATCATACGTTCAAATCATGGTTTTTAATAATCACATAAAATATATTGTTGAGCTGGCAGAGTTCCCAAACATTCTAATGAAATGGGGCTGGAAGAACATCATTTATTGCGTGTCCTGTGTGCTATTTGTCACTGAATAGCCAGTCAAGGCTCATTTTCAAACCAGCGTATAAGCCTGTGAGGGAAAGGTCAATCAGTTAGAACACTGATCTATTGAGGCAATTTCCTACATAACGACACACCACCATATTGACTAGAAGCTAATGGATTCTATCAGATAAGACTAAATGCCTTTATTGATTTCTTTGGTGCTCTGTGTTGTAAACCAGTTGCATGTTTTTTTTTACTTTGCCTGAAAGGCATTCCAGGACAAGTGTAAGAGTTATCAGTAAATGAGACTGAGATAATGGATGTGACTGAGTTGGTTTTCATGTGGGGTTGAGTTGTACTCTGTATAGGATTGTACATTCAGTGTGTATTAATCTAAGTGAGTGGCTTTTATTGAGCACAGCAGTTTCCTACCTATTTACTTCACGGTTTTTCTTGTTTAGAGGTTGTCAGGGATTTGTAGTATGTATTTTTTTTCTCTGTTCTGCAAAGTTCCCTCACTCGAGCAGTTGATTGAAAACAGAATCAGATGGCTCTCTGGAGAAGCATCTTCTGAATGAAATGAAAATGCTTTTAACCTTAATGTGAAATCATGCAGTAAAGGAATTTTGGACTCATTTTTCAATCTTGCTATGGATTCAGAGCCAACATTGATTCCAGTGCCCATTATCAGCTGATCCAGGACCTTTGAGGATCTCCAGACCCAATAAATAGTAGCATCGACTGAAATGGAGCAGATATTGGTCACCCAAACCAGATATCGAGTAAACACTTGATTTCTTTTATGATCAAATATTCTGACAATGCTGTCTAAGCTCGTATTTGAGAAGGGTTGGGGAGTGTTATATTGGGAGGGAGAGAGGTTTTATGAGAAAAGTGACTTCTGCTTCTCAGAGCCACCTCGGTCATATATCTCTGTAAATCTCAGTTGCCTTCAGTAAAGATAAGGTGTTAGTAAGAGTTTTGGTCTCCTTACTTGAGAAAGGACGTACTGGCACTGGAGGGTGTGCAGAGGAGATTCACTTGGCTAATCCCAGAGCTGAAGGGGTTGGATTACGAGGAGAGGTTGAGTAGACTGGGACTGTACTCATTGGAATTTAGAAGGATGAGGGGGGATCTTATAGAAACATATAAAATTATGAAGGGAATAGATAGGATAGATGCGGGCAGGTTGTTTCCACTGGTGGGTGAAAGCAGAACTAGGGGGCATAGCCTCAAAATAAAGAGAAGTAGATTTAGGACTGAGTTTAGGAGGAACTTCTTCACCCAAAGGGTTGTGAATCTATGGAATTCCTTGCCCAGTGCAGCAGTAGAGGCTCCTTCATTAAATGTTTTTAAGATAAAGATAGATAGTTTTTTGAAGAATAAAGGGATTAAGGGTTATGTTGTTCAGGCCGGAAAGTGGAGCTGAGTCCACAAAAGATTAGCCATGATGTCATTGAATGGCGGAGCAGGCTCAAGGGGCCAGATGGCCTACTCCTGCTCCTAGTTCTTATGTTCTTATGTCCCAAAGTAGCGATACTCCGCTGGCGAAAATCTGATGTTTTATTTCTGAAGGCAGTTCGTCACAGAATAATATTTTCAGTAACCCTCTATACATGCCCTTTGAACAACATTTTTTCAACTAGTTTAGCATTCTATTGGCAAGTGACGCATAGTCACAGAATCATACAGCACAGAAAAGCACCTTCAGCCCATCACTTCTGCCCCGGTCAAAAATAACCACCTAACCATTCTAATCCCATTTTCTAGCACTTGGCCCATGGCCTTGTATACCCTGGGATCGCAAGTGCACATCTAAATTCTTCCTAAATGTTATGATGATCTCTGCCTCCACCACCCTTTCAGTGAGTTCCAGACTTCCACCACCCGTGGGTAAAATAAAATATCCCCACAACCCCTCTAGACCTCTGCCCCTTTCCTTAAATTAATGCTCCCTGGTCATTGACCTCTCCACCAAGAGGAAAGGTTTCTTTTTGTCTACTCTATCTCTGCCTGTAGGATCTCTTATTTTTCAAATAAGAAACGGGGTCCGGTGGTAGAGTGAGATTGAGTTTTATTGCTCCCATTAAGCATGACAAAAAGAAGTTAAAGCTTGGGAATACTTGTTGAATAACAGTATTTTTTATTATATTAAATGTATAAATATAATACATAGAAACATATTTTAAGTTTGTTTCTGTGGTTGCAATTCTCCCAAAAAAGTTCTACGTCTACACTTTGGCAGGAAACGAGATCCGATTCCCATCGTGTGGTTCGGCGCAATCCAGATCACAATCTGCCCACACCTGGAAATTGTTTGGAGCTTGGGGTGAACCGTGCCCTGAATGATGTGTGCGGGACCTGAAGGCACCGGCAGGTCCGTTTCCTGCGAGATTGTGGTGCCCTTCTTAAAGGATGCCCCAATCTCAGACTAATGTTCCCTTACCTCTCGACGTGAGCGACACTCTGCTATAGGGGTTGCCAAATTCCTGCTCCTCCGTGCACCTTCAGGTCCTGTCCCCTAGCAGTATCAACCTGGCACCCTGCAAGTGCCAACCTGGTTGTAACTGCCAGGTTGACAATGCCAGGGTGTGCCATGTCCCCGACCACCCGTGGCTACAACGGCCTCCGAGCCCCCTGGTGTGGTCATCACATCTGAGACCAGTCGTGATTTGCGCCGGCTTCATGCTGTGCCGACGAGTGGGAGAACACCGGGAGCCGGGAGTACTGGCCTAAAACAGTGCACATTTAAACGAGGATTTAAATACGCTGATCTGGTTGCTTGAAACAGATCGTGACTCTTCCGGTGGCGGCCATGCGCGGGTAGGCCGCGTTTCCGGCAGCTCCTGCCGCTAACGGACTAACGGGCCCTTTCAAGGAGCTTTGACGGCCCCTTTTCGGCACAAATCGGCAGGCAAATGGCGCTAGAAGGCTCCCCACAGTAGTTTATGGAGGGGACCAGGAGCAGGACGGCCAAACAAATGAGCAACGAGAAGTGGCAAGTACGGGCGCGGGAACAGATAATGGCGGCCGGCTCGGATCAGGCAGCGTGGGCCCAGTGGTTGCGAGAACAGCAGGAGTTTCTTAGAAGTTGCTTTGCTGACCTGTAAACGGAGATGCTGGCTCCAATGAAAGCCTCAATGGAGAAAACGGTTGAGACCCAGAAAATGCAGGAGAAGGCGATCAAGGAGGTTGAGAAAAAGGTCTCGGATAATGAGGACAAAATACTGGGCCTGGCCATCAGGGTTGAGGCACATGACGTCATACATAAGAGGTGGCAGGAGAGGCTGGAAGACCTTGAAAACAGGTCCAGGAGGCAAAACCTGCGCATTCTGGGCCTACCTGAGAGTGCGGAGGAGTCGGACGCGAGCGCATTCATGACCATGTTACTGGGGACACTCTTGGGGTCAGGAGCATTCCCTTGGCCCCTGGAACTGGATGGGGCGTATACATTTAATACGGTGCCACCGCTTCTCGGATGAGGAACGAGTCCTGCGATGGGCTAGAAAGGAGTGGAGCAGCAGGTGGGAGAATAGCATCTACCAGGACCTGGGAGCAGAACTGGCCAAGAGGTGCGCTGGATTCAACCGGGCTAAGGCGGCCTTCCACAGCAAAGGGGTGAAGTTCGGGCTGTTTCATCCAACAAGGCTGTGGATCACGATTCAAGATCGCCACCATTACTTTGATATACCGGACGAGGCGTGGAACTTTATCAAGCAGGAAAAGTTGGACTCAACCTAAAGGACAGCCACACTGGGATGTTACTCTGGTGAGGATGGTAATTGCCGAGTAGGCGGAGTGAGCGACATTATGTTGTTCCCTCTTATTTTTGTTTGTTCCCTGTGTCTTCGGCCGCGTTTTCGGCTTTTGTAGAGCTTGGCCGCAGAGGAAGGAGAGGGGCCCTACACGCAGGGCTGCTCTCCTGGCAGCCGGAGCCGTTTCTTTTGTGGGGTTGGGTTTGTGCCCGGGGTTTGTTGTTTGTTGCGTGGGGAGAGGGGGGGCGGGAAATGTTCTTAGGGGGACGTTGAAGCAGATAAGCTGGGCTTTCTACAGGGAGGGAGAGGCCCAACGAGGCATCTGAATAATCGGAGACAGAGGCGGGAGAGGCCGGGGTAAGCATGGGTCAGCTGACTCACGGAAGCGTAATGGGGGGAGAGCCAGTGTCAAGTGGGTGCTTGACTTGGGGGTTTGGGATCATGGGGCTGCTGGGCGGGGGGGGTGGGATGCTGCTTGGCTGACAGAAAAGGTGCCAACATGGGGGAACAGAGGGAGAGTTGGGGGGGGGCCTCAAATGGGAGGGCTCGAGTAAGCGGGAGACGTGAGCTCGTGGCTGGCCGAAAAAGGGAGATGGCTAGTCAGGAGGGGGGTCATCCCCCCCATCCAGGCTGATCACGTGGAATGTGCAGGGCCTAAATGGGCCGGTCAAGAGGGCTCGCGTGTTCTCGCACCTAAAGGGGTTAAAGGCAGATGTTGCCATGCTACAGGAGATGCACCTAAAACTTGCGGGCCAAACAAGATTGAGAAGAGGGTGGGTGGGCCAGGTGTTCCATTCGAGGCTGGATTCAAAGACCAGAGGAGTAGCAATCCTGGTCAGCAAACAGGTGGCTTTTGAGGCAGGGAATATTGTAGCTGACAAGGGGGCAGATGCATAATGGTTAGCGGGAAACTGCAGGGGACTCAGGTGGTGCTAGTGAATGTTTATGCCCTGAACTGGGATGACGTGGAATTCATGAGACGCACGCTGGGTAAAATTCCAGACTTAGACTCACACAATCTGATTATGAGGGGTGACTTTAACACAGTTACAGACCCTGTATTGGACCAGTCAAACCTCAGGTCGGGGAAGCGACCAGCGGCGGCAAAAGAACTGAGGGGATTCATGGAACAGGTGGGGGGGCGTAGACCCTTGGAGATTCGCCGGACTGAGGGCGAAGGAGTTCTCTTTCTTTTCCCCTGTCCACAAGGTTTACTGCCGTATAAATTTCTTTATGATGAGCAGGGCACTAATCCCTCGGGTGGAGGGGACAGAATATTCAGCCATGGCAGTCTCCGATCATGCTCCACACTGGGTGGATTTGCGTCTTGGGTGAAGAGAGATCAGCCCCCACTATGGAGGCTAGATGTGGGGCTGCTGGCAGACGACGTGGTTTGTGGGCGGATAAGGAGGAACATTAAAAACTACCTGGAAACTAATGATACGGGGGTGGTAGCAGCATCCACGGTATGGGAGGCCCTGAAGGCAGTTATCAGAGGGGAGTTGATCTCTATCAGATCCCATAGAGAGAAGAAAGAAAGAGCGGAGAGAGAAAGGCTAGTTGAGGAGATACTCAGAGTAGACAGGAGTTATGCGGAGACCCCCATGACGGGGCTACTGAAAGAGCGCCGGAGGCTACAGGCAGAATTCGACCTGCTGATCACGGGGAAGGCAGTAGCACAACTGAGGAAGGCCAAAGGGGCTGTCTACGAGTACGGGGAGAAAGCGAGTAGAATGCTGGCGCACCAACTTCGCAAGAGGGAGGCAGTCAAAGAAATTGGGGAAATATGGGACAAGGAGGGCAACATGGTCATTGACCCAGGGGGGTGAACAAAGTTTTTAGGGTGTTCTACGGTAAATTGTATGAGTCAGAGCCCCTGCCAGGAGGGGAAGGGATGAAGTAATTCATGGACCAACTGAGGTTTCCAAAGATGGAAGAGGATCTGGTGGAGGGCCTGGGGGCCTCGATAGAGCTGGAGGAGATGGTAAAGGGGCTAGGGAACATGCAGTCGGGCAAGGCCCTGGAGCCAGATGGCTACCCTGTAGAATTCTACAATACATTTTCAGAACTGCTGTGCCCACTCCTTCTAAGGACCTTTAATGAGGCCAAAGAGAGGTCGACCCTCCCCCCAACAATGTCACAGGCTTCGATTTCACTCATCCTCAAACGAGAGAAAGACCCGCTGCAGTGTGGATCTTATAGACCGATATCGCTCCTGAACGTAGACGTCAAACTTCTGGCCAAGATCCTGGCTGCTAGAATTGAGGACTGTGTCCCTGGGGTGATAGGGGAGGATCAGACAGGCTTCGTCAAGGGCAGGCAATTGAACTCTAATGTAGGGAGGCTCCTAAACATCATTATGATGCCCTCGGAGGGAGGGGAGGCAGAAATAGTGACGGCGATGGATGCAGAGAAAGCCTTTGACCTGGTGGAATGCGAGTACTTGTGGGAGGCGCCAAGAAGGTTCGGGTTCGGTGAGGGGTTCATAGGTTGGGTCCAACTACTCTACCAGGACCCCGTGGCAAGTGTGTGCACGAACAGGGTGAGGTTGGAATACTTTAAGCTCCACCGGGGGACGAGGCAGGGGGTGCCCCCTCTCCCCGTTACTATTCGCCCTTGCGATAGAGCCGCTGGCTATAGCGCTGCGGACTTCAAGGAACTGGCGTAGGCTGGTTTGTGGGGGGGGGGGGGGGGGGGGGGGGGTGGAGGAGCATCGGGTCACACTTTACGCTAATGACCTGCTCCTGTATATCTCGGACCCACTAGAAGGGATGGGGGAGGTCATGCAGATTCTGAGGGACTTTGGCAATTTCTCGGGGTACAAGCTAAACGAGAAGAAAAGCGAGATGTTTGTGATCCAAGCTAAGGGGCAGGAAAAGAGACTGGGTGAGCTTTCGCTGAAGATGGTCGAGAAGAGCTTCCGGTATCTAGGGATACAGGTGGCTCGAAAGTGGGATGCCCTCCACAAGCTTAATCTATCTCGGCTGGTAGAGCAGCTAGCGAGGGACTTCAAAATGTGGGACATGCTCCCGCTATCTTTAGCGGGGAGGGTGCAGACGGTTAAGATGACGGTTCTCCCCAGATTCCTGTTCGTCTTCCAGTGCCTTCCCATCTTCATCCCTAAGTCCATCTTTAAGCGGGTGAACATGATTATCTCTGGATTCGTATGGGCAAACAAGACCCCGCGAATAAAGAGACTGTACCTGGAGCGCGGTCGGGGAGGGGTGGGCTGGCGCTGCCGAACTTTTGCAGCTAACATAGCCATGATTAGGAAATGGGTATTGGGGGAGGGGTAGACGTGGGAGCGGTTAGAGGCGGCCTCATGCAAAGGTACCAGCCTAGGGGCACTGTAACGGCACCTTTGCCGTTCTCGCCGGCCCGCTACTCCTCCAGTCCGGTGGTGGTGGCGGCATTAAAAATCTGGGGTCAGTGGAGAAGGCACAGGGGGGTGGAAGGAGCCTCAGGACCCCGATACGCAACAATCACAGATTTGGCCCGGGCAAGATAGACGGAGGGTTTCAAAGCTGGCATAGGGTAGGCATTAAAAGGTTGGGGGACCTGTCCATAGACGGGACCTTTCCCAGCCTGAAAGGGCTTGAGGAGAAATTCAGTTTACCCACTGGTAATGCTTTCAGGTACCTTCAGGTACGCGCCTTTCTGAAAAAACAGGTGGTGTCATTTCCACTGCTACCCCCACTCAGGATACAGGATAGGGTGGTCTCCGGCAACTGCGTAGGGGAGAGGAACGTGTCGGACATCTGCCAGGAACTTCAGGGGGCGGAGGAAGCCCCAGTCGAAGTACTTAAAGGCAATTGGGAGGAGGAGCTAGGTGGGGAGCTGGATGTGGACCTGTGGGCGGATGCCCTAAACAGGGTCAATTCCTCCTCATCATGTGCCAGACTTACCTTAATTCAGTTTAAGGTGGTCCACCGGGCACACATGACAGCAACCAGGATGAGCAAGCTCTTTAGGGTTGAGGATAAATGTGCGAGGCGTGTGGGAAGCCCTGCAGACCATGTCCATATGTTCTGGGCATGCCCGGCTCTTAAGGGATTCTGGCAGGGTTTTGCTAAGGCAATGTCCGAGCTCTGAGACACGCGGGTGGTGCCGAGTGCAGAGATGGCAATCTTTGGTGTGTCAGACGATCCGGGGGTTCTGGAAGTGAAAGAGGCCGACGTTCTGGCCTTTGCCTCCCTGGTAGCCAGGAGATGGATCCTTTTAATGTGGAGGGACTCAAAGCCCCCCGAGTGTAGAGACCTGGGTTAGTGACATGGCTGGGTTTCTCAGTGTCGAGAAAATAAAGTTTGCCTTGAGAGGGTCCATGGCGGGGTTCTCTCGGAGGTGGCAGGCGTTCCTCAACTTTCGAGGAGAGCAGTAATGTTCAGCAGCAGCAGCATCTGGTTGGGGGGGGGGGGGGGGGGGGGAATCGTAACGTTGTATTGTTCTTTTCTTTGTATATATGGTTAACTTCTATTTCATTCTGTTATGTTAATGGTTGCACACGGTTGTGCCAAAATTATGATTTTGATAAAAATTTTGAATAAAAATAATTTTTTAAAAAAGAAACAGATCGTGACAGCTGGAGTGGGCTGGGGCATCAGAAACTGTTTGACGCCTGGTGAGAATCCTGTTTTGGGTCTTTCCTGGAATTCTCCAATTTTTAAAAATAAATTTAGTATAGTTTAGTGTGTCCAATCCACCTGCCTTGCACATCTTTGGGTTGTGGGGGCGAAACCCACGCAAACACGGGGAGAATGTGCAAACTCCACACACACAGTGACCCAGAGCCGGGATCGAACCTGGGACCTCGACGCCGTGAGGCAGCAGGGCTAACCCAATTCTCCCAATATAGTGGGATGTGCGCCAAGCACAACGCAGCCGGAGAATCGCCGCCTGTAACTCTATACCTATTATGCGTATATATTATGGTTTACTTCTTCAATATTAATAAGGATTATTCTCAGGGATTTCTTCAGTACTCTTGGGAGATCAAAAGTGTTCCGCGGCTGGAAAGGTTTGTGAAACCCTGGACTAAGGCATTCACTGAGTATCACCAGTGAATGGCAGGCCATATTTTGAGTACCACTACTGTATGAAACAAAAAATCCTGCGGAACACTGATCAATTAAGATAGAGGTCTGAAAGTCTATTAGTGTGTTAAATGTTAATATTATTACTTTTTTAATGTTAGATGCAGCTAACAAAATTAAGCAGAATATTATGACCATTTGAGAAGCACTTGCAGCATCCAGCTGGCTTTGGCACTTAATTGGTATAAGTCGTAGACTGTAGACCAGATCAGGAGAGGCATGTGCAAGTCCTGTAGGAAATGAAGGGAGAGAACACAAAAAGTGAAACAAAATTTATGGAACAAGATCTGAAGGTCATGATAGACGGCTGGAGGTCAGGGTTAAGTGCTCTGTATGGAATGGAGATGGTAAGGTAGCAATGCTCAGAGGGTGAGGCAGATGTCGAATGGCATCACACAAGAGATACACCTGATGTTCCTTTCGAGGGGAGGGTGGAAAGATCAGCAGTAAAAGGCATTAGCTAGAAGAGATGTACAAAGGTGAGAAATATGTGTCTATGTGTGTGAATAAAAATGGACAGCTATATCTGGAAGCCATACAGATAATACTGTCAACTTGCTGCAATTGGAAGACCTGGAAAATTAATAAAAGTAGTTGAGAACAAGCATGGAACCTGTTAATCTTAATGCAATACATAATAGAAAGATGGTGATGAGGCTGGAATTTTCTTTAACATCTCATTTGATAAATTAAGGACCAAAGAACATTGTGACTTTTTTTTGGAACAACTAAATTTGATTTGGAGGAGGTTTTAGCAACTTGAAATATCTGTGCACATCATATTCAGAAACACGGTTTCTGCAGTCAGCATGATATGTCTTTGAGGAAATAGCGCTCAAGACATATTTGGGGACAATGGGGGAATTCAACCCTAAAAAAAGTTGTCTTGTGACTTCCGTCGGCGGCCAGGAGGTGAACCGTCGCTCATAAGGTAACTCCTGTCTGGGGATTCAGATTTTGGCCCTTTTTGCTCATTTAAAAGCTATTGTTTAGGAAGAAAACTGGTGTAGTTTGAGAGTTTTGAATCCTCTTCTGGCATGTGATGCCTGGGGGTTATAGTATGAGCAACATGTTGAATAAGGGGTCCTCGTCTGACTTGGAAGATCCTCGTGTTGCAGGAGGGGAGAAATTGGTGGAGGGCCCTGTATCGTTGTTGCCCTCTGAGAGGCTGGTGGAATTTCTAATGGAGGCGTTTAAGAAACAGAGACAAGTGGTCTCTAATGACCTGGCGAAGGCGATTGAGGTGGCGATGGCACCCATTTGTCTAACTTTGAACAGGGTGGAACAACGGCAGAAGGCGAAGGGCTCGACGATTCAGAATGTGGAGGAGACGGTCATGGATTATAGTGCTCGGATCTCCTCCTTGGAGGCAGAGATGATGATGTTGGTGGAGGGGCAGAAGACATTGAAGGCCAAGGCCGCCAACTTGGAGAATTGTTCCAGATGCCAAAATTTGGAGGATCGTTGGGCTGCAATGTGTTGTTTCTTGACGAGATGGGGGAAGGGATGATATCAGACATATATGGGTAGATGGTGGTGATGGAGAAGACTTCACTGGCGGAAGTAAAGGGGAAATGGGAGGAAGACTTTGGTTTGGTTTGGATGGCGGGGGAGGGGGGGGGTGGAGTGAGGCACTGCATAGGGTTAACTACACCTCATGTGCAAGATTAAGTTTACTACAGTTTAAAGTCTTGCATAGATCCATAGGGGATTTTCATAGTAACTTCATTGCAGTGTTAATGTAAGCCTACTTGTGACAATGATAAAGATTATTATTCTTAGAATAGCCTGGAGTCATGCTCGGACGGAGGGCACTGGCACCACCGAAGGCGTTGGTCGGAATTTCTGCATTTGAAAAAAAATTAAGTATGTCATTAGGGAATCGGAAGAGGAGGTTCTACTCAAGGTGCCGTTCATTACCTTCTTTAAGGAACTTGTTGTCATCAGCAAATAGAGGGGGGTGGGGGGAGGGAGGGACTGGGCTGGGGTGGAAAGAATACTGGGTTAATCCGGGTTAGGGGAGGCTGTGTTGGGGGGTATTTTTATAAAAGTTGTATACGTTTTCCAGATTATTCTGTACGTGATATGTGATCTGACGAAAAATATTTTTAAAAAAGAATACTGTAATTGTGAACAAAGGGAATGAAATAGGAAATGAAGATAAAGTAATTGGGTGGAATCTTACCAGAATTTGACAAAGTGCCAGGCTCAGATTGAAAACTGGCATGTAACTCATTGCACATATCAATTTTCTCCCCACATATTAAACTCTTTGAAGAAAAAGAGTCTGCGTGATTTAAGCTGTCACTGGCCTGGCGAGGCATCATGGTGCCAGCTCAACATAGATTGGGGCACAATCTTTCCCTGGGCGTGCCCCCGCCCACCCCAGGAGCTATGTTTACCTCTGCAAGGAATCCCCTTGACTGTTTCTCGTTTAGCCAAACCTGTTGTAAACATGTCAGCGAGGTATGAATATTCAGTAAGGGGGCTCATACTTCGTCAAAAGAAGTAATTGCTGGTGAGACTGATTACATTCTCGAATTAAAGAAACTCTCGTCACTGTGGGTATGGCGCAAACTATCTTCTTCCATTTCCATGGTCCGTTATTGGATTTGTGAGTCATTCAGCCAAGGTGTAGAGGTAGATTGTAGAGGTAGAGGAACATCATTAAGTACATGTGGGGCAGCACGGTAGCATGGTGGTTAGCGTAAATGCTTCACAGCTCCAGGGTCCCAGGTTCGGTTCCCGGCTGGGTCACTGTCTGTGCGGAGTCTGCACGTCCTCCCCGTGTGTGCGTGGGTTTCCTCCGGGTGCTCCGGTTTCCTCCCACAGTCCAAAGATGTGCGGGTTAGGTGGATTGGCCATTCTAAATTGCCCGTAGTGTCCTAAAAAGTAAATTTGTTTGGGTTACGGGTATAGGGTGGATATGTGGGTTTGAGTAGGGTTATCATTTGTTTTTGTAAATTCACCACTCTGTCTTAGAATTCCCCCTATACCAAAAAGGGCCGATATTCCAAATGGTGAACAGGGATTCTCACTCCCTGACTCCGATGCAGGCTTCAGTGGGTGCCATTCAGGTCATACTATATTTCCAAGTTATTCCCCGGTATAACCCATACCTTCACCGAAGAATTTTACCTACTTACCCCTTAATAGCATCGATGTCCTGGGTCCTGCATTGCTAAGGAAGTGAAGTAAGCTAATAACCACTTTTTCAGGTTAAATTATTTTATTATTATTATACTTTTTTTTAATAAGTTGCAAACACTTTCTTTACAGAAAGGAAAAAACGATTAGTGATTCTGGATGCTGCTGGTTTGTTGTAGGGACCTTCAGTGTCTCTCTCTCTCTCTTTTAATTCTCCTCCCCTTCTCTCCTGTTGCTGTTTCTCTGTCTCTCTCTCTTTTAATTCTCCTCCTCTTCTCTCCCCATTGCTGCTGGTTGCTGCTGCTGGTACACTTCCTTAGATTGGGCCAATTTTATTTCAACCTTGCCCTTCATAGTTTGAGCTTTCTTGGGATCAATAACTCTCCCATCAAGTTTGTGCTCCCCATTCAATACCCTGTCTACTCTTTCAGGATCCATTTTAATTAAGCAGTCTACAATCTCTCCACCTCCAGAAAAGCAGTCCCTTAAATCTTTCTTACTTGTTTCCCAGCTGAGTCCACCAACAAACATCTTCCTTCTCATCCTCCTCATTCTTGCTGCCGTTTCTTTGAGCCTTCCACCTCCTTGAGGGGAGCGGAGCTCCCCCGGGCCGTCAGCTGTTCTTGCCTCGCGTTCTGCTGCTCTCTTCATCTGCTGCTCTCTCCTGTCTCGCGCGTGGGGGGAGGGGGAGGAGCGAGGGAAGCCCGCGCTTAGTGCTTTTTGGCGGGAAAATCGGGACCTCCAATAGGGGATGGGCTACGGGGCTTAAAGGGGCAGTCCATTACAATATTTCAACAGCACAAAGAAATCTATGCAAACTCTCTTTTTTTCTTTTTCCCTTTCTCCTGCTGCAGGTTGTAATAACAATTCTGACAGACTGAAATTGACTGTATTTTTGACAGAAGAGCTGGCCACAGTTTCTGCTCTTTTCAGCTGCCACCAACCTCTTGTGGGATCTTTCCCTGCACTCTCCCAGACCAGATATTGGCAGCCTTCTATGTTTCAAATGACACATTCTGTATTTTCCAGAACACATTGCTCGGCACAACATCGAGGGCTGAAGGGCCTGTTCTGTGCTGTACTGTTCTATGTTCTACATCGGGATAGTTTGCGTGAAAGCATTTGCAAGAAGATATTTTTGGTATTCAAAGGTAGATTGAGAAATTGAGAAGTTGGTAAAAAGTTGTGAAGTGTGCCTCAGAATGAGAAATGATCCAACCAAAGATCCTTTCCTTCCGTGTGAGACAATAATGCAGCAACGTCAATGTAGAGGAGTTCCTTGATGAGAACTTTCCACAAAAGAAGTCCAGGACAGGGAAGGGACCAGCAGTGGCTGAGGAACTGAAGGATTTTATGGAGGAGACGCGGGGGAGGTGGATCCCTGGAGGTTCGCGCAGCCGAGAGCGAAGGAGTTCTCTTTTTTCTCCCACGTTCATATGATTTATTCCTGCATAGACTTCTTTGTCTTGAGCAGGGTGTTAATCCCAAAGGTGGCGGGGACAGAATACTCAGCAATCATAGTCTCGGACCATACCCCGCACTGGGTGGACCTGCGGCTTAGTGAGGAGAGAGGGCTGCGCCCACTCTGGAGACTGGATGTGGGGCTGCTAGCGGATGAAGAGGTTTGTGGGCGGATTAGCAGGAACACCCAGGATTACCTGGAAACAAACAATACGGGTGAGGTAGCAGCGGCAACGTTCTGGGTGGCTCTGAAGGCAGTTGTCAGAGGAGAGCTCATCTCAATTCGATCCCATAGGGAAAAGAAAGAGCGGAAAGGGAGAGACTGGTGGAGGAGATACTCCGAGTGGACAGGAGATACGCGGAGGCTCCCGAAGCGGGGCTACTGAGGGAGCGGCGGAGTCTGCAGGCGGAGTTTGAACTTCTGACCACAGGGTAAGTGGTAGCACAGCTGAGGAAGGCAAGGGGGGCAGTCTATGAGTATGGGGAGAAAGCAAGTAGAATGCTGGCACACCAACTGCGAAAGAGGGAGGTGGCCAGGGAAACCGGGGGAGTAAAGAATAAGGAGGGTACCATGGTCCTGGATCCAGGGGGGGTGAACGGAGTCTTTAAGGAGTTTAATTTTCTTTGTTCTTTAATAGGCAACAGGTTTAGATAAAGGATCTGGATCGGCGCAGGCTGGGAGGGCCGAAGGGCCTGTTCCTGTGCTGTAATTTTCTTTGTTCTTTGTTCTTTATAGTAAACTATACAAGTCGGAGCCCCGGCGGGAGCGGAAGGGCTGAGGCAATTTTTGAACCAGTTGAGGTTTCCAAAGGTGGAAGAGGACCTGGTGGAGGGGCTGGGGGCCCCAATTGAATTGGAGGAGATTGTCAAGGGTATAGAGGGCATGCAATCGGGTAAAGCCCCGGGGCCGGACGGTTACCAGGTAGAATTCTAGAAGAAACTTATGGAAATACTGAGCCCGCTCCTGATGAGGACCTTCAATGAGGCTAGAGAGAAAGGAACCCTCCCCCCAACACCGTCACAGGCCTTGATCTCACTCATTCTTAAACAAGGGAAGGACCCGGAATATTGCGGGTCATACAGGCCGATTTCGCTTTTAAACGTGGATGCCAAATTGCTAGCTAAGATTCTGGCCACAAGAATTGAGGATTGCGTCCCAGGGGTGATAGAGGAAGACCAGACTGGGTTTGTTAAAGGCAGACAACTCAATACCAATGTCCGGAGACTTTTGAATATTATTATGATACCCTCAGAGGAAGGGGAGGCGGAGGTGGTAACAGCGATGAACGCAGATAAAGCCTTTGACCGGGTGGAGTGGGAGTACCTGTGGGAAACGCTGGGGAGGTTCGGGTTTGGTGAGGGCTTTATTGGCTGGGTGAAATTGCTGTACCAGGTGCCTGTAGCAAGTGTATGTACAAACCGGCTGAGGTCGGGGTACTTCGAGCTTCACCGGGGAACGAGGCAGGGGTGTCCCCTCTCCCCATAACTATTCGCCGTAGCTATAGAACCGCTAGCTATGGCGCTGAGAGCCTCGAGGAACTGCCGACGAAAGGTTTAGGAGGCGGGGTGTCTTGCTATATGCGGATGATTTGCTCCTGTACATGTCGGACCATGTGGAGGGGATGGGGGAGGTTCTGCGGATCCTGAGGGATTTTGGTAGTTTTTCAGGCTACAAACTGAACATGGGAAAGTGCGAGTTGTTTGTGATCCAGGCCAAGGGGCAAGAGGAGAGACTGAAAGAGCTGCCGCTCAAGGTGGTAGAGAAAAGTTCTCGTTACCTGGGTATACAGGTGGCCAGGAAATGGGATGCCCTGCACAGGCCCAACCTGACCCAGTTGGTGGAGCAAATGGAAGGAGACTTTAAAAAGTGGGACATGCTCCCGCTGTCACTGGCAGGGAGGGTGCAGACCGTGCAAATGACTGTCCTCCCCAGATTTTTGTTTGTTTTTCAGTGCCTCCCCATCTTCATCCCAAAGGCCTTTTTAAGCGGGTGAGTAGGATCATTTCGGACTTTGTGGGGCGAATAAGACCCCGCGAGTAAGGAGATCGCTGTTGGAACGCGATCGGGGGGGGGGCAGGGGTTGGCGCTGCCAAACTTTCGCAACTACTACTGGGTGGCCAATATAGCTATGATTAGGAAGTGGGCAATGGGGGGGGGGGGCGTGGGGGCAGCTGGAGGCGGCGTCATGTAAAGGTACTAGTCTGGGAGCTTTGATAACGGCTCCTTTGCCGTTCACGCCGACCCGTTACTCCACAACTCCGGTGGTGGTGGCGACACTGCGGATCTGGGGACAGTGGAGGAGGCACAAGAAGGTGGAGGGAGTGTTGGTCTGGACCCTGATATGTAACAACCACAGATTTGTCCCAGGTAGGATGGATGGTGGGTTCCAGAGCTGGCAGAAGGCAGGCATCAGAAGGATAGGAGATCTGTTCATAGGTGGAAGCTTTCCCAGTTTGAAGGCGCGAGAGGACAAATTTAATCTGCCGCCAGGAAACGCCTTTGATGCACGATCAATTGCACAAAAGACTCTGATTGGTACAACTGTGGCTTTATTGCAGTCAGATGCGTGGCTTCCTACTGCAGCTGGCGAAATGGCAGATCAGTGGAGGACACGCATATTTATACGGCTCCTTGTGGGCGGAGCCAGCTGGCAGGGGCTACCGCAGAACCTGTAGTACAGGTCCTACCTTACATCCCCTAATACATGTGCACACAGTGGTTCACCACATTCACCCCCTGTTAAAAATGAGTCTGGCGGGGGTGGTGTGGAACTATACACAATGTTGCAAATTATGTACAGTGGGGAGGGAAAAAAAATGTCCATTTTGACGGTCCAGTGCCCGTCAGCGGTTCAGTTAATCCGGTGCTTTGACGATTCGCTGGGAGCTTCTGAGCCTCCGGAAATGGGTCTGAGCAGACCTGATGTACGCCTCGAAACAAGCTATCCAGTGTTGAAAGTTTTTTTGGCGTTGCGTGATTGCGGATCCAGCTGGAGGCGATCCAGCTTGATAGTGGCGGCGATGTCGGTGCTGGCAGTGCTGTATCACTGACGTCGGTGCTGGCGGTGTTGGTGCTGGCCAGTAGTCGGATGACCCCAGGAGCGTGCAGAAATCTTCTTCATCCTCTTGCGTGGGCAGGGGAAGGAGGGATGGACCTGATGGGGTTAATGTTGGTAGCGCCGGGGGAGGGGAGGGTGGCACATGGGTGGGGAAGTGTGTTGGAGTGGAACCTGAGGGAGCCAGGTCCCTGAGGGAGACAGTATCTTGGTGGCCGTTGGGGAACTCTGCGTAGGCATACTGGGGGCTGGCGTGGAGCAAGTGTACCCTGTCCACCAAGGGGTCCGCCTTGTGGAGTCGGACGTGCCGACGGAGCAGGACTAATCCTGGAGCTGCGAGCCAAATCGGGAGCGACACCCCGATGTGGACTTCCCATTCCGATGGTAAAGCCCATTCCATGCTATGTTGGCTCTTTTGAGTCTCCACCTTGCCACTAAAAGTGTAGTTTTGTTCTCGTAGTGATACAATTGTTTAAGCCAAATATCAATAGCGAATTAATAGGAAAACACGTTAAAATGAAGATGAGTCTTGATGCATGAGTGCTGGTCAGAAGTTCATGGTGAAAAGCTATCAAGGTGATAAGCATGAGGTTGCAGTTGTTGTAAAGAGACCAGGTGCATTTATATACCCAATGAAGATTGGAGAAAGACACCATCAGTGTCATGTAGATTATTTACTTGAAATAGGAAATCTGACAACAGGAAAGCTGATAGTCAAAATTCACACTACAGTCTCAACTGCACAGAGGAAAGGAAATGAGCATCATAAAGAAACCAAAAGTTTGCCAGAATCAGAGAATCCATTGGTAGAGTAAAGTGAGTCAAAGTCTTTTGATTGAAACAAATCAACATCACAGTCCTAAAGGGAGTTAGTAGTCAAAATCAAAGTTCAGATTTGATGCAGTCAAAGAGGTTGAGACAGCAGAGCCAGGCTACTGGAAATGGATGGTGATACTCAAAGAGAAAGATGCTAGAAAGATTTCTGAAAAAAAAGAGACAGGCTGCTGAAGCTTTTCATCTTGCACGCATCAGGAAAAGGAAAGAATGCTAAATTTCAAACAATCACAACAATCTATACGAAAGGAAAAAGGTTGCTCAATAGTTTGTATTACCCACAAGGACAAGGATCTTATAGTTCCCTGTTGCTTTATCCATAGCCGTGCCTTAGCCAATCAGGGTTGACTTGCTAAACAGTCAGCACCATTTTCTCCTAGAGTAGAAATCATTGCAGCCATTATAAATTTTGCATTCTTACATTTGTCCTGAGTGCAATATAAAAAGCTTTTACAACATTTCTCTTTTCATCAATATTCAAATTATTTTACTACCAATGGAATGTTTAATTGGAAGAAGAACATAAATTGTGTTTATTACTTCTTGTCAAATTATATTTTTGTTAAACACATATTGGTCCATAGAATCCCTACAGTGCAGAAGGAGGTCCTTCAGCCCATCGGGCCTGCATTGACCCTTGAAAGAGCACTCTACCTAGGCCCACTCCCCGTCCCATCCATGTAGTCCTGCACATTGATCATGGCTAATCCACCAAACCTGCACATCTTTGAACTGTGGGAGAAAACTGGAGCACGCATAGGGAACCCACACAGCCACGGGGAGAACCTGCAAATTTTACACAGGTCCCTGGTGCTGTGAGGCAGCAGTGCTAACCACTGTGTCACCATGACGCCCTGTGTTGGGAATACAATTTATTTTACATAAATGCTACTCTGGCAGTATCACATATATTTTGGTTATGATTACAGTAAAACAAATATGTAACCTAACTTGATTGCCAGGATTCTCCGATCCTGCGGCCAAGTTCTGAGCCCGGCACCAAAAGCGGCGCGAGCCACTCCAGCGTCCACGCCCAGGCATTCATCCCTTTCTAGGGGGTTAGTAAGGCGCCGGAGTGATGTCCACTGGTCCAGTGTTTGAAAGCCGGCACCCCACGGGTGGCGCGAGTTCGCGCATGCGTGTGGGTTCCCGTGTCCTTGCCAGCCCTCGGGCAAGATGGCAGAGCACGACAGGGGCCTGGCGCAGAGAAGCATAGGCCCCCCCACGGAAATAGCCCGCCCGCCGATTGGTAGGCCCCGATCGCGGGCCAGGCCACCGTGGAGGCACCAACCCACCACAGAATCGGATGGCCCCGCCCCCCCACCAGGACGGACCCCGCAGCCAGAACTCCGAGGTCCCACCGAGTAGGGACTATACGTAACCGACGTCGGCAAGGTTTGGCCGAACTCAGCGGACACTCGGCCCATCGAGGTGCGGAGAATCGCCGGGGGGGGGGTTGTTTTCAAAGGCCCCTGACTGGCGCGGCGGAGATCCCACGGGCGCCCGAGAATCAGCACTGGAGAATCGACGGGCTGGCAGTGGAGCAGCGATTCTCCGACCGGCGGGGGTTCGGAGACTCCCGGCCGATATGTTTCAGATATTGTAGATGTAGGTTTAGTCATATTGTATTTTGGAAAATTATGGGCGCGATTCTCCACTCCCCACGCCGGGTGGGAGAATCGCGGGAGGGCCGGGCGAATCTAGACACGCCGCCAGGCACCCCCCGCGATTCTCCCACCCCCCAAAAATGGCATGTCGCATTTTTCGACACGCCGCTCGGAGAATGGCGGGTCGCCGTTTTTCACAGTGACCCGTGATTCTCCGGCCTGGATGGGCCAAGCGGCTTGCCGTTCCCGACCTGTTCACGCCGGCGGCAACCACACCTGGTCGCTGCCGGCGTGAACATAGCGCGAAAGGTAAGTTTGGTGCTGTGGGGGGCGGAGAGGGGATTGAGTACCACGGCTGTGCTCGGGAGGGGACTGGCGCGCGATCGGTGCCCACCGATCGTCGGGCCGGCGTCTCTAAGAGACGCACTCTTTCCCCTCTGCCGCCCCGCAAGATGAAGCCGCCCCGTCTTGCGGTGCAGCGGAGGGAAAGACGCCAACCGCGCATGCGCGGGTTGAAGCCGGCTAACCTGCGCATGCGCGTTTGACCTCACTAAGGCGCCGCCGGCCGCGTCATTATCGGCGCGCCACAACTCGGCCGAGTTCATGACGGCTTTCCCGATGCCACGCGGCATCGGAGAATCGCGCCCTATGTACGTCTACCAATTTAAGTATTAATGTACAAAGTTTTTAAGTGGGAAGTAAGTGCGATAGTCAAGCTTTTTGTTATACTGCTCTCTGCTGCTCTCTCTGTTGGGCAGGTGGAAATAAGGTTGTTTGAGAATGGTTGTCGACAGCTGAGCATGTGTTAGTCACAACAGCATGATTATAAAAGATCAACTTATAATAACACACCCGAGAAGGATCGGCAAATTACTGTAATTACTGTAGCCTCAGTTAGCTATTAAACCCTCTCTCAAACTTTTGACAGCCAAGTTGCTTTATGTTCAAGGATGCTGCAAGGTTATAAACTCCACTGCCTGAAATGCACAGCACAAGTACTTTACTCATTCACTTCACAAAACCTCCTTCACAAAAGAGCAACCTGCAACAGAAGGCATAGGTAGAGGACACTTCTCTCAGCCCTCTAAAGTCTCAATCCTAGAATGAAATGAAAATGAATGAAATGAAATGAAATGAAAATCGCTTATTGTCACAAGTAGGCTTCAAATGAAGTTACTGTGAAAAGCCCCTAGTCGCCACATTCCGACGCCTGTTCAGGGAGGCTGGTACGGGAAGATCATCAGCTGGGAGTCTTTAAATGTCCTGTGTGTGTATGGGATCTTTTACACCACGCGTAGTGGTCTCCGACCACTCTTGGACATGTGTGTCTCTCCTGCAGGTGGAGGAAACTGGGACGACTTCGCAGGACAGAATGAAAGTGAGCCACTGTTTAGCCAGCATTTGTGAGGCGCCCGAGCCCCATGGTTCTAGACTTCGGAATTATGTTCGAGCTCTGTGATCCACCAGAACAAAAAGAGAGACGGGTGGGTGACACAAAGGGCCAAACGTTATTTAGGAAGGATTGAAATCAACCAGACCTGCCAACATACACACAACCAGTTACTATGTTATGGAAGGATGAGACTATCATGACACAACGGGTATTTTTAGGTTAACCCACAATGCCCAATCACCCTTTCTCAACACCTGGCTAATTGGGGATTTCTGGGGACTGTGGAATCTACTCACCACTCCTGGGGACGAGTAATTTTAAAGAGTCTTTTCAGTCATTGGAGCTGATAAGATTGCAGCTTAGTCAAAGTTGGTTGATTCTGGTCTTTGGTGTCTGCTTTCAGTCCTCGGGTTCGTCGTTTTGTTGGTTGGGTAAGCCTAAGAAGAGCTGCTGTGTTTGTGAAGAGGTAAACTCAAGAAGTGAAACCCCAAAGTGAAGTCCCAAGAGGACTGCCTTTTTCAATTTCAAAAGATGCCACCTTTACAATCCTGGCTGGCTCCTCCCACCGGTCGGTTGAATTGATGTGAGTGCTCCAAACTGTTGGGGTGCAAAATGGTTTTGATGGGCCTCAGGAAGTGTTCAGCATTTTCCCATCAAGATAGTTTGCCTCAGGGAGTTATATTATTTTCCATCAAGATAGTTTATAAGACATAGGCTAGGTCCCAAACCTTTTGGAATTTGCAGACAACCTGGAGACGTCATTATAGGTAGCAGTATTCTCCGGCCTATCAGGGCCCGTTTTGTATAACTAGCAGGCTAGCTTTGTCCTTGACCCATTGTCTTTGTCAGCTTAAGCAACTCTCAGATGGATTTGATAAGGCTGTGTATCCCTTTGTCTGTTGCTGTCTTGTTTACAACCATTTTAAGTCCATGTGTTTTGATATACAGAATTTTAAGTTTGCCGATGTTTCAGCCAGTTTTGCCCATATTCCACATCTGGATGTCTATCAAAAGGTGAATTTACTTCATCTTACATGTGTCACACAAAAAGAGCATATTATTATCCTGCAGCTTTGTATAGTTACTATTGCAGGCCTTTTGTCAAAAATGGGTCCTTGCAGTAAGTATGCTGCAGTGCAAAATAGGCTGCGTACTGTTCGCACAACATCCGCATCCTTGAATTACTGCTATTTTTTTCATTCTTTCACGGCACATGGGCAATGCTGATTACACCAGTAATTTTATTGCTCATCCCCAATCTCCCTTGAGAAGGGGGTGGAGTTCGCCAGTGTTCAATGTTGGGGCCCTTGCCTTCCTGATGTATATTAATGACATGGACCAGGGTTTCCCAAACTTTTTGGAACCATTTTGACCTCCCAAGGATACTGAAGAAACATTCTTATTGTGTTGAAGAACCAACCACAAAAAATATTGTTTTCGTGCCCCAAACAAACAAAAACCTAATTTCTAGAAGTATTTTCTATTTCTTATTTGTATATGTTTACTATAATTAAAAAGTTCTCTTATTAAAACACTCTCACACTCATCTCACTGTAAGGGTCCTTCCTATTTATTCCCTTATTTCCCCTTTCTTTTATTTTGCTGTTATCATTTTTGATCCATGGGGGATTAATAGACATGTCTCTTTGAGTCAAAAATTAAGAATTCAGAAATTACAGGAGAGAATACTAGTCGCTGCTGGTTTGTACAGGAGGCTTCAGACTTGTCGGTACCCAAGAAAGAAATGGTCTGGAACACGGTTTGATTGATTGGCTGGGTGACACTGAATTGGCCCAAAAGGCTGTACTCTGCTTGTACAGGTGGTGATTGGATCTTATCCCAGTGGGATGTTTCTCAGAGACCTAAAGGTTTCAGTTTGACTCCTGGCAGCTCAGAAGCAAGATCCTACTCTTTTTCCTCCGTGCTTCTCCAGAAAGGCTGTGTTGCTGGGGCTGTAGAGAACCTGAATGAGTAAATCTACAGGAAAACCATTACAGGCTGCAGGCAAAGGCAAGACCTTCTCTCCTGCTCTCCAGAAAGGCTGCCGGTGCTGCATTTCTGAAACTATAGAGACTCGACTGAATCTACAATAAAACCACAAACTGAAAGCAAGGTTTGAAGAGGAGTGAAGTGCTGAAACACACCATCTGAAACAAATAGTCTTTTTTTCCCTTTTTAACTCCTTTCTGCCTCTTTGTTTGTGTGCGTGTGTGTGTATTTGCTGCACATTTCATTATAGTTCTTGTTATAAATGAACAGTAATTCTGTTCACATTTAAAAACCTGCTGACTAATTATTCGGCAGCCAAGGACTAAAGACATTGGATATTTTTCGAAGAATTATTGGTTAATTCACTTGTGTTGCGACTCCGGGACAAGTGGGGCTGGAATTTGACCACGCACTTGCCAAGGGTGTTGTAACCTCACTCTCTCTCTCACACACACACACATACACAGACTCCCATTTCAAACACACACACACACTCACTCCCATTTCACACACACACACTCACTCTCATGTCACACACACCTCGCACACTCACTCACTCTCACCTCACACACACTCACTCCTCCGGCTCCCCCACCCTTTCTCCGATGCCCTCGCTCCCCTCACTTTTCTCTGAGGTCCGAAAGTTTTGTTCCTTCTCCGAGGCCTGACAGCTCCATTCCTTTCCTGAGGTCTGAGGACTTTGCTCTTTGCCTGAGGGCTCCGCTCCTTGCTCTTGCCCAGTCCCTAGCTTCAGAAGCCAGCCTCTAACTTGTAAAGCTGGAAACATCACAAAACTCAATTCTATAGATCAGCCTGGCCTGCCGCAGAGCCCAGTTTGGGAACTCTTGACCTAGATTACATTGTGCAAGGTATGGTATCTAAATTTGCAGATGATACCAAGATTGGAGGCGTTGTCAACGGTAATGAGGATAGTTTTTGAACTTCAAAAGGACATAGACATATTGGTGGATTGGTAACACTACTGCTGACCCCTTCCATCACTTTACTGATGATTGAGAGTAGAATGTTGGGGTGGTAATTGGCCTGGTTGGATTTGATCTGCTTCCTGTGTGCAGGACATATCTGGGCAGTTTTCCACATTGTCGGATGGATGCCAGTGTTGTAGCTATACCAGAACTTGCTAGGGGTATTGCATGTTCTGGAGCACATGTCATCAGTACTATTGCAGGAAATTGGGTGGGATTCTCCCAGTCCCGCGCCGGAGAATCCCCGCGAACGTGCCACGCCGCGCCACGCCACACATCTGGCTGAGGGCTGTTGCAAATGCTTCAGCCTACCTTTTGTACTGACGTGCTGGACTTCCTGTCATTGAGGTTGGAGATGTTTTGGAGCCTCCTCCTCTAGTGAGTTCTTGTTCACCACCATTCACGAGCTTAGATGTGATCCCTTGGTTTTGGAATCTCTTAGCGCTGTCTGTCACTTGCTGCTTATGTGGTCATATGCAAGTAGTCCTGTGTTACAGCTTCACCAGGTTGGCATCTCATTTTTAGCTATGCTGGTGATACTCCTGGAATGTCCTCCTGCACTCTTCATTGAACCAGCATTGATCCTCTAATTTGATGGTAATGGTAGAGTGGGGATATGCTGGACCAAGAGGTTACAGATTGTAATTGTATACAATTCTGCTGCTGCTGGTGGCCCACAGTGCCTCATGGATGCCCTGTGTTGAGTTGCCAGATCTGTTTGTAACCTAGCCCATTTAGCACAGCGGTAGTGCCACACAACACGAAGGAGGGTATCTTCACTGTGAAGACAGGACTTTGTCTCCGCAAGGACTGTGTAGTGGTTACTACTACCAATATTGTCATGTGGATGCCCTCCTTCGTGTGACACAAATGCCACTTTCCTAGGAGCAGGAGCTGATGTTCAGCAATCCTTGCCAGGGTTTCCGAGAAAAGTAATTGCATTTATTTGATGTTGCATTTAATAATCTCAAGGCGTCCCAAAGGACCTTGCAGCCAATTAAGTTATTTTGGAGTGTAGGTACTGCAGCCAATTTACACACCACCAGCTCCAACAAACAGTATTGTGATAATGAGCAGAAAACCTGTTTTAATGATGTTGATTGATGAATCAATACTGGCCAGGACACCAAGCAAAATCTCCCTTGCTCTTTGAAATAGTTCCATAGAATCTTAATTTTAAGAGCACCTGAGAGGACAGATGGGTCTTTGATTTAACATTTAATCAAAAAAAGGCATCTTCAATAATGTAGCACCATGTCATTACTGCAGTAGTCAGTCTAGCTCAGGGGTGGGCAAACTACGGCCCGCGGGCCGCATGCGGCCCGCCAAAGGTCTTTATGCGGCCCACCAAGTCATTAAAAAAAAATTAAAACATTTTTTTTAAGGTTAATGGGGGGGGCTGTTGGGTTACTTACTGGTATAGGGTGGATACGTTGACTTGAGCAGGGTGATCATTGCTCGGCACAACATCGAGGGCCGAAGGGCCTGTTCTGTGCTGTACTGTTCTATGTTCTATATGAGGCGCCCAGAATCATAACCGGGTGAAGTAATTATTTTACTTAATATACTATGCGGCCCTTTAAAATTGTGAATTTCTGAATGTGGCCCTTGCACGGAAAAGTTTGCCCACCCCTGGTCTAGCTTATGGGCTCAAGTGTCTGGAGTGGGGCTTGAACCCTCAACTTTCTGACTCACATGCAATCATGCTTCCATTGAACCCAACACCGCGGTGACACATTACATTCAGCATGTGCTACTGCATTAACTATTATTTCCAAGAAATGCAGCATATTACCTTCAACTTGACATGCATTGTCTAAATTTTAAATTAAAGGTTCCCATTTTCATGTTTTGAAGAGAATAGTTTATTCAAAAAATGAACAACAAAATGTAAACATAAGCCTTAAGAAACAAACTGAGTGAACCCGTGTGACACCTTGCCGTAACCTGCTGAGGTTCTGCTGCTTACCCACCATCAGCACCCAGCTTCTTCCCCACCTCTTCCTGCCATCTGCTTTCACTGCTCACCTTCCTGAAATAGATTTGCACTTGTTGTACAGCATGCAGTGCATTAGTCCTTTTGTAGCTGCTCCATTTAGAAATTGTGGTAGGTTACCCCTGATCCAGTCTAAACATTGGAGTCAATATTTGAGAATACAAGTTGACTGCATGGTGATCTGAACATGGGTCATCCTATGCTGGGTAATGGAATTGGGTGATGCACAGTGTTGTCAAGGAGCTCCAAGTAGCAGAGTGTTCAACTGGTACACAGCTCCGACAAAGTAAGGAATCGGATGTCTTTAAGAACTGTAGTGCATAATTTTGTGCACATAATACCTAGGGTGTAATTGCAGACTGTTTGGATAAATATTGAGTGAAACTGTGAGATATTGCTCAGGTGGTTAGCACTGCTGCCCCATAGTGCCAGGGCCTGGGTTTGATTCTGACTTTGGGTGACTATGTATGGAGTTTGCACGTTCTCCTTGTGTTGCGTGGGTTTCCTCCGGGTGCTCTGGTTTCCTCCCACAGTCCAAGGATGTGCAGGTTAGGTGGATTGGCCATGCTAAATTGCCCCTTAGTGTCCAAAGGTTTGGTGGGGAAATGGTGATTAGGTGGGGCTTAGATAGAGTGCTCGTTATGAGGATCAGTTTCGACTCAATGGGCCTCATGACTTCTTTCTGCACTATAGGGATTCTATGATTCTATTTGAGCACTGTGCACGCTAAGAATACCTAGCCTTTTATTGGAGCGATGAGCTTGTCTCACTGCCTCCTTGTGCTGATTTGAATACAGTCAATATTTGGTAAAGTAGATCCAGGAAACTGCAAACGGCCAGGTCCTTTGTTAGACCTCCTGCTTCTGATTGAAAGCAGTTCAAAGCAAAAGTAAGGAGTTAATTGATGCTTCAGTGTCTTGGTTTGAAAAGTTGCTCCTTAATTGTGGGCCTAGGTCTAAGTGAAGTTCACTGGTGATTTCCTTGGTGATACAAAGCCTCCTTACACATTAATACGCAGTACACTGAAAACTGCTCTGAGAACAATGGTAGGCACACCACTTTTAGCATTGGTGGCTCCTGGTGGTCAGCTGATGAGTCAGCTGTAGCTCAGAGGTAGCACTCTTACTACTGAATTTGAAGATTGTGGGTTTCAATCCTTTTCCAAAGACTTGACTGTGTAATCTAGGCTGACACTCGGTTGAAGCATCAAAAGTGCCGCCTTTCAGATGAAACGGTAAACTGAGGCCCCATCTGCCCTTACAGGTGGAAGTAACAGTTCCACATCCAGTATTCAAAGAAGAGTTCTCCCCAGACTCCTACCCAATATTTATTGCTCAACCAACATAATTTATTCTGACTATCTGCTGTTTTTCCATTTGTGGGGCCTTGCTATGTGTGAATTGGATACTACTTTTCCTACATTAAAAAAGAGCCAACATTTCAAAAGTATTTACTTGGTTATTAAAGCACCTTAGACATTCTGAGATCATGAAAGGTGCTAGATAAATTAATGTCCTCTCCTCTGTGGCTTCAGATCTTCAGGCCATGTTCTTCTTTCAGTCTGGAGTACTGTATTCTCTGTTCAAAATGTGATCTCCTTTACATTGGTGAGACCTAATGCAGATTGGATCATTGCTTTACAGAATACCTCCATTCAGTCTGCAGGCATAACTCCGAGCTTCTGGTGGCTTGTCATTTTCATTCTCCACCTTTCTCGCATGCTGACATCTCTGTCCTCAGCCTGCTGTACTGTTCCAACGAAGCTCAACATCAGCTTGAGAAAGAATTCGATTCTGCACTTCCAGACTCAACATTTTCAGACCATAATCTCTGCTCCATTATGTTTCCTTTACATTGCATGTTTCAGTTTTTCTCATAATTTTCTCTTTCAGTCAGCAGCACATCTGCTCTGTCGTCACATCTATTGTTTCTTTTCTTATCCCATCACCACTCTTTTTGGCCCTGGAAGACTAGCTTATCTACCATCCTACCGTTTCCTTTTTTGCCCTTGGCCCACCCACCCCCTGCTCAAAATGTATAACATCTCTACCTTTTCCCACAGTTCTGATGAATGGTCATCGACTTGAAAGAGTTAACTCTGTTTCTCACTTCACAAATGCTGCCAGACCTGCTGAGTATTTCCAGCATTTTCTCTTTTATTTGGCTTATTTCGTGTTCAGCAAGTCTTCAACAATTCAAATAAAAAGCTGCTCATAAACTGCCTGTGCATGCATGCTTATTAATTCCATTTGTTCCCAGGGTGAATGTCAAGAGTTCGGACAGAAATGTGTTAATGGTCCATACATGCATGCCTATGAGCTAAATTACTGCATATTAGCACATAGTTATTGCATGCATCAGCACTACGGCATGTAGTCATTTCACGACCAGTGAAATATCTGCACAGGGAGGCAGGCTATCTCATGGGAAGTATAGAGCGAGGGAGAAGGCGAGAGGCATTCTAAGGTTTCATAGCCACACTTCTGGATAACTGCTTTATATATTGACATTTACGATAGGGTTGCCAACTTCCTGAAGGTTTCACCACATGACCTTATACCTCCAATCATCCCACCCCATGTCCTGCCATTGGTCACCAACATGTCCATCTTTATGGTGCTCCACCTTGTCGCACCAACTGGGGAATGGCCACACTCTTTATTCCGTGATGGGATAAGTTTTGACTCATTTTCCCCATCTCTATTATTTTTATGATGTGGAGATGCCGGCGTTGGACAGGGGTGAGCACAGTAAGAAGTCTTACAACACCAGGTTAAAGTCCAACAGGTTTGATTCAAACACGAGCTTTCGGAGCGCAGCTCGTGTTTGAATCAAACCTGTTGGACTTTAACCTGGTGTTGTAAGACTTCTTACTATTATTTTTATAAGTAATGTGCACATGGTGTCAAAAGAAAAAAAAAAGTTCTGTTTTAATACCCAAAATATTTTTTCCCAGTGTCCAAGAGATTAAATTTTAATTCCTGGAGACATCAGGCCAATGCTGGAAGATTGGCACTCCTGATGTGAGAGTCTTCAGCCCAGCCAAAAAGGAGGTGCAAGATACAAGAACCCCAGACTACAATAAAAAATAAGGGCTGGATGTTTTCTCAGTCCTGTGGAGGCAACTTTGGAGGCAGAGGGGGCTGTGTAAAAATTTGGAGGTGCAAATATGTTTTTCTGGAGGTGGGCTTCCAGCAGCAACAGTTACCCATCCCCGTCTAAGCAGGTACTAATTAAGGTCAGGCAATTTACTGCAAGAAAAGCAAATTTTCAGGTGCCATTTGGGTCCCTTGCTGTGCTGGGAGTCTGACAGTGCATCGGAGGCTGCTGCACAGTGGGAGGTTACAATGCCACAATAACATCTTGCAGATTCACATATAAAGAAGCAAAAAGCTTCAGATAGTAAACATCTTTTCCCAAAGGTAGAGGGGCGGAATTCTCCGCTCCCCACGTGGCGTGGGAGAATTGGGGGAGGGCCTCCTGACATTTTTTACACCCCCCTGGCGCCCCCAGCGATTCTCTCCCCCCCCCCCCCCCCCCAACTCGGAAAAATCGCCGCCCGCCGTTTTTCACGGCGAACGGCGATTCTCCGAGCCCGGTGGCCGAGCGGCCGGCCCTTCACGCCCGTTTCACCACGGCAGCAATCACACCTGGTCGCTGCATTCGTGAAACGGGCGGCAGATGCCCGTTTGGGGCATTCTAGGGGCCCGATTGGCACGGGAGCACCACGACTGTGCTCGGGAGGGGACAGGCCCGCGATCGGTGCCCACCGATTGTCGGGCCAGCGTCCAAAACGGACGCACTCTTTCCTCTCCGGCAAGATCAAGCCGCCACGTCTTGCCGGGCGGCTGAGGAGAAAGACGGCCACCGCGCATGCGTGGTTCGCGCCATCTGCGCATTGAAGTCATCCGCGCATGCGCGGGTTGGAACCGGCAACCCGCGCATGCGCTGATGACCTCACAAATGTGCCGTTTTGCGCGTCATTTCCAGCGCGACAAGGTCGCGGCCGGGAAAGACGGAAGCCCTCTCCTGGCCCCCCGGGTGGGGGTGAATTAGGTGTGGGGAGCGGGCCCCGAGGCCGTCGTGAACCTCGGCCGCTTTCACGACGGCCATCCCGATTTTTATCGGGAGCGGAGAATCCCGCCCAAGGAGTCTAGAACTAGAGGGCATAGGTTTAAGGTGAGAGGGGAGAGATACAAAAGAAACCAGTGGGGAAATTTCTTTCACACAGAGGGTGGTGAGCATCTGGAACGAACTGCCAGAGACAGTGGTAGAGGCGGGTCCAATTTTTTCCTTTAAATAATAGTTACATGGGCAGGGTGGGTATGGAGGAATATGGGCCAAATGCGGGCAAGTGGGACTAGCTTAGTGATAGAAACTGGGCGGCATGGACAAGCTGGGCCGAAGGGCCTGTTTCCATGCTGTAAACACCTATGACTCAATGACTTTAGGTGAGTGCTTCCATCTTGTGGTGGCCTCTCACTCTCTATCTGCCTTGAACAGCAGCCTTTTCCATTGAGGCTGTCTGCTGGTTCTCCCTTTGGGCCTACGGAGTAGGCATCCCATGTCTGTGTGTAGGCCACTATCCCGAATTGGGCAATGAACATGAAGGCTGTCTGTTAATTGGCCACCTCCCCCAAGATTGCGCATGTGGGCAGACTGTTCACATGATCAGGGTCAGAACCAGAAAATGGTCTCAACGCCTGTAAATTTTATAAGTGTGGAAGATTCCAGCCAATGATTCATGAACTGGCTGATTTATTTTTGAAATGTAGATTTCTCATGAGTTGCTGCTGGAGTTTGCGTTCTGTAATTTGGTTGTTTCACGGGTCTGTAGAAGGGTGATTGCCAGTGAGTTGTGCATAAAGAGTTCATCTGCTTGGTGTGTCTGAAAAATAATGATAATTTTAATGACTGTTCCTGGTAGGCTGGTCAGTGTGAAAGACCATACCCATCAAAGCAGCCCCCCCCCCCCCCCCCCCTCCCCCACGGCTCCTCAAATCCCTTTCCCCATAAGCAGCCGGAAATCCATTGCTCCTCATGTATGAACTCTTGTCAGCCTGCATTTATGCTTACACTCTAGTTTCAGCATGTCGTTTTAAATTATTAATAAGAACAGATTATGCAAGAGGCATATTTCCTTCAGGAGGTTAGTTTATTTTCAGCTCACAGTGATCTACCTTCAAAACTCTTTCCCTGCTGAATTACTCTCCCGTTTTGTGATGCACTAGGTTTCACTTATCTAATAAGATCACCTTTCTGACTTGTCAATACGAAAGGTAGCATATTCCCCTTCTTCAATACATGCCATACTGTGCTGTTCTGGACTGTTACAGTCTCTGGAATCCTCTTCTATGAAACATCTGACTTCAAAGTGAGTTGTTATCTACTTCCCTCACAGATGTGTATTAAATATTTGACTTGTAACAGCCAATCTTTACAATCTCCAACGCTTGTGAATGTGCTGCTTGTTGTTTCATTCGATAATAAAGATAAAGAAGTTTTTGATTCAACCCTTGGTCTTTGATATTGAGCTGCAGTGATAATCAGTGTTCTATAATTGATCGCCGCTTTCCTGAGGTGGAAAGGGGCGCGTACTGCTGGTGGATAACTAGGTTCCCCTTTCCAGATGGTAGCTAATACTCTTCAACATGTCAGCTGGGGCTCAGTGGTAGAACTGTTGCCTGTCAGAAGGTTATCGAGCTCCACTCCGGAGTCTGGAGTACTTAATCTAGGCAGCCACTGCAGGGCTGGACTGAAGGGGTGCTGCATTGTTGGCGGTGCCAACTTTGGTGGATGTGAAAGATCCCATGGCAGTATATTTCAAAGAAGGGGTTCTCTTCAAATTCTGAGCAATATTTATCCCTCAACGAACGTTGCTATAAAGCAGATGTATCTGATCAGCGTGTGTGTATGTTCGATTAGCCTTTTATTTGACCTGACTGCCTCCAGTTGGAGCACACATGATGATGATGACGATGACGACAATCTGGTCAGTATCACGTGCTGTATGTGGGAGCTTGCTGTGCCAAAATTGGCTGCAGTGTTTCCAGTGACTGCAGTTTAAAACAAAATTGCATTTAAGCATGTTAAGGAATTCTGAGATTGTGAAAGGTTCTTTTTTTGTCTGCTATTGGAAAGTATGCACATGTGTATCCGGTGAGGACAAGATGGACCCAGCTATGATGGTGAAATAGGTCCCATTTAGGTTACGAGATGTGGAGAGGTTGCTTAATCAAATTCCTGACACCTGCCTAACTTCACTAAGGGATAATGAGAGAAAACCAGGAAAGCAGAAAAACCTGCAATTTAAAGTAAAACCTTACATCTGGAAATTACATCAGGGCTTCAGATCGGCTCCAGGCACAGCAGCCAATTAATATTTTTAGTCTCAATCGAAGGTCAGATAATATCACAGAGCTTTAATACAGACCAATAAGTACCAAATGTGTTCTGTCACCAAATAAAATAATTTCATTTATATACTTTCCTTCCTGGTCCCAATGGTTACTGCTGCTGCATTCCTGGGATGAGGGGCTTATCTTATGACGAGAGGTTGGAACTATATCCATTGGAGTTTAGAAGAACGAGAAGATCTTATTGGAACATATAAGATCCTAAGGGGGTTTGATCGGGGAGTTACAGGGAGAATGTTTCCACTTGTGGGTCACTGTTTAAGAATAAAAGGTTTACCACTTGAGACAGAGATAAGGAAGACCTTCGTCTCTCAGAGAGTAAATTATAGATCATAGAATTTACAGTGCACAAGGAAGCCATTCGGCCCATCGAGTCTGCACTGGCTCTTGGAAAGAGCACCCTACCAAGGCCCACACCTCCACCCTATCCCCATAACTCAGTAACCCCACCCAACACTAAGGGCAATTTTGGACACTAAGGGCCATTTAGCATGGCCAATCCACCTAGCCTGCACATCTTTGGACTGTTAGAGTTTGGACTGGAGTAGTTAGTATATGGCATTCTCTTCCCCAGATTGAAGTTGGGCTTTTGGTTTGTCTTCTGATTTTAGAAAGATTCTGGGTGGGATCCTTCATCCGTTCACGGCAGTGGGATTCTCATGGCCTGGTGCAGTGAATGGGAGATTTGATTGAGTGCCAAATTCTCTGTCCTCGTTAACAGCAGGGCGGACTCACAATGAAGAATCCCTTTGTTAATTTGCAATCATAAAATTTCCAGTAGGCCTAACAGCAATGCATTAGAGCATAATAGGAACACTTCCCTCGAGGCTGTTCCCGTTATCCATTGAATCATCACACATCTTCCACTTCCCTTCTGCTTTCCTGCCCTATCTCTATATCCTTTGATTCCTCTGCATCTCATTTGCACTGTAGTTATGCTGCAATATTGTGTGAATCCAAAGTAATGTAAGGCTCAAATCATTTTGTATTTGTCTGTTTGAGCCCCAGAGTGGAGCATGGCTCATTTCACACCAATTCCCATCAAAATCATCATCCCATCAATGCAAAATTGACAGCGTAGTTGTCTCCTGCAACGCAGTGGTAGCTTCAAGCAGGTCTGTTTTAGGCTGAATAGGAAGTCAATAACTATCTTTTCCAAATGGATACTGCGGGCGGGGTTCTCTCACCCCGGGCGACGGCCGGAGAATCGCCAGGACTGAAGCGAATTGCGCCATGCCGCCCCGACGCCGGTCACCAATTCTCCAGAGAGCAGGGAATTGGCGTTGGCGCGGCGCCGGTCGTGGGCCGCTCTACAGCCCCCCCCCCTCCCGGTGATTCTCGGCCCAGGATAGGCCAAGCGCCATGCTAAAAAAGCCGAGTCCCGCTGACGCCGTCCACACCTGCTCTTATCCGGAGGGTCCTCAGCGTGGATGCATCTGGGGGCGGCCTCGGGATGGGGGGGGGGGGGGGGGGGGGGGGGGGAAGGCGGGTCCGATCCCGGGGGGGGGGGGGTCTCCGCTGTGGCCTGGCCCACGATCGGGGCCCACCAATCGGCGGGCCGGCCTCTAGGGTTGGGGGCCACTTTTGTTCTGCGCCGGACCCTGTAGCCCTCCGCCATGTTGCGTCGGGGCCGGCGCAGAGAAGGGAGCCACTGTGCATGCACGCATTAGTGCCGGTCCCACTGCGCATGCGCAGACCTGTAGCGCCCATCTGACGCCGGGGACTGGCAGCTGGAGTGGCGTGGGTCACTCCAGTGTCGTGCTGGCTCCCTGTAGGGGTCAGAATTTCTGCTCCTGAGGCCATGTTGACACCTTTTCTCAACGGCGTTTATGTGGGCAGCACAGTAGCACAAGTGGATAGCACTGTGGCTTCACAGCGCCAGGGTCCCAGGTTCGATTCCCCGCTGGGTCACTGTCTGTGCGGAGTTTGTACGTCCTCCCCGTGTCTGCATGGGTTTCCTCCGGATGCTCCGGTTTCCTCCCACAGTCCAAAGACGTGCATGTTCGGTGAATTGGCCATGATAAATTGCCTTAAATGACCAAAAAAGGTGAGGAGGGGGTTATTGAGATGGGTGGAAGTGAGGACTTAAATGGGTCAGTACAGACTCGATGGGTCGAATGGCCTCATTCTGCACTGTATGTTGCAAACCAAACTGTACTGCACATGGAAGCAGAAACTCTAGATTGAGCTTGAGGGAATAAAAATAGGCCATAAAAAAATAAAGGAAATTGCATTGTTCATTAAACGACCTGGTTCCGATGAATGAGAGGGTTCACTTGTAATGAATTAGAGTAACGCCTAAAGTGCTGATCCACAGAATTCTGGGATGTCTAGATATAACAGGAGATGGCGTCGGCCAGAGTTTCCATGAAAGAGCTTCCTCACATCAACATTTTTATCAAGCCTTAGCTGACTGTAGCCTTTCCCCCTAGCATTGTTAATGACTTAAATTTGGGTCTGTCATCACCACTTGGTTGAATTTAGTGAAGAACGGTACAGATTTTGTCTCAGCAGTCCACACCCTTAATAAATATACTGGAACTCGCACATAAAATAGTTGAATCAGGATCATTAAATCATGCATCAGGCATATGGGAGGATTCTACAATTCCTTCGGGTCTTTCAATGAATAAATCATAATACACTTAGTTTTATCTTCCTTTTTTCACCAGTAACAGTTTTAAGTATCACGAGTTGTACGCAGGCGCTTGACTGATTGTAGCATCTGATTTGTTCTTTTAATTGAGTATATTAGCTGCAGGATCAGGTCCCCATAATTCAAGGCAACACCAAGGCTGAAAAAAGTAAGTGAGAAGATGAGGCAGACTGGGAAGGCAAAAGAGCATGGAGAGAGAGAGGTGAAGCGTCCATAAAGATCGGACAGAGAGAGGCGAGACTTCTATAAAAAGCGTGGAGAGAGAGGCGAGATGTCAATGAAGAGCGTGGAGAGAGGCGAGACTTCATTGAAGAGTGCGGAGAATGAGTGACAAGACCAATAAAGAGAGGCAAGACTTTAATAAAGTGTTCAGGGAGAGAGGTGAGACTTCAATAAAGAGTACATAGAGAGAGATGGGACTTCAATAAATAGCGCGGAGAATGAGAGTCGAGACTTCAATAAAGATCGGGAGAGAGAGAAGTGAGACTTCTATAACGACTGCAGAGAGAGAGAGACTTCAATGAAGAGCATGGCGAGAGGCAAGACTTAAAAAAATGGCACAGAGAGAGGGATGAGACTTCAATAGAGAGCTTAGAGAGAGGCAAGACACCAATGGCAAGTGCAACGAGAGAGGCAAGACTTCAGTAAAGAGCAGGAGAGAGAATGGCGAGACTCAGTAAAGAGCGGAGGAAGACAGCTGCGAGCTTTCAATAAAGAGCGGGGGGGAGGCGGCGGTGAGCTTTCAATAAAAAACGGGAAGAGAGAGAGTAGCGAGTCTTCAATAAAGAGAGGGGAGGGCAGGCGGCGAGTCTTTATAAAGAACGGCGAGAGAAAGCAGAGACTTCAAAAAGAGCATGGAGAGAGTGGCGTGTCTTCAATAAAGAGCGGGGAGAGAGGGCGGCGAGCCTTCAATAAAGAGCAGAGAGAGAAAAGCGAGACTTCAATAAAGAGTGGGGGAGAGACCAGACTTAAATAAGGGGAGGGGCGAGAGCGAGCGAGACTTCAATAAAGAGCGGAGAGAGAGGTCAGTCTCCAGTAAAGAGCGCAGAGAGAGAGAGGTGAGTCTCTAAGAAACAGCGCAGAGAGAGAGAGGCGAGACTTAATAGAGTGGAGAGAGGTGACTTCAATAAAGAGCGGAAAGAGGGAGGTGAGACTTATTAAAGAGCAGAGAGAGAGGCGTTGTAATGAGCAGCATCAAGAGATTACAAGTGCACTCTCAAGTCATGCACTGGGAAAGGGTCAACAACACCTATAGCTGGAGTAGAGGCTCCAAGGGAAAGAGTTGATTGGTAACTTGTTTTATTTAAAGCCACAATGAGGAAAAATAAGAGTTTCAGAATTTTAAAAATTAACTTAAATAATTCTACTTGGAATAAACTTAATGCAAGCATCATTTAACTTAAAGTATAACTGGAGAGCTCGGTTCCGTGTTTTGCGCAGCCTGCAGTATGTGGGAATTCCTAGACGCTCCATGCCGTCTGGATGACCACATTTGCAGAAAATGCAACCGGTTTGACCAGCTTGAGAACCAGATTTTGGAGCTTTGAGCATCGGCTGGAGCCACAGCGGTGCATCCGCGAGGCTGAGATGTTCATGAGTAACACATTTTTAGACGTGGTCACCTCACAGCTTAAGGAATTGCAGGGAATGGGTCACCACCAGTCAGAAGAGACAGGGCAGGCAGGTAATCATGAAAACCCCAGATTCCATCTCACTTCACTAATGAACATTTTTTCTGTGTTGTAAATGGTGAGAGTGACGGTTCCTTTGGGGAGTGCAACCACAGCCAAGTTCACGACACTGAGTGGTTCAGCTGCGCAAAGGGGCAGAGTAAGAGTGGAAGATGAATGGTGGTAGGAGACTTGATACGGGTGCAGACAGACATTTCTGTGGCCGCAAATGCCACTCTTGAATGGTATTTTGTCTTCCTGGTGCCAGGGTCAAGGATGCCACTGAATGGCATTCTGAAGGGGGGGAAGGGAGGGTGAATGGTCAGAGGTTATGGCTTACATTGGTACTAACAACATAGGTAGAAAGAGTGTTGAGGTCCTGCAACAAGAATTTAGGGAGCTAGGTAGCAGATTGAAAAGCACGACCTCAAAGGTTGTAATCCCTGGATTACTCCCATTGTCACGTGCTAGTAAGTATAGGAATAGGAGGATAGAGCAGATGAATGTGTGCCTGAGAGATGGTGCAAGAGAGAGGGCTTTAATTTCCTGGATCATTGGGTCCGTTTCTGGGGAAGGTGGGACCAGTACAAGTCAGATGGGTTTCACTTGAACAAGATCAAATTGTGTGGAGGTTTGCTAATGCTGTTGCAGGGTGGGGGGGGTTAAACTAATTTGGCCGGTTGGGTGGATTACGGAGTGGATGCACATTAGGGGGTCGTGCACAGCTTAATATGGATGAAAAATCAAATCAGTCTGGAAGGCAGAGCAAGGATGGACATGTTAAAGCACAAGGGAATATGGCAAGGCTAGATAGCAAGGAGTCTTAAGGGTAAGGCCGATGAACTGAGGACGTTGATGAACACACGGGAGTGTAAGATCATTGCTATCACAGAGACATGGTTGAGGGAGGGACAGGACAGGCAAATCAATATAAATCAGGTGGGATAGGGAAGATGTAAAAGAGGAGGTGATGTCACCATATTGATCAAGGAGTCATTTCATGCTGTGAGGAGGGTGATATGTTTGCAGGCTCCTCAATTGAGGCCATATGGGTGGAGGTTAAAAACAAAAAGGGGGCAATCAGGGCGTATATATCGGCCCCCAGTGATAGAAGAACAAATATGTAATCAAAACTCAGAGAAGCGTAAAAACAATAGGGTAATAATAGTAGGTGATTTCAACTTCCCCAATATTAATTAGAATCGAAAGGCTTCGAGGAGGCGGAATGAGCTTTTTGAGCCAACACATAGAAAATCCTACAAGAAAGGGAGTGGAACACTTCAGAGGGGCCAGCAGTTGGGGAGGTTGGGCCTTCCGAACTTGTTGTATTATTACAGGGCAGTGAGTGTGGAGCTGAAGTAGAGAGGCGGATGCTTTATGGGTGAGTATGGAGGCGGGTTCTTGTAGGGGGTCGGGGTTACTAGCGAGCCACATTTGTCCCAGGGGCGTATTCTGGATGTCTAGTGGTGGTTGCCACGTTAACGATTTGGAGGCACTTTCGGCAGCACTTTAGGCTGAGAGCAGGATTGAGGCTGATGCTGATCCGGGGGAATCATGGAATTGAGCCGGGGAGGATGGATGCGAGGTTTGGGAAGATGAAGGATTTGTTTTTGGAGGGGCAGTTCGCAAACTTGGAGGAGTTGAGGGGGAAGATTGAGTTTCCACGTGAGGAGAGTTTTCTATATATGCAGGTACAGAACTTCGCTAGAAAGAGTTTTCCGACCTCTCTAAGAGAAACAACTTTTGGAAAGTTGTATGTGCATTTAAAAAAAAAGAAAATATTTTTTTCTATTCTCCTTTTGTTGTTGGAGGTGGCGCTGTCAGTAATGGTGGAAATGGGGTCATTTCGGTGATTTATGGGAGGATTTTGAAGGAGGCGAAGGGCCGGGATTCTCTCCTGCGGGGCGGGGGACCCGGCGGGACGGTGTTGCGTGAACCACTCCGGCATCGGGCCTCCCCGGAATTCTCCGCACCTTTAGGGGCTAGGCCCGCGCCGGAGTGGTTCCGGCACGAACGGCCTTTGGTGCCCCGCCAGCCGGAACTGAAAGGCCTTCGCCGGCCAGCGGATGTCCGCGCATGCGCCGGAGGTTCAGCGGCTGCTGACGTCATCCCAGCGCATGTGCTGGGGAGGGGGTCTCTTCCGCCTCCGCCATGGTGGAGACCATGGTTAAGGCGGGAGAAAAAGAGTGCCCCCACAGCACAGGCCTGCCCGCCGATCGGTGGGCCCTGATTGCGGGCCAGGCCACCGTGGGGGCACCCACCGGGGCCAGATCACCCCACCCCCCCAGGACCCCGGTGCCCGCCCACGCCGCCAATCCCGCTGGCACCAGAGGTGGTTTAATCCACGCCGGCGGGAAAAGCCTGTCACCGACGGGACTTCGGCCCATCGCGGGCCGGAGAATCGGCGCGGGCGGCCCGCCGACCTACGCGGCGCGATTCCCGCCCCCGCCGATTCCCGGGTGGCGGAGAATTCGGGACACTGCGGGAGTGGGATTGACGCTGGCCCCGGGCGGGGGTCGGAGAATTCCGCCCAAGGTATCTATGGAGGGGGTTCGGACCAAGGGGAAGAGGAGTTTCGGATGGTGCTGGAGGAGGGACTGTGATGTGAGGTGCTGAGCAGAGTGAATGCCTCAATCTCGTGTACGGGGCTGGGGTTGATGCAGTTAAAGGTGATGCACAGGGCGCATTTGACAAAGCCAAGGATGAGCCGGCTGTTTGAGGGGGTAGAGCATACTTGTGAACGGTGCGAGAGGGGCCCGGTTAATCATGTGCACATGTTCTGGTCCTGCTCGAAGTTGGAAACATTTTGGGGGTCTTTATTCAGCACCATGTCGGCGATCCTGAACGCAGATTTGGAGCCAGGTCCCCTGGAGGCCATATTTGGGGTGTCGGAACAGCCAGAGTTGCAGACGGGAGCGGGGTCAGATACTTTAGTCTTCACCTCGCTGATTGCTCGCAGGTGGGTTCTGTTGGGGTGGAGGTCAGCTTCTCAACCCTGTGCCTGAGCATGACTGGGTATCGAATGGAGTTCTTACATCTTGGGAAGGTGAAATTTGCCCGAAGGGAGGAAAATGAGGGATTTGATATTTGTTTACTTTGCATTTCAGAGAGCTAGTTATCGTCTACTGTTATTGGGGGGAGGGGTTGGTGCAGGGTTTATTGTATTTGGGGGTGTAATGTTTTTGTTTTGTAAAATGTAAAAATGCTTTAAAAAATTATAAAAAACAAAAGGGGGTTGTACTTGACCAAGTTTTAGGGAATGAAGCTGGGCAGCAGGTGATAGAAATGTCAGTGGGGGAGTTCTTCGGAAATAGTGACCATAATACAGTAAGATTTAAGGTAGTTATGGAAAAGGATCAAAATGGACTGGAAATAAAGGTTCTGAATTTGGCGAAGGCTGATTTTAAAAGGATAAGACAGGGTCTGGTCAAAGTAGAAGAGGAGCAGCTACTTGTCACATCAGAGTAGTGGCAGTTATTCAAAAAGCAAATAGAGGGAGTACAAAGCCATCATATTCCTGTAAAGGTAAAAGGTGGGACCAAAATGTTTAGAGATACCTGCTCAAGGGATATACATGATTGTATCAGGAAAAATAGGGAGGCTTATGGCAGATACAAAGGGCTGAAAACAATGCAGTATAGAAAGTGCAAAGGAATATTTAAAAAAGAAATCAGGAGAACGAAGAGGGGGCATGAGAAAACACTGGTGGGGAAAATAAAGGAGAAGCCGAAGGTGTTCATGTGTATATTAAGGGCAAGAGAATAACCAGGGAAAAATAGGGCCTCTTAGGGACAAAATTGGCAACTTGTGTGTGAAACTGAAAGACTTAGGTGAGGTATTAAATTAGTATTTTGCATCTGTGCACACTGTGGAGAAGGATGATGTCAGCATACAAAGCAGGGAGGGAGACTGTGATATAATTGTCGATGCTGTGCTTGCCGCGTTTACCCAGTGGACGTCCAACTATTTTGAGTGGGCGTCCACTATCACCAAAAACATTGAGCCCATGAAAGGGCCGGCGTGGTCAATATGCAGGCGGGTCCACGGTCTGCCTGGCCATTCCCACAGGTGCAATGGCGCCGCTGGTGGCACTCTTTGCCCCTATTGGCACCCCTGGCACCGACGTACCAAGGCTGCTATGTCTGTGTCCAAACCTGGCCACCAAATGTAGCTTCGAGCTAGCATCTTCATTTTAGACACCCCTGGGTGTCCGTGATGTAACTCAGTTAAGATTGCCTGACGGCCCTGAGCTAGGACTATTACCCGGGCTCCCCATAATAGGATACCGTCTTCTACGGTCATTTGGTCTCTTCTGCTCCAATATGGGTGCATCTGTGGCTCCACTGGTCTTTCCAGTTCCCCTGTTAGCAGTAAATGCTTCATCTTGGCTAAAACTGGGTCGTTTTGCGTCCACAACCGAATATGTTGTGCGTCTACTGGTAGGGTGTCCAAAAAATTTAGAGTCATTACTGTCTCCTCTACTTTTGGTATTTGCGAGTGTCCGGGAGGGGAAGTCTGCTCAAAGCATCTGCATTTGCTACTCGCGTTCCCGGTCTGTGCTCCAGAACGTATCTATACGCTGCCAGTAGCAACGCCCAGCGTTGGATTCTAGCTGATGCAATCAGGGGTATTGACTTGTCTTCTTTTAATAACCCTAATAACGGCTTATGGTCTGTCACTATGGTGAATTTCTGCCCGTACAGATACTGGTGAAAATTTTTTACTGCGAATATCACCGCCAGTCCTTCCTTCTGGATTTGGGCGTACTTCCTCTCAGCCATCGCCAAGGTCCTCGAAGCATAGGCTATTGGCCGTTCTTCCCCATTCCTTCCTCTATGGGCTAAGACGGCTCCTACCCCGTAGGGGGATGCATCACAAGTGACCACCAACTCCTTCCTTGGGTCATAATGCTCTAGGACATTTTCGGATGACAGCTGTTCCTTAATGTCCCTAAATGCTCGGTTTTGGCGGGCGGACCATTTCCATTCTTGTCCCTTTTTTAGTAGCTGGTGGAGGGGTTCTAGGATGGACGCCCTATTTTCAATAAATTTGCCATAATAGGTTACCAACCCTAGAAATGATCGTAACTCCTGGGCCGTGGTGGGAGCTGGGGCTTCTTTTATTACCCTTACTCTGTCTTCTAATGGGTGTAAGCCTGACTCATCTACTTTATATCCCAGGTACGTCACTTGTGGGGCCAGAAAAACATATTTTTCCCTTTTTAGCCGTACACCTGCCTTTGCGAAACGCCTGAGCACTTCCTCCAGGTTCCTTAAGTGTTCCCTGTTTGTCCTACCCGTAATTAAGACATCGTCCATTAAGACATCGTCCAAATAAATCGGCACCTGCGGTAGTCCCTGCAGAATATTTTCCATCGTACGCTGGAATATAGCGCAGGCTGATGACACTCCGAAAGGTAGCCTAGTATAACGAAAAAGGCCCTTCAGTGTGTTGCTCGTAGCGAACTTCTGGGAGTCCTTGTCCAGTTTTAACTACAGGTAGGCATGGCTCATGTCTAGTTTCATGAACAAAAGCCAACCTGCCAATTTGGAATATAGGTAGTCTATTTTCGGGATTGGGTATTTGTCTAGCAGTGCGTATTTGTTTACCGTCTGTTTGAAATCTCCACAGAGACGTATCGAGCCGTCTGGCACTACCCATTCTGAGAACTGTACTGGTCTGATAATGCCGTCGCACCGTAACCTTTCTATTTCATCATCTACTTTCTTTCTTAATGCAAAAGATACTGGCCTGGCCTTACAAAAGTTCGGAAGGGCTTCTGGATCCACGTGCAAAGTTGCTTTGGCACCTATGATTTCCCCCAAACCTTCCTGGAAGACCTCCGGGTATTTTTGGAGTACTCCATCAACTGCCCGCTTCCACTCTGGAAAATTTTCATCCAATCTAATTTGAGATCTTTAAGCCAGTTTCGTCCAATTAAGCTGGGTCCGGAGCCCTCTACTATCGTCAACGGTAATCTGAGCAATTGTTTCTCATATTCCACGGGTACATGAGTTGTGCCTAGAACTTCCAGGGGTTCCCCCGTGTAGGTTTTAAGTTTCGTCGATGTTTTTGTTAGGGTTAGTGGCTGGAGTCCATCTTTGATTTTTCTAAATGCTGCCACTCCAATTACTGATGCGGCCGCACCCGTGTCTATTTCCATTATTGTCGGCCGCGCATTCACCCGTGGGGTAATCTTAATGGGTTCTGCTTTCTTCATTGCAATACTATATAATTGTTCCCCTTCGGAGGAGGATGGGGCGTCTAGGTTGTGTACTTCCATGCGTCCCCACCTGCTATTCCTCTTTTGCCACCTCCTTCTAGGGTTTCTGTCGCTGTCACCCCACTCTGTCTGGTGTCAGAAACGGTCCTTCTCTGTTGGGGGAGCCTCAGCCGGTACTTCCCTTTGTCTCCAGTTAGTCCTGGCAGACTTGGGGGCAGTTCTGGGGTTTTCCTTTTTCCCTCTATTCCTCAGGCTTTTCCTGAGAACGGCTATCTGGTAGCACCACCCGTTGTGGTAGTCCCTCTCACAGGTATCTACTTTCATTGGCGTGCCCTGTAGTTCCTGTGCCCCACTTGCTGCTTTTTCTAGGGACAGTGCAAGCTGTAACATCTGCCTGCAGTCTAGCTCCGTTTCCGCCAACAGGCGTTTCTGTATTGTGAGGTTGTTTATACCACACACTAACCGGTCCCGAAGCATTTCATTTAGCGTCAGGCTGAACTCACATTTTTCCACCAGCCTTCTCAGGCGGGTCAAGAAATTAGTGACTGACTCCCTGTCTTCCTGCTTCGCTGTGTAGAATCTGTACCTACACAAAATGAGGGGTGGTTTTGGGTCGTAGTGCTCTTTCACCAATTCCATTAATTCTTGGAAAGTTTTCGTGTCCGGCGTATCGGGATAAGTCAGACTACGTCTAATGGCGAAAGCTGAGGGTCCGCACGCCGACAGCAGGATAAGCTGTCTTCTTTCATCCGTCAGTATGTCATTTGCCCGGAAGAAGTAACACATTCTCTCCACATTCTGGGACCAGTCCTCAATAGCCGGGTCGAATGCCTCTAACCTCCCAAAAAACAGCATTTTTAAAATGGCAAGGCTTACCCTCCGAGTGCGGCAGCTGGTCTCTGCAAAATTTTTAGTTTACCTCGTCACCACTGTAGTAATCCATGGGAGGCAGGAGTTCCGTCACCACACCAATATTTATTTACAATAACGATATTACAGGAGCAGCTACAAACAGTGCTGCTAGCAGTCCAGTCAACTTAAGACTGGCTCACAAAGCCTACACAGGTGCTTATATTGGGCCTTATATGAGCTCATACTCCAATTGGCCAACCAATAAAGCCAATTGGAGTTCATTACAGGTGTGTAAATAGCAAGGAGGAAAGCCTAGATTTCAGGGCAATACAGACGGACTGGTCAGATGGGCAGAACAGACAGAAATGTAATTTAACCCTGAAAAGTGTAAGTTGATGCATTTTGGGAGGACTAACAAGGCAAGGCAATACACAATAAATGTAGGACATAGGGAAATACAGAGGAGCAGAGAGACGTTCAGGTGCATGTCCATAGGTCACTGAAGACAGCAGGACCAGTAGATAAGGTGATTTAGAAGGCATACTTTCCTTTATTAGCTGAGGCATAGAATGTAAGAGCAGGGAGGTTATGATACAGCTGATTAAAATGCTAATTTGGCCAGAGCTAAAGTGCTGTGTGCAGTTTTGGTCACCACACTATAAGAAGGATGTGATTGCACTAGAGAGGTTGAAGAGGAGTTCACCAGGATTTGCCTGGGCTGGAACGTTTCAGCAATCAAGAGAGGCTGAGTAGGCTGGGGATGTTCTTAGACAGAGAAGGCTGAGGTAACACCGTAATATACAAGACTACGAGCCAAATGCTGGAAAATGGGATTAGAATAGAGTTGTACAAAAGTATGAGAGATATAGGGTAGATAGGAAGACATTTTTCCCTTAGTTGAGGGATCAATAACCAGGGGCATAGATGTAAGTTAATGGGCAGGAGATTTAGAGGGGATTTGAGGAAACACCTTTTCACCCAGAGCGTGGTGAGAATCTGGAACTGACTGCCTGAAAGGGTGATAGAGGCAGGAAGCCTCACAACATTTAAGAAGCATTTAGATGAGCACCTGAAACACCATAATATACAAGACTACGAGCCAAATGCTGGAAAATGGGATTAGAATAGATAGGTGCTTGATGACACAATCGGCCAAAGGGCCTCGTTCTGTGCTGGCAAACTGAGGCTATGACTGTCAGCTGAGGTTCAATGTGATACCCCTCTTTGGTTTTAAAAAGCGACAAATACAAGGAAAGAATAAACAGAAGTAAGAAACTGCACGGTTTTGAATGAAAGAAAGATTTATATAGGAGATGGCATACCAAGGGTGCAGGGAGGCAAAAGTGCATATGGTTCTTTAAGAGGGACGATACAGGAAGGTTGAATGGAATAATGAACATGGTGTGGGTAAAACTGAGAAAAGTAAGATATGTAGTAATGAAGAGAATGTTGGGGGTTAGAGGTAAGTGAATAGACAAACTTTTAATGATTCATGCATGACTAAATGACTACGAGAGCTTCTTTAGATTTACTCCTAATCTAAATCTCAGAAATCAGCATGGTAGCCTTGTGGATAGCACAATCGCTTCACAGCTCCAGGGTCCCAGGTTCGATTCCGGCTTGGGTCACTGTCTGTGCGGAGTATGCACATCCTCCCCGTGTGTGCGTGGGTTTCCTCCGGGTGCTCCGGTTTCCTCCCACAGTCCAAAGATGTGCGAGTTAGGTGGATTGGCCATGATAAAAATTGCCCTTAGTGTCCAAAATTGCCCTTAGTGTTGGGTGGGGTTACTGAGTTATGGGGATAGGGTGGAGGTGTTGACCTTGGGTAGGGGGTACTAACATACTAACATTCCAAGAGCCGGTGCAGACTCGATGGGCCGAATGGCCTCCTTCTGCACTGTAAATTCTATGATCTATGATCATAGCTGATAAATACTTGAACTTCCATAGCACTCTGGCTTAGAGAATTCTAGAGATTAGGGGCTGCACGGTAGCATGGTGGTTAGCATAAATGCTTCACAGCTCCAGGGTCCCAGGTTCGGTTCCCGGCTGGGTCACTGTCTGTGCGGAGTCTGCACGTCCTCCCCGTGTGTGCGTGGGTTTCCTCCGGGTGCTCCGGTTTCCTCCCACAGTCCAAAGATGTGCGGGTTAGGTGGATTGGCCATGCTACATTGTCCGTAGTGTCCTAAAAAGTAAGGTAATGGGGGGGGTTGTTGGGTTACGGGTATAGGGTGGATACATGGGTTTGAGTAGGGTGATCATTGTTCGGCACAACATTGAGGGCCGAAGGGCCTGTGCTGTACTGTTCTATATCTATATCTAAATCACCCTCGAGACCTTTCAAAGTGAGACTGCCAATCTGTACATGATTGTTGGTTCTTGTCACTTCTGACCTGAAAGCTACTAAACATGGAAAAGGGAGAACATTTCACTTCCACCAATCAGGGACAGATTTGAACCGAAATTTAAAGGTGTAAAAGCATTGGGTGGGATTTTCCAGCCCTTATAATAATAATCTTTATTAGTGTCACAAGTAGGCTTACATTAACACTGCAATAAAGTTACTGTAAAAATCCCCTAGTCGTCATACTCTCGTGCCTGTTCGGGTACACTGAGGGAGAATTCAGAATGTCCAATTCACCTAATAAGCACGTCTTTCGGGACTTGTGGGAGAAAACGGGAGCACCCAGAGTAAACCCACGCAGACACAGGAAGGACGTGCAGACTCCGCAGACAGTGACCCACGCCCGGAATCGAACCTGGGACCCTGGCGCTATGAAGCAGCAGTGTTAACTATTGTGCTACCATACCGCGGCAAAACCCTCCTGGTGGATTCCCTGGCAGCACGGCTGGCAAGCAATGCAAATGGCCTTTGATTTCAGGTGAGACCAGAAAATCCTGTCCATTGTGTTTGGCTCAGTGTGTCCTCAAATGACCCAACATTGCCATACTGCAATGCATCTACATTAGTAATGGTGTCCCGCTTTAATCATTATTACCTACCTTGGTAGGTCAATGAGCATGTGCACACTCCGTTTCTAAAGTGTTAGATGTCAGATTCTGTTAACAAATGCTTTTGATGTGGCCCTGAGGTTTTTTTCCTTATTAAATATGTTTCATCATAGTTCAGTCTGTATTTGCTTGGCTCACACACCCCTTGTGAATTAGCGTCATGAGGGCACATCTGCTGGGTGGACCAATCGGCCTGGCAGTCTCCATGGAAACTTCATATCAGCTGCAAAAAATCTCTGTGAGCCAAGCAAAGATCAAGCAAAGGTCATGTGAAAACAAAAAGAACCCATAAAATGTTTGAAAGGTGATGCAATAGAGTTGAGAAAATCAGTGAAAATATAGCAGTATCTCTGAGTGTGAGTGAGGGCAGACCGAAGCTGCAATAGTTTGCTATTTAACCGTGAGGCTGCTAGCAGGATCATGGAACCTCTGGACTAATCGATTGATCAGCTTTTTATTTCATGCACACAGATACTGGCATTAATATTACAGTAATAAAATGGCTCCGTCAGGAATACTATCGCTGAAATATTAATCTGAAAATGCCCAACTGAGTACCTGAAGCATCATTTTTATATAAAAATATGTCAACATTTTACCTGTGCTCACTCTGCCATTTTTCCCCTCCTATTCTCATTCAGCCCTGCCGATTTGCCAACAAAATAACATTTATTTCATTTTCAGTGTGCGACATCTTGAGTCCATTAAATGGCACTTTATAAATGCAATTTTTCTATTCATCCATTTTCCCATTCATCAATCCTTTCCTCCTATTTTTCTCGGCTCCCTCCTCCTCCCTCCAGTTCATTCATTAAATCCTTCTTTCATTTTCCTTCATGACTCTGTTCCTTCCCTCCCTTCCATCCTGCCTTTCATTTTCCGCTCCATCCCCCTTTCCCCCTTCACCTCCTTTTTCTTCTTTCCCCCTTTCCCTCCTTTCCCCCTTTCCCTCCTTTCCCCCTTTCCCTCCTTTCCCCCTTTCCCTCCGTTCCCCCCTTCCTTCCCCCCTCCCCTTCCTTTCCCCCCTCCCCTTCCTTCCCCCCTCCCCTTCCTTCCCCCCTCCCCTTCCTTCCCCCCTCCCCTTCCTTCCCCCTCCCTCCCTTCCCCCTCCCCTCCCTTCCCCCTCCCCTCCCTTCCCCCCTCCCCTCCCTTTCCCCCTCCCCTCCCTTCCCCCTCCCCTCCCTTTCCCCTCCCTCCCTTTCCCCCTCCCCTCCTTTCCCCCTCCCCTCCCTTTCCCCCTCCCCTCCCTTTCCCCCCTCCCCTCCCTTTCCCCCCCCCCTCCCTTTCCCCCCTCCCCTCCCTTTCCCCCTCCCCTCCCTTTCCCCCCTCCCCTCCCTTTCCCCCCTCCCCTCCCTTTCCCCCCTCCCCTCCCCTTCCCCCTCCCCTCCCTTTCCCCCCTCCCCTCCCTTCCCCCCTCCCCTCCCTTCCCCCCTCCCCTCCCCTCCCTTTCCCCCCTCCCCTCGCTTTCCCCTCCCTTTCCCCCCCCTCCTCCTCCTTCCCCCCTCCCCTCCCTTTCCCCCCTCCCCTCCCTTTCCCCCCTCCCCTCCTTTCCCCCCTCCCCTCCCTTTCCCCCTCCCCTCCCTTTCCCCTCCCTTTCCCCCTCCCCTCCCCTTCCCCCTCCCCTTCCCCCTCCCCTCCCCTCCCCCTCCCCTCCCCTCCCCCTCCCCTCCCCTTCCCCCCTTCCCTCCCCTTCCCCCCTCCCCTCACCTTCCCCCTCCCCTCCCCTTCCCCCTCCCCTCCCCTTCCCCCTCCCCTCCCCTTCCCCCTCCCCTCCCCTTCCCCCTCCCCTCCCCTTCCCCCCTCCCCTCCCCCCTCCCCTCCCCTTCCCCCCACCCCTCCCTTCCCCCCTCCCCTCCCTTCCCCCCTCCCCTCCCTTCCCCCTCCCCTCCCTTCCCCCCTCCCCTCCCTTCCCCCCTCCCCTTCCCCCTCCCCTTCCCCCTCCCTCCCCTTCCCCCCTCCCCTCCCCCCTCCCCTCCCCTTCCCCCCTCCCCCCTCCCCTCCCCTTCCCCCCTCCCCTCCCCTTCCCCCCTCCCCTCCCTTCCCCCCTCCCCTCCCTTTCCCCCCTCCCCTCCCTTTCCCCCCTCCCCTCCTTTCCCCCTCCCCTCCCTTTCCCCTCCCCTCCCTTTCCCCTCCCTTTCCCCCTCCCCTCCCCTTCCCCCTCCCCTCCCCTCCCCCCTCCCCTCCCCTTCCCCCCTTCCCTCCCCTTCCCCCCTCCCCTTCCCCCTCCCCTCCCCTTCCCCCTCCCCTCCCCTTCCCCCTCCCCTCCCCCCTCCCCTCCCCTTCCCCCCTCCCCTCCCCCCTCCCCTCCCCTTCCCCCATTCCCCCCTCCCCTCCCTTCCCCCCTCCCTTTCCCCCCCTCCCCTCCCTTCCCCCCCTCCCCTCCCTTTCCCCCCTCCCCTCCCTTTCCCCCCTCCCCTCCCTTTCCCCCCTCCCCTCCCTTTCCCCCCTCCCCTTTCCCCCTCCCCTCCCCTCCCCTTCCCCCCTCCCCTCCCCCCTCCCCTTCCCCCCTCCCCTCCCCCCTCCCCTTCCCCCCTCCCCCCTCCCCTCCCCTTCCCCCCTCCCCTCCCCTTCCCCCCTCCCCTCCCCTTCCCCCCTCCCCTCCCCTTCCCCCCTCCCCTCCCCTTCCCCCCTCCCCTCCCTGCCCCCCTCCCTTCCCCCTCCCCTTCCCCCTCCCCTTCCCCCTCCCCTCCCCTTCCCCCTCCCCTCCCCTTCCCCCTCCCCTCCCTCCCCCCCCTCCCCTTCCCCCCTCCCCTCCCCTCCCCCTCCCCTCCCCTTCCCCCCTCCCCTCCCTTCCCCCCTCCCCTCCCCCCTCCCCTCCCTTTCCCCCTCCCCTCCCTTTCCCCTCCCCTCCCTTTCCCCCTCCCCTCCCTTTCCCCTCCCTTTCCCCCTCCCCTCCCCTTCCCCCACCCTTTCCCCCCCCCTCCCCTCCCCTTCCCCCCTTCCCTCCCCTTCCCCCCTCCCCTTCCCCCTCCCCTCCCCTTCCCCCTCCCCTCCCCGTCCCCCTCCCCTCCCCTTCCCCCTCCCCTCCCCCCTCCCCTCCCCTTCCCCCCCTCCCCTCCCCTCCCCTTCCCCCCTCCCCTCCCTTCCCCCTCCCCTCCCTTCCCCCCTCCCTTCCCCCCTCCCTTTCCCCCTCCCCTCCCTTTCCCTCCCTTTCCCCCCCTCCCCTCCCTTTCCCCCCCTCCCTTTCCCCCCCTCCCTTCCCCCCTCCCCTCCCCCCCTCCCCTTCCCCCCTCCCCTCCCCCCCCTCCCCTTCCCCCCTCCCCTTCCCCCCCTCCCCTTCCCCCCTCCCCTTCCCCCTCCCCTTCCCCCCCTCCCCTTCCTTCCCTCCCTCCCCTTCCTTCCCCCCCTCCCCTTCCTTCCCCCCCCTCCCCTTCCTTCCCCCCCTCCCTTCCCCCCTCCCCTTCCTTCCCCCCCCTCCCCTTCCTTCCCCCCCTCCCCTTCGTTCTATGTTCTATGATACAGCTGATTAAAATGCTCATTTGGCCAGAGCTAAAGTGCTGTGTGCAGTTTTGGTCACCACACTATAAGAAGGATGTGATTGCACTAGAGAGGTTGAAGAGGAGTTCACCAGGATTTGCCTGGTGAACTCCCCTCCTTTCTCCCCTCCCCTTTTCACCCTCCTTCCCCTCCCCTCCTTTTCCCCCATCTTCCCCGTCCCCTCCTTTCTCCTCCTTCTTTACCCCTCCTCCACTTCCCTCTCACGCTGCTTTCCCCCTCCCTCTCCCTGCTCCTTTCGCTCCTCCCCCTTCCTTTCCCCCTCCTCCCCCCTCATGCACCTTTCACACCTCCGTCTCCCCCTCCTTTCCCCCTCCCTCTCCCCTACTTTCCCCCTCCCCTTAATCCACTTAACCTGCACATCTTTAGACTGTGGGAGGAAACTGGTGTACCTGGAGGAAACCCTGACAGAAATGCTTACTGTGCCACCATGCCACCCCGGACAGGACACAGTACAATAGTTTGTCCCAGAGATCTGCACTGGGTTCTCATCTTCCACCATCTGTATTAATGGCCTGGATGAGGTTATAGAGAGTTCTATATTCACATTTACAGATGATGATAATCATACAAATTTTTTTCATAGAAGTTACAGTGCAGAAGGAGGCCATTCGGCCCATCGAGTCTGCACCGGCTCTTGGAAAGAGCACCCTATCCCCATAACCCAGTAACCCCACCCAACACTAAGGGCAATTTTTGATACTAAGAGCAATTTATCATGGCCAATCCACCTAACCTGCACATCTTTGGACTGTGGGAGGAAACCGGAGCACCCGGAGGAAACCCACGCACACACAGGGAGGATGTGCAGACTCCGCGCAGACAGTGACCCAAGCCGGAATCGAACCTGGGACCCTGGAGCTGTGAAGCAATTGTGCTATCCACAATGCTACCGTGCTGCCCATAAGCTATGGAAAACCATGTAGCGGAAGACAGAAGTTACAAATGGACATAGTTATATTAAGAGTGTGTAAAAAACCATGGTAGGATGTGGATGATGTGTATGGGGTCATCCATTTTAGAAACCAAAGTTGAAGGGTAAGCCATTCACCCTCCAGAGGCTGTTCCAACTTCCAATTGGATCATGGACTAAATGTACCTCAGCATTATTTACCTGACTTTGTTCCAGATTTTCTTATACCCTTACCTAATAAAAATCTTAACAATCTCAGTCCTGAAGATCTCAATTGACCGGTAAATGCAGTCGTTTGCGGTTATAGAATCATAGAATTTACAGTGTAGAAAGAGGCCATTCGGCCCATTGAGTGTGCACCAGCCCTGGGAAAGAGCACCCAACTTAAGCCCATACCTCCACCCTATTTGTTTTTGATTTTAGTTAAATTTTATTTAAATTCTTGATTTCCTGATTACGCTTTGTGGTGAAGAAGTCCTCAGTGATGTTGTCTTGTTATGAATTTGCCAACTGGAGGAAATATCTTGGGCGGGATTCTCCCGTACCCGGCGGGGCGGGTGGTCCCAGCGAGACGGAGTGGTGTGAACCACTCCAGCACGGGCTGCCCTAAAGGTGCGGAATCCACCACACCTTAAGGGACTAGGCCCACCCCGGAGTGGTTTGCCCCCCCACCCCCGGCCGTCGGGATAGGGGCCTGGCACCATGCCAACAGGCGCCGAAGGGCCTCCGCCGGCCGGCGCGAGTTGCGCATGCGCGGAAGCACCACGCGTGCTGACGTCATCCCCGCGCATGCGCGTGAGGGTTCGTCTCCGCATCGGCCATCGCGGAGGACCACAACGGCCTATGCGGAATAATAGAGTGCCCCCACGGCACAGGCCCGCCCGCGGATTGGTGGGCCCCGACCGCGGGCCAGGCCACCTTGGGGGCATCTCCCGGGGCCAGATGCCCCCGCGACCCCCCAGGATCCCGCAGCCTGCCCGCGCTGCCAGGTGCCGCCGGTAAGGGACCTATTCTGATTTACGCCGGCGGGACTGGCTACAGGCGGGCGGGACTTCCGCCCATTGCGGGCTGGAGAATTCGGGAGGCCCCGGCGCCTATTGAGTCGCGCCGGTCCCTGCCATTCTCCGAGGCGGGCGGCGCAACTCACACCGGACCGATTTTTGGGAGGCGGGAGAATTGGCAGGATGGAGGGGGCGGGATTGACGCCAACCCCCCGCGATTCTCCCACCCGGGGAGGGGGGGTCGGAGAATCCCTCCCCTTATCTTATTAAAAAACACAATCAAACTAGTCCAATTACCACTAGAAAAGAGATGAGAGCGTTTTTTCATTCGAGAGTTGTCAGGATCCGGAACTTTCTACCTGAAAATGTGTTGGAAGCCTATTCCATGAATAATTTTCAAAGGGAGGAGGACGGGTACTTGAGAATGAAGAATTTACAGCGTTATGGACAAAACTGTTCGGGGTATGGGAAGCAGCATGACATTTATTTGAAAATTCACCACAGCAGGGTGAATTACCGGTGTGTAGTCGGTTTTTATAGCTTTATGAACATCCAGGTAATACAGTATCCCATCCATGTCCCCCCCTTCAAAGGACAAAATACCTTTGCTGAGATTGGTGTCAAAAGCTAAATGCAGTTGTACAGATGGGGTTTCACCAAAGTTCTGTGCATTTCAACTATCACTTTGACACTTTTGAGTTGCAACTCTCCTGCGATAACGTCCAACGTTCCATTAGCCTTTTTGATTACTTTTTGTACCTGTGTACTAACTTGGGATCTGGGAAAGATAAATTGGAATTTTTTTGATGGTGAGAGTCTAGAGGCTGTGAAGTAGAAAAGGGATTCAGACACCCAGGCACACAAATCACTAAAAACTAGTGTATCGGTACAAAAAGAAATGAAAAAGACTAATAGAATATTAGCACATATCTCAAGTGGGTTGGAATACAAAGTGGAAGAAGTTATGTTGCAGTTACACAGAGCCTCGAAATCAGCCCCTAACTGAAGTATTGTGTTCAGTTTTGGCAACTACATACAAGGTGTTAACAGCCAACCAACTTTGATCAGTACTTGGATCAGTATTTGCAAAATTGTGCTGACCAGACACTCAAAACATGTTGCATTCTTAAACACCTGGGTGTTTAATTTCATTTGCCTGCTACTTTCAGCTCACTGGTTTACAAGGTAATTAAAGCGAGGAAGGTCAATCAGACCATCACAACTCATCGGGGGAGACAGTATTGTCACTCATGTCAACATCTGCTTGGTTCTTATGTGCTTCTAGGATTTTGGACATCTGTGCTTTTGTCAAATGAACAAATATTCTCATGGCCAACACCGAGATTGCAAAGGTGTTTGCTACACAGGAATGTTTGCTACAGCCAGCTGAACTCGGCTCTCCCTCCGCTTTCTTCTAATTTCTTCCATTACAATTATGTTACATACCACATTTCAACCCAGCGAAAGGCCATCACATCATTCCTAAAAGCCTCACACTTGGGTTAATAAAGACAAATGAAAAACTAACATGCAAAATACTCAAAAAGGATCCACTTCCTGCCTCAGAACATAATATAGAACAGTACAGCACAGAACAGGCCCTTCGGCCCTCAATGTTGTGCCGAGCCATGATCACCCTACTCAAACCCACGTATCCACCCTATACCTGTAACCCAACAACCCCCCCCATTAACCTTACTTTTTTTTAGGACACTACGGGCAATTTAGCATGGCCAATCCACCTAACCCGCACATCTTTGGACTGTGGGAGGAAACCGGAGCACCCGGAGAAAACCCACGCACACAGGGGGAGGACGTGCAGACTCCACACAGACAGTGACCCAGCCGGGAATCGAACCTGGGACCCTGGAGCTGTGAAGCATTTATGCTAACCACCATGCTACCCTGCTGCCCCCAAATATAATATAATATAATCAAATATAATATAATATAAAATATAATATAATCTACCATATCTAGTTACATTTACAGGAAAGAACAGACACATATCCATGAGTTGATTAGAACTATCCAAGTTGTACCTTTACAAATTTGTTAATATTCTATTTCTTGACACACTTACAGATTTTTATTTAGTTTTTTACCGATAGAGCTAATATAAAATAGAATAAACACAAATGGAATATTTTACAATCTCTATTTTTTTATTCTTTCAGGGGATGTGAGCATTGCTGAATAGGCTAGTATTTGTTGCCCATCCTTAATTGCCCTGAGGTGATGGCGTTGAGCCGCCTTCTTCAACTGCTGCTATCCAAGTGGGGCAGGTACACCCATAGTGCTCTTATGGAGGGAGTTCCAATATTTTGACACAACAAAAGTGAAGGAAAGACAATGGGCACGATTCTCCGAAAGGGAACAAAGTCCCCCAGCAGCGCCTTTAGTCCGGGGAAACACATGGCCATTCAATGCGACTCACGTCGAATAAGGAGCCTGAACGGGGAATCAGCGGCCGAGGCCACACACCGCCCCATTTTGTACATTGTAAAATGGCGTTCCGATCTCCAAGGACTCCGACCCCAACTCCCCAAGGCCGAACACAATATGGGAGGTTCACCGCAGCACACCCATTACCCATGCCGGGCAATCACAGCCCGATCACACGTGTGCAAAAACTTCCAGCTTGGCACCTTAGCAGTGCCCCTGCCAGCTAACAGTGCCACCTGGCACCATCAGGCTGGCACCCAGGTGGCACCAGTAGTTCCAGGGCCACCACAAAATGGCATGCAGCTGGGAGCCTTCGATCCCCACAAGTGCCTTTTCATCTGGTCCCCATTGTGGGGACTAGTGCTGACCAGCGCTCAGTTGAGGTTTCTGAGGCAAAGCGGTTGAATCGCAAAGTCTCAGGTGTCTCTGGAATCTGCACTTTAGAGTGAGGCTAGCTGTTTCACTCTATTATGCCGATTCACTAAAAAGTGATCCTGCACATTGTGCATGCACATTGCAACGTCTCCTGGCTTTCAACGGCCTCACTGCGCCGCGGTGAGCTGCTTTTCCGGTGCAGTGTGTCATTGGATCGTGTCCAATATATTTCTAAGTCAGAAATGTCCATGGCTGGGAGGAAGAAATGCACCTGCTACCCTTGTCCTTCTAGGTGGCAGCAGTTGCAGGTTTGGAAGGTGCTGTCGAAGGAGGCTTGGCAAGTTGTCACAGTGCATCTTGTATAAGATCCACACTAGGGCCACTGTGTGCCAGTGATGGAGGGAGGGAATTACACCAAACAACAGAAAAGACACTGCCTAAGTAACTAATTAAGACAACCAAAAATACTTTGTGGCCCATTTGAACATTACACCATGCTCTCAATAGTGGCCTTGTAGATTCAAGTCTAAACCGTTCCCAGCTTTTTCACAGGCTCCCTTCTTGCGAAGTCAGGGAGAGGTTTCCGGTGTCCTTTTGGAGGTCAGCGCACTCCGTTTTCTCACTGTCCTTCAACTGACTTCCAGCCACAAAATCTGCTCCAGCAACACCTTGTTTCTTATATCTCCAAAAGCTCCATCTCTTCCATCTTTCTCCTTATGAATAGAGGCTGTAGCTTCCTGGCTGCTTCGCCCAGTTATCTCTCTTTCTCTGTCCAGGTCTCTGAGTCTATGGCCAGAAACAACAGCTGCCTTTCTTTTGTGTCAAGGTACGAAAACTGGCTCTTGATTTCAGCCTGGACCTCTTTCTCCATGACAACCAAATCACTTGGGCCTAACTCCGACCAGAGTTCAGTGTGATCTCACCATCTTTAATTCCAGGACATTCTGTTCCACCTTAAATTAGGAGACATTTTAAAACATAACAGTCTTGTAAAATCCCACTTTCATAACACAAGGCTTGGGAATTTAAGGTTTAACGAGCTGAGAAATATATAAAAGCCACCTCAGGCTGGGGTGAAAAATGCAGGAATTTGAAAGGGGACTTCTCCAGCATAATTGAACCAGTTCTGATGAAGCATCCTACCTGCTTGAACTCAGCCTTTTCAATCAAAGAGAATGCTACCAACTAAACTAAGCTGGCAAGGAACAAACAAAACAACTCTAAATTTATGATGAGGTTCGCTGCATTAATAAGTGACAACTTTATTTCGGGGTTTAAGCACATATTCCTAAGCAGCCGGGCTGCTGAAGAGTGCCTTACAGTTTAGAATTTAATTTTGTCCATGTAATTAATTATACAGAAAATAATTTCAAATTAAAAATCCTACATATTAAATCCTGGATCTCACTTGTGCTGAACGAGCATGTCATGCATTGATGTGTAATTAATTTGGGAGCTCTTATCTCATCCATGCTCGTTTATAGAGAGCACTGTTGTCCAAAGTTAACACAGACAATCCTATACGTAGATAGCATAAATGATTTAAAGCTGGCTCTACAATTTGTAAGTATTGGCTTTAGCGTTTATTTAAAGCATAACATACATGAGCAAATATCACTCTGTGTGAGACAATGCAGAGATGGACCATATTTTCCAGAGTAGTGAGCAATGTGCAGGTTAACTGCCCATTCCTGGTTTCCCGTCGAAAGAATTTTACAACTTTCCAAACCTGTGACTTCTGTCAGCTAGAAGGACAAGGGCAGCAGCCACATGGGAACATCACCACCAGCAAGTTCCACTCCAAGCCATACACATCCTGACTTTGAACTATATTGCTGTTCCTTCACTGTACCTATGTCAAAATCCTGAAATTCCCTCCCTCACAGCATTGTGGGTGTGCTTACACCACATGTACTACAGCGGTTCAAGAAGCCAGCTCACGAGAAACTTTGTAGGGACAATTAGAGATCGGAAGCAAATGCTGGCCAAGCCAGCGACACCCATATCATGTGAAAGAATAAAAAAAAGAAGTGAGCGTCCTTCCACACAAATCGACATGTCCCAGACACTACAGTAAGTCCTCACTTAAAGTTTTGGTCACATTGCTGAAAATCACAGTTCAAGTGAAACAGTTTTAAGTGAACCATGGTTACACATTGGATTTAATGTTAACGCTGGAATTAGGTTCCTTTGGTAATTTCTCTCCTAGAAAAAGAAATGTATTAGTTGAAATACTGTGCCATACAACTGCAGCATTGTGCAATCCTAGCTGGATTAACTTGCACAATAAAATAAATCACTGACTATAACAGAAATACTGGGCGGAACCTTCCCAGAAATGCACACAGTGTTGGCTCATGCAAGAAAACCGGCAGGCTTCACAGCTGTCTTTCCTCACTGAATTGATCGTCACATTTTAAGAGGGGAGGTGAGATTCACATCACCAACTGGAGGGCCAGGGCCTAAAGATGTCAGCAAGACCAGGAATCCCAAGATAGGGAAGGCACCCGATCTCCGATTTAAAGACCCCCTCCCCCAAGGAAATTGGGATCTCTCCCCACAACACCAACATCGAGGGCACCACATCCCACCCACCGCAATGGCAACATCGACCTCCAGCTCCCTTGCAGGCATTGGGGCTCACACCTCTTCTTTCCCCCCCCCCCGCTCCTCCAACACACACATAAGTGGAACACCCCATGTGGTGCTCCCTGGAGTGCCAATATGGCACTGCCAAGCCATGTCCCTTGCCACCCAGGGCCGATGCTTACCTGGGTGCCCCTGGCATGGTCATCATGGATGGTTTCATTATTGAAAACTAGACTTGAATCGCGCCAGCATGACATCACGCCGACTGGATGGGAGAATAACGCATGCGCGACGTTATGGTGTCATGGCCGGTAATTACATGTTAAACTGATGATGTCACTGGCGATGGGGGGGGGGAGGGGGGGGCAGCAGGAGTATCTCAAACCGAGGTCTCGTCAGTACAAATCCTGGTTTGACCCTTTCGCAAGATTTACTGGCCATTACGGGATTTGCTCCTGCGGCTTATGCGGCTGCCAGATCACAGCCACAGTCTCAATTGAAATTATGCAAAACGAAATCACCGAAACAAAGCACTGTTGCTCTGTTTCGGTCCCAACAGCGTCGCCAACACTGTGGGTACTTCTATTGATCTTAGTGAACCACAAGCCTACCCTTATATCGATCAAATGACCACACAACCAGATAGTTAGTTCAAAAGATGGTTCATTTACATACACAAGAGTTATCTCAACATGCAAACATAATATCTAATACAAGTTAAACTACACCTATCAGTTACAATAACCTATACTTAACTTCAGGGCGAGCGGCATTGTGCAAATGTATAAGGCCTTTATCTGGATTTCACTTGGTTGGTTCGAAGAAAGTGGCTCTGTCTCTGCTGGGTTCATCCGTCAGGTAGCGATTGTTGGTCTTGAACTTAGCTGGCAGTTCCTGCTACAATTGGGTGGCACAGGCCAGATCCAAAAGAGACAGAACACATAGCTGTGTCCTCTTTTATCCCTCTTTGATTTCGCGCTCTTTGGGGCGGTCCTTAACCTTGGACCCAATAGTTCGACAGGGCTCTGATCACTCGCTTCGATTTCGGCCAATAAAGGGGCGGGTGCCTTGGTAGCTGGGCAGGTCCTTAGCGGTCATTGACCTTGGCAGTTGTGCTTTCCGAGTGAGGGGAAAAGCGCCGATCAGTCTGTGGCTGTACCGGTTGCTTGATTGGAGTTCTATTATCCTGGGATAATGGGCCATTAAAATACAAAAGAGCGGGGTTTCGATCAGGTCTGGTTACCTGTATTTTAGATACAAATAGGCTGTCTTTCTGTCTGAGTCCTGGGTTGGCCATAATTCCCATGGTCCTTTGCAGGTGGCCATCTTAGATGGCTACAGCACGAGTGGCACAACTTCTATGTCCCACCCGTACCACTCCTGAAACTCAGATCAACTTTTTGTTTGCTTACCTTTAGCATTCTGTCTCCCTTTGTCGCTCTCCTTTCCCACCCTGTCTGTTTGTCTCTGGTCTCCTTGCCCACTCTTTCTTCCTTTCTTTTCAGAGCCTGAATAACTTCCTGACAGTCTGTAGGGGCCAAGCCCCTGTCCCGTGCCGTGGATTGAGCCTCTGGGACAGGTTTCATGGGCTGTGCTCCTATTCCAGGATCTGGGGCCTTGCTCTCTTGCCACAGCCTTGACCTCTGGCCCAGCCTGTAGCGCACAGGGGCGAGGTCAGAGTGCAGGTGACACAAAATCAAAAACGACAGCACAAATCAGAAAAACAGGCCCGAATGAGTAAAGTATCTTAAACCAAAATGACATTAAGTGGGGTGCCTTAGAGCGAGGATTTTCTGTACCTAAGCATAATATATAACTCTACTTAAGTGTGCTTTTCCTGATGCTAACCCAAGTTCAGTATTGAATCTTGAACCCACGACCTTCTCAATCAAAGACAGGTGGATGGCCAAATGCGTGTTTCAGTCTTAATGTCTTGATGTTTTTCTGATCCCCAAGCTTGCGCAGTCTCTCCACTCCTGACCTACCTTTTGTTCCATTTGTGCTACTATCGTAGTAATCACTGCAGCTGTTTCAGTCATTTCTACCATATGTCTGGATCTTGCAGGGTACGTTCCCCTGAGCAGTGTTGTCACTCCAGTGACTTTAGTACATGCTCTGACTTCTATATTTAATTTAATTTGCCAAAGTGATTTTTTTTCAGCTCATGCTCCTATTCTTGTTTTCAGAACTTTCCTCTTTCCTAGTCATGAGCAAATGGCAGGGAACCAAGATCTGCTGTGAGATTTTATCAATAGCTCATCTGACAGCATCTTGGCTTGCATTAACTGCAGTTTTACTGCTACTGATGTTGCTTTCGTATCTTCACTCACTTCTCTTGGAAAGCAATGTGAAACAGTGGAAAGATTTGCTGGATAATTAATATTCTGACAAGCTGTGACTCCTTTCATAACCATAACCTTCTACATACCAGCTGCTAGGTTGGTTAGTCCAGCACAGTGGAGGCGAGAGGGAGTTTTATAGGCACTCCCAATTTTTACCATTGCCACTGACATGGGCAAAACTTGTTGCAACTTAGTAAAGCCTTTAATGCGAGCAAACAGTAGACTGTGCTGTTGGGCTTTTAATGGCATGACAAACCTCTCTGCTATTTGAGGAACACTGGTTGAAGCTCACCAAATCCATGCTAATAAGAACAGTCAGAGCTCTGCTTGGTCAAACCAAAATGTGAGGCTGAGGCAGCAATATCAGTATATATGAATGTAATATATCAGCAGCTATGCTTTCAGCTACCTGGACCCCAAGCTCTGAAATGTCCTTCCTCAAGCTTTTTGGCTAACTAGCTCCCTCTCCACCTTTAGGACTCCTGAAAATCCTACCTTTCTTACCAAGCTTTTAACCACCTGTCCTAATATGCAGCTGGGTGGTAAGCTTTGCTTGGCAATGCTGCTGTGAAGCACCTTTGGGATATTTTTATGACTTTAATTGCGCTTTCTAAATGCAAATTGTTGTTGATTTTGATGTGAAACAGGATGCTGATTTACTATCAGTTTCTTTCACCCCACTGGTTATGACCGATTTAATCCTCAATTGCTTTAGTTCTCTGTTGGCCAATTTCCATCCTCCATACTCCAACCACTTCTGCTCATCCGAACCTCTGCTGCTGAACTGGAGATCTGCAGCCATAATTCTGGCAGCAGTTGGCTGGAAGGGCTAAATTCCAGGTTGGAATCAGAGCATGCCAGGTGTTGACCTTACTTCAAAGTTTCCAGAAGCCTTTCTTGGGGTAAGGTCTCCACCCCAATGCCTAGATAGTAATTGGCATAAAAAGAAGAGGCGAGGGCTACGGATGGGAACACCATCTGTTGTTTTTTCTTGTGTCCTTGGCCCTCAACAGGACCTGGTTAATGCAGCTAGGTCTGGTCAGATCAATCATAGAACCCCTACAATGCATTTGACGCATCAAGTCTGCACCAACTCTTCAAATGAACACACTACCCATTTACACTCCCCTATCCACCTCACCCTATCCCCTTAACCCAGAACCTAACCTGCACATCCCTGAAAATTAAGGGGCAATTTATCATGGCCAATCCACCTAACCTGCATACCTTTGGACTGTGGGCTGAAACCGGAGAATCCGGAGGAAACTGACACAGACACTGGGAGAACGTACAAACTCTACTCCGACAAGTGCATCAAGACATCAAGTGCAACAGTTTTCCAAGGAGTGAAAACTGGGTCGCCAGTTTGGCAGCAATGTTTTGGATGTTCAAAAGTGTTTGGAAGGTGGAGACTGGAAAGTGGCCAACAGAGAATATGCTAGAGTAATTGTGGATGAAGTTAGCCTTGGCCAGTAGGGTGAAACAGACTGACATTGAATCAGTGTCCTGTTTTACATCAAAACCAACACAAACAATTTGAATTTATGCAGCATTATTAATGTTGGTAAAATGTTCCGAGGTGTTCCAAGGAGCATTATCAAACAAAATTGAACATCCAGTTACATGTTAGGACAGTGATAGAATTGCACTCCCCCCTGTCCTCCAAGTGCTGTCAGAGGAGTAGGGGTGTGTGTAATGAATTTCCACGCTGTATGTCCTCTTTCCTGCACTGAGTAACGTTTCCATATCAGCTGTAGTTTGAATATGGGGGGTGAACCTCAACTCTACCCCAATGAGACACTTTAGTCCTAACCATAAAACACCTTCTGATGCATAGCTGGGTAATTATTCCTTTCACATTGAGCTGTTACATAACCTCTCTGAGCTAAGTTGCCAGTTAAGAATTCTGTTTCCATTTGTGTCTCAGACGTTCTCAATCTTTACATCTTTCACCAACCAGAAATGAGCCTGAGACTGTAAAACTCTGGCTCGGCCTCAGCTGGAGTCTTGTGTCCAATTCTGGGCATCCCACTTCTGGGAAAGATTTGAAGGCTGTGCGAAGGTGCAAAAAAGAATGGTTACAGGGTTGCAGGACCTCAGTTATTTGGATAGATTGGAGAGTCTGGAGCTGTTTTCCTAAGAGAAGGGAACATTAAGAGGAGATTTGATGGGCATATTCAAAATTGTGAGGGATTTGGACGAAATAGATGGGGAGAAATGGATGGGGAAACAGTTAAAAAAGAGTAAAGTACTTCTACCAATTTTTTTTTTTTAATTTAGATTATCCAATTATTTTTTTCCCAATTAAGGGGCAATTTAGCGTGGCCAATCCACCTACTCTGCACATTTTTGGGTTGTGGGGGCGAAACCCTCGCAGACACGGGGAGAATGTGCAAACTCCACACAGACAGTGACCCAGAGCCGGGATCGAACCTGGGACCTCAGCGCCGTGAGGCGGTTGTGCTAACCACTAGGCCACCGTGCTACCCCTCTTCTACCAATTTAAGGTGAATGATTTTTAAAATGATGACAGGAGGGGAAACTTTACTCCACAGTGAGCGGTTAGAAATTGGAATGCACTGCCAGAGAGTGTGGCGTAGGCAGATTAATATAGAGGCTTTCAAATGGGAATTAAATAATCATTTGAAGAGAAAATATTTGCTGGGCAATGGGGAAAGGGTTTGGGGAGCATGACGAATTGAGTTGCTCTTGCAGAAACCAGCATCGACACAATGGGCTGAATGGCCTCCTGTGCTGTGGGAAATTGGTATAATTATTACATCCCCCCCTCCCCCCATGAGTGTTTTTGCTTTTATGGGAGGATCGAGCCACTGGGGCATTTTGTTGGGAATATATGTGCATTAGGACATTTTATTTTGGAATGTGTAAGCACTCTGTGCTCTACTTTTATAGCATGTTTTGCGAAGTGTGTTTTAAGGCTCTACCTTTGGTAGTGTGTAAGCCTTAGGGCCCTCCCTTGCCCATCCTGCCCCCTCCTCCTTCAAGCAGGGTTTTGGAACGTCCCTGGTGCTGCTTCTTATCTCAGCACGGTGCTATGTCTTTTCGTCCGACGTCATTTCGTCCAACGACACTTCGTCCACGTCTTTTGGTCCAACGTCTTTTTGTCCGCCCGTCTTTTGGTCCAACGTCACTTCGTCCAATTATCCAATTACAAATAGTTTAATTTAGTTTTTCAATGTTACTGCTCAAGGATCCTCTCCACCTATTTCGCCTCTTGAGGTTGAGTTCTGCATTTGTGCTGCTTGATCTCCAGACATTATTAAGATAATTGCAGGATATTCACCCATGTATGCTCCAGCGTGATGAGAGCCATTGTATCTGATGGAATATTTGATCATTTCAGACCTGTAATGTCAGAACCCACTGCCAACCAGAGGTTTTAATCACTCGACGAAAATCGAGTTTAAACCTGCTTCTTTCAGAACTGCACTCATTGTCTAAATCCAATTAGACTCCCACTTATATCTGTGTCTGTCGGAATTGTAGAATATCAAATCATCTTGTCCTCTCCCCATTATTCTCTCTCGGGTACAGTTCTGGAAATCTAACTTTTAGGGAATTTCGGGAATTTACAATTTACATCAATTTTATGTAATTTCGGGAATTTTAAGTAATTAGTAAACTTTTAGATTTTTAAACTGCATTTTTAGATTTTTTAACTTTTTAACTGCATTTTTCAACTTGCATTTTACTTGCATTTTATCAATTACTTGCATTTTAGCAATTAAATTCACTTGCTGTATTGTACTTGCATTTTATCAATTAAATGGTTTTATACGGAGTTAATTTGTAATTGGATAATTGGACGAAGTGACGTTGGACCAAAAGACGGGCGGACAAAAAGACGTTGGACCAAAAGACGTGGACGAAGTGTCGTTGGACGAAGTGACGTCGGACGAAAAGACGCGACACGCTCAGCACATACTGGGGTTAAACCTGCTATAAATTGTTCCATTCCAAGGAAACATTCCAAAAATAAACAGGTGGCTTTTTCTCCAATCTCTTTATTAAATCCTCTTCATTTTAAGGGTAAATTCATGCATTTTCCCCCCATTTCCTCCTCACCTCTGCTAAATGCATATTTGCAGCAGAGATTGGGAAATCATAACAGTTCATTTTAATTGGATTTGATGTTGTTCAAATCCAGATTTAGTCATTAATTTGTTGCATTAGCTGTGAGGGAAGCATCATGGAGCAGCACTGGTAAGGCTAAGCAACCAACAATCATAGCCCAGCTATTCTGTCGATCACAGCAATTTAATGCTAATCTCGAGTGAGGCATCAGTCACACAAGTTTATTTACCCAGGGAATTATCTGCCGTCTTCAAGGACAGTTTGACTATAGCTGAATAATTAAACTTCTTCTACAGAGTAATCACCATCTGCCACTTCCTATCTAGCAGCATCTGAACTTTTTGACAACCTTAGAAAGCAAACATTTTCTTCTCCTGTTCCTCTTCAAGTAAAGCCCCTGCAGTGAATAGTTGACACATTGCGAAACTGCCGCAATCCAGGACAATTAAACCTTTGCATTCTGTGATCTGTTGTTTGCTATTGTAGTGCTACAGTGGCATAGAATGAGAATGGGTCACTCCAATTGGCCAATCCAACCTAATCCTACACCGGACTTTGTATAATCTACTTGTACTGTGGACTCCAACACTACTGAAACAATCACTTGATACGTACTCTGATTGTCAAAAGCAATCAAACATAGACTTTTTTTTACTGAAAGAGACTTATTGGGCGCGATTCTCCGCAAATGCGGAGAGTCGTAAAGGCTGCCGTGAAACTGGCCGTGTTGCACGGCAGCCTCCGCGCCCCCTCCCGGGACCCGATTCTCCCCCCCCCCCCCGGTCAGGGCTAGCAGCGCGGCCCCGTGAAGCCAAGCATCACGGCGGCTGACGCGGATGATGAGGTCAGCCGCGCATGTGAGGGTTGGACAGCTCCAACCCGCGCATGCGCGGATGACAGCATCACGCATATGCGTCAAACCCACGCATGCGTGGGTCGTCATGCCCCTCAGCCGCCCCGCGGACTGATCCTGCGGGGCGGCGGAGGAACAAAGAGTGCGCGGGTATCGGACCCGCTGCCCGCGATCGGTGCCCACCGATCGCAGGCCCATGCCACCCTTGGCACGGCCGTGGTGCGGCTGTTCCAATCGGTGCCATGGTTGTCCGGGACGGCACTTGGCGGCTGTTTTCACGAACGGTGAGAGCAGGTGTGTTTGCATTCGTGAAAACGGCCGTAAAGGCCTGGGAACTCGGCCCATCGGCCTGGGGAGAATCGCTGTTAGCCGTAAAAAACGGCGAGCAGCGATTCGTGTCGTGGGGCGGCCGTGGGGGGGGGGGGGGGGGAGAATAGCGGGAGGTCGGGAAAAATGTCGGGAAGGCCTTCCCGCTATTCTCCGACCCGTCGTGGGCAGCGGAAAATCGTGCCCAAGAACCTTATTGGTAATCAGAGGTAGACTGAACACATTGCAGGACTGAAAGTGGCATATTCAGGTGTTTGGATGATATGCAGCGAGCAATCAGCGATCAGGTTAGGCATTATCCAACAGGATGCTTTGATCTTCCATCTTGCCCTATTTCAACATCAAGCTTACACTGAGCAAATACGTGGCAGATGGAGTTTAATCCGGACAAATGTGTGTTAATGCATTTTGGAAGGTCTAATACAGGTAGGGAATATACAGTGAATGGTAGAACCCTTGACAGTTAGAGAGATCTAGGTATACAGGTCCACAGATCACTGTAAGGGGCAACACAAGTGGAGAAGGTAGTCAAGAAGGCATACAGCATGCTTGCCTTCATTGGCTGTGGCATTGAGTATAAAAATTGGTAAGTCATGTTGCAGCTGTATAGTTAGTTAGGCCACAGTTGGAGTACAGTGTTCAATTTTGCTCGCCATACTACTAGAAGGATGTGGAGGCTTTAGAGAGGGTGCAGAAAAGATTTACCAGGATGTTGCCTGGTATGGAGGGCATTAGCTATGAGGAGAGGTTGAATAAACTTGGTTTGTTCTCACTGGAACGAAGGAGGTTGAGGAGCAACCTGATAGAGGTCTACAAAATTATGAGGGACATAGACAGAGCGGATAGTCAGAGACTTTTTCCCAAGGTAGAGGGGTCAGTTACTCTGGGGCATAGGTTTAAGGTGCAAGGGGCAAAGTTTAGAGGAGAGGTACGGGGCAAGTTTTTTACACAGAGGGTAGTGGGTGCCTGAAACCCGCTGTCAGAGGAGGTGGTAGAAGCAGGGACGATAGTGATGTTTAAAGGCACCTTGACAAATACATGAATAGGATGGGACTTGAGGGATACGGCCATTTACACTTCCTCTTTTTGTCTCACCTAATTAGCCTATTTTCTATTCATTTCTCCATCATGAATTATGATTATGACCTGGATTGCACTGCTTGAAAGATTGAATGTTAACCTGCACGACGGAATTGAATAAAAGGTTGAGGGGTAAAAATATTACAGGGCTAAGGGAAAAGACTGCAATTGATTGGTTAGCTCTATCAAAGTGCCTGAACAGGCAAGATGAGCAGAATGGCCCCCTGTACTCTATTATTCTATTGAGGTGGGAGGGTGCATCCTTCTTTAACACGTTGGATATCTAGGGTAGGAAATATGTTTTAAATGTAATATAGCTTTTGTAAAGAGCGCTGACTAGTTAAAGATTAAATGTACCTGAAAATAGTTTATAAACCAGCTATCATTCTATACTGGTTCATGTTTGAAAAAAGTAAGAAAGTGGTGATCTTTATACCAAGTATCTTGATTTTTAAGGGTTTATCTTGTGATTTATGAGACAGTGGGGTTGGCATGTCTGACTTAGTAACTCCAGCCTGCATCACCAATTCTGTTTCTCCTGTTTGTATCAAATCTTTTTGTTCTTTCTGGCCTCATAAAAAAATGTCATCCTTTATTAGTTTATTCATATAAGGACTTCAATGTACTATAATAGTTCCCTGAACACATGCCATGATTGTGATTGAACTTTAATTTTGTACTGGTGTGCAAAGTCCCATTGCTGTTTATCACAAATGCCATTATAAGATACAATCTACGGAAGCCAATCTCATTCATCTCTCGCTAACAGCTGTCAGCTCTGGGCTTCAAAATGAATGGCAGCACGGTAACATGGTGGTTAGCATAAATGCTTCACAGCTCCAGGGTCCCAGGTTCGATTCCCGGCTGGGTCACTGCCTGTGCGGAGTCTGCACGTCCTCCCCGTGTGTGCGTGGGTTTCCTCCGGGTGCTCCGGTTTCCTCCCACAGTCCAAAGATGTGCGGGTTAGGTGGATTGGCCATGCTAAATTGCCCGTAGTGTCCTAAAAAGTAAGGTGAAGGGGGGGGGGGTTGTTGGGTTACGGGTACAGGGTGGATACGTGGGTTTGAGTAGCGTGATCATTGCTCAGCACAACATCGAGGGCCGAAGGGCCTGTTCTGTGCTATACTGTTCTATGTTCTATGTTCTAAGTGTAGAAAAGTTTAGTTTAGATGGGCAGCATGGTCGGCGAGGGCTTGGAGGGCCAAGGGGCCTGTTCCTGTGCTGTTATTTTCTTTGTTCTTTATGTGGTAACGAGCGGGAGAGGCTGCGAGCTTCCCGACACTTGGCCCAGCGAGACCGGCAATGCAATTCACCATTAACTGGTCCACTTAAGGAGACCCCACAGGCTTCACACTGCAAATAAAGAGAGCTCCGTCCGAGGGTGCCGCAGATGATGCACCATAGCTGTCATCCCCTCCCTTAGCGCAGAAACACACACCTCGGTGGGTAACGTCAGTGGCAGACTTCTGGGACACAATCTGGTGAGCAGCACACAGTCGCTGATGCACATCAGGTGGGACAGCAGTCAGAGGTGGGCTGAATCCTGGGACCCAGCTGGGTTCCAGCCAGATGCGCTGAGCCTCTGGACCAGGCTATCCCGGAGCTGATGGAGACATTAGGGGGCGGCCAGGGCATTCAGAGGGCGATGTCAGCGACACTCCAGCAGGTCCATTGTCATTTGGAGGAGTCCCAGTGGCTACAGGTGCGGGAGATGTTGCCGGCAATGCGTAGTACTGAGGCCAACACTGCAATGGTGGCAACCGCAGTGGAGAGCCTAGTGCACGATGTCAGCAATAGTGGAGGTGTCGGAAGGTGTGGCGCAGTTGGTGACGGCCATGGCTGAGGGCATTGAAGAATGTCCAACTCGCTGGGGGATGTGACCCAGTACCAGGCCGACCTTGATGAGGCGCTGAGGGACATGTCCTGCCTCAGGTGGGAGCAACCGAAGTGTTGCAGAGCTTGTTCCAGTCGCAGGTGGGCATTGTCAAGGCATTGCAGAGCATGGTCCAATCACTGAGGAGCATCGGCGAGGGCATCGACACCATGGTGCAGACATTGAGGAGCTGGCAGAGCCAGATGACACCGAGGCAGCTGGGGCTCAATCCACTTGCCCCTCCGCCATGAGGTGAACCCCAGGCCCTATGGCCACCGAGCAGGGTGGCAACCCAGACCCATCCTATGTACTGGCGGTGGTGGCCACCAGCTCCCCTGACTTCCACCCCTCTGATGGGGCCTTGTCTCGTAGCCAGTACTCGGAACTGGGCGGCACGGCTGTGCATGTGCCGCCGTCAACTGCGCCGGGGCCCTCCGGGCCTAGAGAACACCCGCCAGGGGTATCAAAGGCCATGGGATGAGGTAAGCAGTTGGCTGCCTCCACCTCTGATGTGCATCTTGGGGATACACCCTGATGTAGCGGTCGAACAAGGACAGCCATGCACGTCAAGGATCACTGAGAGGGCACCAAGGGAGGGCGCGGGGAAGGAGTGGACTGTGCGTTGGGAAGGGTGCGTTGCGGGGCATTTCAGGAGGGGTTGGAGAGGGGGAATAGTGGCAATAGTGGGGCATCACCGTCGGGAGAGTGGGCAATGGTGTACACTTGTACAAGGAACATTAACAATACTCTCACCACAACTAGTATGACGCCTCTGGCTCTTTGTACCGCAATGCATGTTTCAAGACTCATTTAAATCTGCAAGTTTGGTTCATGCCCAATGAGGGCACAATGCAAATCGCTTCGAGTGCCTTGAGTCGGGAGCATTGCGATCCACTCAGAACCCGGCGCAAACCCCATTCAGGGGGTCTCCCGCTAGCCTCCAGGAATAGTGACAGGTGCGCCGAATGCAACTTGGCTGGAAAATCGCCCCTATAACCTTCACTGTGTTTTATAAAATGTGGAGGAACAGAGTCATAGGACCGCTAATTACTTTTAACAATAAGAAAAAAACATTTTTTCTTGCGACCCCTAAATTTTCGGCCCAAAAACATGATTTTATGGTATACCTCATGTATCATGCGAGTGACTTTTTTGGAAATTAATTTTGGAAACTAAAACTTCCAAATGGTATCATTGTGTGTGGTTTCTGCAGAGTTGATTCTGCTGTGAAAGCTGTTCGCGATTCGAACAGCTTTCCAGCTGGCTTTACTAGCGTCGTTCAGCCACTTGCCGTTACATCAGAATGCTGTGGTCTAAATCTGAAGAGTAGTATTCTGATGGGAAGATGTTCAGCCACTTGACGTTTCCATTCACGTTTTTATGAATGGAAACGGCAAGTGGCTGAACGACGCTAGTAAAACCAGCTGGATGCTATGTGACTTATCTTGGCCAGCATTTCACACCCTCGATTTTTGTACCTCGCGTATCATGCGACCCCTGAAATTTAGGCTTCAAATTAGGTGCTCAAAAGTCGCATGTTACGTGAGTATATACGGGTATTAAATAATATTCCCCCTGAGCTGAACAATTACACACAGATTATAAGATTAACACGGATGACAAAGTAAGTCTTGAGCTACAATGGTCTCATTAACACACAAAGTTCCTTTTAAGTACACAAGATGACTGTGAGAAGACACACTCCTTTCTGAACCCCAGTGAATGTCTGGATTTCTCCTCAAAATCTTCCCAGATGATTCTTTTTTTTTTAAATAATTTTTATTGAAAGAGTTTTTCCATACAAACATTTACCCCTACTATTTTTTTAAATTATATACAACACAATCCCTCTAGGCAAATATCCCTCCCTCACCCGCCCCCTCGCGCGCACCAGTCCTCCCCCCCCCCCCCAGCAACAACTTAACAAACAAGGCAGCCTACAGTTTCAGACATGAGCAGCGAGCAGACTTGCCCGCGTTACAGTCGTGCATGTCCCCCCACGACCATTGCTGCCCCCCCCCTCCCCCCCCCCTCCCCTCCCCCCCCTCCCCTCCCCTCCCCCCCCTCCCCTCCCCCCCCCCCCCCCCCCCCCCCCCGGTTGCTGCTGCCACGACCCCGAACGTCTATCTCTGATCTAAAAAGTCAAGGAAAGGTTGCCACCGCCTGGAGAATCCCTGTACCGACCCCCTCAGGGCAAATTTGATCCTTTCTAGCTGAATATAGCTAGCCATATCGTTAATCCAAGTTTCAACGCTTGGAGGCCTCGCGTCCTTCCATTGAATTAATATCCTTCGTCGAGCCACTAGGGACGCAAAGGCCAGTATTCCGGCCTCCCTAGCCTCCTGTACCCCCGGTTCTACCCCGACCCCAAAGATCGCAAGCCCCCATCCTGGTTTGACCCTGGACCCCACCACCTTCGACACCGTCCTTGCCACCCCCTTCCAGAACCCTTCCAGCACCGGACATGCCCAGAACATATGCACATGGTTCGCTGGGCTTCCCAGACATCTGACACACCTGTCCTCACCCCCAAAGAACCGGCTCATCCTTGTCCCCGTCATGTGAGCTCTATGCAGCACCTTAAATTGAATGAGGCTCAGCCTCGCACACGAGGAGGAAGAATTGACCTTCTCCAGTGCATCCGCCCACGTCCCGTCTTCTATCTGCTCTCCCAGCTCCCCTTCCCACTTGGCTTTCAGCTCCTCCCCTGATGCTTCTTCCGCCTCCTGCATTATCTTGTAGATGTCTGATATCTTCCCCCCTCCGACCCAGACCCCCGAGAGCACCCTATCACTCGCCCCCTTACTGGGGAGCAGGGGGAACCACTCCACCTGCCGTCTAGCAAATGCCTTCACTTGTAAATATCTGAACATGTTTCCCGGGGGGAGCTCAAACTTCTCCTCCAGCCCTCCCAGGCTCGCAAACCTCCCCTCTATAAACAGGTCCTTCAGCTGCCGTATGCCCACCCTGTACCAGCTCTGAAATCCCCCGTCGATGTTCCCCGGGATGAATCTATGGTTCCCTCTTATTGGCGCCGCCAACAGACCTCCCATTTCCCCCCTGTGTCGCCTCCACTGCCCCCATATCTTGAGGGTGGCCGCCACCACCGGGCTCGTGGTGTACCTCGTGGGGGGGAGCGGCCATGGTGCCGTTACTAGGGCCCCCAGGCTTGTGTTGCCACAGGACGCCCTCTCCATTCGTTTCCAAGCTGCCCCCTCCCCTTCCATCATCCACTTGCGCACCATTGACACATTTGCCTCCCAGTAATACCCCGAGAGATTGGGTAGTGCCAGCCCTCCACTGTCCCTACTCCGCTCCAAAAAGACCCTCCTCACCCTTGGGGTGCCGTGCGCCCACACGTAGCTCATGATGCTACTCGTCACCTTTTTGAAGAAGGCCCTAGGGAGGAAGATGGGCAAGCACTGAAATAAAAACAGGAACCTTGGGAGGACCGTCATTTTGATTGACTGCACCCTCCCCGCCAGCGACAGCGGTACCATGTCCCACCTCTTAAATTCCTCCTCCATCTGTTCCACCAGCCTGGAAAAGTTCAACTTGTGGAGGGTCCCCCAGTTCCTTGCCACCTGCACCCCTAAGTACCTAAAGCTCTTTCCTGCTCGCTTGAAGGGGAGTCTCCCAATACCCTCTCCCTGGTCCCCCGGGTGTATCACAAAAACCTCGCTTTTGCCCAAATTTAGTTTGTACCCCGAAAAGTCCCCGAACTCTGCTAATAGTTCCATTATCTCCGGCATTCCCCCTTCTGGGTCTGCCACGTACAGCAGTAGATCATCCGCATACAGCGATACTCGATGTTCCTCCCCTCCCCTAGTCAGTCCTCTCCACCCCCCTGAACCCCTCAGTGCCATCGCCAACGGTTCGATCGCCAGTGCGAAAAGTAGGGGGGATAGGGGACATCCCTGCCTGGTCCCTCGGTGGAGCCCGAAATACTCCGACCTCCTCCCGTTTGTCACTACACTCGCCGTCGGGGCCGAGTAGAGCAACTTCACCCACTTAATAAACCCTTCCCCAAACCCAAACCGTTCCAACGTCTCCCACAGGTACTCCCACTCCACCCTATCGAATGCCTTCTCCGCGTCCAGCGCTACCACTATCTCAGCCTCCCCCTCCACTGCCGGCATCATAATTACATTCAGCAATCTCCGCACGTTCGTGTTGAGCTGCTGCCCCTTCACGAACCCCGTCTGGTCCTCATGGATTACCCTGGCACACAATCCTCTATTCTAGCTGCCAGGATCTTTGCCAGCAACTTGGCATCCACGTTCAGAAGCGAGATAGGCCTGTAGGACCCGCACTGCACGGGGTCTTTATCCCGCTTCAGTATCAGGGAGATCAGAGCCTGCGACATTGTCGGGGGCAGAACCCCCCCCTCTCGCGCCTCATTAAAGGCTCGTACCAGTACCGGTCCCACCAAGTCCACATTTTTCTTGTAGAATTCCACCGGGAACCCATCTGGCCCCGGCGCCTTCCCCGCTTGCATCTGACCTATTCCCTTGACTAGCTCCTCTAGCCCTATTGGCGCCCCCAGCCCTTCTACCAGCCCCTCCTGGACCCTTGGGAACCCCAATTTGTTTAGGAAGTCCTCCATTCCCCCTCTCCTCGTCGGCGGCTCAGACCGATACAACTCCTTGTAAAAATCCCTGAAAACCCCGTTCACTTCTTGCCCCTTCTGTACTACCTTCCCGCCCCTCTCCTTCACTCCCCCAATCTCCCTAGCCGCATCTCGTTTGCGAAGCTGGTGTGCCAGCATCCTGCTCGCCTTTTCCCCATACTCATAGACCGCGCCCTGTGCCCTTCTCCACTGCGTCTCTGCCTTCCTGGTGGTCAGCAGGTCGAACTTGACCTGCAGGCTGCGCCGTTCTCCCAGCAGCCCCTCCTCTGGTGCCTCCGCATATCTCCTATCCACTTCCAAAATCTCCCCCACCAGCCTCTCCCTCTCCTGCCTCTCCTTTCTTTCTCTGTGTGCCCTGATGGAGATCAGCTCTCCCCTGATCACTGCCTTCAGGGCCTCCCAGACCATCCCCACCTGCACCTCCCCCGTGTCATTCAAGTCCAGATAGCTCTCAATGCTCTTCCGGACCCTTTTACACACCTCGTCGTCCGCTAACAGCCCCACATCCAGCCGCCACAGCGGGCGCTGGTCCCGCGCCTCCCCCATTTCCACATCCACCCAATGTGGTGCATGATCAGAGATCGCAATGGCCGAGTACTCAGCTTCCCGTACCCTCGGGATCAGCCCCCTGCTCAACACGAAGAAATCGATTCTGGAGTACACTCTATGGACGTGGGAGAAAAAGGAATACTCCCTCGCCCTCGGCCTACCAAACCTCCATGGGTCTACTCCTCCCATCTGCTCCATGTACCCCCTCAGCACTTCTGCCGCTGCCGGCCTCCTATTGGTCCGTGAGCTCGATCTGTCTAGCCCGGGGTCCAGCACTGTGTTGAAATCCCCCCCCATGATCAAGCCCCCTGCCTCCAGTCCCGGAATGAGGCCCAATAGGCGCCTCATAAAACCCGCGTCATCCCAGTTCGGGGCATATACGTTGACCATCACCACTTTCTCCCCCTGCAGCTTACCCTTCACCATCACATACCTACCCTCCTTATCCGCCACCACCTCCTCCGCCACGAACGACACCCTCTTTCCCACCAGAATCGCCACCCCCCGGTTCTTTGCGTCCAATCCAGAGTGGAACACCTGTCCCACCCACCCCCTTCTCAGGCGAACCTGGTCCACTACCTTCAAATGGGTCTCCTGTAACATTGCTACATCAGCCTTCAGTCCCTTCAGGTGTGAGAATACCCTTGATCTCTTGACCGGCCCATTCAGCCCCCTCACGTTCCAAGTGATCAGCCGGGTCGCGGAACGACCCGCCCCCTTCCCCTGCCGATTAGCCATGTCCCATTCCCTGCTCGCCCCGGGTCGACCCTCCCCTTCTGACCCGCTCCCCATGGCGATGGCCCCCTCCCCCCACCTCTCCAGTCCTCCACTTCCCGTTTCTGGTCTTTCCAGCAGCAACCCGGTGTCCCTCCCTAACCCCCCTCCCCCCCCCCAGGCTAGGACCCCTCCTAGCCGCGATGTACCCTCCATCGTACTCCCGTAAGTCAGCTGGTTTGCGCTGACCCGGCTGCTCCTGCCACACTCCGACTCCCCCCGGCTCGGGGGGGGGGGGGCCTCCCCCCCCTTGCCACTCCTCCCTGGCCCCGCTCCAACGCGGGAAAGGTCGCCATTGCTAGCCACGCCCCGCACTCCTCCGCTCCCCCCTCCTCTGCCCCACGCGCGGGAAAACAGAGGAAAGCCCGCGCTTTCGCCCTGCCACACCCCACCCCGCCATCTTCAGTTCCGCCCCCGTCCCCGTCCATGCCTGTAAAGAACCCCCCCTAGGAGCCCATATCCCCGATCTGCTCTCCCCCCCCCCGTCCCGCCTCCCCAACTTAACATTATAAATAACAGATAGATAACAAATAACAATGTACTTAACAGTCGCCCTCTACCAAACAGTATAAATAACCATAAATAACCATGAATAACCACAATAACAATAACTAAGGGAAGTTGGCAAAGGGGGGAAAAAAACATCAGAAGAAAAAAAAACCCAAAGCAAGAGTTCAAGATCCAAACAGGGAAAGAAGAAGAAAAAAAAAAAAAAAGAAACCGTTCCAATAAGAGTTGCCCAGTTCCGACCCAGCCGAAAAAAAAAGAACCGCTTGTTCAGCTGAAAGTACCCGATCGGATACGGCCGCCAAGTACCCCCTGGGTCTAATTCGAGTCCAGTTTCTCTTCCTGTACAAAGGCCCACGCCTCCTCTGGGGACTCAAAATAGTGGTGTTGGTTCCTGTAGGTGACCCACAAGCGCGCTGGCTGCAGCATTCCGAACCTGATCCTTTTTGCATGTAGCACTGCCTTCGTCCGGTTGTACCGGGCCCGCCGCTTAGCCACCTCCGCACTCCAGTCCTGGTAGACCCTCACCGTCGAATTCTCCCACTTACTGCTCCTTTCCCTCTTGGCCCACTCCAGCACTCTCTCACGATCGCTGAGTCGCTGGAACCGCACCAGCACCGTCCTCGGGGGCTCATTTGCTCTTGGCTTCCTAGCCATGACCCTGTAGGCCTCTTCCAGCTCCAGGGGCGAAGGGACGGCCCCTGCCCCCATCAGGGAGCTCAGCATTTCTGCTACGTATCCCGGGAGGTCTGACCCCTCCAGGCCTTCTGCCAGGCCCAAGATCCTCAGGTTCTTCCGCCTCATTCGGGTATCCAGCTCCTCAAAACGGCTCTGCCATTTCAGGTGGAGTGCCTCGTGCACCTCTACCTTTCCCACGAGGACCGTGGCCTCCTCCTCCCTCACAGTCATCTCCTGCTGCAGCTCCCGAATCGACGCCTCTTGGGTCGCCTGGGCTCCCATCAGCCTGGTGGTCGTCGCATTCATTGACTCCAAGAGCTCCATTTTCAGCTCCGTAAAGAAGCGCAGGAGAGCGGCCTGCTGCTCCTCCGCCCATTTCCTCCATTCCTCGGGTGCGCCACCGGCCGCCATTTTGGTCTTCTTCCCCCGCTTTTTTTGGGGAGCTGCTGTTGCTTTTTTTACCACCCCACTCCGGGTACCGACCATAAAGTTGGTCTGGTTCTCCTCAGGGAGCCTTCCCCCACCGGGATTTGTCCTTACAGCGCCGTTGGGGCCCTCCAATCGGCCCGAAAACACCTTTGTAGCAGGAGCCGCCAAACGTGCGACTTAGCTGGTCATAGCCGCAACCGGAAGTCTTCCCAGATGATTCTTATACCCTGAGCTACCTTGTCTGACTGAACTCCGACTTTCACACGAGTGATTTCAAATTATAGTTTCAAAAGTCACACTTTCAAATCTTCTTTTAAATTATGCTTTCCCTCTGCTGCATCCATCAAGGTTTTGCTTTCAGGTTTAACAGGTTTCCTTCAGGTTTCATTTATTTCAGAGTCTTCTTCACAAACTCTGAGGTCCAGCCACCGATTTGCACAATTATTTCAAATAATGTCTCCCAAATTGTAATAATTTCTCACAAACCTTAGCACTACTGCAGATATCTTTCTGGCCTCTCACAATCCAATGCCTTTTCAACTCACTACGACTTTACTAAGCAAGGGCGGGATTCTCCCCTACCCAGCGGGGCGGGGTTCCCGGCGTAGCGGAGTGGCGACAACCACTCCGGCGTCAGGCCTCCCCAAAGCTGCGGAATTCTCCGCACCTTTGGGGGCTAGGCCCACGCCGGAGCGGTTGGCACCACGCCAACTGGAGCCAAAACCGGCACCAACGGCCTTTGACGCCCGCTGCCCGGCCCCAGGGCTGGCCGAAAGGCCTTCGCCGGTTCGCGCATGCGCCGGTGGTGACGTCAGCGGCAGCTGCCGCTGGCGTCACCACCGGCGTATGCGCGCCGGGGGATTCCCTTCCGCTTCGCCATGGTGTAGGCCGTGGTGACGGCGGAAGAGAAAGAGTGCCCCCACGGCACTGGCCCGCCCCCCAATCGGTGGGCCCCGATCGCGGGCCCCCCCCAGGACCCCGGGGGCCCGCTCGCGCCGCCGATCCCGCCGGCACGAGAGGTGGTTCAAACCTTGGCAGTGGGAGAGGCCTCCCAGCAGCGGGACTTCAGCCCATCGCGGGCCGGAGAATAACGACAGCACAGAAACCCGTAGCCTCCCTTCGGCCCCCGCCATTCTCCGAGGCGGGCAGCGGGATTGGCGGCACGCCAACTTTTTGCGGGTGGCAACATTCTGGACATGACGGGGACGGGATTTTCGGTGGCCTCGGGCGATTCTCCGACCCTGCTGGGGGTCGGAGAATTTCGCCCCAGTAATCTGTTCTAGTTCTCAGTTTCCTCTGTTCTGTTAACTTATTGGAAATTTCTCTTCATTTCTTTAGTTTTCCTTAACTAGCTGGACTTTAGATTTCCAGCATGTAATCTCTTAACCATTACTCCATAGTATGGCTTTTCTTCTAACAAGACTGAGAGAGATATTCCTTCTTTAACCTTTTGAAACCAACTGCTTCTAGCAGAGCTATGAAAGCTGGCTTCTCGCTCGCTATCTATCTCTAACTGCGAAGAACTTGTTAAGCTAAAATTAAACTTTTCTCCACCGTACAAGGCCCCAGTTGCTAAGCAACCACTTCTGGTTTTTTCAATCTTCGCACTGTAACCCTCTCTAAGAACAATAGAATCATAGTTGGAATTGAAACCAATCCCCACATGTACAAGCACCTTTGCCCAGTATGAAACTATGATGTGGAGATGCCGGCATTGGACTGGGGTGGGCACAGTAAGAAGTCTTACAACACCAGGTTAAAGTCCAACAGATTTGTTTGGATTCACTAGCTTTCGGAGCACTGCTCCTTCATCAGGTGAGTGATGAATCTAGTTAGAGGTTTTACCCCTCCAGGCACAGAAACATTAAATTAAACCCACTTAAAACCTTATTGTTCATTCTACTCCTTGAGGTTCACAACTAACACATCGCACAAATTACACAAGTCTGATAGTATTCTCTTAAAGACTGTTTATTTGTACTAAAATATCACATAGACTATTTTGTCACACAGACTCTTTAACTCAATGAATGGCACATGGACTCTTTAACTCATAGAATCATAGACAAAATAGGAGCAGGAGGAGGCCACTCGGCCCTTCAAGCCTGCTCCGCCATGATGTGTTATCTGTGTTGGTCTAACATCGACTGCAACTGGATGCAGTCAAATGAGAAACAGGCTTCCGACACAGGAGATGGTCCAACACTGTTTTATTGAGCCTGTTGATTGCTGTACATAATCTGCTGTGGGTTGACATTCTATTAACCTAACTGATAACCTCCTACTGGCTTGACCAGACTAGCTCTCTATCACATGGTGATGATGTTCATTGGCCTGTGCACTGCGACTATCACCCTAGCCGTGTCCTGGAGAGAGGGAGAGCCTTAATGCCCTGTAGGCTTTATAGTGGTGGTGTCCTGTTGTTGCTCGTTATGCTTTCCCTTAATTTGCTCTGTTTTAATTACCTTTGCTCAAGAGTCGCCAGGTATCTTTCTGATACCACCACAGGGTTTAAAGCCAAGTACTAATCAATGACTCAATACGCCAGTTAGTAAGTTTGAAATCAATACACATTTATTATACACACAGTCAATTATTACTCATGCATAAACTCTACTCACTAAACTACAACTGCTACTAAAACCTATACTTAGCTTCGAGTGGCAGGCCCAGTCAGAGGAACAATGGCCGTTGTCCGGTTCTGATACTGCTGGCTTCGAACTGGTACCGAATAGTAGCTAAGAGCGCCTATCTCGTAGAGTGCGTTGACCTTAGACTTACTTGGCTGGTGCTTGGCGGGCCTCTCGGTGCTGAGAGCCAAAATTAAGGTGAGAGTTCTTCCAAGAGCTTCCAAGAGAGCGAACTGAACTTGGGGACGCTATCTTATAGTCCTCAGGGGTTTCGCGCCCTTCTGGGAGGGCCACGGACTTGGTTCCAATTAATTGGACCGTGTCCCAATCGTTCCTATTGATTTTCTCCAATACCGGAGGTGTTCCCTGATCGTTGGCCTGCCTTTGTTTTAACCCCCACTGGCGCCGGGGAGTCTGTCTTGGTCTCGATTGTTTCAATGTTTACTTTTGTCCCTGGAGATAGCTCATTAATATGTGAATGGCTATTGGTTTCAATTCTGTCTGGGTTCTGCAAATCTTAATACACAGGAAACCTTGCACCTGCTTGTTTTCTCTGGTGTTGTCCGTTTTTCCCTGCATTCCTTGCGAGTGTCCATTTTGAATCGGGATGTGGCCACCCCAGGCAGCTACACTGTCTGGTGATTGGTTGTTGTGTGTGTTCATTGGTTATCCTGTGTGTCAATCATGCCTATCTGCATCTCATGATATACATTAGTGGATATTATGACACGCCATTCATTATGATCATGGCTAATCATCCTACTCAATAGACAAATCCTACTTTCCCCCATATCCTTTGATCCCCTTCACCCTAAGTGCTGTATTTAACTGCTGATTGAAACCATACAATGTTTTGGACTCAACTACTTCCTGTGGTAACAAATTCCACAGGCTCACCATTCCCTGGGTGAAGAAATCTCTCCTCCCTTTGTCCTAAATGGTCTACCCCGTATCCTTAGACTGTGACCCCTGGTTCTGGAGACATCCACCATCGGGAATATCCTTCCTGAATCTATCCTGTCCAGTACTGTTGGAAGAATTTTGTAGGTTTCAATGAGAAACTTCTTAACGCCAACGAATGTAATCCTAACCGATTTAATCTCTCTCCTTGTACATCAGTCTTGCCATCCCAGGAATCAGTCTGGTAAACCTTCACTGCGCTCCTTCTATCTCTAGAGCATCCTTCCTCAGATAAAGACACCAAAACTGCACGCAATATTCCAGGTATGGCCTCACCTAGGCCAAGTATAATTACAGCAAGACTCCCGTGCTCCAACTCAATATACTAATAAACGTTACTCAACTCATGAATCAAACTCAAGTATCACCCTAGCCAAACAGCTAGCCAGGCTCTCCTCTGGGGGTACTTCACTGTTCACTTCAAGGTTGTCGCCTCTGTAGCTTCGATCTTTGGTACTTTGTCCAATTTCTACAATGTCTTCTACAAAGTCTTCTAGAATGTTCAATGATGTATGTGTAAGACCCCCCTGTGCATGAGGTCATTATTCCAAAAGGTCTGGAACAGGACACATTTGTTTAATTATTCCATAAGCAGTTTTCGATCTTAATGACCCTTGGCCACCACATAGATCAGGTGACCCTTTTGCTAAGGGGCTGCAAATGTCTGCGGCTCTCTTGTTCCAATATCTCTTCCTCCTTTTTGCTTCAACATTGCTATCTTTTGCTTATGACTTTTGTTGTGATTAACCATGATCGGTCTTGTGTCCAGACACCTATGTTACCATTGTGCACGTTTTATTGTAAGACTTGACTAAAATTCCCATCATGCAATTTGGTTCAGCAACTGTCGATCCTTTGATCCATTCACACAGGCATGTGTTTATTGGAGCACCATTTTGGCCTCTCTTCTTGCAAGTTCACCCAAGCTATATCATGTTACTCGCCACTCAATACTTAACCCATACATTAGCTTATAATTTGATTTGATTTGATTTGATTTATTGTCACATGTACCGAAGTACAGTGAAAAGTATTTTTCTGCGGCCGAGGGAACGTAAACAGTACGCACATAGTAGACAAAAGAATAATCAACAGAGACCATTGACAAATGGTACATCGACAAACAGTGATTGGTTACAGTGCGGGACAAGGGGCCAAACAAAGTAAATACATGAGCAAGAGCAACGGAGGGCGTTGTGAATAGTACGCTTACAGGGAACAGATCAGTCCGACAGCGAGTCTGCCTGATAGAAGGGTCTGGAAGAAGGCAATGTCTGGGTGGGAGGGGTCTCTGATAATGCTGTCTGCCTTTCTAAGGCAGCGGGAGGTGTACACAGAATCAATGTGGGGGTGGCAAGTTTGTGTGATGCGAATGGGCTGAGTTCACCACACTCTGCAGTTTTTTGTAATCTTGGACCGAGCAGTTGCCATACCAGGCTGTGATGCAGCCAGATAGGATGCTGTCTATCGCACATCTGTCGAAGTTTGTGAGAGTCGATGCAGACATGACAAATTTCTTTAACTTCCGTAGGAAGTAGAGACGTTGTTGGGCTTTCTTGACTGTTGCATCAACGCGAGTGGACCAGGGCAGACTGTTGGTGACGGTGACCCCCAAGAACTTAAAGCTATCGACCACCTCCACTTCGAAGCAATTGATGCAGACTGAAGTGTGTGTCATGCTATGCTTCCTGAAGTCAATGATCAGTTCCTTGGTTTTTCCAACATTTCGCGAGAGGTTGTTTTCGGTACACCATGCAACCAAATGACTTATCTCCCTTCTGTCGTCTGATTCGTCGTTGTTTGAGATACGGCCCACCACAGTCGTATCATCCGCACTTATAGATTGAGTTGGAGTTAAATCTTGCCACACAGTCATGTGTGTATAGGGAGTACAGTAGAGGACTGAGCACACTTCCTTGCGGGGCTAGCTGTTAACACCCTTATCATAAATTATACACTTTCAAAATCATATTTTAGTGCATAATTCTTATCTACGGGTTAAAAAAGCAACAAATTTAAAATTCAAAGTAAAATTCCACTTTCTATTAAAATTGTATCAGCATTATATTCAAATTTAAAACAACAATTGATGCAATACAGGGCAGCACAGTAGCATTGTGGATAGCACAATCGCTTCACAGCTCCAGAGTCCCAGGTTCGATTCCGGCTTGGGTCACTGTCTGTGTGGAGTCTGCACATCCTCCCCGTGTGTGCGTGGGTTTCCTCCGGGTGCTCCGGTTTCCTCCCACAGCCCAAAGATGTGCAGGTTAGGTGGATTGGCCATGATAAATTGCCCTTCGTGTCCAAAAATGCCCTTAGTGGATCAAATGCGCAGTGGACCAAAACCGCAAAGTAAAGGAAGGCCGATTTGCGCATGCGCAATTCATTCCTACGCATGACGTCACGAGCGTCATGACGTCTGAGCATCCGGACCATGCCTACTTAAAAGGGAAATGCCCGATAATTGAAAACAAGATACTTAAAGCGGTAAAACCAAACTTTCTTGCCTCAGAAGACAAAAAAACACCTGAACTTAAACCAGCAGTTGAAAACAACTCACACAACACCCTGGAAAAAGCAGTCTGCACCACCCAAAGTGATGAGAACAAAAAGAAATCCGAAACAAAAAAAGATGATTTGGTTTTCGAAGAATACTACTCAGACATGGCTGAGTTATTCGGATATGCTGATCACAGCATCAGCGACACGGTCGCAAAGCTCAATACGAATCTACTCGTGGTAGATGAATCCAACCAAGATGATTTGGTTTTCAAAGAATACTGCTCAGACATGGCTGAGTTATTCGGATATGCTGATCACAGCATCAGCGACACGGTCGCAAAGCTCAATACGAATCTACTCGTGGTAGATGAATCCAACACCATGGTGCCATGGCAGATCGTTGATACATTGGATGACACCAATCCCCAAGAAGAAGACGACGCCACACAGAGAGCACAGAAAGACTCCACAGAGAGAGCGATGGCAGGCTCCACTGAGAGTGATGAAAGACTCCAAAAGGGAAGCAAGCAAACACTCCCTGGCGAACACCATGCATGAACAAGACCATGAAGGTCAACCCGCCGTATCTGAGCAACCGCAAGCAGACTATGAAAGTCTACCAAGCTCACATAAGCAAGAAAAAGACAATGTATATCTACCCACTGCATGCGAAAACAGTGACAAGGTGATCACACTCAACGAGACTGACAGTTCTCAGCTTGTCTGTACAGAAGCACAGAGTCGGGCCACCCACGAGTCCAGAGAGACAACGCCAAAAGAAACCATGCAGATTTTGACTCCAGAAGAGGAGCACCAAGAGTCCAGTGAGACCACGCCAATAGAAACCATGCAGATTTTGACTCCAGAAGAGGAGCACTAAGAGTCCTGTGAGACCACATCAACAGAAACCATGAAGATTTTGACTCCAGAAGAGGAGGGCCAAGAGTCCAGAGAGACCGCGTCAAATGAAATTGTGACGAATTTGACTCAAGAAGAGGAGCACAAAGGAAGCAAAGACGACAAATCAAATCCACCATAAATGACTGATGTCACCAGCATCAATGCAACATCAGATCAGTTTCACCATTCTCGAGATGAAACGTGCAATGCAACAGATTCCACAAAGGACACTCGCACCAATCACTGTGACAATGACTCAAATTATCCACACGGGACACTCATTGAGCATAACAAGAAAAACAAAAGCCAAAAGAAGCACAGCAGAAACGAGAACAACAACAGCAAGAACAAAAGCAACATGAAGCATGACAAGAACAACAAAAATCGCAAGAAGCACTGCAGAAACAAGAACAACAACAGCACCAACAAAAACTACAAGAAGAACAATAAAACCAACAAGAAGCATAACAAAGATAGCGACAACAACAAAGACAGAAACGACAAAAACAGCAACAAGAACGGCAATGAAAAGAACAAAGACAGAAACAACAGCAATGAAAAAACGACTTGTACAGAATGGTACAACTCTGCACATGAAGGACAATGCCACAGCACACTGCAAAACAATGACAAGACTACAAACAAGCCATGGGATGACAACGAATCGCACAAACTCACATCTGCTCCAGAACAAGCAAGCACACCAGCTTTCAAGGCGGATGACATAATAAATCGATACCACAAGCTCAGAAAAAAGTCCATGTCAGTCAACATCAGTGGTTCGACCATGCAAACACCTCGGGATGACGCATTGGTTACTTAAAATAACAAGAACACCGACAACATTCACCACGTCAACAACAACAAAAGAAAAAACTCTGAACAAATTCATCAAGTTTGGACTCATAAATGTTTTTATTAAGAGTGGACTCATAAATATAAATTGGCTTTGTAAAATATGCAATAGCACCATCACTTGTATAGATACACATATCATAAGTAACTGTTTTGTACAATTTTCTTTTAACGATGTACAGAAAATATGTAAAGAATAAAAAGGGGATGTGGTGATTGTAGATCTGAGCAGATGCAATACAACTGAGCAAGCACTAGAGGGAGCACGGGAGAGCTATAAATACACCGGGACAGGAAGTGAGGACACACTTCACGGAAGCCAGAACTCGTAGCAGGACACAGACACACAGGCAGGCAGCATTTGAGGTAGCCGTAAATTAAGGTCTGAAGAGAGAACGAATTCACAATAAAGCATCTTCTCCAACTTTGAGACTACGAGCTTTATTAAGACACGAGGAACAACACAATGTCATTGACCCAGGATTCCGCGCTCGGGGGCTTCGCATCCCTCCACTGTAAAAGAATCCTGCGCCGGGCTACCAGGGACACAAAGGCCAGAATACCGGCCTCTTTCGCCTCATGCACTCCCGGCACCGATGCTACCCCGAAAATTGCGAGCCCCCAGCCCGGCTCCACCCTGGAGCCAATCACCCTTGACAAGGTCCCAGCAACCCCCCTCCAAAAGCCCTCCAATGCCGGACACGCCCAGAACATGTGGGTGTGATTTGCTGGTCTCCCCGAACACCTGCCACACCTGTCCTCTCCCCAAAGAACTGGCTCAGCCTGGTCCCAGTCATATGCGCCCTATGCAGCACCTTTAGTTGGATTAAACTAAGCCGTGCGCAAGAGGAGGAGGAATTCACCCTCCCCAGAGCGTCCGCCCACGTCCCCTCATCGATCTCCTCTCCCAGCTCCTCCTCCCACTTCTCTTTCAGCTCTTCCACCGAGGCCTCCCCCCCCCCTGCATCACTTGGTAGATTGCTGAGATCCTCCCCTCGCCGACCCACGTCCCCGAATGCACCCTATCCTGAACCCCCCTTGGTGGCAACAGTGGAAACTCCGGCACCTGCCGCCTAACAAACGCCCTAATCTGCATATACCTGAAGGTGTCCCCTCGGGGGAGACCGAACCTCCCCTCCAACACCTCTAAGGTCGCAAACTTCCCATCGAGAAAGAGCCTAGCCGCCTGATATTAGCCCTGTGCCAGCTCAAAAAACCTCCATCCATCCTCCCTGGTACAAACCGGTGGTTCCCCTGTATCGGGGACCAAACTGAAGTCTTCCCCCTATGCCGCCTCCACTGCCCCCAGACTTTGAGGGTAGCCACCACTACCGGACTCGTAGAATACCTTGCTGGGGGGAGCGGCAACGGCGCCGTCACCAGCGCCTCTAAGCTCGTGCCCACACAGGACGCTGCCTCCAACCTCTTCCATGCTGCCCCCTCCCCCTCCATCACACATCTACGTATTATTGCCACGTTCGCAGCCCAGTAATACGCACACAGGTTGGGAAACGCCAACCCGCCCACTTCCCTCCCCTGCCCCAAGAATACCCTCCTCACCCTCGGGGTCTTCTGCGCCCACACAAACCCTGTGATACGCCTACTGACCCTCCTGAAAAAAAACCTTCGGGATCATGATAGGTAGACACTGGAAGAGAAACAGAAACCTTGGGAGCACCGTCATTTTGACCGACTGGACACTGCCCTGCCCGCTAGGGAGAGTGGCAACACATCCCACCTCCTAAACTCCTCCATCTGCTCCACCATTTTCGTAAAGTTCAGCCTATGCAGGGCCCCCAGCTCCTGGCTATCTGGACCCCCAAGTATCTAAAGCTCCTCTCTGCCCTTTTCAGTGGAAGCTCCCCTATCTCTCTCTCCTGGTCCCCCATATGCACCACGAACAGCTCACTCTTCCCCACGTTGAGCTTATATCCAGAGAAGTCCCCGAACTCCCCAAGAATCCTCATCACCTCCGGCATCCACCCCGCCGGATCTGCAACATACAAAAATAAATCGTCCCCGTACAACGACAGCCTGTGCTCCTCCCACCCCCCACCTCCCCCCCGTACTATCCCCCTCCAGTTCCTCGATTCCCTCAGCGCCATGGCCAGGGGTTCGATCGCCAACACAAACAGCAGGGGAGACAGGGGGCACCCCTGCCTCGTCCCCCGGTACAACTGTAAGTTCTCCGACCTCCTCCCATTCGTCACCACACGACACCGGGGCATCATACAACAGCCTCACTCACTTAATAAATCCATCACCAAACCCGAACCTCCTCAAAACCTCCCACAGGTATCTCCACTCCACCCTGTCAAAGGCCTCCTCCGCATCCATCGACGCCACTATCTCCGCCTCCCGGTCCACCGCCGGCATCATTATGACATTGAGAAGCCGCCGCACATTAACGTTCAACTGCCTCCCCTTCACAAAACCCGTTTGATCCTCATGAATAACCTGCAGCACCACATCCTCCACCCTCCTGGCCAACATCTTGGCCAGCAGTTTCGCATCCACATTGAGGAGCGAAATCGGCCTGTATTACCCACACTGGAGGAGGTCCTTATCTCGCTTCAGAATCAATGAAATTAACACCCTGGACATCGTCGGGGGCAAAGTCCCCCCTCCCTTGCCTCATTCAAGGTCCTCACTTGCAGCGGGCCCAACAGGTCTGAAAACTTCTTATAAAATTCCACCGGGAACCTATCGGGCCCCGGTGCCTTCCCTGACTGCATGCTCCCCATCTCATTGACCAGCTCCTCCAGCTCAACTGGCGCCCCCAGACCCTCCACCTGCTCCTCCCCCATTCTCGGGAACTCCAGCTTGTCCAAAAAGTGGTCCATTCCTCCCTCCTCCCCAGGGGGCACTGACCGGTATAACCCCTCATAGAAGGTCCTGAACACTCCGTTAATGCCACTCGCACACCGCACCAGACTCCTTCCTCCATCCCTAACTCCCCCTATCTCCCTCGCCGCCTTCCGCTTCTGGAGCTGGTGCGCCAGCATCCGACTCGCCTTCTCCCCGTATTCGTATACCGCCCCTTGCGCCCTCCTCCACTGCGCCTCCGCTTTCCTGGTGGTCAATATATCAAACTTCGCTTGGAGAGTACGACGCTCCCTCAATAGCCCTTCTTCCGGGACCTCCACGTACCTCCTGTCCACCCTCACCATCTCTTCCACCAGCCTCTCCCTCTCCCTTTTCTCGCCCCTCTCCCTGATGGAAATCAGCTCCCCCCTAACCACCGCCTTCAGCTCCTCCCAGACCACCCCACTGCACCTCCCCATTATCATTTGTTTCTAAATAGCTCTCTATGCACCTCCGACCCGCCCGCATACCTCCTCGTCCGATAGCAGCCCCACCTCTAACCTCGACAGCGGGCGTTGGTCCCTCCCCTCCCCCAGCTCGAGGTCCACCCAATGCGGGGCGTGATCCGAGATGGCTATCGCCGAATATTCCGCCCCCACCACCCTCGGAATCAGCGCCCTGCTAAAGACAAAAAAGTCAATCTGGGAGTAAGTCTTGTGGACATGGGAGAAGAACGACAATTCCCTACCCCCCCTGGCCTCATAAACCTCCAGGAATCCACCCCTCCCATCTGGTCCATGAACCCCCTCAGCACTGTGGCCGCCACCGGCGGCCTCTTACCCGTCCTGGACCTGGAGCGATCCAGTGCTGGGTCCAGCACTGTATTGAAATCGCCTCCCATTATCAAGCCCCCTGCCTCAAGGTCTGGAATCCGGACCAGCATACGCCGCATAAAGCCTGCATCGTCCCAATTTGGGGCGTACACATTAACCAACACCACCCGCTCCCCCTGGAACCTACCGCTCGCTATCACATATCTACCACAACTATCCGCCACCAAACTCGACGCCACAAACGACATACTCTTCCCCACCAAGATCGCCACCCACCGGTTCCTCGCATCCAACCCCGAATGGAACACTTGCCCAACCCACCCCTTTCTCAACCTTTCCTGATCCGCCACCCTAAGGTGCGTCTCCTGGAGCATAGCCACATCCGCCCCCAGCCCCTTCAAATGCGCAACCACCCGTGCCCATTTGACCGGCCCTTTCAGCCCCCTTACATTCCATGTGACCAGCCAAATCGGGGGGCTATTCACCCTCCCTCTCCGCCGGTCAGCCATAACTCTTCCTCGGCCCACCACGTGCCCGCAGTCCCCGCACGGCCCGTTCCCCACAGTGGCAGATCCTCATATCGACTCCTCCTAATACCATCAGTTCCCCTTCGGCCCTTCCAGCAGCAACCCGGTACCCCCCCTACCCCCCCCCCCTCAACAACCCCCTCCCCCCCTTCTCCCCCCCTTCTCCCCCCCTCCCCCCTAGCTGCGTTGCCCCTCTCGTTGTACTTCCGTAAGTCAGCCGACTCCTGCTGACCACGGCTGCTCCCGCCACCCCAACGACCCCCCCCCCCCCGGTGTAACCCAACCACCATTCCCCCTGACCGGCACAGTTCCCTCCCATTCCGACTCCAGCGCGGGAAAAAGCTCACGCCTCCAGGTTAAATCCCGCCCCTCGACCCGAAACACGGGAAGAGGAGGCCCGCGCCACAACGGGCCTACAAAACATCCCCCAAGCTTTCCCACAAGAAAGAAAAAACAAACACCAACAGAAAAAAGCAAGGGAGAACAGAGCCTCCGAACACTACACATCAATCCCCAACCCCCCCTCAATCCTCAGTCCAAGTCCAGCTTCTCTGCCTGGACAAAGGCCCAGGCCTCTTCCGGGAAGTCAAAGTAGTACTGGCGGTCTTTATAAGTGACCCAGAGGCGCGCCGGCTGTAGCAGGCCAAACTTCACTCCTCTCTTGTGCAACACTGCTTTCGACCGTTTATAACCAGCCCTCTTTTCCGCCACCTCTGCACTCCAGTCCTGGTAAATTCGAACCTCTGCATTCTCCCACCTGCTGCTCCTCTCCTTCTTGGCCCACCTCAGCGCACATTCTCGGTCGACGAAGCGGTGAAACCGCACCAGCACCGCCCTTGGCGGCTCGTTCGGCTCGGGCCTTCTCACCAATACTCGATGGGCCCCCTCCAGCTCCAAGGGCCCTTGGAAGGACCCCGCTCCCATTAGCGAGTTCAGCATCGTGACCACGTAGGCCCCCAAGTCCGATCCCTCCAGCCCCTCCGGGAGGCCCAGGATCCGCAAATTCTTCCGCCGCGAGCGGTTCTCCATTTCCTCCAGCCTCGCCTGCCATTTCTTGTGGAGCGTCTCATGAGACTCCACCTTCACTGCCAGGCCTAGGATTTCATCCTCATTCTCCGAGGCCTTTTGCCGGACCTCGTGGATCTCTGCCCCTGGGCCGTCTGAGTCGCCGTGAGCTTGTCAAGTGATGCCTTTAGCGGTTCCAGCAGCTCAGCTTTCAGCTCCCTAAAGCATCGATGAAGCAGCTCCTGCTGCTCATGCTGCCACGCTGCCGATTCCCCGCCCGCCGCCATCTTGGTCTTCCTCCCTCGCACCTTTCTCTGCTCCAAAGCCGATTTTTTGACCGCCCCGCTCCTGGTCCAGTCCATCCACCGGCAGAGAGGCACAGCTGATGTCTTCCCACACAGGGAAAAACCCGACCAGCGCTGTTACAGGCCCTCAAAAGAGCCCAAAAGTCCGAAAATAGCGGGAGCCTCCAAACGTGCAGCTTAGCTCCGCATCACCGCAACCGGAAGCCCAGTTTCTCCAAACTCAACAGTTATTTCTCCCTAATCTAGCTGGCTTAGCACACTGGGCTAAATCGCTGGCTTTGAAAGCAGACCAAGTCAGGCCAGCAGCACGGTTCAATTCCCGTACCAGCCTCCCTGAACAGGCGCCGGATGTGGCGACTAGGGGCTTTTCACAGTAACTTCATTGAAGCCTACTTGTGACAATAAGGGGCAGCACGGTAGCATTGTGGATAGCACAATCGCTTCACAGCTCCAGGGTCCCAGGCTCAATTCCGGCTTGGGTCACTGTCTGTGCGGAGTCTGCACATCGTCCCCGTGTGTGCGTGGGTTTCCTCTGGGTGCTCCGGTTTCCTCCCACAGTTCAAAGATGTGCAGGTTAGGTGGATTGGCCATGATAAATTGCCCTTAGTGTCCAAAATTGCCCTTAGTGTTGGGTGGGGTTACTGGGTTATGGGGATAGGGTGGAGGTGTTGACTTTGGGTAGGGTGCTCTTTCCAAGAGCCGGTGCAGACTCGATGGGCTGAATGGCCTCCTTCTGCACTGTAATTCTATGAAATAAGCGATTTTCATTTCATTTCATTTCATTTCTATGGGCGTGATCTAATGACCTTGCATCCGACTCAGTGAGGTGACAAGGCCGTTAAATCTCATGGGAGGCCTCTCGCAGGATTTGTGACACTCGGAATGCCTCGCAAGATCTCATTCGATCTCGCGAGAAGTCGCGATCTGACTCTCGCCCTCACTGGGCAACAACCAGATTAACATATCTAAATGAGCCACAAATGTGGACCAGGCGTAATGACCTCTTGGAGTGGGGGTGTCTCCCAGGCCGTTGGAGATTGGGTGGTCGGGCTCTGGGCAGGGTGGTACCCTGGCATGCTCGCTGGCACCTGGGCCCCTCGGCACCTGACAGTGCTACCCTGCGACTGCCAGGCTGTCCAGGTGGTACTGCCAGGTTGCCTGTGCCCCGAATCGGGCCCTAAGAGGTTACCTTAAGAGGTGGGGTGAGGGAAGGCTTGCAGCCCTGCTTAGAAATAAGTTGCGGCATTGTGGGCGTCCAGATGCTCCGGTGGAGGAACAAATAGAGGAAGCATTAAAAATGGCACCCCAATCAGCAAGTCGTCTTCCTGCATTGATGAGAGTTCGTCAGTACAGGAAATGAGTTAAGTGTGGCCTTGGTGGGGCGATCCTCGCCGAGGCCAAAATAAAATTGCAGAGTCCCACTATACAGTGAGGTCATTCTCAGCGCTGCAGCTGCTACACACGCCCAAAATGGGACTCTAACCTCTCTCTTCTTCTCACACTTGCTTTTCTTCTTTGAGGTACTCTCGGAGCAGCAATTCCCATGCTAACGTTTTAAAAAACTAAATATAGTGCCCATTATTCCAAGTCACTTTCTTTTTAAACATACAGGGCTGGATTTTCTGAAATACAGACTAAGTCCTGACGCCAGCGTGGGAACATTGGCATTTTATGCCGGAAAAAACGGCGCGAGAGCTGCACCGATCCTCCGTACGGTGAGGGGCTGGCAGCCGTGCAACGTAAGCCCCTGGCTTTACCTGCGGATACGGCCACGCATGCACACGCCGGAGACCTGTGGTGGTCACGCCGTGCAACATGGTGCCGGCCGCGTGCCAACACGGTCTGCCAAATAATGTCCCCCAGTAACCCCCTCGCCACCCCCAGACCACCCCCCACCAACCCCCCCAGCCCTCGCTAAAGACCCCCGAGCCAGCGGCACAGCTTCCCCTGACTGTGGCGGTGCTGGACACAGTTCACAGCCGCCATGTGGGGTCCACGGAAAAAAGTACCATAAGTGTTCTGCGCCATCGGGAACTCGGCCTGTCGGGGGGGAGGGCCTCAGGTGATATCCTGAAGCCGTCCCGACGGCATGTGGTGGGGAGTACGCCGTCCTTGAGGGGGCGGAGTGTCGCAAAAGGGGCGCCGTGCCCGATTTTGGCGCAAATGGGGATTCTCCGGCCGACTGCCGAATGCGATATCAGCGACAGGAGAATCCCGCCAACAGAGTCCACTGCTCAATTATCTTTACATGTTTCTTTAATATAGGTAGTGCCGTTGAAAAGAAAGACTCTGACAGGTAGTGCTTTTCACAACCACAGGACGTCACAAAGCACTTTACTGACAGTGAAGCACTTTTAAAAAAAAATATTTCTTTATTCTCCTCCTTTTTCACATTTTCTCCCAAGTTTACACCCACCAACAATAAACAATAATCAGTAACAAATATGTCAATCCCCATATCAATAACAACGATACCATCCTCCCACCAAACCCCAAACATTAGCCCGCATGTTCACATAAACAAATGACACAAAGGAATCAGGAATCACCCATAGTCACCATCAACACACACCGCCCCCCGTTCCTCTAACCCTTCAACCCACCCCCCCAACTAATGTTCGATGTTATCCAATTCTTGAAAGTGCATGATGAATAATGCCCATGAATTGTAGAACCCCTCCATAGTGAAGCACTTTTAACGCGTTCTCAATGTTAGAATGAAGAAAACGTGGTAGACAGTTTGCAAATAGCAAGCTTCTAAAATAAGCAATGTGACAATGACCATATAATCTGTCTCTGTTTGTGTTGGTTGGAGGATAAATATTGGCCTGGAAAATGGGCTGTACTCCGCTGTTATTCTTTGAAATAGCGTCGTACAATTTTTTAAACCCCTTTGTAAAGGCAGATTGGCCTATGGTTTAATACTTTCAGGATTAAGAAGATAAAAAGCTGAAGTAGCTAACAAAATGATGGATTAATGGGCGGAATAATTACTTTCAGTTCTGTATTCAAAAAATGACGACATCAATGCTACAGATACTATTGCGGCCAGTCTATCTATGGTTCAGTGAGTAGCACTTGCGCCACTGAGCCTGAAGGTTGTAGTTCAAGCCCCACTCCAGAAACATGGGCTGGGATTCCCCCCTACCCAGCGGGGCGGGGGGTCCCGGTGTGTTGGAGTGGCGTGAACCACTCCGGCGTCGGGCCGCCCCAAAGGTGCGGAAGTCTCCGCACCTTTAGGGGCCAAGCCCTCACATTGAGGGGCTAGATCTGCGCCGGACTGGTTCCCGCTCCGCCGGCTGGCGTGAACGGCCTTTGGCATCACGCCAGCCGGGGCCGAAAAGACTTCGCCGGCCGGCATAAGTCCGCGCATGCGCCTGAGTGTCAGCGGCTGCTGACATCATCCCGGCGCATGCGCAGGGGAGGGGGTCTCTTCCGCCTCCGCCATGGTGAAGACCATGGTGAAGGCGGAAGAAAAAGAGTGCCCCCATGGCACAGGCCCGTCCGCCGATTGGTGGGCCCCAATCGCGGGCCAGGCCACTGTGGGCGCATCCCCCGGGGTCAAATCGCCCCGTGTCCCCCCCAGGACCCCGGCGCCCGCCCGCGCCGCCAATCCCGCCGGTAAGGTAGGTGGTTTAATCCACGCCGGCGGGAGAGGCTTGTCAGCGGTGGGACTTCGGCCCATCGCGGGCCGGAGAATCGCCGCGGGGGGGGGGGGGCCCGCCCACCGGCGCAGCGCGATTCCCGCCCCTGCCAAATCTTGGGTGGCAGAGAATTCGGGACACGGTGGGGGCGGGATTTACGCTGGCCCCAGGCGATTCTCCAACTTGGCGGGGGCATCGGAGAATCCCGCCCTTGGACACAAAATCTATGTAACCACTCCTAATGCAATAGTGAGAGAGTTAAAGATATGCCTTCTGGATGAGATGTTAAACACATTTCCCATCCACACTCTCAAGTGGATTTAAAACATCAGATGGCACAATTAAAAGAGAAGCAGGTGAGTTTTCCATTGTCTTGACAATCCTTTATCAATGGGCCAACATGTCGTGATTAATATAATTATCTAGTCATTATTTCATTACTGTTTGTGGGAGCTTGCTGTGTGCCAATTGGCTGCCATATTTCTTACACTTAGCTACACTTAGGTACTACAGTAGCACAGTAGTTAGCACTGTTGCTTCACAGCATCAGGGAACCGGGTTTGATTCCCGACTTGGGTCACTGTCTGTGCGGAGTCTGCATGTTCTCCCCGTGTCTGCGTGGGCTTCCTCCGGGTGCTCCGGATTCCTCCCACAAACCCGAAAGAAGTGCCTGTTAGGTGAATTGGACAGTTTGAATTCTCCTTCAGTCTACCCGAACAGGTGCCGTAGTGTGGCAACTAAGGGATTTTCACAGTAGCTTCAGTACAGTGTTAATGTAAGCCTGCTTGTGACACTAATAAAGATTATTAGATTATTATTACTTCAAAAGTATTTAACTGACTGTGAAGCGTTTAGGACATCCTAATGTGAGGAGCGCGCTATGAATGCAAGTTCTTTTCTTCCTTCATGCAACTTGATGAAAAGTAAATAAATCTGTTTGCTGAAACAGCAGCAGCCCCTCACCAGCTGCAATCTGTCGCATCGCATCAAACCGCGTGCTGAGTGTTCATTCGCTGCTGTGAACAAGTATTTAAAGGACATGTGAAAAGCGTTCTGACAATGTTAATAGCATTATCTAATTGCTGCTCGTAAATACATATTTAGTTGTTAAATTGCTGCAACCACTTAATTTAATAAATTAATCTAGTGTCTCTTCAATGTGCCCTCGTGTTTTCATTATTTACACATTGTACTGTAGGAACTATTAATTTCTTTCACAGCCAGCAATGTTTTTTGACGTTCCCCTAATTTTTTCCAAGGGTCCTTGGATGTGCATCATTATTTTCAGGAGGACCTTTGAAATTATTTCTATTCATTTATTGGATGTGGGCATCGCTGGTAATTATAACATGTGTTGCCAATCTCTAATTGCCATTGTGGAGATGGTGTTGCGTGGTGTTGGACTCAAAACGTTAGCTCTTTTCCCTCCTTACAGATGCTGCTAGACCTGATGAGATTTTCCAGCATTTTCTCTTTGGTTTAAGAATCTATCTAATTCAGCCTTAAAAATATTTAATGAGACTGTCTCCACTAATGTTTGGGCAAGGGTGTTCCACAAACTCTTGACCCTCTGAGAGAAAATATTTCTCCTCATATCCATCTTAAATGAGAGACTCCTTGGGCTGGATTCTCCGAAAGCCGACACCGGAATTGGGAAATGCGATTTGGCAGCGAAGGGAGTGTGAGGCAAAAATCGTAGCCGCCGGGCGCCCGACAGAATGCCGTGCTCCGGGGGCAGCATGTGATGCAGTGGTTAGCACTGGGACTGCAACGCTGAGGACCCGGGTTCGAATCCCGGCTGTAGGTCACTGTCCGTGTGGAGTTTGCACATTCTCCCCATGTCTGCATGGGTTTCACCCCCACAACACAAAGAGGCGCAGGTTAGGTGGATTGGCCACGCTAAATTGCCTCTTAATTGGAAATAAATAATTGGGTACTCTAAATTTATTTAAAAAAGAATGCCGTGCTCCTCTGCCTCAACAGCAGCGTCAGTGTATTCTACTCTGCACGTACAGTAAACACCGTTGGCATATCATTAGCTGACCTGGCCCGGTATTCTCCGGGGCCTCCGCGATGCTCCGCCTCCACCAGGACGAATTACCGATGTCGAGTTTCATTTGAGGTTTCAAAAATCGGGAAACAGGCTGCTGAGGGAGAGAAAGGAGATACAAAAAGTGTCCAACATCGCCATTGTGTGCTGTCAGTAGTGCCGCTGGCCGGAAAGCCTCTGCCAGGGCTGGGGTGAGTAGCAGGGGGTGGCAAGGCGATGGGCTGTGGGGTGCACGAGCACGGAACACCATTGCACAACCTGCAAGGCAGCCATGCGGCTGCACACTGAGTGACTGCCCACTGTGAACTTAGTGCCTTGGGTCGTATGGCTGTTCCCCCAGGCCACCCCCTGGGTACCCTCTGGGCCCAGCCGACCCATCAATGGGATGAGCGTGCTCCAGCGCAACCAGTGCCATCTTGTTTGCTGGGATGAATGTGTGTGGGAAATGGAATGCTAATATGTGGCTGCGAATCCGACACCGCCTTTCATTGGAATCTGTCGTGTTCCACATGTCACCGGTGCTATCCTGAATTACTCCGGGACCAACGCCAATTTTGCTGTCGTAGAAGTCCACTGATTCTGTCCTGGCATCAACACTGATGGGGAATCCCGCCCTTTTGTTTTAAATGTATCCTCTTGTTCTCGTCTCTTCCACAAGGGAAAACATCCTAATAGCATTCATCTTCTCAAGCTCCCTCAGAATCTTATGTCTCAATAAGATTGGCTCTTATTCTTCAAAAGTTCCAATTGATAAATGTTGAGTCAATCTGTCTAACATTTCATTAAATAAGGAGACTAAATTTGTGCACAGTACTCTCAATGTGGTCTCACTAATACCCTAGACCCTATAAATGTAGCAAAACATTCCTACCTTTATGTGGAGATGCCGGCGTTGGACTAGGGTGAGCAAAGTAAGAAGTCTTACAACACCAGGTTAAAGTCCAGCTCAGGTGAATCCTGAGGAAGGAGCAGTGCTCCAAAAGCTAGTGTTAGAAACAAATCTGTTGGACTTTAACCTGGTGCTGGAAGACTTCTTACTTATAATAAAGGCCAACGTTCCATTTGCCTTCCTTTTTCTTCAAGTATTTTTATTGGTTTCCATTGAAATATTATTGCAAGGAACATTACACAGTAATACAGAGATATCGGCAAAATGGGCAGCACGGTATCATAGTGGTTAGCCTGTGGCTTCACAGCTCCAGGGTCCCAGGTTCGATTCCCTGCTGGGTCACTGTCTGCGGAGTCTGCACATTCTCCCCATGTCTGCATGGGTTTCCTCCGGGTGCTCCGGTTTCGTCCCACAGTCCAAAGACATGCAAGTTAGGTGGATTGGCCATACTAAATTGCCCTTAGTGTCCAAAAAGGTTAGGAGGGATTATTGGGTTCGGGGGATAGGGTGGAAGTGAGGGCTTAAGTGGTTTGGTGTAGACTTGATGGGCCGAATGGCCTCCTTCTGCACTGTATGTTCTATGTATATATACAATAACAAATAGAGAAAAAAAACAAAGAAAGGTCGCAACTATAAGAATATACACAGGTATGCATATGAGGGTAATGTGTGTACAGATACGCCCCCCCCCCCCCCCCCCCCCCCCCCCCCCGGGCCATCCCCCCATTGGTTGCTGGTTACAAACTGGTCTTAAGAACATAAGAACTAGGAGCAGGAGTAGGCCATCTGGCCCCTCGAGCCTGCTTCACCATTCAATGAGATCATAGCTGATCTTTTGTGGACTCGGCTCCACTTTCCGGCCCGACCACCAGAACCCTTAATCCCTTTACTCTTCAAAAAACTATCTATCTTTATCTTAAAAACATTTATTGAAGGAGCCTCAACTGCTTCACTAGGCAAGGAATTCCATAGATTCACAACCCTTTGGGTGAAGAAGATCCTCCTAAACTCAGTCCTAAATCTATTTCCTCTTATTTTGAGGCTATGCCCCCTAGTTCTGCTTTCACCCGCCAGTGGAAACAACCTGCCCGCATCTATCCTATCTATTCCCTTCATAATTTTATATGTTACTATAAGATCCCCCCCCCCATCCTTCTAAATTCCAACGAGTACAGTCCCAGTCTACTCAACCTCTCCTTCGTAATCCAACCCCTTTAGATCTGGGATTAACCTAGTGAATCTCCTCTGCACACCCTCCAGTGCCAGTATGTCCTTTCTCAAGTAAGGAGACCAAAACTGAACACAATACTCCAGGTGTGGCCTCACTAACACCTTATACAATTGCAGCATAACCTCCCTAGTCTTAAACACCCTGTAGCAATCAAGGACAAAATTCCATTTGCCTTCTTAATCACCTGTTGCACCTTGGAACAGACTGGTGAATTGCTTCCACATGTTGTGGAAGCCCTCCTCCGTTCCCCGAATGGAGAATTTTATTTTTTCCAATTTGAGGAATTCCACTAGGGCATAGAATTTACAGTGCAGAAGGCGGCTATTCGGCCCATCGAGTCTACACCAGCCCCTGAAAGAGCACCCTACCTAAGCCCACACCTCTACCCTATCCCTCCAACCCCAACAAACCACACCTAACCTTTTGGCACTACGGGGCAATTTAGTGACCAATCCACCTAAGTCGCGCTTCTTTGAACTGTGGGAGGAAACTGGAGCACACGGAGGAAACACACACACACGGGAGAACGTGCAGATTCTGCACAGACAGTCATCCAAGTCAGGAATCGAACCTGGGTCCCTGGCGCTGTGAAGAGACAGCGCTAACCACTGTGCTAATGTGCCACCTGTGAATAGCCGATATATTCCGCTCTTTATCTATTCCACCAGACCCAACAGGTTCCATTTGTGGATCCGTTTCCAGTCGTGGGCTTTTTAGATCCTGACATATCAGAATTTGGTTTGGGCCAGGTTGAATGGCAAGTTTCCCAACTCTGATTTTCCACACAGCCCCTCCCCTCTGGTGTCTCCTCCCCGGTGGGGTTATAATAACGTTCAGCAGGCGTCTGATGTTCGCCATTAGTTGTCTGCCCTTAACAAAGCCCAACTGATCCTCCATGACTACTTCTCGCATAAAACTCTCCAGGACCATCAACAGGACATTAGCATCTGTATTTAGGAGTGAGATGGGTCTGGTATGACCTTGCCTTTTTTAGGGGTCAATGATATCTATGCCTGTGCCAGCGTGGGCGGCAGAGTCCTTCTTGATAGAGAGTTGTTGAACATCTCCTACAGGATCGGGGTCAGTCCTGTTGCCAATTTTTTAATAGAAGTCTACCGGGGAGGGAGGCGGCATGGTGATGTAGTGGTTAGCACTACTGCCTCACGGCGCTGACAACCAGGATTTGACTCCGGGTCAATCTCCCCGTGTCTGCGTGGGTCTAACCCCCACAACCCAAAGATGTGCAGGGTAGATGGATTGGCCATGCTAAATTGTCCCTTAATTGGAAAAAAAAGAATTGGGTCCTTGCAATTTTTTTAAAAAGTCTATCGGGAATCCGTCTGGACCCGGTGCCTTACCCGACTGCATGGAGTTGATACTCTCCATGACTTACCCCCAGCTCTAGTGGTACTTCCAGACCCTGTTTCTTTCCCGCCGGCATGTCCAGCCCGTCCAGGAACTCCCTCCACCTTCGAGTCCCCCTCTGGAGACTCTGAGGTGTACAGCCTTCAGTAGAAAGTCACGATTTTCGGGTTAAAAGGGCCTAACTTGAAGATGGGAAAGCCATCCTTCATGTGACTGTTCAGCACATCTCCACCACTGGAAGTCCTGTTTGCCTTCCTAATCACTTGCTGTACCTGCCTACTAATGTTATGTGATTCAAGTACTGAGACACTCAGATCACTCTGTACCACAGAGTTCTGCAATCTATCTCCATTTAGATACTATACTGCCTTTTTATCCTTCCTGAAAATTGGACAAGTTCACATTTTCCACATTATACTCCATACACCAATTTTTTGCCACTCACTGATCTACATCCCTCTGAAGACCCCTTGGAGAGATTTTCCGGCCGCTCACATCGGCGGATCTTCTGGTCCCGCTGACAGTGCACCCCTCATCGCTGCACATTTCATGGTGGCGAGGGGTGCATTCAACACGAAACCCCGGGTCCAGAAGATCCCGCCGCGAGCTATTGAATGGGCCACCTCCCGTCGCCGCAAACCACACAGCCGGTTGCTTGGTAAATCCCACCCTTATTTCTGCTTCACAAATTACTTTCTTAATTATCTGTGTCACCAGAAAATTTAGCAACCATACATTCGATCCTGTTATCCAAGTCATTACTGTACACTGTGAGTAATTGAGGTTCTAGCACTGATCCCTGTGGTACTCTACTCGTTACATCTTGCCAACCCGAAAATGAACCATTTATGCCTACTCTCTGTTAGCTAACCAATCTTCTGTTGATGGTACCTCCTAAATCATGAACTCTTATTTTGTGTATAACCTTTTATGAGTGCGAAGGAGGTGGTGCACAGGGTGCATATGACTCGGGCGAGAATGAGTGGGTTCTTTCAGGGGGTAGCAGATGAGTGTGAGAGGTGTGGGGACCAGCGAATCATGCGCACATGTTTTGGGGTTGTGAAAAATTGGGAAGATTCTGGGCGGGGGTTAGCCAGGACAATGGAAGAGGAGGTGGACCCGGACCCTTTGGTGGCGATATTAGGGGTTTCAGAGAAGCTGAAGCTCATGGAGAGGTGGAAGGCCGATTTCATGGCCTTCGCCTCTCTGATTGCATGGCGACGAATTTTGCTGGATCCTCCGCATCGCCACCGGGGGTAGCATCATGGTTGGGTGACCTGTCCGACTTTCTGCGGTTAGAGAAGATAAAGTATGAGTTAAGGGGCTCAGCAGGGGAGTTTAAGAAAAGGTGGGGGATGTCATAATATACATCCATGTATATGATTGTGTGCAGACAGACAGTGATTGACACACAGGATGACAAGTGAGCACACAGAACACAGTAGCCAATCACCAGACAGGACACAACCACTATAAAGCCAGAGGGCACCAGTTTTCCCGCTCTCTTGGGATCCAGCCTCTGAGACAGTCAGAGCTCGTGAGCAGCAGCTAGTACAAACACCATCTGGCAGTCATTTATTCTGGTCAGGTTAGCCTCAGGTCTAACGACGGACTTCCAGTGGCTACCCGCTCATGAGCAAGAGTGGCGTGAGCTGAGGGCGAAAATCACCAAGGTCCCGGTACTGGCGTTTTTCGACCCCGCCAAGTAAACGAAAATATCCACCGACGCGAGCCAGGATGGCATTGGGGCAGTGCTCCTCCAACGGGATGACTCCTCCTCCTGGGCCCCAGTTGCGTATGCCTCTAGAGCCATGACGCCCACTGAGCAATGATACGCTCAGATTGAGAAAGAATGCCTGGGCCTCCTTACAGGGATCGGCAAGTTCCATGATTATGTGTATGGCCTCCCCAAATTCACGGTCAAGACGGACCACAGGCCATTGGTTCACATCATCCAAAAAGACCTCAATGACATGATGCCACAGTTACAACGCATGCTCCTCAAGCTACGCCGCTACGATTTCGACCTGGTTTACACCCCGGGCAAAGAGCTCATTGTTGCCGATGTACTCTCCAGATCTATCACCACACCGTGTGAGCAGACCGACTTTGTCTGTCAGATAGACGCGCAGGTGCAATTCTGTGCCTCCAACTTTACGGCCTCTGATGAGAGGTTTGTGCAAATTCGTGCGGAGACGGCCAGGAATCCTCTGCTCCAGCAGGTGATGCGGCACCTCACAAATGGTTGGCAAAAGGGGTAGTGTCCCCAGTTTTATAATGTCAAGGACGATCTAACAGTGGTAGACGGCATCCTCATGAAGCTTGACAGAATTGTGATCCCACAGAGCATGCGAGATTTGGTTCTCGGCCAAATCCACGAGGGTCACCTGGGGGTCGAAAAATGTCGCCGTCGAGCCCGAGAGGCATTATACTGGCCAGGCATCAGCCAAGATGCCGCCAACACGGTCCTCAATTGCCCGACGTGTCACAAATTCCAGCCGGCGCAGCCTAAGGAGACTCTACAGCAGCATGAGCTGGTGACCTCCCCATGGTCCAAAGTTGGTATTGACCTGTTCCATGCCAAGGGGCATGACTATGTCCTCCTAGTGGACTACTTTTCCAACTACCCCAAAGTGGTCAGACTGTCTGACCTCACGTCGGCGGCAGTGATCAAGGCATGCAAGGCAACTTTTTCCCGACATGGGATCCCACTCACGGTGATGAGTGACAACGGCCCCTGCTTTTTCAGCCAGGTGGTCAGATTTTGCCCGGCTGTACAACTTTCGGCACGTCACATCCAGCCCCCACTACCCCCAGTCGAATGGGAAGGCCGGAAAAGGGGTCCACATCGTAAAAAGACTGTTGTGCAAGGCTGCTGGCTTGGGTTCCGATTTCAGCCTGGCGCTGTTGGCTTATAGAGCGACCCCTCTGTCCACTGGGCTGTCCCCAGCGCATCTCCTCATGAACCGCACACTGCGAACGACGGTTCCGGCCATCCACATTCCGGACCTCGACAACTTCCCGGTCATACAGAGGATGCAGCAGTCTTGGGCTCAATGCAAATCGGCATACGACGCCCATGCCACAGATCTCCCCGAGCTGATCCCTGCTGACCGAGTTCATGTTCAGCTGCCTGACGGTGGCTGGTCCACCACAGCTGTGTTGGTCAAGCAAGTGGCCCCGAGATCGTTCCTCATTCGCATGCCTGATGGTTCTGTTCTCTGGCGCAACAGGAGGCATTGGGCAGATTTCCACGCCCGCCACCCGACCGTGATGTCCCGCCTCGCACACTGCTTCCATGAGGCCACCGACCGCATTGGAGGCAGTTCCGCACGTTCAGATGCAGGCGGCCCCTGACCCACCCTTGAGGCGGTCAACCAGAATTCGTCGCCCGCCACAGAGACTGAATTTATAGACTGAATGTTGCATTACCTTGTTATCTCATCGTTTTGACATCTGTACATATCGTTTTTCTCATGTGTTATCTGCCCCCTATCTGCACTAGACACCTTCCCATGTATAAGTTAGCATATTCTGTATATAGTCAAGTTCCTGTACACATATTCATCATTTATTGACCTGAACACATTTTTTAGAAAAGAAAGGGAAGGGAGATGTCATAATATACATCCATGTATATGATGGAGTGCAGACAGGCAGTGATTGACACACAGGATGACCAGTGAACACACAGAACACAGCAGCCAATCACCAGACAGGACACGACCACTATAAAGCCAGAGGGCACCAGTTTTCCCGCTCTATAAGGATCCAGCCTCTGAGACATTCAGAGCTCGTGAGCAGCAGCTAGTGCAAACACCATGTGGTAGTCATTTATTCTGGTCAGGTTAGCCTCAGGTCTCCAGTCAAGTCAGCATAGTGTCAACCCACAATTAGAAGTCTTACAACACCAGGTTAAAGTCCAACAGGTTTGTTTCAAACACGAGCTTTCGGAGCACGGCTCCTTCTTCAGGTGAATGGAAAGGTTTGTTCCAGAAATGTTTATATAGACACAGTCAGAGATGCCCGGAATGCGAGCACCTGCAGGCAATCAAATCATCAAAGATGCAGAGAGAGAGGTAACTCCAGGTTAAAGAGGTGTGAATTGTCCCAAGCCAGTTCAGTCGGTAGGCCTCTGCAAGTCCAGGCTTGTTGGTGGGGGCCGAATGTAATGCGACATGAATCCCAGATCCCGGTTGAGTCCGCATTCATGCGTGCGGAACTTAGCTATAAGTTTTTGCTCAGCAATTTTTTCTTTTTTGTTATCAAATCATCAAAGATGCAGAGAGAGAGGTGAGCTTGACCAAAGGGTCCGAGGCAACCCACAATTAAGCATGTCTTATAGTTAGATGTCAATAAAATCATGTTGCATCTCATCAAGTGTTGGAAGTCTGTCTCTCTCTACACTGCATCAAGCGCAGTCCACATAGACCCAGCCTTCCGAACACATCAGGGGATGTTTCTGACCGTGTTTGAGGAGCTGTTTGTCACAGGGGGGGGGGGGGGGGGGGGGGGGGTGACACGGAGGGGGGTGAAAAAGGAGGAAAATCTGTACAAACTGTATAATTGATTGTTGGGAAAAATGTTTCCCGGTGTGTTTATCTGCTGTAACTACTTTGATACAAGTTTGAATAAAACGCATTTATAAAAAAAAAGTATTTGCAGGAGATGCCGGTGGTGTGTCAGTATTCGCAGGAGGTCCCGGTGGTGTGTCAGTATTTGCAGGGGATCCCGGTGGTGTGTCAATATTTGCAGGGGATCCCGGTGGTGTGTCAGTATTTGCAGGAGGTCCCGGTGGTGTGTCAGTATTTGCAGGAGGTCCCGGTGGTGTGTCAGTGTTTGCAGGTGGTCCTGGTGGTGTGTCAGTATTTGCTGGGGGTCCCGGTGGTCTGTCAGTATTTGGTGGAGCTCCCGGTGGTGTGTCAGCATTTGGTGGGGCTCCCGGTGGTGTGTCAGTATTTGCTGGGCTCCCAGTGGTGTGTCAGTATTTGCAGGAGGTCCCGGTGGTGCGTCAGTATTTGCAGGAGGTCCTGGTGGTGTGTCAGTATTTGCAGGGGGTCCCGGTGGTGTGTCAGTATTTGCAGGAGGTCCCGGTGGTGTGTCAGTATTTGGTGGGGCTCCCGGTGGTGTGTCTGTATGTGCAGGGGGTCCCGGTGGTGTGTCAGTATTTGCAGGGGATCCCGGTGGTGTGCCAGTATTTGGTGGGGCTCCCGGTGGTGTGTTAGTGTTTGCTGGAGGTCCCGGTGGTGTGTCAGTATTTGCAGGGGGTCCCAGTGGTGTGTCAGTATTTGCAGGAGGTCCCGGTGGTGTGTCAGTATTTGCAGGAGGTCCTGGTGGTATGTCAGTATTTGTAGGAGGTCCCACTGGTTTGTCAGTATTTGCAAGTGGTCCCGGTGGTGTGCCAGTGTTTGCAGGTGGTCCTGGTGGTTTGTCAGTATTTGCAGGGGGTCCCGGTGGTGTGTCAGTATTTGGTGGGGCTCCCGGTGGTGTGTCAGTATTTGCATGAGGTCCTGGTGGTATGTCAGTATTTGCAGGAGGTCCCACTGTGTGTCAGTATTTGGTGGGGCTCCCGGTGGTGTGTTAGTGTTTGCTGGAGGTCCCGGTGGTGTGTCAGTATTTGCAGGGGGTCCCAGTGGTGTGTCAGTATTTGCAGGTGGTCCCGGTGGTGTGTCAGTATTTGCAGGTGGTCCTGGTGGTTTGTCAGTATTTGCAGGGGGTCCCGGTGGTGTGTCAGTATTTGCAGGGGTCCCAGTGGTGTGTCAGTATTTGCATGAGGTCCTGGTGGTATGTCAGTATTTGCAGGAGGTCCCGGTGGTGTACCAGTATTTGGTTGGGCTCCCGGTGGTGTGTTAGTGTTTGCTGGAGGTCCCAGTGGTGTGTGAGTGTTTGCAGGGGGTCACAGTTGTTTTGTTGCCTGTAAAGCAGGTAATCTGTGAAACTTAACTCAGTTACAGTAGAAGCTTCCAGATGTGAATAGATCCTATCCCTTAGTATCTGCTTCCACCACCTCCTCCGGCAGCGAGTTCCAGGCATCCACTGCTCTCTGTGTAAAAAAAACTTGCCACTGTGTGGACCCCATCAGCGACCGCCCTTAACCAGCCCCACGCCTGTGCCATGCGGCAGCCATCCAATCCCAGGGGGCCCAAATGCTACTTCTGTGGGCAATCAAAACATCCCCAACAGCGCTGCCCGGCGCGGGGTGCCCTCTGCAAGGCCTGTGAGCTGTGAGTTCAGCAGCTTCCGCCTCTATGTCCTCCCCAACCTCTGTGCTGCCTTGCTACTTGGCCTGGACTTCCAGTGCAACCTCCAGAGCCTAACCCTCTGTGGTAAGAAGGGACATTTCGCTGCAGAGTGCCAGGCCCGCTCAATCGCCGCTATTGTCCCGGCACCCCCCACGTGCGGCCAGTGGACGCCGCCATCTGGCTCGACTTGCAACACGTGCGGCCTATGGGTGCCGCCATCTTGTTCCTCCCAGAACCAACGAGTGCCGCCATCTTCCCTTCCTCACGACACGTGCAGCCCCAGGGCCGCCACCTTGCCTCCCCCACGACACATGCGGCTCATGGGCGCTGCCACCTTGCCCGACTCGGGGGCACCTCATCAGGCCGTTCATCACCTGCACCCAGCGACGACCAGGGGATCCCGGTGGTGTGTCAGTATTTGCAGGAGCCTGATGACGTGTCAGTATTTGCAGGAACCCGGTGATGTATCAGTATTTGCAGGAACCCGGTGATGTATCAGTATTTGCAGGGTAATTGCAGGCCCGGTGATGTGTCAGTATGTGCACGCGGTCCCAGTGGTGTGTCAGTATTTGCAGGAACCCGGTGATGTATCAGTATTTGCAGGAACCCGGTGATGTGTCAGTATTTGCAGGAACCCGGTGATGTATCAGTATTTGCAGGAACCCGGTGATGTATCAGTATTTGCAGGAACCCGGTGATGTATCAGTATTTGCAGGAACCCGGTGATGTATCAGTATTTGCAGGAACCCGGTGATGTGTCAGTATTTGCAGGAACCCGGTGATGTATCAGTATTTGCAGGAACCCGGTGACGTGTCAGTATTTGCAGGAGCCCGATGACGTGTCAGTATTTGCAGGAACCCGGTGATGTATCAGTATTTGCAGGAACCCGGTGATGTATCAGTATTTGCAGGAACCCGGTGATGTATCAGTATTTGCAGGAACCCGATGATGTATCAGTATTTGCAGGAACCGGTGATGTATCAGTATTTGCAGGAACCCGGTGATGTATCAGTATTTGCAGGAACCCGATGATGTATCAGTATTTGCAGGAACCCGGTGATGTATCAGTATTTGCAGGAACCGGTGATGTATCAGTATTTGCAGGAACCCAGTGATGTGTCAGTATTTGCAGGAGCCCGATGACGTGTCAGTATTTGCAGGAGCCCGATGACGTGTCAGTATTTGCAGGGGGTGCCGGTGTTGTGTCACTATTTGCATGGCGTCCCGGTGGTGTGTTAGTATTTGCAGGGCGTCCCGGTGGTGTGTTTCTATTTTCAGGGGGTCCCAGTGGTGTGTCAGTATTTGCAGGGGGCCCCTGTGGTGTGTCGGTATTTGCAGGGGGTCCCGGTGGTGTGTCAGTATGATATACCATCAATTACGACACGAGTGTGGGATCAAGTGAATGAAGGCTTTAATACGCAAAGAACTCAGCTAGCCAGAGACTTCAGTACAAACTGAGCGCCACCCACTGGACGCAACATTATATACAGCCCCGGGGAGGCGAAGCCAGATGCAGAGCTCACTGGGGTTCCAACCCAAGCCTTAAAGGCATATCACCTATCTGGTGAATACATTCACCACATTCACCCCCTGTTTAAAAAAACACAAAGTCTGTCAGGGGTGACGTGGGATCAAATGTTCAGTCTATCAGGAGGCCTGATCGTTCTCTTTGACCTCCTCAGCTCAGTCGGTGGTACAGACGTCATCGATAATGGTATATCCGGGAGCACGGCGGTCGGAGCTTCCATCCGGCATGTCGAAGAAGGTTGGGGAGCAGGGGCCAGGTGGATGGCTGGGGGCGACAATGCAGGTGCGGAGGGGGAAAATGGAGGTGCGGGAGGGGCGCAGTTGGTGACGACTGGTGACGCGGGGTTGCAAGGGGAAACATTGGCGGGGGAAGCAGCGTGTGCCAGATCCCGTCGGGAAACTGTATCTTGCCGTCCGTCAGAATGTGCGACGTAGGCGCAGTGGGGGTTAGCATGTAGCAGCTGGACCCGCTCGACAAGGGGATTCATCTAATGGCTCCTCACATGCCTCCGGAAAAGAACAGGTCCCGGAGTTGTCAACCAGGGTGGAAGCGAGACCCCGGAGATGGACCTCTTAAGGAATACAAACAAGCGATTGTGAGGGGTCTCGTTTGTGGCTGTGTAGAGGAGTGATCTAATGGAGTGGAGCGCATCGGGTAGTACCTCCTGCCAGCGGGGAATTCTAGACCGAAGGGCCAGAAGGACAGCCTTCCAAACTGTTGCGTTCTCCCGCTCCACCTACCCGTTTCCCTGTGGGTTGTAGCTGGTAGTCCTGCTCGAGGCGATGCCCTTACCGAGCAGGTACTGACGCAGCTCATCGCTCATAAACGATGTACCCCGGTCGCTGTGGATGTAAGCGGGGAAACCGAACTGAGTGAAGATGCTGTGCAGTGCCTTTATAACAGTGACTGAAGTCATGTCGGGCAGGGGACAGCGAATGGGAAGCGGGAGTTCTCGTCAATGACGTTTAAGAAATAGATATTGCTATTGGTGGGCGCAAGTGGCCCTTTGAAGTCGATACTTAGGCGCTCAAAGAGCCTGGAGGCCTTCACCAGGCGAGCCTTGCCTGGCCAATAGAAGTGCGGTTTGCACTCCGCGCAGACTTGGCAATCCTTGGTCATGGCCCTGACCTCCTCGGTGGAGTATGGCAGATTGCCGGCCTTAATAAAGTGGGCAAGCTGGGTGACCCCCGGGTGACAGAGGTCATTGTGGATAGCCCGCAGTCGATCCTCTTGCGTGCTGGCGCATGTACCGCGGGACAGGGCATCTGGGGGCTCTTTGAGCGCCCCCGGACGATACTTAATATCTTAAGTGTAGGTGGAGAGTTCGATTCTCCACCTCAAGATCTTATCATTCTTGATCTTGCCCCGCTGTGCGTTGTCGAACATAAAGTCGACCGACTGCTGGTTGGTGACGAGGGTGAACCTCCTACCGGCTAGGTAGTGCCTCCAATGGGGCTGGTTTAGCTCACTGGGCTAAATCACTGGCTTTTAAAGCAGACCAAGCAGGCCAGCAGCACGGTTCGATTCCCGTACCAGCCTCCCCGGACAGGCGCCGGAATGTGGCGACTACGGGCTTTTCACAGTAACTTCATTGAAGCCTACTCGTGACAATAAGCAATTTTCATTTCATTTCAATGCCGCAAGGCTTCCACAATGGCTTGCGCCTCCTTCTCGACAGCGGAGTGTCGAATCTCGGAAACGTTGAGGGTTCTAGAAAAAAACGCAACTGGCCTGCCCGCCTGGTTGAGGGTAGCAGCCAGGGGGACGTCTGATGCATCGTTCTCGACCTGGAAGGGAATGGTCTCATCCACCGCGTGCAGAGCGGCCTTAGTGATATCGGGCTTGATATGGCTGAAGGCTGAACGGGCCTCAGCCGTCAGGGGAAATGTCGTGTTCTTAATAAGTGGGCGGGCTTTGTCCGCATAGTTGGGGATCCACTGGGCATAATAGGAGAAAAGCCCCAAGCACCGTTTGAAGGCCTTGAGGCTGAGGGGAAGAGGGAGTTCCGTGAGGGGGCGCATGCGGTCGGGGTCGGGCCCTAGGACCCCGTTTTCCACGACATAGCCGAGGATGGCTAGCCGAGTTGTGCGGAAAACACATTTTTCTTTGTTGTAAGTTCAGTTGAGGGCCCGGGCGGTCTGGAGGAACTTCTCAAAGTTGGCGTCGTGGTCCTGCTGATCATGGCCGCAGATGGTGACATTGTTCAAGCACGGGTAAGTAGCCCGCAGCCCGTACTGGTCCGCCATTCAGTCCATCATTCTCTGGAAGACCAAGACCCCATTAGTAACGTCAAAAGGGACCCAAAGGAAGTGGAAGAGCCGGCCGGCTGCTTCAAAAGCCGCGTAGTGGCGATCTTCCGGGCTGATCGGGAGCTGGTGGTAGGCGGACTTCAGATTGATTGTGAAGAAAACCAGGTATTGCGCGATCTGATTAAACATCTCTGCCAAGCGGGGAAGGGGATACGCATCAAGCTGCGTAAACCGGTTTATGGTCTGGCTGTAATCCACGACCATCCTGCTCTTTCCTCCGGACCGGACTACCACCACCTGCGCCCTCCAGGATCTGTTGCTGACCTCGATCACCCCCTCTCTCAAGAGTCGCTGGACCTCTGACTTGATGAAAGTCATATCCTGGGCACTGTATCGCCGGCTCCTGGTGGCGATGGGCTTACAGTCGGGGGTGAGGTTCGCGAAGAGTGAGGGGGGGGGGGGCGACCTTCAGAGTCGCGAGGCTACATACTTTGAAGGGGGGTAAGCATTCGCCGAACTTCAGGGTCAGGATTCGGTGACTACATTCAAAATCCAGACCAAGCAGAGGTGACGTAGGTCATAGAGTTTAAAGCAGGTAGATTCAGCGCCCTCGATCGCGAGGTTCGCAATACAGTACCCCCGAATTCGGACGGAATGGAATCCGGAGGTGAGGGAGATTGTTTGGGAGACAGGGTAGGTGCGCAGGGAGCAGCACCTTACCGTTTCTGGATGTGCGAAACTCTCCGTGCTCCCGGAGTCAAAGAGGCAGGGGGTCTCGTGCCCATTGACCTGGACGACCATCATGGAGCTCCGCAGGTGCTTCGCCCACGACTGGTAGACGGTGACTGCTCCAAGCTGCGGGTAGTCTGTGTCATCCGGGGAATCGGATGACAAAATGGCCGCCCCCATCGGTCGCACGTGTCGGGTTGAGCAGAAGATGGCGAACAAGATGGCCGCCCCCACGAATCGCACAAGGCCGATGACGCGTCGGAAAAGGGCGTGTCTGGCTGGCACTCAGCCACGTTGCGGGGCCTGCGGGCCTGTGAGTCCGTTGGTCGGCTTGGTGGGTTTTCTGCTTTTGGGCCTTCGGTCTGGCCAGGCAGACTCTCGCGAAATGCCCCTTTTTGCTGCAGTCGCTACATGTTGCGGAGCGGGCTGGGCAACGCTGTCTTGGATGTTGGCCCTGACCACAGAAGTAGCACGACGGTCCCCCGGTCTGGGCGGGCAGCCGTGCAGCACAGGTCTGTGGCGTGTTCGGGTATGGTGATGTCCGCGTGGGGCTCGCAGGGTCTGCGGTGTCGATGGTGAGGTTCTGGTAGGCCACATCTAACGACGAGGCCAATTTTATCGTTTCCTACAAGTCGTTTGCCCCGTTTTCTAGGAGTCGCTGCCTGATGTAGTTCGAGCAGATTCCAGCCACGTAGGCGTCCCGAATCTGCAGCTTAATGTGGTCCTCCGCCGACACGGCTTGGTAATTGCAGTTTCCAAATATTCATCAAGCGATTCCCCGGAGAATGCCGGCGAATAGAGAGTAGATGCCGCGCGAACACCTCATTGACAGGCTTGATAAAGCGCTTCTTTAGAATCTTGACCACAACATCATACGAGGCCGCAATCTTGATTAAAACAGAGATTCTGTGGCTCACCCAAGCGTGGAGGACGTGCAGCTTGCGAGCTTCAAGGATTGGTGCTTCTGAGGAGCCAATACATGCCTCAAAGCAGCGAAGACAGTGCGAGAGGCGCACGGGCATCTAGATCGAGTTTCTCTAGCTTGAGAGCAGGGTCCATAGTGTTGTTTTTTTGTGTATTAAATTGATATACCATCAATTACGACACAAGAGTGAGATCAAGTAAATGAAGGCTTTAATACGCAAAGAACTCAGCTAGCCAGAGACTTCAGTACAAACAGAGCGCCACCCACTGGACGCAACATTATATACAGCCCCGGGGAGGCGGAGCCAGAGGCAGAGCTCAATGGGGTTTCAACCCAAGCCTTAAAGGCAAATCGCTTATCTGGTGAATACATTCACCACACAGTATTTGCAGGAGCCATGTGGTGTGTCAGTGTTTGCAGGAGGTCCCGGCGGTGTGTCAGTATTTGGTGGGGCTCCCGGTGGTGTGTCAGTATTCGCAGGAGGTCCCGGTGGTGTGTCAGTGTTTGCAGGAGGTCCCGGTGGTGTGTTAGTATTTGCAGGAGGTCCCAGTGGTGTGTCAGTGTTTGCATGGGGTCCCGGTGGTGTGTCAGTATTTTGTGGGGCTCCCGGTGGTGTGTCAGTATTTGCAGGAGGTCCCGGTGGTGTGTCAGTATTTGCAGGAGGTCCCGGTGGTGTGTCAGTATTTGCAGGAGGTCCCGGTGGTGTGCCAGTATTTGCAGGGGATCCCAGTGGTGTGTCAGTATTTGCAGGGGGTCCCGGTGGTGTGCCAGTATTTGCAGGGGATCCCAGTGGTGTGTCAGTATTTGCAGGGGGTCCCGGTGGTGTGTCAGTATTTGGTGGGGCTCCCGGTGGTGTGTCAGTATTCGCCAGAGGTGCCGGTGGTGTGTCAGTATTTGCAGGAGGTCCCGGTGGTGTGTCAGTATTTGCAGGAGGTCCCGGTGGTGTGTCAGTATTTGCAGGAGGTCCCGGTGGTGTGCCAGTATTTGCAGGGGATCCCAGTGGTGTGTCAGTATTTGCAGGGGGTCCCGGTGGTGTGTCAGTATTTGCAGGAGGTCCCGGTGGTATGTCAGTATTTGCAGGGGATCCCAGTGGCGTGTCAGTATTTGCAGGGGGTCCGGGTGGTGTGTCAGTATTTGCAGGAGGTCCACCGGTGTGTCAGTATTTACAGGAGGTCCCGGTGGTGTGCCAGTATTTGCAGGAGATCACAGTGGTGTGTCAGTATTTGCAAGGGGTCCCAGTGGTGTGTCAGTATTTCCAGGGGGTCCCGATGGTGTGTCAGTATTTGCAGGGGGTCCCGGTGGTGTGTCAGTATTTGCAGGGGGTCCCAGTGGTGTGTCAGTATTTGCAGGGGGTCCCGGTGGTGTGTCAGTATTTGCAGGGGGTCCCGGTGGTGTGTCAGTATTTGCAGGGGGTCCCAGTGGTGTGTCAGTATTTGCAGGGGCTCCCGGTGGTGTGTCAGTATTTGCAGGAGGTCCCAGTGGTGTGTCAGTATTTGCAGGGTTTCACGGTGTTTTGTCAGTATTTGCCGGGGGTCCCGGTGGTGTGTCAGTATTTGCAGGGGGTCCCGGTGGTGTGTCAGTATTTGCAGGGGGTCCCGGTGGTATGTCAGTATTTGCAGTGGTCCCGGTGGTGTGTCAGTGTTTGCTGGGCTCCCAGTGGTGTGTCAATGTTTGCTGGGCTCCCGGTGGTATGTCAGTGTTTGCTGGGCTCCCGGTGGTGTGTCAGTATTTGCAGGAGGTCCCAGTGGTGTGTCAGTGTTTGCAGGGGGTCCCGGTGGTGTGTCAGTATTTGCAGGAGGTCCCGGTGGTGTGTCGGTATTTGCAGGAGGTCCCAGTGGTGTGTCAGTGTTTGCTGGGGATCCCGGTGGTGTGTCAGTATTTGCAGGAGGTCCCAGTGGTGTGTCAGTATTTGCTGGGGTCCCGGTGGTGTGTCATAATTTGCAGGAGGTCCCGGTGGTGTGTCAGTATTTGCAGGAGATCCCGGTGGTGTGTCAGTATTTGCAGGGGGTCCCGGTGGTGTGTCAGTATTTGCAGGGGGTCCCGGTGGTGTGTCCGTGTTTGCTGGGCTCCCGGTGGTGTGTCAGTATTTGCAGGGGGTCCCGGTGGTGTGTCAGTATTTTCAGGGGGTCCCGGTGGTGTGTCAGTATTTTCAGGGGCTCCCGGTGGTGTGTTAGTATTTGGTGGGGCTCCCAGTGGTGTGTCAGTATTTGCAGGGGCTCCCAGTGGTGTGTCAGTATTTGCAGGGGGTCCCGGTGGTGTGTCAGTGTTTGCTGGGCTCCCGGCGGTATGTCAGTATTTGCAGGGGGTCCCGGTGGTGTGTCAGTATTTGCAGGGGGTCCCGGTGGTGTGTTTGTGTTTGCTGGGCTCCCGGTGGTGTGTCAGTATTTGCAGGGGCTCCCAGTGGTGTGTCAGTATTTGCAGGGGGTCCTGGTGGTGTGTCAGTATTTGCAGGAGATCCCGGTGGTGTGTCAGTATTTGCAGGAGGTCCCGGTGGTGTGTCAGTATTTGCAGGGGATCCCGGTGGTTTGTCAGTATTTGCAGGAGGTCCACCGGTGTGTCAGTATTTGCAGGAGGTCCCGGTGGTGTGTCAGTATTTGGTGGGGCTCCCGGTGGTGTGTCAGTATTTGCAGGAGGTCCCGGTGGTGTGTCAGTATTTGCAAGTGGTCCCAGTGGTGTGTCAGTATTTGCAGGGGGTCCCGGTGGTGTGTCAGTATTTGCAGGGGGTCCCGGTGGTGTGTCAGTATTTGCAGGGGGTCCCAATGGTGTGTCAGTATTTGCAGGGTTTCACGGTGTTTTGTCAGTGTTTGCTGGGCTCCCGGTGGTGTGTCAGTATTTGCAGGAGGTCCCGGTGGTGTGTCAGTGTTTGCTGGGCTCCCAGTGGTGTGTCAGTATTTGCAGGAGGTCCCAGTGGTGTGTCAGTGTTTGCAGGGGGTCCCGGTGGTGTGTCAGTATTTGCAGGAGGTCCCGGTGGTGTGTTAGTATTTGCAGGAGGTCCCAGTGGTGTGTCAGTGTTTGCATGGGGTCCCGGTGGTGTGTCAGTATTTTGTGGGGCTCCCGGTGGTGTGTCAGTATTTGCAGGAGGTCCCGGTGGTGTGTCAGTATTTGCAGGAGGTCCCGGTGGTGTGTCAGTATTTGCAGGAGGTCCCGGTGGTGTGTCAGTATTTGCAGGAGGTCCCAGTGGTGTGTCAGTATTTCCTGGGGTCCCGGTGGTGTGTCATAATTTGCAGGAGGTTCCGGTGGTGTGTCAGTATTTGCAGGGGCTCCCAGTGGTATGTCAGTATTTGCAGGGGGTCCCGGTGGTGTGTCCGTGTTTGCTGGGCTCCCGGTGGTGTGTCAGTATTTACAGGGGCTTCCAGTGGAGTGTCAGTATTTGCAGGAGGTCCCAGTGGTGTGTCAGTGTTTGCTGGGCTCCCGGCGGTATGTCAGTATTTGCAGGGGCTCCCAGTGGTATGTCAGTATTTGCAGGGGGTCCCGGTGGTGTGTCAGTGTTTGCTGGGCTCCCGGTGGTGTGTCAGTATTTGCAGGGGGTACCGGTGGTGTGTCAGTGTTTGCTGGGCTCCCGGTGGTGTGTCAGTGTTTGCTGGGATCCGGTGGTGTGTCTGTATTTATGGGAAGTTTGTTGGTATTTTTTAAAAGTGCCCCTCAAAAAGTAAAGCTTGTTCAAATCAGACTGAAGAGATCCATGTTTCTGAGAGTCATCAAGCACCTGTGGAACTGCATCAATCTGCGTTTGACTTTCTTTGGGGCAGGGTAGATGCGGGTGTTGGTGGGGAAAGACTTTTATAAGAAACGCTTTGAATTTTATGAAGGAAAAATGTCTACAGAATGAAAAATGCTGAGTTCCCTCCATTCAAACCTAAAAACTATTTTCTGGGGAACGAGATTAGAGCATCCTCCATATTTTTAATTGACTCTCTTTGAACTGCGGACTGTTGATCTGGTTTGTAGCAAATTTACTCAAGTGAGGTTGGAACATTGTGTATTGTACTGTGAATTTGTCAGCTTTAATAAGCCTGTTTTTTATGAGGATTCTGCATGAGCTCACACAGTAATCTTATTCCATTGTATAATACCGAAGCTTCTCATGCTTCCTGAAAAGTTTATGATACCGCTAACCTAATTCTGGGCTAAATTAGCCAACTGGGTAAAGCAGCTATGCTCTGAGTTGTATGGACCATAAGAGTCACAGGTTGATTCACAAGGCCGCACTGCATTTGTTGATTCCATCTCGGGGATCTGTTTTGATGCAGGAGTGGAGGAAGAAATTAGCCTAATTTCCCTGGGCATTGATGGGAAATTTATTTAGTGTTCCCTTCACCTGATGTCCATCATTGACCATCTCTCCCACCCCTCCCCTCCCTCCCTCCAGAAAGTGCAGAGTAACTACCACTCTGTTCTGTTGTTTAGGAAGTCAACAACAACAACTTAGTTCTGTAGCACTTCAAAAAATAAATATGACATTGGATCACATAAGGAGATATTGAGCTGGATTTGGAATGAGGTGCGAGTAATCTCACCCATATGGTAGACTGGAGGGTCTTTGGAGGAGGATGCAGGCAGGTTGAGAGGGGCGAGGAGGTATAGAATGTTAAGAGCCATTTCAATACTGTGAATGGAGGAGAAACGTGATCGGAGGGATTCAGACGTGGAAATTTGGAAAAGATGCGAGCTGCCCCATGCAGTGCATTTGAATTTGGAAGAGGATGACTGGCTGTTGAATTCACCAATTATGGAGGGGTCCTTTAAAATATTAGCTAAAATATACTGGAAAATGAAATTCTTGAAAATTATTGAATTTGTAGAAATATGAGTAAGTTATAAAATTGGCTAAACTTTTGAATCCTGTCCATGACATTGCGAAATATCGCAAAAAATGTAATATAATACGTTATGGAAGGGTACATTCAACAAGTTTGAAACAATCTTGTAACTGAGACCAAATGTAACGTAGGGAGTTTGAACGTGGGACAAGAGCCATGGGAAAGATAATTAATTTGGAGTAATTGATTAATATCTAATTAACCAATTGCCTGTTAAGTGACTGGCACTTTGCTCAATGAATCAAGGGGGTCTCAGCTGAGAATTAGAACCAATAAAACTAAGTAAAGGGCTAAACCCAGATAAGGATTCCCTTAAGAATGTGATCCATTTGACTGATTAGTGAGAATAATTTTAGCCGTCGGAGATCCTTGAAGCATTTGTGAAAATGACTTTTAAAAAGGCCTCAAGTTGAAATGACTTTTGATTTGTAAATCTGGAGTCACTTTTATCTTGAAGTTTTTGCTTTTTCTCTTCAGTGTCTCAAGGACATTTCAATGTACTCACAGAAAGTTTTCGATTTAATTCTGTGCAAATGTACCAAATGAATTCTTAAAAGAAAATAAAGAGTGATTTGTGTACCTATTCAACTGGACTATTCAACTCTCAGCGAGAGATAAGGGGAATCTTATTCTGGGCATACAAGATTTTGAAGAGTGCCAGAACATGGAGGAAAGGTAAGATGTAGCAGTCACGGTTGGACGTTAAGGGACTCCTGGGAGAGAGGTGTTGGGAGGGGGATGATTGGGTTATCGGGGACAGGCAGGTGAATGGGAAGAGGGTGGGAGGTCTGGAGGTATCTGGTCCTTGAGGGGTGGGCACCCCCAGTCAGAAGCAGGAGTCCCATAGAGACCACCCCCTACCACCTGAGATCGAGGATGGTAAATCTTTATTTTTCGCTTCATGAGCTATCTGACACTTGCCAGTCTAAAAATTGAGGTTCGGTAGGAAAGAACCATTAAATGGCCACAGAGGGGCCTTAATTGTGCAAGGGCGGGCTTCCCATCCGATGCCTTTCCTGCCCCACCATAAAATCACCTTTGGGTGGCGGAGGGCAGGATCCCAGTGAGTACCTGCAATTTCACGCCAATGGGTGAGGGGGTGGGGGGGGGGCATACTGAGAGGTGGCTGTGTGTGCCCCAAAAGTGTAAATCTGCCTCTGCTGCAAAACCTTCAGCGAGGCGAGGAAGAGGCATTGGCCAACAACCGTTAAGGGGAGCAGTGAGAAGACTCTCAACCTCCAGACCAGGACTGAGGAGGGTGGGCGGGCAACGATCCAAAACAGATAGCCTGTAGCAAGAGCCAGTCAATCTGCCAGGAGCGGATGTGTTTGTCAAGGCTTGAAGCCTGGCCACCCGAGCGAGAGGTCAGCAGAGCAGCAGTCGGGAGGTGCGAAGAAGGCCAGGCAAGCGCAACATCGTGTCTCGGGGAATCAGGGAGTAGCAGCCAGCAGGAATGGAGTGACTCGACCAGAGGCCAGCCAGGCAGAGCTGAGAGTGAGAGAGTTGGGCTGGTAACAACTGGACTGGGCAGCGAGGGTGAGAGAGAGCGGAGGCCAGACCAGATAGCCAGCAGCTGCCAAGAACACACAGGATTATCGAAAGTCGAGGCTCGAGGTCTGGCCATCCAAGTGAGAAGAAGTGAACGGAGCTGCAGTCGGGAGGTGAACAAAATGTCAAGCAAATGCCAGCGTCTTGTCTGAGGGAATCTGGGAGCAGTGGCCAGCCAGGCAGCAGGGCTGAGTGTGAGAGAGCTGGGCAGCAACTGGACTGGGCAGCGAAAACAAGATTTCGAGTTCTGTGTCTTGTATTATCAGAGCTGAAGGTGGGTGGGGTCAGGAGGGCATTGACGTTATTCAGCGTGGGACTCGAACATCATTTTGTGCAGAGATCAGTGTCATTGGGGGTGGGGCTTGATGTCATTGGAGACAGGCTGCCAAGTCACCAGGGGCGGGTGTGCTGTGAGAATCCCAGTTAGAGGGAGAACGCGGGGCTCCCAAAAGTGTAAGTTTGCCTCTATGAAGATCATAAAATTTAGTGCCTTGACAAATCCACAATGAAACCAACTGTGAGAAAATTGTGACACACCAACTAATTCAAGTGTGTTTTTTAAACTCATTCTTAGAATGTGTGCATCACTACAGCACCAATATAATTGCTCACCCTAGTTGCCCTGAGTTCGATACAACTGACTGACTACCTTGCTTGACTTCAGAGGGTAATTAGAGTGACGTATATCGGTGTCAGACTCGATTGTCATTTAGGCCAGACCAGGTAAGGCCAACAGTTCTTGATCCTTAAAGAACGTTAGTGAACCACTTGAGATTTTATTATAATAAAAACAGAAAATGCTGGACAATCCCGACAGAACTGACAGCATCTGTGGAGGGAAAACAGAGCCAACGTTTTGAGTCCGGATGACTCTTTGTCAAAGCTGGAGAGAACCGGAAGTGAGATCAGATCAGATTTATACTGTTGTGTTTGCGGGGGGAGCATTTTAACTGAAGAACTGACCGTCAGTCAATACCAAGATCCAACCTGACATGTTGGCGTCTTTTTATTTTCCCCCTTTAGCGACCTACTCTTTCCCTTGGGAACAGACATTTTAGTCAAAATGCATTGTTAATAACTGGCTTACTTTAGTAGCTTTCAGAATTGGAGCGGCTGTTGAGCATTTGTGCAAAATGCACACGTCAAGTACCCTGTTACTCATTTGGAATTGATTGTGTGTGAACTATACTTTAGTGCAAATATATTTCATGAAATCAGCCTAGCCTTGTTGAGTTTATGGAGGTTGAAATATGCAATACCTCATGTTTATAATAATACCTAAAACAATTTCAGTCACATTAATGGCATTTTAAGGTCCTCATGTTGTAGGCCCAGTTTCTAATTTGCTAAGATTGCAGGTCTTGGAGATTTGCAAGAAACATTTTTTTTAGTTTTCCCTGGTTGAGAATTTTAGACCCCTCTCACAGGCGGGCCCTGCCGCTTGTATCTTTTATTGCCCATGTTGAATTCCGTTGTAGTGATAGGAAATACGAGCTGCAGTAGGTTATTCAGCCCATCAAGACTGCTCTGCCATTCAATGGCGGACTTTCTACTCCAACTCCACTTTCTCGCCATTTACCTCTATCCCTTGATTCCTGTGCATTCCCCCAGAGCTGTATCTTGGCTGTTGATCATAGCATTTGTCCTTCATAGAATCATAGAACACCCTAAAGTGCAGAAGGAGCCCTTCAGCCCATCGAGCGTGCACCGACCCTCTGAAAGAGCATCCCACCCAGGTCCATTCCCGCCCTATCCCCGTAACCCCACCTAATCTGCACATTTTTGGACTGTGGGGGGAAATTCATGCAGACATGGTGAGAATGTGTAAACTCCACACAGACAGTCATCCAAAGTGGGAATCGAACCTGAGTCCCTGATGCTGTGAGGCAGCAGTGCTAACCATTGTGCTTTTGTTCCGCCATTGGCTTCCTTGTGTGATCTTTCTTGGCTTTGGAAGGCGACAGAATAAGTGTTTCCCCCAACTGTGGTTAACTGCTGAAAAACAAGTAAACAAAAACAATGACACAATCCTTGTACCCCACTTAACAATCAGTAATAGGAACCCTGGCTGACTTTGTCATCCTTGCACTGTCTTGCAACTGCAACTTGTGCTTAAGTGTTGCCTTTAAAATAGCAAAACATCCCCAGAAGTTTTACAGGAGTATTATCAAAACTTTGAGGAAGCATTCATGTGCAGGACCAAAAGCTTGGGCCAATAGGTGGATTTTAAGTGGTGGCTTCAAGGAGGAGAGAGAAGCGGAATGTTTAAGGAGGGAATTCTGGAGCCTAGGGTGTAGGTAGCTGAAGACACAACTGCTATTGTTGCAGCAGTGGAAACCCAGAATGTGCAAGATGCCATAGTTGGGGAAGTGCAGAGTGATTTTGGACGGTTATAGGGCTGCAGGGGATAGGGAGGAGCAAGACAATGGAGGAATTTGAAAGTATTGCACATATGGAAATTATTGGTTTACCCACTATGGATTCAATTTACAACAAGCCATTTAATTTGTGCTGATCTGCAGTATAAATTGAACAGGATCGTGGACCCTGAGCTCCCTATTTGTTGTTGACCATGCATTAAATTCTTTGGGCTGGATTCTCTAGTCCACCAGCCGCATATTTTTCGGCCGCGCGCTGTTCGCTGGCGGCGGGATTTTACCTTCTCACCACTTCTCAATGCACGTAAACAGAACCCAAAAGATGCTTGCTTTTGAATTAAGTCATCTGATTTTTCTTTGACCTTCCTGAACAGACTCTCTTCTTATTGGTGTCAAAGAGAGCTAAGCCATTTTTTTGTGTCTGTAGCTTTGAGCCCCTCCCATTTACCAGAAGAGACAGAAACACCACTTCCATCAGACAACCCAGATAAAAATGCTTTGCGGGAGCTGGCTAGAGCGAATTCAGTTGTTATTATAATTGACTACACAATCTGCACTGGCTCACGTTCTAGCATTACTTAATATCGCCATAACTCTTGATCAATTGAGGCAACTCTTCACAGAAACAAATTGCATCTGTTAGGTAGAGTGGAGCTGTCCAAAGTATGGGAGGGACAGCCAAGTTAAATCATGTCCACAGAGGGTTTGAATCTCCCCCCACCGTGTTATTGATGGTGATCTTAGAGAAAGGAGTTAGCTGGAGCCATCTTAGTGTCTGTTAAAGTGATCAGCCTCAGACAGCACTCATTACAGTTATAAATGGATAAGCTCTTATCGCCTGTAAAATCTCCCGATTTGTATTCAGCTGACGTGCTTTATTTGTAATGTGTGCTCACTATTTCACTTGTGTTCCAGCTGGCTCCTGCTGGGTTTGGCTCCCTGCCTGCTCTCATAACAAAAACAAATACCTTCTTCAAATGTACAAGACAAGTCAGCTGCAGAATGGAAAGAGTCAAAAACTGGTGGAAGTGGTGCAGGAATGTTTGAAAAATAGAATTGGGCAACAGGAAATGATCCTGTTAAATCAGTGTGTGTATTTGAAGATTTTGGGCTGAATCTTTAGCTCCCAGAGGCAGAATGGGGGAATGGCAGGGTTATCTACCCCTGAGCGACAGGCAGCCATTTGAGACACTTCAAGGCTTATTGTTGGAGGCAGATTGGGATTTTCCAGTTGACTTCCAGGTCATGCTGCAGGACACGAAGCAACTGCCTGGAGACAGCCTCCTGGTGGCAGACAAGGGCTCCCATGCTCAAGACAGGCAAGCCTTCCCTGCCTTTCCTGGGTTAAACAACAACCTCGGGCTGCCCTATGGAGAGGCTTCCCTCCCCTCACAATGGTGGCCTGACCCCCAAAGGCCTTTGTTATTTTTGATTTTAGAAAGAGGGTGCCTCCATTTTGGGGTGCCCTCTCCCATACCTGTCACGGCAACCTACTGGTTCTTATACATCCTGCCTCCTATTGGCCATCCAACTTTGAGATAGTTAGTTCACCAGGGGCAGCACGGTGGCGCAGTGGTCGCACTGCAGTCTCACGACACTGAGGTCCCAGGTTCGATCCCGGCTCTGGGTCACTGTCCGTGTGGAGTTTGCACATTCGCCCCTACAACCCAAAAGATGTGCAAGATAGGTGGATTGAACATGCTAAATTGCCCCTTAATTGGAAAAATGAATTGGGTACTCTAAATTTATTTTTTAAAAAGAGATAGTTAGCTCACTCCCTGGTCCGTATTTGTCCAGTTGGGGACAACTCACAGATTTACGCACAGCACAGGATTCTGACCCCCACTGGAACATAACTGGGGATCCATGAAGCCACGTGAAAATCATGCTCATTCCCTCAGAGTGAGCACAACTAAACAGAGTGAGCAGTTCTGGGGAAGTACATTTAACAGCACCAGCTTGCATTTATACAGCATTTTTAATGTAGTTACACGTCAAAAGGTGCTTCACAGGAGCACAATCAGACAAAAATTGATGCAAAGATGGAAGCATTGACACAGTTGATTTGGTCAAACAGGTAGGTGTTAAGGAGTGTCTTAAAGGAGGGGAGAGAAGTACAAAGAACAAAGAGAACAAAGAAAATTACAGCACAGGAACAGGCCCCTCAGCCCTCCCAGCCTGCGCTGACCCAGATCCTTTATCTAAACCTGTCTCCTATTTTCCAAGGTCTACTTCCCTCTGTTCCCGCCCGTTCATATACCTGTCTAGATGCCTCTTAAATGATGCTATCGTGCCCGTAGATGATGAGAAGTAGATGAGGTTTAGGGAGTGAATTACAGAGTGAGATTAAAGCCCAGGCAATGGAAGGCTTGCCACCAGTGGTGGAGCAAATGGAGTCGGGGGATACACAAGAGACTAGTGTTGGAAGAATGAAAAGTTCTTTAAGGGTTGTTGAATTAGAGAAGATGACAGTGAAAGGGCAGCGGATAAGACCATGGAGGGATTTTTAACATTTACAGCAACAAGTTATATTTGCATAGCACTTTTTACATGGCCGATGTCCCAAAGCACTTTATAGGGGACAGGGTTGCACCATGCAGAAAGCAAAGGAGAAGTTGGGGGGGTACTCAAAAGCCTTATCAAGTAAGTAGATATTGCAAAGGCTTTTAAATATGTGGAGCGAGTTTAACAATGTAAGGAAATGGGGTCTGAGGCTCTGAATGTGTGAGTTGGGTGGCATTAAGTTGCTGCATGAGGGAACAAAGAACAAAAGGATGATAATACCAACAGTGCAGGGAGGAAGGTACGTGCTGGGAAATAGCATGATTCATGATTAGCACGATCTCATGTCCGTCCGTGACAATAAATTTAATCAAAATCTATCCAATTCTATAACGCAAACAATAAGAGGCTGAGACAGGAGGGACACAAATAGATGGTTCTTACTTCATAATGAGTTAAATGAAATTCATAGATTTATCCCAAAGTATCTAATGAGTCTAGTAATGCAGTGTGCTCCATGTTAAAGAACTCTTGTAAATGATTGAGGAATTTCCTGCAGCTTGGCAAATCTCAGCTGATCCTGCAGCATGTTCGGACAAAGCCTGAGCCTCAGCAGCACCCTATGCCCCGCAGTTTAACACACCTCGCTGGCTTCCACCAGCACTTAGTATTTCTCTGTGTCTCAAGCTCTCCCGCTTAGACTCCAGACACTGCATAGAAAAAAAAGCAGTGAATCTGAAATAAAGACAGAAATTACTGGAATGCACAGCAAGACCATCTGCTTTTTAAAAGAGCAAAAGCAAGTTAGCATTTCAGACAATGGCCTGCGTTGTTCTGTAATTGATCTAAGCTCAGCTACTAGGAAGTAGTTGCCATGTTGTGGCGCTAACAATTGCACACAAAAGACTCGATAAGGTACAAGAGAGGCTTTATTACAGTGAGATGCTATTCCTCTGGCAGCAGCTGTAGACTGGCATCTCAGTGAAACTCATGCATATTTATACGGCTCCCTGGGGGCGGGGCTAGCCGGCAGGGGCTTACCAGCAAACCTGTAATACAGGTACTGTCATACATCCCCTAATGCACGCACACTCATATATACTGTGGTAGAGATCACCATATTCACCGCCTGTAAAAAAAATGAGTCCGGCAGGGGTGACGTGAAACTATAATACATCGAAGTGCTATAATTACAGAGGGGGGGGGGGGGGGGAATCAAGAGTCCATCGGCAACCCAGTGCCCGTCACAGGTTGAGTCGGACCGGCGGTCGAACGTTCTGTTGTGAGCGACGCAGTAGTGGTGGCGACGTCGGCGTAGGTGCTGGCGGTGTTGGTGCTGGCCAGTGGCGGGATGACTCCGGGAGCGAGCCGGAATCCTCCATGTCCTCTAGTGTGGGCAGTGGGATGAGGGATGGACCTGAAGGTGCTGAATTTGGGGGTGCCGGGGAAAAGGAGGGTGGCGCCTAGGTAGGGAGAGGCGTGGGCATGGGATCGGCACCCGCGGGAGCCAGGTCCCTGAGCGAGACTGTGTCCTGGCGGCCGTCGGGGAACTCCACGTAGGCATTGTGGGGGTTCGCGTGGAGCAGGCGTACTTTGTCCACCAGGGGGTCTGCCTTGTGGTGCCGGACATGCCTACGAAGAAGGACTGGCCCTGGAGCAGCGAGCCAAGTCGGGAGCAACACCCCGGATGTAGACTTCCCAGGGAAGGCAAAAACACGTTCATGGGGTGTATTGTTAGTTGCGGTGCACAGCAGTGACCGAATGGAATGGAGCGCGTCAGGGAGGACCTCCTGCCAGCGAGCGGTTGGGACGTTCCTGGACCGTAGGGCCAGCTGGACGGCCGTCCATACCGTCCCGTTCTCCCTGTCTACCTGCCCGTTTCCCCGGGTGTTGTAGCTGGTCGTCCTGCTGGAGGCGATACCCCTGCTGAGCAGGAACTGATGCAGCTCATCACTCATGAACGAGGATCCCCTGTCACTGTGGATATAGTCGGGGGAAACCGAACAGAGCGAATATGGAATCAAGGGCCTTGATGACGGTGGCAGATGTCATATCCGGGCATGGGATGGCGAAAGGGAACCTAGAGAATTCATCGACCAAACTAAGGATGTAGGTGATGCGGTCGGTGGAGGGGAGGAGTCCTTTGAAATCCACGCTAAGGCATTCAAAGGAGCGGGACGCTTTCACCAGGTGCGCGCAGTCTGGCCAGTAGAAGTGCGGCTTGCACTCCGCACAGACCTGGCAGTCTCTGGTGACTGTCCGTACTTCCTCGACGGAGTTGGGCAGATTACGGGCTTTGATCAGATGGGACAACCGAGTGACCCCCGGATGGCAAAGGCTCTCGGGTAAGGCACGGAGCTGGTTCACTTGTGCGCTGGCACATGTACCTCGGGAGAGGGCGTCTGGGGGCTCGTTGAGCTTGCAGGGGCGATACAAGATCTCGTAATTATAGGTGGAGAGCTCGATTTTCCACCGCAAGATTTTATCATTTTTGATCTTGCCCCACTGCGTGTTGTTGAACATGAAGGCTACCGACCGTTGGTCAGTGAGGAGAGTGAATCTCCTGCCGGCCAGGTAATGCCTCCAGTGCCGCACCGCTTCAACGATTGCCTGGGCCTCCTTTTCAACAGATGAATGTCGAATTTCGGAGGCATGGAGTGTGCGGGAAAAGAATGCCATGGGTCTGTCTGCCTGGTTCAGCGTGGCGGCAAGTGCGACATCTGAAGCGTCGCTCTCTACTTGGAAGGGCAGTGTCTCGTCTACTGCGTGCATCCCGGCCTTGGCTATGTCAGAGCGAATACGAGCGAAGGCCTGTTGTGCCTCAGCCGTGAGGGGAAATTGTGTGGACTGGATTAGTGGGCGGGCCTTGTCCGCGCATTGTGGGTCCCACTCGGCGCAGTAAGAAAAGAACCCCAGGCAGCGTTTGAGGGACTTGGGGCAGTGGAGGAGGGGAAGCTCCATGAGGGGGCACATGCGGCGGGATCGGGCCCCAGTAGTCCGTTCCAGACTACGTAGCCGAGGATGGCTAAGCGGTCTGTGCGGAACAGGCACTTCTTGTTATACGTGAGGTTAACATAGAACATAGAACAATACAGTGCAGTACAGGCCCTTCGGCCCTCGATGTTGCACCGACATGGAAAAAATCTAAAGGCCATCTAACCTACACTATGCCCTTATCATCCATATGCTTATCCAATAAATTTTTAAATGCCCTCAATGTTGGCGTGTTCACTACTGTTGCAGGTAGGGAATTCCACGGCCTCACCACTCTTTGCGTAAAAAACCCACCTCTGACCTCTGTCCTATATCTATTACCCCTCAATTTAAGGCTATGTCCCCTCGTGCTAGCCACCTCCATCCGCGGGAGAAGGCTCTCGCTGTCCACCCTATCTAACCCTCTGATCATTTTGTATGCCTCTATTAAGTCACCTCTTAACCTTCTTCTCTCTAACGAAAACAACCTCAAGTCCATCAGCCTTTCCTCATAAGATTTTCCCTCCATACCAGGCAACATCCTGGTAAATCTCCTCTGCACCCGTTCCAAAGCTTCCACGTCCTTCCTATAATGAGGCGACCAGAACTGTGCGCAATACTCCAAATGCGGCCGTACTAGAGTTTTGTACAACTGCAACATGACCTCATGGCTCCGGAACTCAATCCCTCTACCAATAAAGGCCAACACACCATAGGCCTTCTTCACAACCCTATCAACCTGGGTGGCAACTTTCAGGGATCTATGTACATGGAAGATGCGGTGTGGAGAAATTTAGTAAGGTTGGCGTCATGGTCCTGCTGGCCATGGCTGCAGATGGTGACATTGTCTAAATACGGAAACGTGGCCCGCAGTCCGTACCGGTCAACCATTCGGTCCATTTCTCGCTGAAAAACCGAGACCCCGTTAGTGACGCCAAAGGGAACCCTAAGAAATTGATAGAGTCGACCGTCCGCCTCAAAGGCAGTGTAGGGACGGTCCGATTTACGGATGTTGAGCTGGTGGTAGGCAGATTTAAGGTCAATTGTCAAGAAGTCCCGGTACTGTGCAATCTGATTGACCATATCAGATATGCGAGGGAGGGGGTACGCGTCGAGCTGCGTGTACCGGTTGATGGTCTGGCTGTAGTCCACGACCATCCTGTGCTTCTCCCCAGTTTTAACCACCACCACTTGGGCTCTCCAGGGACTGTTGCTGGCATCGATAATACCTGGAGCAGCCGTTTAATAATTATTTACAATTTCTGTTGAGATTGCCAAACCCTCACTGTAGGTTTTTGAAGAATAATATGTGGATTTCCTACACTAACCTACAGAGGAGTATTTAAGTTTGATATTGTCATATTGTTACCTTGGAAACTGTATGCAAAATTCCTGGTTTAAGGGTGTGTCTATGTTAATGTCTCATTCTGTGCATCTGAACATGTGTAAGTCTCTTGCCTGAGATTCAGGTCACTCCAGGTCTGAGTAGGTCTGAGCCGTGAGAATCTGGTAGGTCCTGGTTGTTCCACTCCTCTAGTTTGGGGGACGATTTAGATCCAAGTCAGCGTAGAGGACAGATTTTGCATGGTGTTTTTTATAAAACGGACATCAGTTTTAGATTTATATTTCAATCTCTTCAGAACTAACCAGCATAACTGATGTGTGAATTGATGCACCATCAATTGGACATGAGACGAGGATGAGATCCAAACGATAGGCTTTAATGCACAAGATGTGTGCCCAGCAGCAAACGTACAGAAGAAAGGCCGGCTGCCGGACAGTACGGGTTCTTATACCCCGCCTCGTAGGCGGAGCTACCTACCTCTCAGCCAATCGGCTGAGAGGGACATGACTTGCCTGGGCCAATGGGCAGCGAGTCTTCTGCACCAATAGCAGCTCGGTTCCAAGGTACCGTAATATCCCTAGTCATACTACCACATGAATTATGATTCAGTTCACAGAAAATTAGAAATTCCAAACAGAACCAGTGAAGGTGCTGCACGCTCACTGCATGGATTTATTGAAATCAGAAATCCATGCTGAAAAAGGAAGGAACATAATGTTCACAAAGCTGTTGCAAAATCAATGATAAGTACTGCTTTCTACATTCTCATGTGTTGTAAAAGGCTGTAGTAGTCTATCCGAGCATTTATAATTGATGCAAAGGCAAACCAACTCACCCATGAAGTCTGCCTCTCATTGATGACAGCTGGAAATTTAGCACTCAGCCCACCTCCATCCACACGTCAGCACCCACAGCCATCTAATCTCCTGGGACGGCTGGTAGGACAGAGAAAGAGACCAGAGCCAATTGGGGAAAATGTACTCTTGGAAAATCCCACCTCCTGGACACCCTTGGGCAATCAAATCCAGTCCAGTATATCAGATGGGCTGAGTGTTATCCATAAGGAAACCTGCCTTCAAGGTGATGCAGTCTCTGCCCTAGTCAGGAATAATCCCAGCTCCTTTTCAAAGGAAATTCATGCAATCAGCATCCACCACATCAGATGGGAAAATATTACAGAGCCTGATTAATTTCTTGGAAAAGACAAATTACTTAATATATGTTGCTCACTTTGAAATGAGTGCATCATTATGTTTGACCTTTTATAGCTTATAATGCAATGTTAAAAGTGTACGGTTCCCTCCTGTTTATTCCTGTCTATTCCCTTATTTTGGTCTGTGACTTTAAAGCAAAGCAGTTTGGAAGTGGCCTGTCCCTTTAATTTGAGCAGACGATTGCAACAGCAGGATAGATTAGTGATGATTCGGTTTGACTAACTTGGCCCAGAAAGCCGGTGCTCTGCCCGGTAACAGGTGCTGATTGTATATGGTCACGCTGATATGCTTTTTAGTGTCGCAAGACTTGTTTTTCTGCTTCACTTTTGATGTTTCAGTCTGGGTGGCGGATTTCAACTAATTCCCTTCCAAAAGACCCAGCTAAAGGCCACTGGAAGGACTGATTTTCTCTCCAGCAAGATTGGGTACTATTATCTCCAAACTGCAAAGGCTTGAAGTCAAACCATGCCCTGGAAGCCCGGTTTGATGTGAGACAAAGTGTCTCATGAAAGAAATGGGCCTGAATGTGAACCTTCAAGTTGAAGGCTCAGTTTAATAAAAACAAAAGTGTCTCTCCAGGTTGGCACGATGGTGCAGTGGTTAGCACTGCTGCCTCACAAAGCCAAGGACCCAGGTTCAATTCCAGCCTCGGCTGACTTTCTATGTGGAGTTTGTATATTCTCCGCATGTCTGCGTGGGTTTACTCTGGGTGCTCTGTTTTCCTCCCACAGTGCGAAGATGTACAGATTAGGTGGATTGGCCACACTAAAGTGCCCGTACTGTCCGAAAGGTTTGGTGCAGTTAAGGGGTTACAGGGGTAGGGTGGGGGAGTGGGCCTTTGTAGGGTGCTAGTTCAGAGGGTCGGTGTGAACCCAATGGGCTGAATGGCCTCCTTCAGCACTGTAGGGATTCTCTGATTCGATGAAACATAGAAAATAGGAGCAGGAGAGGGCCATTCAGCCCGTCGAGCCTGCTCCACCATTCGTTATGATCATGGCTGATCATCCAACTCAGGAACTTAATCCCGCTTTCTCCCCATTTTCTTTGATCCCCTACGACTTAAGTGCTATATCTAATTGATTCTTGAAAACATGCAATGGGCACGATTCTCCGGAAAGATTTCTAAGTGTAGCGAGAGGGAACTGCTGCGGGCTTCCTGGCGCTCTGCCCAGCGAGGCCGGCAACACTATGCAACATTAATTGGTCCACTTAACGAGGTCCCACAAACTTCTCACCGCAAACTGTCCTCACCTCCAGCGCAGAGACACGCACATTGATGGGAAACGTTGGTGATCAAACTTCTGGGGCACAATCTGATGTGCACCACACAGCAATGTCAGGGAGAGGCAGGAACCCCCAGGCATGACGCAGTCGAAGGGCTGCTGGACCTCAGGACCCAGCTGGGTCACAGCCTGATTCTGAGCCTCTGGTACAGGGTTATCCCGAGCTGATGGAAACGTTAGGGAACGGTCAGGACATCCAGAGGGAGATGTCAGTGACACTCCAGCAGGTCCATAGCTGATTGCAGGAGTCCCAGAGGCTACGGGCGCTGGAGATGTTGCCCATAATGCATGGCATTGAGGCCAACACTGCTAGGGTGGCGACTACAGTCGAGAGCCTGGTGCACAATGTCGGCACCATTAGTGAAGGTACCCAAGGCCTTGCGCAGCCAGTGACGGCCAATGCTGAGGATCTCAGCAGGACACCCGACTCGCTGGGGGATGTCACCCAGTACCAGGCTGACCTTGATGAGGTACTCTGGGACATGTCCCACTCTCAGGCCAAGACGCTGCGGAGCTTGTCCCAGTCGCACAGGTGGGCGTTGCAGAGGTGCTGCAGAGAATGGCACTAGCACTAAGGAGAATCACTGAGGGCATCGACACAAGGGTTAAGGGCCTGCCAGGGCTCGAACTAGCTGCCCCTCTAAAGATGAACCCCATATGGACACCGACCGGGAGCAGGGGCCGCTGGGTGCCAACACAGACCCGTCCCATGAGGCTGTGTCTCACAATCAGCATGCTGGACAGGGCGGCACGGCTGTGCATGTGCTGCCACATGTTTGCTGGGGCCCTCTGGCCCCAGAGCCCCAGAGGACACCTGCCGAGCGCATTGAAAGGTCACAGAATGAGGTCAGCAGCTGGCTGCCTCCACCTCAGATGTGCAGCCTGGGGAAACACCTATACATAGCGGTAGAGATAGGAGGGAAAAGCACATCAAGGCCTATTGAGGACATTGGGGGAGGGGGGGTGTAGGTTAATGGTCGGGGGTGGAGGTGGTTGCACACCATTGGGAGAATGGGGAATTGTATAACACATTCAACACCCTTGAGCACAACCAGTGTGATGCCTCTGTCAAACTATGGGTCGATCTCCGAACCCTTTGCCCATCTCTCCAGGCATCTCCCCCTATCCCCCGGGAACACTGCATGCAGGTGATGGGTGTGAGCGAGCTCTCAGCAGACAGGCAGAGTTCAGACTATATCATAGATTGAGAAGCACTGACGCTCAGCTCTCTGTGGGTTGTCATCATTCCCCTGCCCTCGACAGTGACCCACTGGCAGTGCCGACACAGTTCCAGCACCTGGAGTGATGTGACACTCTTGTTTTCGTCCATTCCCGCTATTCACCGGTCTTGTTTTGTGCGCAAAGTTTTGCCCTCAACTATTTCCTGTGTGATGCACCATCAATTACGACGAGATGAGAGTAGAGAGTAATTGAGGCTTTATTACGCAGAGATGTGTGGCCTCCTACAGCTTCTGCCGAAATGGCTGCAGTTCGGAGAGCGCACACCTACTCCGCCTACAGGGCGGAGCCAGCAGGCAGGGATCTGCCCTCCTACCTGTAGTACAGGGGCCTTACCGTAATACCCTTGTATGCAGTGCAGTAATGCAACAGTGGTGACTACCACATTCACCCCCTGTTAGAAATGAGTCCAGCGGGGGTGGTGGAAAACTATTTACATACAGGTTGTCATTAAAACTTCAGAGGAGGTTACAAATTTAGACGATCGGCGCCTTGATCCGTTGTTGAGAGTGCAGTGTTGGTGGCGTCGGCTCGGTCGTCGGTGACTCCGGGAGCGTGTCGACATCCTCTTCATCCCCGGGTGGGACCAAGGTGAGGACGGATCGTCCTGGAGTGGGGGCTGTGGCGGGATGCGCCGGTGGAAGGGAGGGTGGTGCCGGGGGGTGCGGGGACCCAGCTGGTGCCAGGTGCAGGCGGCTGTCGGGGTACGCTATGTAGGCGTACTGCGGGTTTGTGTGGAGTAGCTGTACCCTCTCAACCAACGGGTCCGCCTTGTGTAGCCGCACGTGTTTACGGAGGAGATCGGGTCCTGGAGCTGCCAGCCATGTTAGGAGCGAAACCCCGGAGGTGGACTTCCTGGGGAAGGCAAAGAGACGTTCATGGGGGGTTTAGTTAGTCGCAGCACACAGGAGCGACCGAATGGAGTGAAGGGCATCGGGGAGGACCTCCTGCCAGCGGGAGGCCGGGAGGTTTCTGGACCGTAGGCCCAGCTGTACGGCCTTCCAGACCGTCCCGTTCACCCACTCCACCTGCCCGTTTCCCCAGGGGTTGTAGCGGGTCGTCCTGCTCGAGGCAATGCCCCTGTTGAGCAGGGACTTGCGCAGCTCATCGCTCATGAATGAGGATCTCCGGTCGCTGTGGACGTAGGCGGGGAAACCGAACAGCGCGAAGTTGGTGTTCAGGGCTTTGATGACGGTGGCAGACTTGTCAGGACATGGGATGGCGAAGGGAAATCTCAAGTACTCGTCAACCACATTGAGAAAATATGTGTTGCGGTCAGTGGAGGGGAGGGGCCTTTTGAAGTCCATGCTGAAGCGCTCAAAGGGGCGGGAGGCCTTCACCAGGCGCACACGATCTGGCCAGTAGAAGTGCGGTTTACACTCTGCGCAGACCTGGCGGTCTCTGGTGACAACCCTGACTTCCTCGATGCAGTAGGGCAGATTGGGGGCCTTTATGAAGTGATAAAAGCGGGTGACCCCTGGGTGACAGAGATCGTCGTGCAGGGTGCGGAATCGGTCTACTTGTGCGCTGGCACATGTCCCTCGGGATAGGGCATCAGGGGGTTCGTTGAGCTTACCGGGGCGATACAAAATCTCGTAATTGTAGGTGGAGAGCTCGATCCTCCACCTCAAGATCTTATCCTTTTTTGAACTTACCCTGCTGTGTGCTGTTAAACATGAAGGCAACCGACCGTTGGTCAGTGAGGAGAGTGAATCTCCTGCCGGCCAGGTAATGCCTCCAATGTTGCACAGCTTCTACGATGGCTTGGGCCTCCTTTTCGATGAATGAGTGCCGAATTTCGGAGGCGTGGAGGGTGCGGGAAAAAAAGGCCCCGGAGCTGCCTACCTGGTTGAGGGTGGCGGCCAGAGCGACGTCTGATGCATCACTCTCGACTTGAAAGCGGAGCGTCTCGTCGACCGAGTGCATCGCGGCCTTGACGATGTCGGCCTTGATCCGGTTGAAGGCCTGGTGAGCCTCGGCCGTCAGTGGGAAAACGGTGGATTGAATGAGTGGGCGGGCCTTGTCCGCATAGTTTGGGACCCATTGGGTGTAGTACGAAAAGAACCCCAGGCATCGTTTGAGGGCGTTCGGGCAGTTGGGGAGGGGGAGTTCCATGACGGGGCGCATGCGATCGGGGTCGGGCCCTAGAACTACGTTCTGGACCACATAGCCGAGGATGGCTAATCGGTCTGTGCTGAACACACACTTCTCCTTGTTGTAGGTTAGGTTAAGGAGTTTGGCTGTGTGGAGGAATTTGGAAAGGTTAGCGTCGTGGTCCTGCTAGTCGTGGCCGCAGATGGTGACGTTGTCTAGGTATGGGAAAGTGGCTTGTAATCCGCACCGGTCAACCATTCGGTCCATCTCCTGTTGGAAGACCGAGACCCCGTTAGTTTAGCCGACGGGAACTCTAAGGAAATGGTAAAGGTGGCCGTCCGCTTCAAATGCGGTGTACTGATGGTCCGCCTTGCGAATGGGGAGCTGGTGGTAGGCAGATTTCAGGTCTACTGTCGAGAAGACCTGGTACTGTGCAATCTGATTGACCGTATCAGATATACGAGGGAGGGATTACGAGTTGAGCTGCGTGTACCGATTGATGGTCTGACTGTAGTCAACAACCATCCTGTTTTTCTCCCCAGTTTTTACCACTCCCACTTGGGCTCTCCAGGGGCTGTTGCTGGCCTCGATAATACCTTCCCGTAGCAGCCGCTGGACCTCAGACCTGATGAAGGTCCTGTCCTGGGCACTGTACCGTCTGCTCCTGGTGGCGACGGGTTTGCAATCCGGGGTGAGGTTCGCAAACAGGAAAGGTGGGTCGACCTTAAGGGTCGTGAGGCCCCATACAGTAAGGGGTGATAGGGGGCCGCCAAATTTAAGGGTTAGGCTTTGGAGGTTGCACTGGAAGGCCGAGTGGCAGGGCAGCGCAGAGGTTGGGGAGGACGTAGAGGCGGAAGCCGCTGAACTCTATCCCCTGGATGGTGAGGGTGGCAGTGCAGTACCCCCAGATCACCACGGAGTGGGAGTTGGAGGCCAGGGAGATTCTCTGGTCGGTGGGGTGGACCATGAGGGAGCAGCCCCTTACCGTATCGGGTTGGATAAAGCTCTCAGTGCGCCTGGAGCCCAGAAAGCAGGAAACCTTGTGCCGTTGATCTTCACTGTCGCCGACGCGGTTGCGAGGTTGTGCAGTCGATCGTAATGGAGGCCAGGCGTGCTTGGTTGGCGGCGGTTGCAGGCGATGAGCGGCCCGATAAGGTGTCCGACGAGCAGGGATCCTGAGGCGGTGAAGATGGCGGTGCCCACGGGCCACATGTGATCTGGGGCGGGCAAGATGGTGGCATCCATGGGCCGCACGTGTGAGGCAAGCAAGATGGCGAGGAAGATGATGGCGCCCACGGGCTGCACGTGTTGTGAGGGGAGAAATATGGCGGCACCCACGGGCTGCACATGGTCTGCGGGGAGGAAGATGGCGGCACCCAGGGGTTGCACATGGGGGGCAACGGCGGCGACCGAGCAGGCCTGGCACAGAGCAGCAAAATGTCCTTTCTTACCGCAGGCCTTGCAGAGCGCGCTCCGTGCCGGACACCATTGTCGGGGATGCTTTGACTGTCCGCAGAAGTAGCACTTGGGTCCCCCGGGGTTGTTTGATTGCCGCGCGGCGCAGGCCTGGTGTTGGCTGAGGGCGGTCGCTGACGGGGTGCAGGGTAGGGCATTCGCTGGTTTGGTCCACGATGTCCAGGAGGGGTGGGCTGCTCGGTTGGGGCATACGCTTGAATATTGTGCGAGGCGACAGTGAGCGAGAGAGCTAGTTTCTTGGTCGCCGCGATGTTGAGGGTAGCCCCTTCTAAGAGTTGCAGGCGGATGTAGGCCGACTCTATGCCTGTAACGAACGCGTCTCTAAGTAGCAAGTCTGAATGTTCAGAGGCTGAGATGGCCTGACAATCGCAGTCTCTCACTAGGATTTGGAGGGCACGCCAGAAATCGTCTACAGACTCACCGGGGAGTTGATGCCGCGTGGCGAGGAGGTGCCTTGCGTAGATCTTGTTGGTCTGCTGCGTGTAGTTATCCTTCAGTTGCGCCATGGCCTCAGCGTATGTCAGCGCATCCCGGATGAGGGGTAAAGTGTCCGAGCTCAGGCGCGTGCAAAGGATCTGGAACATCTGTGCCTCTGAGGGTGGGTCAGTCGCAGATCCTATGTATGCCTTGAAGCAGGCTAGCTAATGTGCGAAGGCTGACTTGGCGTTGTTTGCTTGTCGGTGCGAGCCCGTTGAATCTCGCGAGATTTGCGACTCTCGAAATGCCTCACAAGAGTTTTTCAGTAAATATTTTATTGAAAGCATTTTCATATAAACAAACAAAAGCAGTAGAACAACCAAACAGCATTATAAACAATCAACATGCACTCCTCCCCCCCGCTCCCTTAATGCTGCCCACATCTCCCATTCCGCCTTCCCCATTTTTCCAACAGACCCCCTCAAGATGTACTTGACCCTCTCCGGCCTCAGGAATTCCGCCAAGTCACTCACCTACTTTTGGCTTTGAGTCCCGCCACCCGAGCAAAATCCGTCTTTGGGCTACCAGGGAAGCAAAGACCAGAATCTCGGCATCTCTAACTCCCTGAACTCCTGAGTCTTCCGACAGCTCACATTCCGCAACCGCTGAACTTGGAGCCATCTCCACCCCCAGCACCTCGGACATTATCTCTGCAAATCCCTGCCGAACCCCTTTAGCCTTGGACAAACCCAAAACATGTGGACTGATTTGCGGGCCTCCCTGCACACCGCCCTTACCTATCTTCCACCCCCTTAATGAACCTACTCATCCTTGCTACCGTCATAATTGCCCTATGTATTACCTTAAACAGAATGAGGCTTAAGCTTGCACACTACGAGGACATATTCACCGTCCGCAGGGCCACTGCCCACATTCCAGCCTCCACCTCCTCCTCCCACTTGCGCTTTATATCCCCCACCAAGGCCTCCCAAATCCATCTTGTAGACCTCAGACATTTTCCCCTCCCCTACCTGTTCCCTCGACAACACCTTGTCTTGCAACCCCAGGGGCAGCAGCCCAGGAAAGGACGGTACCTCTCTCCTTACGAAATCCCAGATGTGCAGGTACCTAAAACCGTTCCCCCTTCAGCTCGTACTCTTCTTCCAGCTCCTCCAACTTCGCAAATATGCCTCCTAAGAACATGTCACCAAATCGGTCAATCCCTGCTTGCCACCACCCCCGAAACCTCGCATCCAACCGCCTGCCGCAATCGTATGGTTATCGCAGATCAGTGCCCACACAGAGGCACCCTCCAGCCCTAAGTGCTGCCTCCACTGCTCCCCATACCCTTAGAGCCGACACCACCAATGGGCTCATGGAGTACCTGCCGGAGAGAACAGCAGAGGCACTGATAGTACCTCTACATGATGCCGCTTCCATCCACCCCCACACCAACCCATCCCCCATGATTCAGTTCCTAACCATAGCGATGTTCGCCACCCGGTAATAGTTCATCATGTTCGACAGCGTCAACCCCCCCCCCCCCCCCCCCCCCCTCCAGAAAAACGTTCTAACCCATGGGGTTACCCCACCTACACAAACCCAGAAATCAGTGCATTAAACTTCTTGAAAAGCGATTTCAGGACGAGCACATAGACAGAAACCTTGGCAGCACCATCATTGTTACTGTCTGTAAACCTCCTGTCTAGTCCCAAAATCGCGTCCACCAGCCTTGCCATCTCCGCCAGTTCTGATTTCTCCTTATGTGCTCGAATTGAGATAAACTCCCACCAACCACCGTCTTGAATGCCTCCTACAGTGTGGCAGCTGTGACCTCCCCCGTGTCGTTTAGCTCCATGTCCCCCGTAATGCAGGCCTACCCCGCCCGCCCACATCTTCTCGGCCAACAACCCCACATCCAGTCTCCACTGCGGAAGCTGGTTCCCCTCCCCCCCTGGGCCACGCACAAATCCTACCTGTGCAGCACGTGGTCGCAAACCACAATCACTGAGTCAACCACTCCCGCCAGCAACACCTTGATGAAAAAAATCAATCCGGCGTACACCCGGTGCACATGGGAGAAGTATGAAAATTCCTTCACCCTCGGCTCTCAAACCTCGACGGGTCTTCGACCCCCCCCCCCCCCAACCTCCCCGCCATGTGCTCCATAAATCTTCCCTAACACCCACCTCATAAAATCTACGTCATCCCTATTTGAGGCATAAACATTTACCAAAATCACCGCATCCCCTCCAGCTTTCCGCTAACCATCACAAACCTCTCTCCCAAATCTGCCACGATATTGCTATCTTGAATGCCGTCCGCATATTTATCATCACCGCCCACCCCTCGTCGTCATGTCCAGTCCTGAGTGAAACACATGCCATACCCATCCTTTCCTCCACCTTATCTGGTCCCCTATCTTCATAGAATCATAGAATTTACAGTGTAGAAGGAGGCAATTCGTCCCATTGAGTCTGCACCGACCCTTTGAAAGAGCACTCTCCATCCTATCCCCATGACCCAGTAACCCTACCCAATCTTATTTTTGGACATTTAGGGCAATTTGGCATGGCCAATCATCTAACTTATACATCTTTGGACTGTGGGAGGAAACTGGAGCATCCAAAAGAAACCCACACAGACTCAGGGAGAACGTGCAGACTCCGCATAAACAGTGACCCAAGCCGGGAATAGAACCTGGGACCCTGGAGCTGTGAAGCAACAGTGCTACCCACTGTGCTACCGTGCTGCCCACTTAAGATACGTCTCCTGCATAAAAGCCATGTCTGCCTTCAGGCTCCGCAGGTGCACGAACATACATGACCATTTGTCCAGTCCATTCAACGCCCTTTATGTTCCACGTGACCAGCCTGGTTGTTGGGGTTGGGGGGGGAGGGGGGGGCGGCGGCTCCCCGACCCTTCCCCTGCCGATTAATCAAATCCCTTTTTGAGCCACGCCCCATCCAGTGTCACGTGAACCTTCCGGCCCCCCCTTAGATGTCCAATGTAATTGATCCTTTTCCAACTGCGCCACATCAACCACACCCTTGTTCTATGAACAAGGGTGTTCTATGAACACCCTTGGTCAGCAACTTGAATTTATATAGTTCCTTTCGTGTGTCAAAATGTTTCAAAGATCAAATAAAATTAGATCAATCCAAATGAGGAGACATTAGGAAGAAAGCCTGACCAAAGAGGTAATTTTCAAGGAACAACTTAATGGAGAGATTGAAGAAGAAATTTACGAAGCAATATTCAGAATTTAAGGGCAAGCTGAAAGGGTGGCCTTACTGAAGGTAACAAAGGGATGAATGAGGGTTTTAGCAATAAATGGACTGAGATGGGAAAAATTTGGGAGGTGGAAGTAGATGGTCTTGGTAATGAAGTGATTCCGGGTTGGATGGTGAACCGAGAATCAAATAGTCTGCCATGAGGTTGCGAACAGTTTGCTGAGTCAGAGAGGGAGTTGGAGTTGTTAACTACAGAATTGAGTTTGTGGAAAAGGCCAAGGCTTTGGTCTACCCATTGTTTAATTGGAGGAACTTTCCTACTTATGCAGAATTAGATGTCAAGATTAGCAGCATGCCAACACAGGAGTGTTAAGGGGGCAAGAGAGCTACAGAACTCAAAGTCTTTTTCCAGTCTTAAGTGACAGCAGCAATCAATAGGAACTGTATTGACAAGCCTTGAGATATAGTTAAAATTGACAGAATACAGGTAGATGCATTGGCCCAACCTGCCCTCTTGTATTTATATTTCTACCTTTTCTTTCCCTTCCTGCAGGTCGTGATCCGCGGAGAGCGTGAAGCACCTGACACACAGGAGTTGATACAGTGCATCCATACACATTTTGTGCACAACAAGGTAGGAAATTAATGTGTGCTTGTGGAAAAAGGATTCTGTAGCTGGGGATATAAATACAAAACGAAAGGAGCCTGTTACAAAGGAACACAGCTGCCTGAAAACCTCTCATTATCTGTCCCAGACAATGCAAGTTATTATCCAGGGTTGAAGTGATTGTTTCTCAGTCATGATTGGCAGTTTGAGTCTGAATTCTAGATGACCAACCTTGTAAAATGGACTCAGGATACCAGTGGAGATCACGTTTCCTTCTCGAGGAGTAATTGGTATCCTGTGTGTGAAATCCAACCTGTCAAGTATGAGTATGTGCGTTTGTTGAGGATGTTTTGTAGTTTCTTTATATGGTAGAAAGTTTTAGAGAAATGCCACAAATATGCAGAAAGCGTGTTCTTATGCAAAATCATACTATAGCTCAGGGGTGGGCAAACTACGGCCCGCAGGCCGCATGCGGCCCGACAAAGGTTTTTATGCGGCCCGCCAATGAGGTGCCCGGAATCATAACCGGCATTTTTGAAAAGCCGCCAGGGAAAAGCCGCTGAAGTAAATGCGCTTATTCAATAAGCGCATTTACTTCAGCGGCTTTTCCCCGGCGGCTTTTCAAAAATGCCGGTTATGGTTCCGGGCACCTCATTGGCGGGCCGCATAAAAACGCGCGTAGTGGGGTGGATGAGTGGGGCTGTCTCATTGGTCGGTTTAGTTGGGTGTGCGACCAATAGGAGTCCAGGTTACAAACAATAAGCCTTATTATTGTTTGTAACCTGGACTCCTATTGGTCGCACACCCAACTAAACTGACCAATAAGGCAGCCCCACTCATCCACCCCACTACGCGCGTTTTTATCGTTGACTCGGCTAGGCTGTGCTTGTCAGTGTTAAGGATCAGCACAAGCAACTTGACACCTGATTTCAACAAACTGATAAATGACTGCAGTCAGATGCATCATTCTCATTGACATTGTTCTGTTACTTACTGAGTTACTTTGTTTTTCAAATAAATGTGCTTTTTTTTCTTTAAAGACCTTTTATTTTGGCTATTTAAAATATTAATTATTTTACTTAATATACTATGCGGCCCTTTAAAATTGTGAATTTCTGAATGTGACCCTTGCACGGAGAAGTTTGCCCACCCCTGCTATAGCTTATCCGAGCACAGTTCAATCTCACAGTCGTTTATTTTTTGAACATTATATTTGAGAGATATAGGTATAACTCTCCAAATGTCAGCTTCACCAGAACCTCCCTTAGTCTACACCACTTTAAGCTGTTGAACTTGTGATTATGCTACAGCCATTACAATTCTCCTGGTTAGACCTCAGCTGAGGTATTATGTCCAATTTGGGCACCATATTTTAGCAAGGATATCAAGATTGGTGATGTGGTGATATGCCTGTGAGCAATATCATATATGGATGGCATACGACCTCCAACCAGCAGGTGGCAGTGCAGACACACCATGCAGTCTCAAGACCATGGTCATGTGACCAGGGACTCCCGTGTAAGAGGAGGCACATCCGGCCATAGCCAGATGGATATAGCAGTAAGACATACAGGTGAACCTGGAGTTCCAGAGGAGTACAAGGAAACTCCATGATAACTTGCTCTGTAACAGATTGCTATCTTACCCCGTGTGATTCAATAAAGATCCTGGTTTGGACAAGTCGAGGTGTTTAGTGAAGTCCTTTGCAAGGTATAGAAGACCAAGTACAACAGGTGAGGGCGCAGAATTTCTGTAATTTCTTAGGTGCTTTGAAATACTCCCCCGAGGCCTACAGGCTAGCAAAGGGAGGAACCCCCAAAAACACCAAGACACAGAAGGAGAAAACTGTGGACAACCCCTACTGCAGGGGCCCCAGCGGAACCCGACAAACCAGTGGAAAAATCAAACACGGATGTAAAAATGGAAATATTATCCAGCATCAGAGCTCCATCATCATGGCTAGGGTGACAGGGACTCGAGGCTGGTTATTCTGACCTCTGTACAGTTTTCTTTTAGGTCATTGAATAATGGTCTACGTGAGAAATCCAGCTCTTTTTCTTTTCTATTCTGTAACTGTTACTTGAAACACAGATAAAACCATTTCAAGAAAAAAAAATTGGAAACAGTTTAGGCAACATTTCAAGCTCCTTTTCCTGGGTTTGCCAGCCCTTATTTGCAATAATCACCTTTTCCGACCTGCTGGTTTATACTCGACACTTAAATTTGGGGAGGTGAATGGTCCGACACAGTTTGGGGACCTGTTCATGAGAGGGCAGATTTGCCAGTTTTAAGGAGTTAGCTGACAAATTCCAGCTGCCCAATTCCAGTCTTATTAGGAATTTACAAGTTCGTGATTTATCACGTAAAACTTTTCCTTCCTTTGGAGCCAACCGCTTCCCTGATGAAGAACATTGTCTCTGGCTAGGCTGACAGGGGTCCTATTTCGGATACATATTGTAATATCCTTTCAACTGATTCTGCTCTGTTGAGTGGTGTGAGGCAGAAATGGGAGGGTGAATTGGGTCCCACCCTTAATGGTGGAGTGAGGCCCTTCATAGGATCAGCGCCACGTCTTCATGGGCGATGTGGTGAGCGGTCGCATTCAAGGCGGCTCCCGTTTAGTGATGCACTTTTGGCCCTTGTCACCCGATTTACAGGTGTAATTTGTTTTAAAAAGGGGAAGCAAATTTTTACTTACCGGTCTCTCATCCAGTGTGGGATGGCTGCCAGGTGTAAAACTAGGCAGAAGACTAGTAAACATTCCACACCAGATTCAGCAGTACCTCAGGGTGAGAGAAAAAGAAACATGGCAGAACCCTCTGGATCGTCGATGCATTCCCTGGAGCCAACAGAGAAATTGATGGAATTTCTTCTGGGGGAGTTCCATAAGCTACAGCATTCGATGGTGGAAGGTCTTTCCAGAACAATCAAACACAATCTAGCTTCAGATGGAGTACAAAGAAAATTACAGCACAGGAACAGGCCCTTTGACCCTCCAAGCCTGCTCCGACCATGCTGCCCGTCTGAACTAAAACCCCTTACCCTTTCGGGGACCATATCCTTCTACTCCCATCCTATTCATGCATTTGTCAAGATGCCCCTTAAAAGTCATGATCGTATCTGCTTCCACTACCTCCCCTGGTAGGAAATTCCAGGCTCCCACTACCCTCTGTAAAAAAAAAAAACTTGCCTCATATATCTCCTTTAAACCTTGCCCCTCGCACCTTAAACCTATGCCCCCTAGTAATTGACCCCTCTACCCTGGGAAAAAGCCTCTGTCTATCCACTCTGTCTACGCCCCTCATAATTTTGTAGACCTCTATCAGGTCACCCCTCAACCTCCGTCGTTCCAGTGAGAACAAACCAAGTTTATTCAACCTCTCCTCATAACTAATGCCCTCAATACCAGGCAAAGACCTGGTAAATCTCTTCTGCACCCTCTCAAAAGCCTCCACATCCTTCTGGTAGTGTGGCCACCAGAATTGAACACTATATTCCAAGTGCGGCCTAACTAAGGTTCTATAAAGCTGCAACATGACTTGCCAATTTTTATACACAATGCCCCGACCGATGAGGCAAGCATGCCGTATGCCGCCTTGACTACCTTTTCCACCTGTGTTGACACTTTCAGTGACCTATGTATCTGTACACACTGTTCCCTCTGCCTTTCAATACTCTTAAGTATTCTGCAATTTACTGTATATTTCCCATCTGTATTGAACCTTCAAAATGCATTATCTCAAATTGATGTTTGGTAAGAAGAGGAAGTTCGGTGACTAGAGGAGTGCAATACTCCTTTGCTTTTCTAACTTATCACCCTTTAGGAATTGGTTCTACAGGGGAGGTGATGAGTATCTTGTGAATATCTGGTAAGTGGTCAAGGTCTAGTTTCTGAAGGTATAAATTTGTCCTGTAGTTTGTGCTGAGATTAATAAATATTAAAGGAAAATAAATAATTGAATAAAATAATTCAGTAATTAGTTAAAGATCATAATTTTGGCACAACAGGTGATGTGTCAAGGCTGCAGAATGTGGGAGCTCAAGGATACTGGTGTTATCCAGGACAAGCACATCTGCAGTAAGTGTCTGCGGCTTGAGGAGTCTCAGTTCAGAGTCATTGAACTGGAGGCTGAGCAGCGGACACTGACACACATCAGGGAAGCTGTGAGTTACCCAGATGCTTTTTTTCAGGAGGCAGTCACACCCCTTAAGATAGAATCTTCTGGTTTAGAAAGTGGTCAGGGACATGACGGTGCGACTGCAGCTGAGGGAGGTAAAGCGACCCAAAGAGCAAAAGTGGAAGTCTCTGTAATTGTCCAACAGGTTTGAGATTATGCAGCTTTATGGATGAGACTGGGGGCTGCAGGGTGGATGAGCTGACTGACCATAGCACTGTGATACAGGAACCCATTCAAGTGTGGGGAGCACATAATAATGTAGTGGTAGTTGTGGACAGTATAGTGAGGGGAATTGACACTGTTCTCTATAGAAAGGAGCGAGAGTCCAGACAGCCATGTTGTCTGCCTGGTGCCAGGGTTCAGGACATCTGCTCCGGGCTGGAGAGAAACATGTAGTGGTATGGGGAGGATCCCATTGTCATAGAACATAGAACAGCATGTTCCATGTTAGTGCCAACAACACAGGTAGAATGAAGAAAGAGGTTCTGCACAGAGAGTTTCAGGAGCTAAGTACGAAATTAAACAACAAAACCTCCAAGTTATAATCTCTGGATAAATGAATGAATGAATGGCACAAATTGAGTTTAATAGCCATTACAGAGACATAGTTACAAAGACATCAAAACTGGGAACTAAATAATTAGAGATATATGACTTTTAGAAGGGCAGGCAGGAAGAAGAGGGTAGCGAGAAGCTTTGTCAGTACGAGATGGAATAAGCACAATACCAAGAAATGATCTTGGACTGGTATATGTAGAATCCATATTGATGGAGGTAATAAATAATAAAGAGAAGAAGACACTGATGAGACTAGTCTATAGACGCCAGAATAGCAACTATACTGTAGGACAGAGAGAGAATAAATCGGGAGGTAATGAGGGCATGTAAAAAGTCAGTACTTTAATCATGGGTGACTTTAATCTTCATTTAGATTAGTAAGAAGTCTTACAACACCAGGTTAAAGTCCAACAGGTTTGTTTCAAACACGAGCTTTCGGAGCACGGCTCCTTCTTCACCTGAAGAAGGAGCCGTGCTCCGAAAGCTCGTGTTTGAAACAAACCTGTTGGACTTTAACCTGGTGTTGTAAGACTTCTTACTGTGCTCACCCCAGTCCAACGCCGGCATCTCCACTTCATTTAGATTGGCAGAGATAGCCATGAGGAAGAATTCATAAAGTGTATTTGGGACAATTTCCTGGAACAATATGCTGTGAATCCTACCAGGGGTTAGGCTATTTTGGATTTGTCAATGTGTCATGAGGCAGATTTAATAAACAGCTTCCAAGTAAAAGATACCCTGGGAAACAGTGGCCACAATATGATAGAATTTAGCATTCAGTTTGAGAATTAGAAACTTGAGTAAGAAACAACTCTGCTAAGTTTAAATGAGGGTAATTATAAAGGAGTGAGGGCAGAGTTGGCTGGAGTGGACTGGGAATGGGGTTTAGCAGAAACAGTTGATCAGCAATGGCAGATGTTTGTCAAAATAGTTTGTGACTCACAACAAAGATATGTCACAGTGTGGAAAAAGGATTTTAGGGGGCAATAAATCAACAATGATTAGCCATGGATTTTTCGGTCGTCCCCGCCAGGCGACCCAAAATTTCCGCCCGAGATCAACGGACCTTTACATGTCAGCATGGTAGCATTGTGGATAGCACAATCGCTTCACAGCTCCAGGGTCCCAGGTTCGATTCCGGCTTGGGTCACTATCTGTGCGGAGTCTGCACATCCTCCCCGTGTGTGCGTGGGTTTCCTCCGGGTGCTCCGGTTTCCTCCCACAGTCCAAAGATGTGCAGGTTAGGTGGATTGGCCATGATAAATTGCCCTTAGTGTCCAAAATTGCCCTTAGTGTTGGGTGGGGTTACTGGGCTATGGGGATAGGGTGGAGGTGTTAACCTTGGGTGGGGTGCTCTTTCCAGGAGCCAGTGCAGACTCGATGGGCCGAATGGCCTCCTTCTGCACTGTAAATTCTATGTAAATGTCCCCGTCCCATCCGTGGCGATCTTGCGGCGGGCATGGCCGAAAAATCCATCCCATAATGTGATTGGGAAAGTTTTAAAAACCAGCAAAAGATGATGAAAAAAGAGGGAGAAGATAAACTAGGAGGATAAACCAGCAAGTTACATAAAAATGGACGCAAGAGGTTCGTTAAATATATAAAAAGGAAGAGAGAGGACAAAGGGAACGAAGGTCTTTTAGTGAATGAGACTGGAGAAATAATAATAAGCAAACAGGAAATGGCAGAGGAGTTAAACAAATACTTTGTGTCAATCTACACTGTGGAAGACAATTATAACATTCCAAAAGTACTAAGTAATACCGGGGGGGATAAGGGAATAAATATAATAACCATCACTAAAGAAAAAGTAAGAAGTCTTACAACACCAGGTTAAAGTCCAACAGGTTTGTTTCAACCACTAGCTTTCGGAGCACTGCTCCTTCCTCAGGTGAATGAAGAGGTAGGTTCCAGAAACATATATATAGACAAGTTCAAAGATGCCAGACAATGCTTAGAATGCGAGCATTTGCAGGTAATTAAATCTTTACAGATCCAAAGATAGGGGTAACCCAGGTTAAAGAGGTGTGAATTGTCTCAAGCCAGGACAGTTGGTAGGATTTTGTAAGTCCAAGCCAGATGGTGGGGGTGAATGTAATGCAACATAAATCCTAGGTCCCGGTTGAGGCTGTACTCATGTGTGCAGAACTTGGCTACAAGGTTCTGCTCAGCGATTCTGCATTGTCGCACGTCCATGCTTTTCCGAAGATCCGAAGATCAGAGGCTGAATGCCCTTGACTGCTGAAGTGTTCCCCGACTGGAAGGGAACATTCCTGCCTGACGATAGTTGCGCGATGTCTGTTCATCCGTTATCGCAGTGTCTGCATGGTCTCGCCAATGTACCACACTTCGGGACATCCTTTCCTGCTGCATATGAGGTAGACAACGTTGGCCGAGTCGCACGAGTATGTACCGCGTACCTGGTGAGTGGTGTTCTCGGGTGTAATGGTGGTACCCATGTCGATGATCTGGCACATCTTGCAGAGGTTGCCATGGCAGGGTTGTGTGGTGTTGTGGTCGCTGTTCTGAAGGCTGGGTAGTTTGCTGCAAACAATGGTTTGTTTGAGGTTGCGCGGTTGTTTGAAGGCAAGTAGTGGGATGAGCTTGGCAAGATGTTCGTTTTCATCGATGATGTGTTGAGGGCTGCGAAGAAGATGTTGTAGTTTCCGCTCCGGGGAAGTACTGGACGATGAAGGGTACTCTTGTCGGTTATGAAATAGCACAAGGGAAACTAATGAGGCTGAAGGCCGATACATTCCCTGGACATGATGGGTTGCATCCTAGGATATTAAAGGAAGAAGCTACAGAGATAATAGAAGCACCGGTTGTAATCTTCCAAAAATCCTTAAATTCTGGAAAAGCCTCAAGAGGATTGAAAATCTGCCAATGAAATAGCCTTATCTAAAAAGGGAGGGAGACTAAAAACACGTAATTACAGGCCAGTTAGCTCAACATCTGTCATTGAGAATATGTTAAGAGTCCAGTACAAAAGATGTAGTAGCTGAGCATTTAGAAATGCATAATATAATCAAGCAGTCAGCATGACTTCATGAAGGGGAAATCGTGCCTGACAAATTTATTAGAATTCTTTGTGGTGGTAATGAGCAGGGTAGATAAAGTGAAATGAGTAGATGTAAAACACTTGGATTTCCAAAAAGCATTCAATAAGGTACTGCACAAAAGGCTACTTAATAAAGAAGAGCCCATGGTATTGGGCATAGTATATTAGCATGAAGATAGAGCATACAGTGCAGAAGGAGGCTGTTCGGCCCATCAAGCACCGACCCACTTAAACCCTCACTTCCACCCTATCCCCATAATCCAATAACCCCTCCTAACCTTTTTGGTTACTAAGGGCAATTTATCATGGCCAATCCACCTAACCTGCACGTCTTTGGACTGTGGGAGGAAACCGGAGCACCCGGATGAAACCCACGCAGACACGGGGAGAACGTGCAGACTCCACACAGACTGACCCAGCGTGGAATCGAACCTGGCGCTGTGAAGCCACAGTGCTATCCACTTGTGCTGCCCATGCTGCCCATGGATAGAGGATTGGCTAAGACAGGAAGTTGGGTGCATTTTTAGGATGGAAACCTGTAATTCGGGGAGTGTCACGGGGGTCAGTGCTGTGGCCACAATTAATGAATATATATGTTAATGTCTTGGACCCAGGGAATTGAATGCTCTTTTGTCAAGTTTGTGGGTGACAAAAATAGGCGGGAAGGCAAGTAGTGAGGATGACACAAATAGCCTACAGAGGGATGTAGACTGGTTCAGTGAATGGGCAAAAACTTGCCAGACGGAACATAATCTAGAAAAATGTGAAGTTATGTGCTTTGGTTGGACGAATAAAGGAGCTGAATATTATTTAAATGGAGAAACATTACATAAAGCTGGAGCACAGAGAGAAGCAGCTGAAGATGGTTGGGCCTGGAACACTACACTGAGGAACTCCTGCTGTGATGTCCTTGAGCTCAGATGATTGACCTCCAACCACCACAACCATCTTCCTTTGTGCCAGATTTGAATCCAACCAGCGGAGAGTTTTCCCCCTGATTCCCATTGGCTCCAGTTTAGCTAGGGCTTCTTGATGCCATACGCAGCCAAATGCTACCTTGATGTCAAAGGCAGCCACTCTCACCTCATAATTCTCCCTCAGGATCTCCATATGATGGTGCCAGGCCATCTGGGTTCGTCCCTCTCTCTGCCTCCCATGAGATTACATTGGAGGGGTTCTTCAAGGAGACCACCATATTTGCGGCACAGCTGTCATCCCCACCTTCCACCAGAACAGAGACACACACACCTCGGTGGGCAACAGTGGTCAGGCTTCTGGGTCACATTCTGGTGGGCACTTCACAGTTCCTGATGCACATCAGGTGGAGGCAACATCCAGGCGAGACAGCAGTCGGAGGTCTGCTGGATCCCAGGACCCAGCTGGGTCCTAGTCAGATGCTGAGCCGCTGGACCAGGTTTTCCCGGAGCTGATGCAGTCAATAGGTTGCTGTCGTGATATTCAGAAGGGGATGACAGCGACACTACAAGGAGGTGCATAGCCGATTGGAGGAGCCCCAGAAGCTAAGGATGCAGGAGATAGCGCTGGCAATGCGTGGCACCGAGGCCAACACTGCTCAGGTGGTGACCTCAGTGGAGAGCCTGGTGCACGACGTCAGCAGGATGAGGAGGTGTCCAAGGCGTGGCTCAGTCAGTGATGACCATGGCTGAGCACCTTGACAGCATTTCCGACTCACAGGGGGATGTGTCCTAGTGCCAACTGGACCTGTATGAGGAGCTGCGGAGCATGTCCCAGTCTCAGGTGGGAATTGCCAAGGCACTTCAGAGCATGTCCCAGTCGCTGAGGAGCATCGGCAAGGACGTTGACACCATGCTGGAGACATTGGGGAGCCGACAGGGCTGGCAGAGCAGGGGCAGCCAGTGCTCAATCCAGCTGCCCCTCAGTCCCGAGGTGAATCCCAGGGCCCCATGGTGGGGCGGCACCATCGGAGACTAGGGGCAGTTGGGTACACATGTACAGCATTAAAAACCGTTGCACCCGAGAAAAATGACCCCTCTGGCACTTGCATCTGCAAAGTGGACCGACAATGAAACCCCTGCCCTAGCCCTCCGGGCATGGAGGTCCTGTATACCACCCCCATCCCCAACCCAGCACGCCAAATGTAGGTGATGGGCGTGAGCGAGCGCTTAGCAGAAGACAGGCAGGAGTCCGGTTATGGCATGGATTGAGGAGCACCAGCGTTCAGCTTTCAACTGGTCATCATCACCCCCCCCTGCCTTTGACAGTTACCTGCTGACAGTGCCAACACAGTCCCATCACTGGAGTGATGTTACACAGACCCTGGGATGGTGGAACAGGGTGTTGGGGGCGGCGGGGGCCACATCTTCCTCTCCCATCCACCTCCAGCACGTCGCACCGCTGTTGTGCCAGGTTGTGGAGAGCACAGCTGACCACGACAAAGTAGGCGGCCCTCTAAAGGATGTACTGCAATGCACCACTAGAGCGGTCGAGGTATTGGAACTGCATATTGAGCAGTCTGATGCAACACAATCTCAGCCCAGGTGGCTGCATGGTCCTCGTTGTATCAAGTTTCCGCAGCAGTCACCAGCCTCTATATTGATGTCATTAGCCAGGTCCTCAGCGGGTACCCATTTTCTCCCATGAGCCAACTAGCCATCCTGGGGTGGTCCGTTTAGAGGCAAGGAATGTCTGACTGCCACAGGATCCAGCTGTCGTGCACAGTCCCTGGGAAGTGTGCACACACGTGCATAATCTTCATTTGATGGTCGCAGACAAACTGGACATTAAGGGAGTGGAACCCCTTCCTGTTGATGTAGGGCATTCTCCATCTATTATCCCCTGGACCTGGGGCATTCCGGTGATGGCAGAGTATTTGGCTGCCCGAGCATCTTGTTTGGCATGGCCCATCTCAAAGTTTAAATACTTCGCTGCCTGGGCAAACAGGGCATCCGTAAAGTGTGCACTGTAGCTTGTGAGATGCCGCACAAGTCCCCACCCTAGCCCTGGAATGACCCTGAGGTGTCGACGTTCAGGGCTGCGGTGACCTTGATGGCCACCGGGAGCGGGTATCTCCTCCTCCATATGATGCCAATACCATGAGGACATATCACAGATGCCACATGGCACGCCTACCCACGGGAATCCACTTGGGAGCTGTGAAGTGCTCACTTAACTACGTTTGCCAATTCCTAGTTAGCAATAGCCATCAGCCACCTGGCCAGAGGCTTCCACGGTTAGTGGGAGTTGAGGGGGTTGGTGGGATAGACAGACAGGAGCTGATGTTGCCCCTGTCATGGTTGTACACAATTCAAAGGGTGGCTTGGTAGACCTGCGGGCGCTGACAAACCACCCCATCCCTCAGAGCAGTGGCGACCCCCCCCACCCCCATCGATGGCAACCCACCCTGACCCAGCTTTCCCCCCCAACCCGGGTACTGCCTCCCCCCCTCCCCCCCAACGCCAGGACAGGAACCCCAGAGCCCCGGCCTTATTGCATGAAACCAAAGATGTTACTCATCTCCTCGGATCCCCGCTCTGACCATTCCTCCAGCTTCACATTTTTAAAAAGGTGTACTAATCGACGCCCGCGTGACTACTTGCTGGGGAGGCAGTTAGATCACAAAGGACCGTTAGATAAGGGATCGTTCGCATTAATGGTCTGGAGATTGGTGATTATTGGTTTCTCGCCGCGCCATGGCGGGATTCTGATTCCACCAATGGGAACAGGCCTGTTAGATCGCAAACCGATTGGCACCCGGCTTGTTTCTCGATATTAGCCTTTCCCGTGATCTAAAGGTTGTGCTCTCACTCAAGCGCAACATGGCCATTAAATCGTGTCCCATGTTTTGAAACAGATGTATGTTCACTGCTTTTCATTTATTTCTAATAAGCAATCAGTTTATAATGTGCTGCTTGAACGGAATGCAACCCTGTGTTTGGGGCTGACAGAAGGTTTTCTGTCATTGAATCAATATCGATCCATATAAGTAGTGCCCCTGGAGCCACCTCTATGCTGACAGATGTCTTTTTTGCCAATGGTGATATCTAGGGAGGGTTTAGCATGGTTCTGTTCCTCTGTTCTTCGGGAAGTGATGGCTCCAAGAATTTCCCCACGAGTGAAGTGCTGTGCCAAGTGGCTGAATAGCTTCTGTTCTCTTTGAACCTGAGGTTGGTTTGAAAGAATTTTACTTTAGAGGATGTTGGTAATCTGCTTCATAATATCTACACTCCCTTTAGGAAACTTTAATTTACCTTTCCCCCTGCACCTTCAAAATCATCCTAGCCCAGAATTATTCCTCCTCCCCCCATCACTTCTAGAGTTAAAATGAAATGAAATGAAAATGAAAAAATGAAAATCGTTTATTATCACGAGTCGGCTTCAATTAAGTTACTGTGAAAAGCCCCTAGTCGCCACATTCCGGCGCCTGTCTGGGGAGGCTGGTACGGGAATCGAACTGTGCTGCTGGCCTGCTTGGTCTGCTTTAAAAGCCAGCAAATTAGCCCAGTAAACCCTCCTGCTCAATATTTATTGAGCATATTGGTACTTTACACCTAATTGAGGCATTTACGGTAATCAAAGGAGTTACTGAGCCTGGAGAGGAACTGTTCCCCCTAGTGGGGGAAGTCAAGATTAGGAGTCATACTTTTAAAGTTGGAGAAATTAAAGCTAGTCCATATTATGGGCCAGGATTTAGAGAACTCCAAAGTATATCATGGAGTTCACCTGACCTACAACTTAAAATAGATTTTGGTTATGGGGAGCATAAGGGCCCACTTTATAGGCGTGGTGTAACAGAGAGCTAAAGTATGTTTAAAACAAAACAATGTTTATTCTATGAATCCAGTTAACATTTTAGAAACACACCGTAAACATCTTATCAACTACAAACACTGATACTTTCCCAAATACAATATTCTACAGGTAACCCTTAATAACTTCCCAAACAACATCCATAAATTCAATCCTTTTTAAAATAAAGACAGCAGGTTTAAATGCTCTACAGAAAACGGTATTACTTTGAAATCAATGATCTGGAGACATTCTTTAGCTTGTACAGAGAGACATCATTGTACAGCTGCTTGCTTTGAATGCAGCTCTAACTCTGAAAACGAAACCAAAAACACATTGCAGCTCCCAGCTCAAAACGAAAGTGAAAGACAGACAGCCCAGCTCCACCCACACACTGACATCACTGCAGCTATTTGGTAAACCCCCATTTCTTAAAAGGTACATCCACCTGACACCCATTCAGGGGCGAGGTGAAGAAGCAATTCTTCACTTGAAGGATATTGGAGATCTCTTCCCCAAAAAGGTTAAGGTGGTAAGGGGTGGGCGGGTGGTCAGTCAATTGAAAATTTCAAAATCAAGGTTGGTAGATTTTTGTTAGGCGAGAGGATTAAGGGACACGGAATTAAGAAAGGCAAATCCAAGTTAAAATGCAGATCAACGGTGATCTAATTGAATGTTGGAGCAGGCTTGCGGGGCTGAGTGGTCTACTGATGTGCTCGTTTACCTGAACCTGTTCTATTTTTCCTCCCCTGTTTCTAAGGATCCTCCTGTTTAAACTTGGTTTCCCTTGTGTATTACCCTTATTTTCTGTTATCAATTGCCTTTCTAACTTGTGTGCCTGGACAGTTGCTGGAACTTCAACCTTTAATATTAAAACTAAGGAATCCCCCTCCAGTACAAGGTGTTATGTGGTCTGGCTAAAGTAGATCCTGGGGCAATGTGCTAATTGGTTGGGTTCAGTGATGATGTATAGTGATACAAGCTGGCAGCCAACCGGCTCCTATAGAATCCCGGAAATTGACTGGCTCTCGAAGCTGATTGGGCTGGTGCCAGAATGTTCTGGAAACACACAGGCAAGCTCCATTTTGCAGAGTTTTAAGCTTCACCTGATCAAGAGGCTGGGGAGCTAGGTCTGATCTCTCTCTCACCCGATGGCCTGAGATTAAAGACCTTTTTCTCACAAGTCGGTTAAGACCTACAGGAAGAATCAGGCCAGCGGCAGGAAGGCTGAGTGGTTGGAAAACCCATTTAAAATTCTCATGTGGAGAACTCTCCACCTATCTCAGTGAGGCTGATAGTCCATCTGGTGGACACAAGTAAGAATTGAACAGACCTGAGGGGTATCTTCTGTGTAAAAGCCCAAGTCAGTAAAAATTAAAGTAACTCCCCAGAGTAAGTCTCACAGCCTGAGAGTTCTAATTCAAGGTACCAGCCAGAAATTCCAAACTAACTGGTGGTTTTAGCACTCCACATTCTGGGACGATAGCCGGCTACAAACAACTGCAACTCACCAACAAAGACACTCATCTCTAGTCTCTTATAATCCCCATTATTTTGACCCTTTCCTCTTGCACCAGTCCTGTGTGTGCTTGGGAAGAAGGTGAGATAGCGAGTGGGGGGAAATAATTAGATTAGTAGGCCGTTCTTCGAGTACCACTATTACATGTTTATCACTTTTCTTGTTATAAGTAAATAGTTATTGTCTTTTACTTACAAATCTGGGACGGGATTCTCCAACCCCCCGCCTGGCCGGAGAATCGGTGGGGGGGGGGGGGGGGGGGGGGGGTGGCGTGAATCCTGCCCTGACGCTGGCTGCCGGATTCTCTGCCGCTGGTTTTTCGGCGGGGGCGGGAATCGCGTGGCGCCCCCCCGAGCGATCTTCCGCTCGGCGATGGGCCGAGTGGCCGCCCGTTTTTCAGCCAGTCCCGCCCGAGTAAATCAAATATGGTCCTTACCGGTGGGTCCTGGCTCTGTGGGCGGCCTGCGGAGTCCTCGGGGGGGGGGGATCTGCCCCCGGGGGAGGGGGGGGGGTACAGTGGCCTGGCCCATGATCGGGGCCACCAATCTGCGGGCAAGCCTGTGCCGTGGGGGAACTCTTTCCCTCTGCGCCGGCCGCTGTAACGGTCTGTCATGGCCGGCGCAGAGAAGAACCCCCCTGCGCATGTGCTGGGATCAGCCAGAACACGCTGGCACTCCCACGCATGCGCCAACCCGCGCCGGCTGATACGGCACCAATCCCGCCGGCGCTGGGCTAGCCCCTGAAGGTGCGGAGGATTCTGTCCCTTCCGGGCGGCCTGACGCCGGAGTGGTTCACGCCACTCCTTGGCGCCAGTGCAGTCCGCCCTGCCAGAAAGCGGAGTATGCCAGCCCTGGTGCCTGTAAGTCATTGGAGCAGTCAAGGGTCAACAATCTCAGAAACTATATACAAATTAATGGTTCATTCACTTATGTGTGACACCAGGGCCTGTGGGGCTGGAATTGACCGTGCACTAGCCCAGGGTGTCATAACATGTTGTTTTCACAATAACTGTTAATGCTGGAAATATGACATAAAAACAGAAAAAATACTAGAAACATCCAGCAGGTCAGTCAGCTTCTGTGGAGAACAAAACAAACTAGCCAATGTTTCAAATGATACCCATCCATCAGAACTTGAAACAAGAAAGGTGGATATACATTTTTGATACGAGAGGTACAAAGTAGAGGGGAGAAGGAAATACAGAAGAGGATTTATCTCTAAATTGTTTAACAGAAGAATATGACAAAGAGAGATGTCTGACAATCATATTATCAATGAAAAGCAGCAAGAACAACATGAGAGAAAAAGGAGTGCAGAACTAACTAAAGCGATGGGAGGCAACTCAAAGAAGTTGGGCTGCCTGAAATTCTGCAGATGAAGTCGGAAATTAGACAGGAGAAGCTGTTTTACATTCTAGCCAATGTATCCTCTTGTTCCCCCTCACGCCACCTTGCTCGCTTTTACTTCTCGCAAAACGACACCACATGGCTACATAACATCTATTAAGATCCCAGACCAGACTGTCACAGCGGGTAGGATAATGGACCAAAACCCCAATATTTTAGTTTATTTGTAAGACTGTGCGGAAACAATTATTTGCTCAAGGAGAAATTGCATGAGAAAACAGGGCATTGGTATTTCTAAGACAATTTTTTTTTTGAATACAATATTAAACCTTTTAACTTTTACACCAGAAAAGAACAGTTTACAATTTCACCTTAACACGACTACTCAATTTCCCATTAAACAACAAGAAAATAAACATCCAACTCAATCTCGGTTTCTACACTTAGCACAGGGCTAAATCGCTGGCTTTGAAACAAGGCCAGCAGCACGGTTCAATTCCCGTATCAGCCTCCCTGAACAGGTGCCGGAATGTGGCTTTTCACAGGAACTTCATTTGAAGCCTACTTGTGACAATAAGCAATTTTCATTTCATTAGGGCAGCACGGTAGCATTGTGGATAGCACAATTGCTTCACAGCTCCAGGGTCCCAGGTTCGATTCCGTCTTGGGTTACTGTCTGTGCGGAGTCTGCACATCCTCCCCGTGTGTGCGTGGGTTTCCTCCGGGTGCTCCGGTTTCCTCCCACAGTCCAAAGATGTGCAGGTTAGGTGGATTGGCCATGATAAATTGCCCTTAGTGTCCAAAATTTCCATTAGTGTTGGGTGGGGTTACTGGGTTATGGGGATAGGGTGGAGGTGTTGACCTTGGGTATTGCTCTTTCCAAGAGCCGGTGCAGACTCGATGGGCCGAATGGCCTCCTTCTGCACTGTAACTTCTATGATAATCTATGATAATCTTGCTTAAAATTAACAGGGCATAGAATAATACTTGCTTTATAAAACAGATTTGGCTCTTGTTAGAACCACTTCAGACTCTGGCTGAATGCCTTCAAAAAACTGGTCCACCTGGCATGATTCAGTTTCTTCCTGGCCCCCAAACAAGACTGCTCTGCGTTACAGATTATTACTCCGTTATAACTATGCTGCTGTGGGAGGATTATAGACCCAGGGACAAGCAGATCAAAATTCAACTCCTCTCACTCCCCCAAAGCCTCTCCAAAGCTCCACTGCCGCTTTACATTCTGGGCTCCACCCAACAATGACCTCACATCCCAAGCTAAAAAATAAATGGTCTCAGCAGGCAGCAAAAGCACATTACTCCCTAGGAACTTCCCCAGTCAAATCACATTCCTCTGGTCAATTTCACCTGCTGTTTCCGAGAAGCCAAACAAAATCTTTTTTCAAAACAAGACCACTGCAGTCAAACACACTGTAGCTCCAAACTTTTAACCCTTAAATTGTCACAATGTTTAGAAACGTATATTCCCAAAATCCTGCATTCGTAATGCATCGGACCCTTATTTCTCTTGGAAGCACTGTGGGCTGATGGGGAGTTACCATAGTTGCCCTGTCAATCGTAACTCAGTTGGTTGCATTCTTGTTTCTGAGTCTGAAGGTTCTGAGTTGAAGTTCCACTCCAGGGCTTGAACACAAAAGTCCAGACTGGTACTCCAGTTCAGTACTGAGGGAATGCTGCAGGTGCGGTCTTTCAGATGAGACGTTAAAACCCAGGCCCCATCTTCCCGCTTGGGCAGCACGATGGCACTGTGGTTAACACTGCTGCCTCACACCGCTAGGGACCCGGGTGACTGTCTGTATAGAGTTGGCATATTCTCCCCATGTCTGCGTGGGTTTCCTCCGGGTGCTCAGCTTTCCTCCCATAGTCCAAAGTTGTGGAGGTTAGATAGATTGGGCATGATCGATTGCCCCTTAATATCCAAAGGCTATGTGGGGTTGTGGGAATAGGATGGGACTGTGGACGTAGGTGGGTCGTTGCAGACTCGATGGGCCGAATGGTGGCCTCCTGCACTGCAGGGATTCTATAATACTATGATTCAAAAGATTAATTGCACTATTTCAAAGACGAGCAGTCCCGGCCAATATTTGTCCCTCCGTCAACATCACAGAGAAACAGATTATCTGGTCATTTTCAATCATATTGCTGTTTGTGGCAGCTTACAATGTGTAACCTGGCTGCTCCGTTTCCTATATTACCACAGTAACTACACTTTAAAGCATCATTGGCTTTAAAGAAATTTATCATAGAATTTACAGTGGAGAAGGAGGCCAATCGGCCCATCGAGTCTGCACCGGCTCTTGGAAAGAGCATCCTACCCAAGGTCAACACCTCCACCCTAAAATTACCCCAAAGGGCAATTTTGGACACTAAGGGCAATTTATCATGGCCAATCTTCCTAACCTGCACATCATTGGACTGTGGGAGGAAACTGGAGCACCCGGAGGAAACCCACGCACACACTGGGAGGATGTGCAGACTCCACACAGACAGTGACCCAAGCCGGAATCGAACCTGGGACCCTGGAGCTGTGAAGCAATTGTGCTATCCACAATGCTATTTAAGATGTCTGATGATTTTAAGAAGCACTATATAAATGTAAGTCTATTTATAGTTATAGATATGAACGCAACTGCTCTGTTTACCAATATAAGGTATTTTATTGATTCTTCCCTTACCATTTTGCACTACTCTGAAAGATCCTGACTCCCTGCTTGGACTCCGGACCCAGGTGTCCCAGGTACCCTTAGAGAGCGTAATTCATACATGGACCCATGATTGTAGCAGACCTTTCAACCACTGTGTCTATCATAGCCAAATCACGTCTTATCCTCACCTCTACTCTTGTACATTTACACTTCCAGGAGGAGCTTGCTGGGGAGCAGTACCCTCAGAGACAGTGAAAACAATCCAAGGTTCTCTTGCATTGTCCAGGTTGAGATCAACTCAGTCAGTGTTGGCATGGGCTCGATTTCAAGATCCTTCTGAGCCCTTTCTCACCGAATAAACTCAGTGAACAGTCTCACATGATATTTTTGGACTAGCTTTTAAGAAGCAATAATACATCTGTCAGCTGCATTAGTATAGCCAAATGAAAATAAATCAAAATGAACTTTGTGGCAGCAACTAAAATCTTACCAATTTGCTACTGGGAACTCCATTTAAGCATGACCCGATATTTTCTGTCAGTATATCTGACTGTCATGTTCAAGGGCTGCTTCAAAACATTAAAAAATTTGTGGCTCTGTTTAACAGAACAACACGTATGCTTATCTTCTCCCATTGTCATGTGAACTAGTTATAAATATCAGAGGAATTTCAAGTAGCTTTACTGTTAACCAGGGACTATGTGCAGTCTGGTTTGGGCTCACTTGTAGGGAAAAGTAGCCTTGTAGGGCTGCATTGTCTCAGCATACCAGACAGTAGATTGCGCTTGTAAGAAAGTTGTTGAGGTTTATAGTCTTTTTATTAATTTGAAGAAAAGAATCAATATTAGTACATCAGAACAAGAGGAGGTTGTTCCCTCAAACTTGGTCTACAATTTATTTAGTTATGGCTGATCAATATCTCAACTCTATTTAGACAGCTTTGATCCCTAACCCTTACATAACAAAAATCTGTCAATCTGCAAATGACCCCGAACACCCACAGCCTGTTTAGGAAGTATTCCAGATTTCCACACCCCTTTGTTTGAAGAAGTGCTTCATGATTTTATTTCTGAATGACCTCGCTCTAATTTTAGGATCACATCCTTTTGTTCTAGATTCCCCGGCAGAGGAAATAGATTCTCACTGTATATCTTATTGAATCCTTTTAAACACCTCGACCAGATTACCTCTCCATAATCTTCTGTAATCAAGGAATACCCCTAACCCCTGCTATAATTCTGGTGAACTTGTGCAGCACTATAACCACCAGCACGTCGATAGAACATCTCAAAGTGCTTCACAGTCTAGTAACGACTACCTGAAGTACAGTCACTGAATGAGAAAATGAAGTAGCCAGTTTGTGCAGAGAATGGTTCCAACAGGAGAATCCTCACCTTTTTTAAACATTCTAGTAGTTTGCACGCACCTGAGAATGGGCCTTTGTTTAACATATTGTCCAAAAGGCACCATTGATTGTTAGTCACATTGCTGGCTTCGGAGGTGTGTGCACATGCGTGATGTTAGATCAGGAAGGCTTCAGAATCAACCTGAGATGAGTTACTTGATCTTAACCAGGGTGTCATGTGAAGAATGGAGGACATGAGACATGATGATTAGGCAGTCTTTAAACAATGTTGGGAGGTGGGCTGCAGTGTTGGAGAACTGAGGCAGTCCTACTAACTGCTCCACCTTTATGCTCACACTCATCCTCCATCGCAGCTTGCAAAATGCACTGCGAACCTGACCCCCTGATTGAACAGACAAAAGTATTGAGCAAAGTCACACATAGATTGAGTGCATTTCTGAAAGTACAAAAGTGCTCAGGTTGGGTTTTCTTTCGGCTCCACAGGAAAATCTGGCCCCTAGGTAGCCAGTCAATCAAAACAACCCAGAGCAGCTGGAGGCTTTTTCTTCTGTGATTGCTGCTGCTGTACGTTTTTTTTATTTTAAAATGTCTCAGGACATTTAAATCTCTTCAAATTAATACACTAGAGATCCCAAGCAGTGGTAAGAGCACCTTTCCCAATATGCTCCAGTGCATTACAACACTTAAAACAATGCTGATCAATGTAATGATCAACTTACTTTTGCAGCCCTGAGCCCTATAATCAGCACTTCAGTTGAAATAAATCTCACCTATAAATACAGCATTTAACTATTGAAGCCCAAAGGACAATTTTTTTTTGTATTTCAATGTCTGTCAACAAAAGAATTCCAGGAGCAGGTGGCTGTATTTTTTCGGTTCACCACTTGGGATTGGGCATTTCCCATGATTTACAATTCCTTCAAGGTGCTTTGAACCATCTCTCCTAACAAAATGGACCCGATTCCATACAAATAGCGGGGGATCCAAAATGCCCACCCTTACAATGGTGTAGGAAAGAGAGGGATTGTCGAGTGTTATCTCGCTGCTGCCACCTTTATCCCACCACAACAAAAATCTCACACAATGGGAATGTACAGCAGAATGACTTCAGGGGAGGGAGGGGATAAAATAGTGTGAAGACAAAAAGATGAGTGACGCTCCTCTTTAAGAACCTTAGCATGCTCCCCATCTCCGAATCCAGCCGCAATGATTGTCCAGTGAAGCTGATACAGGTGCAAGCATGACATCGCCTCATTTATCAGCATGACCTATTTACTGACTGAGACACAGCCATTAATCTGTGAACAATGTCAAAGTAATGTAAAAATATGTCCTGTCATGTTAGTAGTAAACAGCTGATTAGCTGGTTTTAGATATGTTTTAGTATCATTTTGGGGCTTTCTTGACTTTATCCATATTTTCAAAGCTTTTGACATTCATTGGTTATTTATTATCTACTTGTTCTAAACTTATCTTGACAAGTGTTTTATTATGTTTTATATGTTACATCTGACTCCCAACTTAATCTCTTTCCTGAAGATTTGCCCCATCCAAGCCTTTGCACAACTGATCATTTTTTGTATGGCATATTCAGCTGTGGAAAGGGTCAAGTCAGAGTCCAATCTTGTTCACAGCCCCATCCACATCTGTGCAGGGATTTAGCTCTTCAGTGCTTAGTGCTCAACAGTGGGAATTCTGGCTAATTTTTATTGTTTCCATAACTTGAGAACACCAAGGTCAATTACAGTAGCCCGATGAAATGCGTTTGAGTTCTTGTTCATCCATCTGTCTCTTTGCTCAGTTGGTAGAACTCACTTAGCCTCTGAGCCTAAACGTTGTGGGTTTCTACCCAACTCTGGTATTCTAGCTGGTTCTAGATTCCCCAACTGGTAGGACTGAGGAATTGCTGCATTGTTACAGCCTGTGTTTTGGGTGCAGTGTGCAGCTGTCTGCCTGTCCAGGCGGCTGTTAATGATACTATGGCACTTTTCAATGAAGATAAATTTGTTCTGCTTCTGCAAAATGTATGAAGATCTTGTGTGTGGATGCAGGATCCCCACTCCACTGGACCTGGGGAATAAGCAACAACAGTCCTCAAAATCACAAGTGTTTGGTCTGGTCAGTCATGGAGAAAAATTGAAAGCAATAGTGGAGGAGCCCATTGCCCAATCTCTTTCTCAATCTCTTCCTGATGAAGGAAGGCGTTTGGCAACAGTGAGTAAATGCACTGGGTGAGGTGGAAATCAGGTGAATAAAATCAACTGGTAGTTTTTAACACAACAGCATGTTCCTTCTGTAGCAGTGCTCTTGGTAGATGTTATATAGCCTGCAAGTTGTACATCCCTCGGATAAGAAGTAATAGTACTTCATTCAGGTTTGCCTTGATGTTAAAATTTGCGTCCGTGTTTTCAAATCCTTCCAATCTTTGCACCCTCCTCCACCCCTCTGAAAGTTTTTAGATTATAGAGAAATACAGCACAGAACACGCCCTTCGGCCCACGATGTTGTGCCGAACTTTTGTCCTAGGTTAATCATAGATCATAGAATTTTGGACACTACGTGCAATTTATCATGGCCAATCCACCCAACCTGCACATCTTTGGACTGTGGGAGGAAACCGGAGCACCCGGAGGAAACCCACGCAGCCACGGGGAGGATGTGCAGACTCCATACAGACAGTGACCCAAGCTGAAATCGAACCTGGGACCCTGGAGCTGTGAAGCAATTGTGCTATCCCCAATGCTACCGTGCTGCTCTTAAGAACAAATTAATGTACACTCCATTATTCTACCATAATTCATGTACCTATCCAATAGCCGCTTGAAGGTCCCTAACGTTTCCGACTCAACTACTTCCACAGGCAATGCATTCCATGCCCCCACTACTCTCTGGGTAAAGAACCTACCTCTGACATAACCGCTATATCTTCCACCATTTACCTTAAATTTATGTCCCCTTGTAATGGTTTGTTCCACCCGGGGAAAAAGTCTCTGACTGTCTACTTTATCTATTCCCCTGATCATCTTATAAACCTCGGTATCAAGTCGCCCCTCATCCTTCTCCGTTCTAATGAGAAAAGGCCTAGATTCCTCAACCTTTCCTCGTAAGACCTACTCTCCATTCCAGGCAACATCCTGGTAAACCTCCTTTGCACCTTTTCCAAAGCTTCCACATCCTTCCTAAAATGAGGGGACCAGAACTGCACACAGTACTCCAAATGTGACCTTACCAAGGTTTTGTACAGTTGCATCATCACCTCACGGCTTTTAAATTCAATCCCTCTGCTAATGAACGCTAGGACACCATAGGCCTTCTTCACAGCTCTCTCCACTTGAGTGGCAACTTTCTGCTCTGCTCTCTGCTCCTCTACATTGCCAAGAACCCTACCGTTAACCCTGTGTTCCTCATTCATATTTGTCCTTCCAAAATGGACAACCTCACACTTGTCAGGGTTAAACCCCATCTGCCACTTCTCAGCCCAGCTCTGCATCCTATCTATGTCTCTTTGCAGCCGGCGACAGCCCTCCTCACTATCCACAACTGCACCAATCTTCGTATCATCTGCAAATTTACTGACCCACCCTTCAACTCCCTCATCCAAGTCATTAATGAAAATCACAAACAACAGAGGACCCAGAACTGACCCCTGCGGATACAAGTTCTGTGCTGACTCACCAAGCTAACATAGATTGATAGATTGAATATTTAACGGACAAAAGGCAGTAGGAATAAATGGTTTATACTTTTGTTGACAGGTTGATTAGTGGGGTACCATTAGGATCAGTGCTTGGGTCCCAGCTGCTCGCAATCAACATCAATCATTAGGATGGGGGGGACCAGAATCACACAATTGTTAGGGTGCAGAAGGAGGCCATTTGCCCCATTACTTCTGCACTGGCTCTTCAAATGAACATCATGACTTAGTGCCATTTCCCTGCCTATTCCCCGTACCCTGAACATTGGGCGAAATTCTCCCAAAACGGGAGAAATCGTCAAACTGCCGTAAAACCCGGGCGGGTTTTACGGCATCGCGCCCCTTCCCGACGGGGGACCGATTCTGGTCCCCCGTCGGGGCTAGCAGCCCGACGTCGGAGGCTCCGACAAGTCGGGCTTAACGAAAATCGTTAAGCCCGCTTGTCGGACTTAGCGCCGGCTGACGCGTCATATGACGTCAGCCGCGCATGCGCAGGTGGGAAGACTCCACCCGCGCATGCGCGGGTGACGTCATCGCGTTTTTGCGCGAAACCCGCGCATGCGCAGTCCGGGTTGCCCCTCAGCCGCCCCGCGTATTGATACTGCGGGGCGGCGGAAGGACAAATAGTGCGCGGGCATCGGGCCCGCTGCCCGCGATCGGTGGGCACTGATCGCGGGCCCATGGCACCCTTGGCACGGCCGTGGTACTGCCGTGCCAATCGGTGCCATGGTTATTTTTTTCCAGGTGGTCACGACGTTTTTACGAACGGCAGGACCAGGTGTGTTTGCCGTTCGTAAAAAAGTCGTAAAGGGCTGGGACTTCGGCCCTTCTAACAGCTGTGAATCGCTGCCGGCCGTAAAAAAACGGCGGCAGCGATTCGTGTCGGGATTTCGGCGGGGGGGGGGGAGAATAGCGGGAGGGCGTCAAAAAAGTCGGGAAGGCCCTCCCGCTATTCTCCCACCCGTCGTGGGGGGGGGAGAATTTCGCCCATTATTTCTATTCAAATAATCATTAATGCCCTATTACTTACCTCAATTGAACCTGCCTCTACCACATTTCAAGGCTGTGCATTCCAGACCCAAATCACTTGCTGTGTGAAAAAGTTTTTTCTCACGTCATATGTGCTTCTTTTGCAAATCAGTTTAAATCTGTGTCCTCTCGTTCTTGAACCTATTAGGAGCAAAAGCAGTTTCTCCCTATCTACTCTGTCCAGCCCCCTCATAATTTTGAACATCTCTACCAAATCTCCTCTTAGCCTTTTTCTCTCAAAGGAGAACAGTTCCAACATCTCCAATCTATCCTCATAACTGAAGTTTCTCATCCCTGGAACGATTTTTGTAAACCTCTTCTGCACTCTCTCCAATGTGTTCACGTCTTCCTATAGAACCTTTAGAACCTTAGTTAGGCCACACTTGGAGTATAGTGTTCAATTCTGGTCGCCACACTACCAGAAGGATGTGGAGGCTTTAGAGCGGATGCAGAAGAGATTTACCAGGATGTCGCCTGGTATTGAGGGCATTAGCTATGAGGAGCGGTTGAATAAACTCGGTTTGTTCTCACTGGAACAACGGAGGTTGAGGGACGATCTGATAGAGGTCTACAAAATTATGAGGGGCATAGACAAAGTGGATAGTCAGAGGCTTTTTCCCAGGGAAGAGGGGTCAATTACTAGGGGGCATCGGTTTAAGGTGCGAGGGGCAAGGTTTAGAGGAGATATACGAGGCAAGTTTTTTTGCCACAGAGGGTAATGGGTGCCTGGAACTCGCTGCCGGAGGAGGTGGTGGAGGAAGCAGGGACAATAGTGACATTTAAGGGGTAGCTTGACAAATACATAAATAGAATGGGAATAGAGGGATACAGACCCAGGAAGTGTAGAATATTTTAGTGTAGACGGGCAGCATGGTCGGCACAGGATTGGAGGGCCGAAGGGCCTGTTCATGTGCTGTACTTTTCTTATTCTTTGTTCTTATAGTGTGGCGGGGAGCAATGGATCAGCATTCCCATCGCGCACAAACCTCCCCCCCACTTATCGGACACTTATACACGTGCCCAAACAGCGAGGAACATTCCACTTAGCCAGATGACAGAGGGGTTACCCTCCCGGTCTGTACTGGGTCAGTTGTCTTAATGGGACTCCACACGCTGCGCAGAGCCTTGTCTTAGATTACTTCTGCACAGCCATTGACGTCCTCTACTGGTTCATATAGGCCTACCTGTTCAAATAGTCAAAAGCACCAAAAAGATGCAATGGCGTTTGGAAAGCCAACTGGACAAGATACAGCTTGGAATGCAGCATCTCAACAATCGCACTATGAAACATCACTGTTGATGAAGCATACAACCATCTCTATGGTGCCATCTACAAAACAGCCTGCATGGCAATTCCCCAACTCATCTATATCCCATGCTTATTTGAAGAGAATGCTGCCCTCCTAAAGGCATATGACGATTCAGTGGACCCAGAGGTAGGAGACCATTTGCCCGAGTCACTTAATGTTGTGCGCTGCACCAGACGGGAAGAAACTACAGCAGAGATAAACTCACACACTGTAGCAGGAAGTGCGAGAGCTTAATCAATCACCTTGGAGCGGCCCAAAAGCCACTCACTCAAAACTACTCAGTTTCATGTTTCCAGCCACCTGTTTGCCATAACTAAGGCACCCCTGGACAAAAACATCGAAAGATTCATCCAAGGTAAACTAAGACAGCACCATCAGCAATACAAAGAGTACATCAGCCTCAGTCCCAGCCCCTTTGAGTTTCAGATCTAAAGAAGGTCCTGCAAGGCTTGAAGTGGAGCAAGGCAGCAGGATATGACAATATTGCTCCAAAATGTATGGAACACCTGGGGCTCCAAGCTCTTGCCTTACACACGCGAACGCACACACACCTCACCCCGCATCACATACTCCATACCACAAACCCCCCATACACACTTTTTTTTAATTTTTAGAGTACCCAATTCATTTTTTCCAATTAAGGGGCAATTTAGAGTAGCCAATCCATCTCTCCTGCACATCTTTGGGTTGTGGGGGTGAAACCCACACTAACATGGAGAGAATGTGCACACATACACAACCCACACACACACCCCATACCACAACCCCCCCCCCCCCCCACACACACTCTCACACACACACGCACACACACCACACACAAATCCCACACCCACACCACATGCACACCTCACACACGCCCCTTGCACACCCCATTCTACAAATCCATCACACATACTCCACACCCCACATATGCACACACACCACGGCTTAGGGACTTTGCATTCGCTAAATAAATATAGTGTACTCAATGTTCCAGCTGAAGTCTAACTAGTGTTTTCTATAGGTTCAGCATAACCTACTTGCCCCTTGTTGCTCGTTCTGGGTGAGTGTGCTTAACACTCAATTTGGCTCTGTTTCTTTACTTAGCTCTGGAGTCGCCAGGTATCGTTAAGATACCGCCACAAGTTTCAAGGTGAAGTTCAAAGCAATAAAACCATACACCAATTAGTAAGTTCAAACAACTGAGTTTATTATAATACAATTATAAAACTACCCATGCACACGCTAAAAGGATTAAACTATTCCTACCGCTAAATAAACTAATACTTATCTCGAAGGAACTGCCGGATCAGAGAACAAGACCTCTTGCTCTGCTCTGGTCTGCAGACTTCAGGTTGGTATAGGTTAAAAGGAGTCAGGAGTGTCTATCTCTGGTAGCGATTGTTGTGAGACACTTACTTGCTGGCGGCTGCTGTCCCCAAACCTCTCCTCTCTCTCGTTCAAGATCTTCTTGGCAAAGCTGGTCGAAATGCTGGTCCAGAGAGGAGGGCTGGTTCAGAAGAACGAACTAAGTGTGGGACCTGTCTTTTATAGGTCCCAGGGATCCGCGCCCCTTTAGGTGGACTCCCTTACCTGCTCGGAATCGATTGGGTCTCTTCCTAATCAATATGTTTGAATCCCCCCAATACTGAGGCTGTTCCTTGGCTACTGGGCGGGCTTTCAGGTTCTTTGTTTTCGAACCCCGCTGGTACCGGGGTGTCTGGTATTCTATACAATGTTGCAGTTACTTCCCCATTTGTGTCCGTTGTCTCTGGAATCGTTCCATTAATATGCTAACTATCCCAGAGATTGCCTCATTAGTATGCGGAATGTTCGTTTCGGTGCTGTCTGCTTTCTTAGCAGACAGAATCCACATTTGCTAGGTGCAGCCTGCTGGTGCTGCAAACATTGTCCATTTTAACCTGTATGCTTTGTGTTCCTCCATTTTGTATTCAGGGAATGGCCAACTCCGGTGGTAGCACCCTGTACTCCCAAGTCCTGTTAATAAAGCACAGGATACTGTATTTTTTATGAACAGCTCTCTCCACTTGCTTTGCCAGCTTCAATGATACATCTAGGTCCTTCAGCTTCTGCACCCATTTAAAAATATTACCCCTTATTTTACATCGTCTCTCTATATTCTTCCTACCCAAACGTATCACCTCACACTGCTTCACATTGAACTTGATCTGCCACCTATCTGCCCATTCCGCCAACTTGTTTGAAGTTCTGCACTTCCCTCTTCACAAGATACAATACTTCAAAGTTGTGTGTCATCTGCAAACTTTGCAATTAGGTTACGGGGATAAGGCGGGATGGGTGGGGGAGTGGACCTAGGTAGGGTGCTCTTTCTGAGGTCGGTGCAGACTCAGTGGGCTGAATGGCCTACTTCTGCACTGTAGGGATTCTATGATTGTGGGGATGAGGCAAAGAGCCTTCAAACGGACTTAGAAAGGTTAAGTGAGTATGCAAGGACATAGCAGATTGAATATTCTGTGGATGCGCATGAGGCTATCCAGTTGGGTAGGAGGAACGGAGGTGCAGAGTATTTCTTAAATGGTAAGAGATTAGAAAGTGTAGATGTACAAATGGAGATGGGTTACCTCATCAATAAGTCACTGAAAGCTAACATGCAAGTGCAGCAAGCAATTCAGAATGCTAATGATATGTTACCCTTCTTTGCTACAGGATTTGAGTACAGGAGTAGCTAAGTTCAGTTTCAGTTGTACGGAACCTTGGTTAGCTTGCACCTGCAGTAACTGTGCAGTTTTGGTCCCCTTATGTCGGGAATTATATTATTGTCATAGAGGGAGTTCAACAAACGTTCACGAGAGTTGCTCCCAGAATGGTGTCACTGTCCTATGAAGAGGTGTCCATGTGGTGTAGGTACACCCAAAGTGCTTTAGGAAGGGAACTCCAGGATTTTGATCCAGTGACAATGAAGGAATGATGATATAGTTCCAAGTCAGGACAGTGTGTGACTTGGAGGGGAATTTGCAGGTGGTGGGTTTCCCATGTGTTTGCAATCTAGTCTTTCCAGTGGGATAGGTTGTGGGTTTGGAAAGAGCTGTCAAAAGAGCATTGGTGAGTTGCTACAGTCCATCTTGTAGATGGTACGCAGGGTTGCCACTGCGGTCGGTGATGGAGAGTGCATGTTCAGGTTGGTGGTTTGGGTGCCAATCAGGCAGAATGCCGGGGGCCTGGGCAAGATTGGTGGTGTGACTGAAGCCTGATGTGGTATAGTCTGAGGTTTGGATGACTGATAACAGGGGTTTCTCAGGTAGACACATTGGAATCAAGAGGTATTGTGGAAGCACTCATTCCTGCATCTATAAAGCCCTCACCTGGATGAAGTTGCCAGGTTTCATGAGGCTCGGGGAAACCCTAATGAGCAGAGTTAAAGTGGAATAGATGAACGGTAATAAGACTTGCAACATCTTTATCATATTTAGAGTTCCAATATGCCCCATGTTTGCCCGCCCGCCTTCTGGCCTCAGGAATATAGAAGTTTAAGAGGCGATTTGATTCAGGTTTTCAGGATTTTGAAAATAATTGTTAAAAGGAGAGAGACAGAAACATTTTTTTCTGATGGAAGGTCTAGAACAAGGAGACAAATGCTTAAACAGAGCCAGACAATTCAGGAGAGAAGGTTGGAAACACTTCATGATGGAAAGGGTGGAACTCTTCCATCGAAAGCAGTAGATTGCTACAACTCAATTAATCCTTCAAAATTCGACAACAACAGCTTCTTTCTATCCCGGGGCATTAAGGAATCTGGAGGCAAGGTGGATGGATGGAATTCTAATATCAATCAGTATTGTCTCTCTAAATGGGAGAACAGACACAATGAACTGAATTCCCTTCTCCTATTCCGAGGGAGGCAATTCAGCTCATTGTACCTGTGCCAGGTCTTTAAGAGCTGTCCAGTTTGTCCCACACTCCTGTGATTGCATGGTGTGTGCGAACGGCTCCTGGATCGCTTATGTCAGTCCTCTCCATCACTGTGAGATATCTAAGCTGTCCCGGGTGTCCCATATCCTCCACTTATCATTAATCATTCCGCTTTATCTTCATTAAAGTCTGTGAGCTGTCAGGATGCAGCAGCAATGCTAATATCTACACTACAGCTGTGCTCAGTACACACTGTCAGACAGAAGCTTGGCTGTGCCTGTGTGCCAGATATACCGTCATCCAGAAAGGCAGTTTAACCATACCCGGTTAAACTGCAACCTGTAGTTGTTTAACAGTAAATAATACTGTTATTGCCGTAATAGGACATTATATTTTTCTGCCTTATTACATGATTTTCATCGCCATAATGTTGAATATGAGCCTGTTTTAAAGCTGGTCACCTGTAATGTATATTAAAATTCTAAACCAAATTAGTGTTGTTTTAAAGTGGAGGGGCAAATAGAGAATCATGTTCAAGGATTACAAGAGAGAGAGGGATTTCGAGAGTCCCTGGAAGTTTATACTTGTATTAATGTTGCACCTTTAACGTAATAAAATATCCCAGTGCACATCACAGGTATGTTAACAAATAAAATTAATACAGATGATCAAAGATTGGTCAAAGAGGTGAGTTAAGGAACGTCTTATACAGGCAGAGAGAAATGAAGAGGTTTAGGGAGGGGATTCCAGAGCTGAGGGCTCAGGAAGTTGATGGCATGGCTACCAATGGCCCAGTGATGGAGATCAGGGTTTCACAAGAAACCAGAATTGGAGGAACAATTGTATGTATACAGATTAGCTGCCCACACAAGGACTTGACCTCTATCAACAGGACAGGAGCTGACAGTGAACGTCCATGTTGCATCCAGTCCTGTGACATCACATATTTCTGCATAAGTGGCTTAGAAAACCTAAAATGCATAGGCAAGGGGAACTATTTCATTTGGTAGATGAATTAAAAACAGCGACCATAATGTTAACATTAGAACTTAGTTATTTTTCTTTTTCATAGAATTTACAGTGCAGAAGGAGGCCATTCGGCCCATTGAGTCTGCACTGGCTCTTGGAAAGAGCACCCTACCCAAGCCCACACCCCCACCCTATCCCCATAACCCAGTTACCCCACCCAACACTAAGGGCAATTTTGGACACCAAGGGCAATTTAGCATGGCCAATCCACCTAACCTGCACATCTTTGGACTGTGGGAGGAAACCGGAGCACCGGGGGGGGGGGGGGGGGGGGGGGGGGACCCCTCGCACACACGGGGAGAACGTACAGACTCCGCACAGTGACCCAACGGGGAATCGAACCTGGGACCCTGGTGCTGTGAAGCAATTGCGCTAACTATTCAAGAGTTAAATTAGAAAGTATTTTATAATTAAGAGCAATCTCAAATTCTATTTGATAAAAAGTAGAGGACAGTTGACATTTTCAGAACAGAGAGCTTGTGAGATGAGAGTATGAAAGGAATTGTTTTGTGTTCTTTATTGGGATGTGGGTGTCATTGGCAGGCAAACATTAATTATCCATCCCTCTGGACCCAATGGGGGCAATCTCCCCCAAGATCATACACCCCTTTATCCCTCCCACTGGCTTTTAAAACCTGACACTCCACCCTTGTCCCTTCCTCACTGTACTCCAAACACCCTGACTTACCTGAAGTCCACGATCTATCACATCTTCATCTCTGTGGACTGTCCATAGTCCCAGCAGTAGCCACTACACGATTCTGGCACTGCTGCAGCAGCTCTCCAGGGTGCGACTTCCTCCCAGTTGAGAGGTAGCTGGATTTCTGGCTGACACGATGCTGAAGGACGTTTGGTTGGCAGATTGCATGTAATCCATCCCTTGTAGAATATACTCCAAAGAATTCTTTATGGCACAGAAAGAGGCTCTTCAACCCATCAAGTCCATGCCAGTTCCTCGCAGAGCGGTTCAGTCAGTTTCATTTCCCCACTTGATCCCTGTGGTCGTGAATTTTTGTTTCAGGTGCCTGTCCAATTTCATTTTAAGATCATTGATTGAATCCGCTTCCACCAGTCACGTGGACAATGGGTTCCAGGTCCTCACACTCCCCTTATACTACTTGCCCCAAATCTTCAATATCTGCCTCATTGCTCTTGTACCATCAGCTACTGGGAAGAGTTTTCTTTGTCTACCTTATTTAAGTCTGTCACAACCTTCTACATCTCTATCAAATCTCCCTCCGATTTCCTTTGCTCACATTAGAATAACCCCAGTCTTTCCAATCTAAGCACCCTCACCTTCCCCACTGCTAGCCCCATCCTCGGAACCATACTGGTAAATCTCAAGGATCCCCACATCTTTGCTAAGTGTTGGGACCAGAACTGTTTGCAATACTCTTGTTATGACGTATCCAGAGCTTTATAAATTCAGCATAACTTTCCCATATTTGTTCTCAATGCTTCTAAGAAGCCCACAAACCCGTATGCTTTGCGAACCACTCTCTCACTATGTCCTATCACGTTCAAAGATCGATGCACATATACCCCCAGGTCCCTCTTCAGAATTACGCCATTAAGCTATATTTACCCTTTCCCCAACCCTTTTACCAAAATGCATCATCTCTCCCCATTTTGCTTATCTATCTATGTCCTGTTGAAAGGCAATTCTCACTGTTTGCCACTCTTTTAAGTTTGATAGCATTTGGCAAATTTGGAAATTTTACACCGTCTTACAAGATAAAACAAAAAAAAGTCCTTGTACCGACCCATGGGGAGCACCATATCCATGTCCAGACTGAAAAACAATCAAATGCTGTGACTCACAGATTTCTATCCTTAAGCTAATTTTTTATCCCATTGAGCACTGGCCCATCTATTCCAAAAGCCTCAATTATGTTAATAAGCTTTTTATGTGGTACCTTAACAAACACTTTCTTAAAATCCATATAGATAGCATCTACCCTTCATCAACCTTCTCTGTTACACCTTCAACAAATTCAACTAGATTAGACAAGCACAACCTGCCGATTACAAATTCATGCTAGCTCTAATTGACTCAATCATTTCCCAAGCGCTAATTGATTATTTTTTCCTGATTAAGGATTCCAAAATCTTACCCAACCTTCCTATTCTTTTGGATGGCCACACACTTACTATCCTGACCTCTTATTATATGTGAGATGATCACAATTGAAATGTATGATTCAGGAAGCTTTCATCCTCCCTACTGTTCTTTAGTGACTCTAGCTGCCCACAAGCTTGGAAATCATGAATTGAGCTGGAGCAGCTGGAGACACGTGCTTACACACTTGGTCACCCATGTCACTTGAAGTGCCCACATGGTGCAGTTGTTACAAGCAACAGGTGTCAGATGCCTGACTATGATGTAAAAAATACGTTTCCTCTTTAACGAATAGATAGTGCCCTGTGTGAACTACTTTTTAATGAGTACGTCTGAATATGATATATTCTTATACTCTTATTAATTCACTTACTGTTATACAAACACCAACACCTAATTTGAAACAAAGGCCCTAGTTTAGAAAGAGAAAAGAGAAAAATACTCACCAACAGTCATCTACTTTCCGGTGACATCACATTTTGATTTTCTTTAAAATTCAGTGGAAACATATAAACTGTCTCACACTGCTCCTTCTCAGGCTTCACTCCTTTATGCCAGTCGTCTTGTCCCCCCTCTCAAACTTGATCCTTTATGTTTCCCTCTACTCTTGTTATGCTCTCTCCCAGGCCTGCTTCTTTATGCCTCTCTTTGGTCTCACTGTTCCTCCCTTCGATAAAAAATCATTTTTCTCCCCAAAGCATGCTAATTCATATTTCTCTGAAATGAACCCTATGTCCCTATGAGGCTGAAGGAATTTCTGACCCTAATATATTTGAACTGTAAATTATCCAGATAATGAATGTAGTAGAATGATTGCAAAGTGTTAAATACATATTACTTGTATTTACTTGCATGGGGCAGCCTGGTAGCACAGTGGTTAGTACAGTTGTTTCACAACACCGGGGTCCTCGGTTCAATTCCCGGCTTGAGTCACTGTCTGTGTGGAGTCTGCATGTTCTCCCCGTGTCTGCGTGAGTTTCCTCCGGGTGCTCCGGTTTCCTCCCACAGTCCAAAGATGTGCAGGTTAGGTGGATTGGCTGTGCTAAATTGCCCTTAGTGTCCAAAAAGGGTAGGTGGGGTTACTGGGTTACGATGATCAGGTGGAAAGCGTGGGTTTAGGTGGGGTGCTCTTTCCGAGGGCTGGTGCAGACTCGATGGGCCAAATGGCCCCCTTCTGCATTGTAAATTCTATAATTCTATGTATGTAAGTGGTGGATGTTCACTTGTGCTGCTGTACATAAACACAGACAAATTGTGGTTGATGGAAATAGGAGGTGCATTCTTTCAATATTTAACTCTGTAAATAAGCGCATATAAAAGTGTGTAAAGATCAGCTCCAGTTCTGTCCTTCATAAACTGTTTGTCTGGCATATAGCATGATAGCAGAGGATGGCTGTGCAAAGGCCAAGGTTGGAAACTAAGGAAAAGGTTTTCAGACAGAAAGCTGCAATCTTGGTGGCATTGTGGAAAATGGTAAAAAGCAAGTGTAAATTGATGGGTATCATTACACGTCAATGTTCTTGGAGCTTAAACCATATGAAGGGGATAGTTGGCACTAGTTACATTCTGTGATGAATGTAAGAAATTGGTATGTACATTGTATGGGGGTAGCACAGTGGCTAGCACTGTTGCTTTACAGCTCCAGGGTCCCAGGTTTGATTCCCGGCTTGGATCACTATCTGTGTGGAGTCTGTACGTTCTCCCCGTCTCTGCATGAGTTTCATCCGGGTGCTCCGGCTTCCTCCCACAGGTCCTGAAAGATGTGCTGTTAGGTCACTTGGATATTCAGAATTCTCTGTGTACCCGAACAGGCGCCGGAATGTGGCAACTAGAGGCTTTTCACAGTAACTTCATTGCAATGTTAATGTAAGCCTACTTGTGACAATAAAGATTATTATTATTTTATATCTGTTGCAATAAGACATTTTTCAAAATCTGTGTTAAGGAATATATTTGTTGCAGTAATACTATTAAAGAACCTAGGTTACGGTAGCTAGACTGTGTGTCTGCTAAAGCTGTAACTAAGAAGTTGTAAAAGGTAAGGTCACGATTGATTCTAACCATTTACTTGCTTACATACAGAGATAATTGCTGGAGATTCCCTGGAGAGTTGATAATTTATGGGGGAGTTGTGTTTAGTCCTAACTCAGCAGGTCATGGAACTTGGTGAGATACAGATGATGTAATTAATGGGATGAGCCAGGTCTGTCTGTAATTTGGCAGGTTGCCATAGTCTGACAAGGCAGAAGGATTTTAAGTTGAACACCAGTTTTGCCAAATGCTGCTAGGTTAAGCAGAAGTGTACTGAATCTGCTCTTGAAAAGAACTCTCTCCAAAGGTCTAACCAACTAAGCAAGTAATCTGTTTGTTAACTTTATTTAAGTGGCATTTAAACTGTATTGGGTTGTTTAATTTGAGTTAGTAACAGATTTAGATAGTAAGATACATTTATGTAAGAACTGTTTTACTGATGATTGCCTTTTCTTTTCTTTTATGTTAATATGGTTAATTCTGTGTTTAAATTAAAGTTTGTCTTAACATAAAACATATCTATTGGTCAGAGTCATCACTCCTGGGATGAAGTGTCCTTTCCTCACTGTTTTACAAATTTAAAAAAAGTATTTGGGTTTCTTGTCCAGGATCCTAACAAATGTTGGTGTCTGGCCAGTATCCTGACAATTCCTACTAAAAAGGAAACACGGTATTGCCTTGGCAGTGTTGCTTCCTCCAAGATGTAAAATCAGAAGTATTTTGTGAGATAGATGTTGGATAGTGATGAAGATTTGGACCTTCTCCCAGAGCTGTTGGATGAAATCTACAAGAGAAATGATCTGTTATATGCCTATGAGCGCTTGTCAGAATTTCACAGATTTTGGAAAACAGATGATCATTCCATGGATTAATATATTATCGGACTTTGACAGATTGTATAAGTAATTGAGGAAATTCAAATTGGGGATCTCGAGATTACAGTGTTTGAATAAGGGGCAGGCCATTTAGGACTCAGATGAGGAGGACTTCCTTCTCTTGGAATTCTCTGCCCCAGAGGGCTGGAGGCATTGAGCAAGTTCAAAACTTAGATCAATAGATTTCTATATATTAAAAACACCAAGGAAGATGGGGATTGTGCAGGAAAATGGGGTTGAAATAAAAGATCAGCTAAGATCTCTTGAATGGGCAGGGCGTGCTCAAAGGGCTAAATTTCCTACTCTGCTATTTCTTATGTTCCTATGTAGATCAACGCTAATGTTTAAATTGCTGGATTTTGCTAAGATGTCTCATAGGAATGGGGCTGGTTTAGCACACTAGGTTAAATCGCTGGCTTTTAAAGCAGACCAAGGCAGGCCAGCAGCACGGTTCAATTCTCGTCCCAGCCTCCCCGAACAGGCGCCGGAATGTGGCGACTAGGGGCTTTTCACAGTAACTTCATTTGAAGCCTATTTGTGACAAGTCATAGGAATAGGTCACTGGTTCTGCCTGGTGTTCATTTCTCAGAGACGGCGACCCTGTTGGATTAGAGGTCCTTGAAAGTATTCCTGGGGCAACAGCCATTTCCTTGAGCTTTCATGGAACAAATAGGACATTCTATGGTGACACAAAGAATAGGGGACTTGCTAATCCAAATTTTGAAATGATCCAGAAAATGGATACAGGTGTCAATACAATGAGGATGAAAGCACCTTGAGAAGATCTGGCTGTTATGGCAGAAGACAGAATTGGAACAGCAACAATAGGTGAACAAATCCCAGAAATGCCTAAGGAATAGTTAATAGGTGTTTCAGGTGCAACTCAAAAGCATCATTTTGTGGTGAACTTCCCAAAGCGGAGAGGCAGTGTCCTTGAAATTACACATGACAAAGAATTCTGAGGAAGAGGATAAAGATAATGGTGCATCTGAACCAACTATACTAGTCTATGAGAAGTTTTATTTCTTTGATGATCTGTTGGTCATAGGATTCCAACCATGCGCACTAGATAGCTTTGCAGTTTCAGTAGAGAGTAGCTTTTTTAAAACAAAGTTAAAGAAATCTGAACTCCCAGTTATTTATTAAGCCACAAAATGCCATGGTTTAAAACAGAAGAATTGTTTGCCACATAAGAATCAAGCAAAGCAAACACTAAATACTGGCCTGAATCTTTCATTCAGCATTGGAACCTGATCAGATAAAGAATATACATTTATCTTAGTCGGATTTTCTGATGGAGGATCCTGTAGACATGAGTCAGTGAAGAAAACCTCGGAGGGAGCAACAAAGAGAATCCACACAGAAACTATGACGGGAGTTGGATCGGGTCAGTGGGTGGGGCGGGATTCAGGGTGTTGTGGAGTTGGGTGGTGGGGTTTCATTGGGAGCATTCAGAAGTTGAGGGGTAGTCAAGTAGGGGCTACTCAAGTCACGTGGGGGAGTATTAGTGTTGGTGATTAGAGGGAGTGGGGAGTCAATTGTGTAGTTACCCAGGTATTGGACTAGGTTTTAAACTGTCTAATATTTTCTGGGTAACAATCTGAGTATGAAGTAGGAACTGTCCAAAGTCTCAGGCTCTAACTCTGAGTTGAAGACTGTTTTGGAGGGTCCCACGAAGCAGGAGTCCCAGGTTCGATTCCGGCTTGGGGTCACTGTCTGTGCGGAGTCTGCACATCCTCCCCGTGTGTGCGTGGGTTTCCTCCGGGTGCTCCGGTTTCCTCCCACAGTCCAAAGATGTGCAGGTTAGGTGGATTGGCCGTGATAAATTTCCCTTAGTGTCCAAAATTGCCCTTAGTGTTGGGTGGGGCTACTGGGTTATGGGGATAGGGTGGAAGATGAGTGACCTTGGGAAGGGTGCTCTTTCCAATAGCCGGTGCAGACTCGATGGGCCGAGTGGCCTCCTTCTGCACTGTAAATTCTATGATTCTAACAATAAATACTCAGAAAATTATTTCTCAAACCCAATTGACAGATGTATAAAATGGAACCATTTCCAGATGTTGTCCTACAAAAAGACAACCGGCGGGATTTACCGAGAAACCTGTTTCGCGGCTGCGGGAGGCGGCCCGTCATTGGCCGGTGGTGGGATCTTCTGTCCCACCATTGTCTACAAGGTCCAAAGACGTGCGGGTTAGGTGGATTGGCCATGCTAAATTGCCCGTAGTGTCCTAAAAAGTAAGGTTAAGGGGGGGTTGTTGGGTTACGGGTATAGGGTGGATACGTGGGTTTGAGTAGGGTGATCATTGCTCGGCACAACATCGAGGGCCGAAGGGCCTGTTCTGTGCTGTACTGTTCTATGTTCTATATGTACAATAATAGATGCTGGGACTGCCCCACTTCGCTTCAACATTCTTTGGAAGGAATCCTGAATTTGGTAAAGTAATGCTGGTGGTGTGCCGTGAATAGAGGCTCAGAGATGGCAACTTTACAAAGAACTATAACCAAAGGAGGAACAACACATTTATATAGCAACTTTTCAACGTCCCAAAGCACTTTACACCAATGAATTCTTGGGCGGAATTCTCCGCAAGGCCATCGCCATCATGAAACCCGGAGAGGTTCACGACGGCGTCAGAGGCCGCTCCTTGACCCCTATTCACCCCCCCCCGGGGGGCTAGGAGGGCCGTGCCGTGAATCTCGGCCACGGGGCCTTGTCACTGGCATCAAGGCCCGGCTTGCCGAGAATGACGCGGCCAGAGCACCTAATGACGTCAGCTGCGCATGCGTAGGTTGGCCAGCTCCAACCCGCGCATGCGCAGCTGACGTCACGACGGCTGACGGCTCAAACCTGCGCATGCGCGGTTGCTGTCTTCCCCTCCGCTGCCCCGCAAGACGTGGTGGCTTGATCTTGCGGGGCGGCGGAGGGGAAAGAGTGCGTCCGTTGAGACGCCAGTCCCCTCCCGAGCACGGTCGTGGTGCTCACTCCCCTCTCTGCCCTCCACAAGCCACAAAACAGCTGCTGGCGCCATGTTCACGCCGGCAGCGACCAGGTGTGGTTGCCGCCGGCGTGAACCGGTCGGGAACAGCCAGCCGCTCGGCCCATCCGGGTCGGAGAATCGTGGGTCGCCTGGGGAAACGGCGGCCCGCGATTCTCCGAGCGGCGTGTCGCAAAACGCGACATGCCATTTTGGGGGGGGGGGGAGAATCGGGGGGTGCCAGAGAGGCCCTCCCGCGATTCTCCCACCCGGCGTGGGAGAGGAGAATCACGCCCCTAGTTATTCTTATAATGTAGGAAGTGTGACAGCCAGTAATACACAGAGCAGTGTTATGGGCCCAACCATCTTCAGCTGTTTCATTAGTGACCTTAGAACATAGAACATTACAGCGCAGTAGGGGCCCTTCGGCCCTCGATGTTGCGCCGATCTGTGAAACCATCTGAAGCCTATCTGACCTACACTATTCCATTTTCATCCATATGTCTATCCAGTGACCACTTAAATGCCCTTAAAGTTGGCGAGTTACTACTGTTGCAGGCAGGGCATTCCACACCCCTACTACTCTCTGAGTAAAGAAACTGCCTCTGACATCTGTCCTATATCTACCACCCTCAATTTAAAGCTATGTCCCCTCGTGTGGTCATCACATCCGAGGAAAAAGACTCTCACTGTCCACCCTATCTAACCCTCTGACTATCTTATATGTCTCTATTAAGTCACCTCTCAGCATTCTCCTCTCTAACGAAAAACAACCTCAATTCCCTGAGCCTTTCTCGTAAGACCTTCCCTCCATACCAGGCACATCTAGTAAATCTCCTCTGAACTCTTTCCAAAGCTTCCACATCCTTCCTGTAATGTGGTGACCAGAACTGCACGCAGTACTTCAGGAGCGGCCGCACCAGAGTTATGTACAGCTGCAGCATGACCCCGTGGCTCCGAAACTCAATCCACTACTGAAAGGCTAGCACACCATATGCCTTCTTAACAGCCCTATTAACCTGGGTGGCAACTTTCAGGGGTTATGTACCTGGATGCCGAGATCTCTCTGTTCATCTACACTACCAAAAATCTTGCCATTAGCCCAGTACTCTGCACTCCTGTTACTCCTTCCAAAGTGAAACCACCTCACACCTTTCCGCATTAAACTCATCTGCCACCTCTCAGCCCAGCTCTGCAGTTATCTATGTGCCCTCTGTATCCTATAACATCCTTCAGCACTATCACACAAACCACCGACCTTCGGTCATCTGCAAATTTACTAACCATCTTCTACACCCTCTTCCAGGTCATTTATAAAAATGACAAACAGCAGTGGCCCCATAGATACACATCTATGTATATAATGGAGTGCGACAGGCAGTTACTACTAGTAACTGAATCCAGGATGAACATTTGCCATCAACCACCAACCCTCTGTCTTCTTTCAGCTAGCCAATTTACTGATCCAAACCGCTAAATCACCTTCAATCCCATACTTCCTTATTTTCTGCAATAGCCTACCATGGGGAACCTTATCAAACGCCTTACTGAAATCCATATACACCACATCAACCGCTTAACCCTCATCCACCTGTTGGTCACTTCTCAAAAAACTCAATAAGGTTTGTGAGGCATGACAGAACCCTTCACAAAACCGTGTGTGAATATCGCTAATCAAATGTTTCTTTTCAAGATGATTATAAACCTATCCTTATAACCTTTCCAAACATTTTACCCACAACCCCCCCACCATCATAAAGTCAGAAATGGGATTCGTGATGATTCGACAAAGTTCAATACCATTCAAACTATCAGATTTTGGAAGCACTCCGTGTCCATATTCAGTAAGACCTTGGACAATATTCTTTTGACTGATCTTTTCACTGTACCTTGGTTCACGTGACAATAAACAAATCAATCCAATCCAATATTCAGGCTGGGCTGAAGTGACACGAGTTACTTGCCACTTCGGTGCCAGGCAATGAACACCTCCAGCAAGATAGAAACTAACCATCTTTCCTGATTCATTGACTTACCATAGCTGAACCCCACTACCAAATCCTGGGGGTTACCATTGACCTGAAACTAAACTGGGACTCGCCATACATGTGTCCAGTTCTGGTCGCCTCATTATAGGAAGGATGTGAATGCTTTGGAGAGGGTACAGAGGAGATTTACCAGGATGCTGCCTCAACTGTGTCATAATATACATCTATGTATAAATGGAGTGCAGACAGGCAGTGATTGACACACAGGGTGACCAGTGAGCACACAGAGCAGAGCAGCCAATAACCAGACAGGGACACGGCCACTATAACGCCAGGGGCACTAGGTTTCCATGAAACATGGTTAAAGGATGGTCATGACTGGGAGTTAAATATCCGAGGGTATCAAACTATTCGGAAGGACAGAGTGGATGGTAAGGGAGGTGGTGTTGCTCTGTATTTAAGGATGACTCCGGGCAATAGTAAGGGATGACATCGGTCTATGGAGAATAAGGTGAATCCATTTGGGTGGAAATCAGGAATAGTAAGGCGAAAAAGTCACTGATAGGAGTAGTCTATCAGCCACCAAATAGTAACGATATGGTGGGGCAGAGGATCCCTAACTATGGACCCACCCAACAAAGAAATAACTGATGCATGTAGAAATGGTACAGCAGTTATCATGGGGGATTTTAATCTACATGTCGATTGGTTTAACCAGGTCGGTCAAGGCAACCTTGAGGAGGAGTTTATAGAATGTATCCGCGATAGTTCCTAGAACAGTATGTAATGGAACCTACGAGGGAACAAGCGGTCCTAGATCTTGTGTCCTGTGTAATGAGACAGGATTGATTCATGATCTCATAGTTAGGGATCCTCTCGGAAGGAGCGATCACAATATGGTGGAATTAAAATACAGATGGAAGGGGAGAAAGTAAAATCAATACCAGTGTTTTGTGTTTAAACAAAAGGAGATTACAAGGGGATGAGAGAAGAACTAGCTAAGGTAGTGAGGAGCTAAGACTTTATGGTGGAACAGTTGAGGAACAGTGGAGAGAACTTCCAAGCGATTTTTCACAGTGCTCAGCAAAGGTTTATACCAACAAAAAAGGAAGGACTGTGAAAGAGGGAAAATCGACCGTGGATATCTAAGGAAATAAGGGACAGTATCAAATTGAAGGAAAAAAGCATATAAAGTGGCAAAGATTGCTGGGAGATTAGAGGACTGGGAAATCTTAGGGGGCAACAGAAAGCTACTTAAAAAGCTATAAAGAAGAGTAAGATAGAGTATGAGAGTAAACTTGCTCAGAATATAAAACAGACAGTAAAAGTTTTTACAAATATAATAAGACAAAAAAGAGTGGCGAAGGTAAATATTGGTCCTTTAGAGAATGAGAAGGGGGAGTTTAAAATAAGGGAGATGAGGAAAATGGCTGAGGAACTGAACAGGTTTTTTGGGTCGGTCTTCACAGTGGAAGACACAATAAACATGCCAGCGACTGATAGAAATGAGGCTATGAACAGGTGAGGACCTTGAGACGATTGTTATCACTAAGGAGGGAATGATGGGCAAGCTAATGGGCTAAAGGTAGACAAGTCTCCTGGCCCTGATGGAATGCATCCCAGAGTGCTAAAGAGATGGCTAGGGAAATTGCAGATGCACTAGTGATAATTTACCGAAATTCACTAGACTGGGTGGTCCCGGTGGATTGGAAATTAGCAAACGTGACGCACTGTTTAAAAAAGGAGGTAGGCAGAAAGCAGGAAATTATAGGCCAGTGAGCTTAACTTCGGTAGTAGGGAAGATGCTGGAATCTATCATCAAGGAAGAAATTGCGAGGCATCTGGATAGAAATTGTCCCATGGGCAGACGCAGCATGGGTTCGTAAAAGGCAGGTCATGCCTAACTAATTTAGTGGAATTTTTGAGGACATTACCAGTGCAGTAAATAACGGGGAGCCGATGGATGTGGTATATTGGATTTCCAGAAAGCCTTTGACAAGGTGCCACACAAAAGGTTGCTGCATAAGATAAAGATGCATGGCATTAAGGGTAAAGTAGTAGCATGGATAGAGGATTGGTTAATTAATAGAAAGCAAAGAGTTGGGATAAATGGGTGTTTCTCTGGTTGGCAATCAGTAGCTAGTGGTGTCCCTCAGGGATCCGTGTTGGGCCACAATTGTTCACAATTTACATAGATGATTTGGAGTTGGGGACCAAGGGCAATGTGTCCAAGTTTGCAGATGACACTAAGATGAGTGGTAAAGCGAAAAGTGCAGAGGATACTGGAAGTCTTCAGAGGGATTTGGATAGGTTAAGTGAATGGGCTCGGGTTGGCAGATGGAATACAATGTTGACAAATGTGAGGTTATCCATTTGGTAGGAATAACAGCAAACGGGATTATTATTTAACGAAAAAATATTAAAGCATGCCGCTGTTCAGAGAGACTTGGGTGTGTAGTGCGTGAGTCACAGAAGGTTGGTTTACAAGTGCAACAGGTGATTAAGAAGGCTAATGGAATTTGTCCTTCATTGCTAGAGGGATGGAGTTTAAGACTAGGGAGGTTATGTTGCAATTGTATAAGGTGTTAGTGCGGCCCACCTGGAGTATTGTGTTCAGTTTTGGTCTCCTTACTTGAGAAAGGACGTACTGGCGCTGGAGGGTGTGCAGAGGAGATTCACTAGGTTAATCCCAGAGCTGAAGGGGTTGGATTATGAGGAGAGGTTGAGTAGACTGGGACTGTACTCGTTGGAATTTAGAAGGATGAGGGGGGATCTTATAGAAACATTTAAAATTATGAAGGGAATAGATAGGATAGATGCGGACACGTTTCCACTGGCGGGTGACAGCAGAACTAGGGGACATAGCCTCAAAATAAGGGGAAGTAGATTTAGGACTGAGTTTAGGAGGAACTTCTTCACCCAAAGGGTTGTGAATCTATGGAATTCCTTGCCCAGTGAAGCAGTTGAGGCTCCTCATTACATGTTTTTAAGGTAAAGATAGATAGTTTTTTGAAGAATAAAGGGATTAAGGTTATGGGTTCGGGCCGGAAAGTGGAGCTGAGTCCAAAAAGATCAGCCATGATCTAATTGAATGGCGGAGCAGGCTCGAGGGGCCAGATGGCCTACTCCTGCTCCTAGTTTTTCTTATGTTTCCTGCTCTCTCGGGACCCAGCCTCTGAGACTGTCACAGTTCGTGAGCTAGCCAGTGCAAACACCATGTGGTAGCTAGTAAGTCTGGTTAGGCTATTTTCAGGTCTCCAGTAAAGTCAGCATAGTGTCAACCCACAGTTAAACATGTATAATAGTTTAGATGCTAAATAAAATCGTGTTGCATCTCATCAAGTGTGGAAGTCTGTCTCTCGGTACACTGCATCAAGTGCAGTCCACATCGACCCAGCCTGCCCAACACATCAGACTGGAGGGCATGTCTTATGAAGAAAGGTTGAGGGAGCTAGGGCTTTTTCACTGGAGCGAAGAAGGCAGAGGGTGGCTTGATGGAGGTGTACAAGGTGATGGAGGCATGGATAGAGTGGATAGCCAGAGACTTTTCCCAGGGTAGAAATGGCTGTCACGAGGGGACATTTTAAGGTGATTGGAAGAATGTATAGGGGAGATGTCAGAGGTAGGTTCTTTACAGAGAGTGGTGGGGTTGTGGAATGCACTGCCAGCAGAGGTGGTGAAGTCAGAGTCATTTGGGACATTTAAGCGACTCTTAGCAGACATGGATAGCAGTAAATTGAAGGGGTGTAGGTTCGGTTTGATCTTAGATTAGGATAATGATCAGCACAAACATTGTGGGCTGAAGGGCCTGTGTTGTGCTATACTGTTCTATTTCTAAATACTGTAGCTGCAGGAGCAGGTCAGATGATAGGAACTCTGTGGCAAGTAACTCACCTAACTCCCCAATGCCTGTCCACCATCTACAAGGCATGAGTCAGGAGTGTGATGAAATATTCTCACTTGCCTGGGTGAGTGCAGCTCCAACAGCACTGAAGCTCAATACCATCCAGGGCAAAGCATTGCGATTGATTGGCATCACATCCGAGGAAAATCAACATTCACTCCCTCACCATTGACACACAGTGACAGCAGTGCATCCTATGTATGAGATGGCATTACATCAACTCACCAAGATTCCTTAAACAGCACCTTCCAAACATGCAACCTCTTCTACCTAGAAGAGAAAGCAGCAGACGCATGGGAACACGACCACCAGCACATTCCCCTCCAAGCCACACACTATCCTGACTTGGAACTACATTGTCGTTCCTCCACTGTCACTGGGTCAAAATCCGAGAAACTCCCTTTCTAACACATTGTGGTTGTGTGTACCTAAACATGTGGACTGTAGCAGGTGTAGTGACTCACCACCGTGATGCCACCATCCATAATTGAATAAAATAATATGTGCAGCAAGCTCCCAGAAACAGCAATGCGGTAATGACCAGATAATTTGTTTTTTGTGACATTGACTGTGGGCTCTTTTAAGGCCAGAGAAAGAGGGCAGCAGGTCCTCCATTTGATGTCTCACCTGAAGGTCGGCAGGTTTGACAGTGCAGCACTCCTTTAATACTGCACTGATGATCCATCTTAGATTATGTGCTCAGCCCTCTGGAGTGGGACTTCAAACGACCCAGGGTCTGGTTTAGCACAGTGGGCTAAACAGCTGGCTTGTAATGCAGATCAATGCCAGCAGCACGGGTTCTATTCCCGTACCGGCTTCCCCGAACAGGCGTCGGAATGTGGCGACTAGGGGCTTTTCACAGTAACTTCATTGAAGCCTACTTGTGACATAAGCGATGATTATTATTATCTCTACCACTGAACTGAAGTTGACATCAGTTATATTTGGACCCGATGCTATGTCATGAGGATACCACTGGTTTAAGTGCTGGTTGAGAGAGTGCCTGGGGGTTGGAGCTTGCTTTTGTATCACACATTTCTTCTCAGGATTCATAAATATTCATTGTCGGGAAAATGATAATTTTGCATTATTAAACGCTGACACCCTGCACAAAAGTGAAGGAAGCCTGTTGAAATCTCAGCTCTGAGAATTGGACACGGTGCTTCTATTAATTCCATCAAAACAAAAAGCAGTTGATGAAAAATATCATTACATTCAAGAGTCAGCCCTGGAAATGAGTCTTTGCTCAGCTTGAGCATCACTTGCAAATTTGTTTTAGAGGTCTCAATAAATATTTATGAAAATTGTTTATCACTGAAAGTTCAGGAGAAAGATAAATATTAACTTGGGACGGGAAAAAAAAATTGAAGTTGGAAAATAATTGAGAACTCAGCAACATTGTCAAGCCAGAAATAACCAGAGACCTGACTGGTTCATTTGAATAATAAAAATTTGATGAAGACGACATAGCATTACATTGAATAAAGGTCACAGAACAGGCCAGCCACTCCATGTGGCATTTGTGCTCCACTCCAGCCTTCTTCCATTTCCTCCTCAAAATCTACACTAGAACCCCTTTTTACTTTCCCCTCTTGTTCTTGTCTTGCTTCCCTTATACGCAACTATATTCACTTTGACCACTCACTGTTGCAGCAAATCCCATATTCTCACCACTCTTTGGGTAAACAAGTTTCCTTTAAAATTTCTATTGGATTGTTGATGACTGTCTTATACTGGTGATCTCTAGTTATGCTCACCTCCACAGAAGAACATTCTCTCTGTGTCCACTCCAAAACCATTTTTTGGGGTTTGTGAAACCCAACTTAGATTTGAGCTCAGAGGTCATGAGCCCCAATTCCCGATAGTTTTGAGACTTTCTATGCATGGACAAGTCATGAGCAGGCTGCACATGCACGTTCTGTATTGCTGTGTGCTCCGGGCCCAGGACAGGCCTTCACATAGGAAAAAAAAAGAGCCGAAAAGGCTGGGTGCAGAGCATCATGGCCGACAAGTGTCCCAGGTATTGAACAAGGAAGAGAGACAAAGAGAGGTCCAAAAAAGGAAAGAGCGAACTGGGAGAAATCCCAAAAGGAGAGAGGGGACAGGGAAAGGTCCAAAAAGGTAAGGGACAAAGGCAGAGGACAGAAATGGTCCCAGTTAAGCTAAGCACACAAAAAGCAGAGAAACAGGCACAAAATAGAGAAGGGGCTATGGAGAGCAGACTTTAAATAAAGAGTGCTTATGTGATGGCCTGTTAACTGAAGGAGGCCACTGGGGTAAAGGTACTCCTTTGGCAGTCTGTTCTTCTTGGTGGAGCCGAAGCTCTGAAGCTGTGCCTGTAATTTGGTGCTTGGGTGTATACTTGGGAATCCAGGGAAAGGGAACATTGGAGACAAGATTGAAACCATGGAGGTGGGCCATTGTTGATGCTGTCCGTGTTTGGTAATCGACGAGGGGCTTCTTGGCTTAAGAGAAGGCCTAAAGATACAAGAAGAACAAGCCGAGGGCTGTTGGGGCAAAGGTTTACTCTTTGGAGCAGTTGTGCTCTGCTTGAAATTGTACTTGTAAATTGATATTCGAGTGTGCTCGGAAATCTAAAGGAATGGAATCTCGGTAGGGCAAGGTGGACCATTGCTGAAGCCATCTGAGTTGGAGTGACTTTTTCAAGACAAGCTCTTCAACGGTGAAGATTGGAATCCCTTGTGAGAAATACAAAGTTTCAGTGAGATTTTTTGACTCGCAGTTTAGGATTGTCTGGGGGTGTTGAGTAATCCATGGGCACGGAATCCATTTTGGTCGCGTTGGCATTTATTGTGCAGTGTGGGTGTTTGACCACAGACTGCTTGTTAATTCACATGTACCTCATATTAACCTTGGACTATAAGTTAGATATTGGGAATTGTTTATCTTTCTGACCTTGTATTTTAAATTTACTTTCGTTTGTTGAAAACCTGCGGAATCTTGCAGTTTTATTCTACTAGCAAGTGTCTTGAATCTCACTTGAATCTACTTTAACCAAAACGTTATCAGTCCTTCTGGGATACCCACCACATGGGGTTCTGATCAAGGATTATAACAGGTTGGATGAGGTGAATTATCAAGTTTTCTCCTTTTCAAGGGGTGAGATGAAAGCAAAGAGAAAATGCTGGAAAATCTCAGCAGGTCCGGCAGCATCTGTAGGGAGGAAAAAAGCTAATATTTTGAGTCCAGATGACACTTTGTCAAAGGTCATCTGGACTCAAAATGTTACCTCTTTTCCCTCCTTACAGATGCTGCCAGACCTGCTGAGATTTTCTGACTTTTCTCTTTGGTTTCAGATTCCAGCATCCACAGTAATTTGCTTTTATCCAGTGATGAGGTGAAAGGTCAGGCTTTTCCAACAACTCTCTTAATTGAAGAATTGGAAGAACATGTCATAGGCTGAAATTTTGCCATTTTTTGTCAAAGTGTTATCTTGGGTGGGAAAAGTAGAGGGTAGCCCGCGAACGGCGTTGGCGGGGTACCCTGCCGTATTTTCAAACTGATGGACAAAATACAGAGACGAGTCCCACAACTAATGCTGGTGAGAGCCCGCCCTGCCAGCAAATTAGGTTTTTAAACGATTGCGGCGCCGCTTTTAAAGGGCACCCTCATATAAAAGAATAAAAAGAAAAAAAAATCACCCCTCCCATGTAATCTCTACAACATCACGGACCCCCCCCCCCCCAATGGGGGCTGTACTCACTTTTAAATTCAGGATCCTGACTTTTAAATTCAGTATTCCATTACTAATTGGCAGGGTGCAGGGACAATCAAGCAGGGTATTCCCACTGGCATAAAAGCCATTATGCTACTCCGGTGGGAATCTGTGACTCCGCTGCTGTTCCCACCCCCAAAACCGGGAGTGGAAATCCCCCCTATTGTCTTCAAACACTAATCTCTTTGGTGAAAGAGTGGATAGTCAGAAGCTTTTTCCCAGGGGGAAGAGTCAATTACTAGGGGGCATAGGTTTAAGATGCGAGGGGCAAAGTTTAGAGGAGATGTGAGGGAAGTTCTTTACACAGAGGGTGGGGTGCCTGGAACTCGCTGCCGCAGGAGCTGGTGGAAGCAGGTACAATAGTGACGTTTAGGGGCAACTTGACAAATACATGAATAGGAGGGCATGGTGGCAAGTGGTTAGCACTGCTGCCTCACAGCTCCAGGGACTCAGGTTCAATTCCGGCCTCAGATGACTGTCCGTGTGGAGCTTACACTTGCTCCTTGTTGTGGTGTTCTTTGTGATTCTGTTATCAGGATGGGTGTCATAGTGTTCATAAAGACCACTGAAGCTAAGTTCATTAACAAAGCTAACTTTTATTTACACTACTTAAATTAAGCTCGACCACTTACTCCTATAGTAAACAATAGTGATAGTAATCTTACTCAACAAAGACTTGTCTCTACACCCGAGCTCTAACTGTACTCTATCCTCTCTAGATCTCTCCGATGCATACTACTCCAGCCTTCTCTCTCTCAGAACGCTGAGAAGGGTTGGAAGGGCACCAATATCCTGGCTGAGAGGTTTGCTAGTATGGTTCGGGTGGGTTTAAAGTAATGTGGCGGGGGGTGGGAATCAGCACAGTAATCCAGCAAGTGTAGAGACTGGGGTTGAACATGGTACCAGGGCCAGGCTGGGTAAGAGGAAGGGCAGGCTGGGGGAGGTCGAACTCAGTGGGCCTGGAGGTCTGGAGTGTATATACTTCAATGCACGGAGTATAACAGGTAAGACAGATGAACTTAAAGCCTTGATTCATGTGCGGAACTTGGATGTGGTAGCTGTAACAGAGACTTGGTTAAGAATGGGAAGGACTGGCAGCTAAATATTCCAGGATACAAGTGCTTAGATGAAACGGGGGTGGGGGGGGGGGGGCAGTAAAAGAGGTGGGGAGTTGCAATACTGGTTAGAGAACATATTACAGCTGTACAGAGGGAGGACACCATAGAAGAATCAAGTAACGAGGTACTGTGGGTAAACTCAGAAAAAGGAAGGGATCAACCACTATGATGGGGGTTTACTATAGGCCTCCCAAAAACCCACGGGAAGTTGAAGAACAGTTGAAGAAGCAGATTCTGGATAGGTGTAGAAATAATAGGGTTGTTTTGTGGGAGACTTTAATTTTCCTCTTGGCAGTACAGTAGCACAGTGGGTAACACTGCTACTCCACAGCTCCAGGGTCCCAGGTTCAATTCCCGGCTTGGGTCAATGTCTGTGTAGTCTGCATGTCCTCCCCATGTCTGCGTGGGTTTCCTCTGGGTGCTCCAGTTTCCTCAAGCCCCGAAAGACGTGCTGTTAGGTAATTTGGACATTCTGAATTTTCCCTGTGTACCCGAACAGGCACCGGAATGTGGCGACTGGGGGCTTTTCACAGTAACTTCATTGCAGTGTTAATCTAAGCCTACTTGTGACAATAAAGATTATTATTATTGACTGGAAATCCATACGGGCTAGGGGACAGAATGTTAGGTGTGTCCAAGAAGGTTTTTTGGAACAATATGTGGATAGTCCAAAAAGAGAGGTGGCTATACTGGACCGAGTTCTACGGACCGAGCCCGGCCAGGTCATCAAAGTTGCAGTGGGGGAACATGTGGAAAACAGTGACCACAATTCCGAAAGCTTTCAGATACTCATGAAAAAGGACAAGTGGTGTCCTCGGGTTAAGGTGCTAAATTGGGGAAGGCTAACTACAACCATATTCGTCAGGATTTGGAGGCTGTTGTTTGTGAGTGGCTGTTTGAGGGTAAATCCACATTTGGCATGTGGGAGTCTTTTAAAGAGCAGTTGATGGGAGTGCAGTACAGGCATGTGCCAGTAAAAAGGAAAGGCAGGATTCAGGATGACCAGAGAAATTGCGAGTCCAGTCAAAAAGAAAAAAGATGCATATGTGAGGTTCGGCAACTAAAAACAGATGAAGCACTTGAAGAATACAAGGAAAGTAGAAAAGAGCTCAAGCAGGGAATAAGGAGGGCAGCACGGTAGGATAGTGGTTAGCACAAATGCTTCACAGCTCCAGGGTCCCAGGTTCGAATCCCGGCTTGGGTCACTGTCTGTGTGGAGTCTGCACGTTCTCCCCGTGTGTGTGTGGGTTTCCTCCGGGTGCTCCGGTTTCCTCCCACAGTCCAAAGATGTGCAGGTTAGGTGAATTGGCCAGGCTAAATTGCCCTCAGGGTCCAAATTGCCCTTAGTGTTAGGTGGGGTTACTGCGTTATAGGGATAGGGTGGAGGTATGGGCTTGGGTAGGGTGCTCTTTCCAAGAGCCGGTGCAGACTCGATGGGCCGAATGGCCTTCTTCTGCACTGTAAATTCTATGAAAAACGGGTCACAAAATGTCCTTGACAGACAGGATTAAGGAGAATCCGAAGGCATTTTAGGAACAAGAGGGTCGCTAGAGAAAGATTTGGTCCATTCAAGGACAAAGGACGGAAATTATGTGTAGAACCAAAGGATGCAGGTGAGTATTTTGCATCAGTATTCGCAAAGGAGAGGGACACGTTGATTGGTGGTGTCTCAGAGGGATGTGTAAACTCTTTAGAACAGGTCGTTATTACGAGGGAGGAAGTGTTGGGTGTGTTAAAAAGCATTAAGGTAGATAAATCGCCAAGGCCATATGGCATCCCAGATTTCTCAGGGAGACGAGATGAAATTGTTGGGCCTCTAACAGAAATCTTTGTATCCTTGTTGGCCACAGGTGAGATCCTAGAGGATTGAAGGATAGCTAATGTTGTACCGTTATTTAAGAAGGGTTGCAGGGATAACCTGGATAATTATAGTAAGAAGTTTTACAACACCAGGTTAAAGTCCAACATGCTTGTTTTGAATCACAAGCTTTCGGAGCACAGCACCGTCCTCAGGTTAAGGAAGAGGTGGGTTCCAGAAACATATAGAAAAAGTCAAAGATGCAAGATGATACTTTGAATGCGAGTCTTTGCAGGTAATTAAGTCTTTACAGGTCCAGACAGATCAACTGGAGAGAGGAATAATCACAGGTTAAAGAGGTGTGAATTAGGGCAGCACGGTGGCCTAGTGGTTTGCACAACCGCCTCACGGCACTGAGGTCCCAGGTTCAATCCCGGCTCTGGGTCACTGTCCGTGTGGAGTTTGCACATTCTCTCCGTGTCTGCGTGGGTTTCGCCCCCACAACCCAGAAATGTGCAGAGTAGGTGGATTGGACACGCTAAATTGCCCCTTAATTGGAAAAAATAATTTGGTAATCTAAATTTAAAAAAAAAAAGAGGTGTGAATTGTCTCAAGCCAGGACAGTTGGTAGGATTTTGCAAACCGAGACCAGATGGTGGAGGGTGAATGTAATGCAACATGAATCCAAGGTCCCGGTTGAGGCCGTACTCATGTGTGTGGAACTTGGCTATAAGTTTCTGCTCGGCGATTCTGTGTTGTCGCGTGTCCTGAAGGCCGCCTTGGAGAACGAAGATCAGAGGCTGAATGCCCTTGACTGCTGAAGTGTTCCCCGACTGGAAGGGAACATTCCTGCCTGGTGATTCTCGCGTGATGTCCGTTCATCTGTTGTCGCAGCGTCTGCATGGTCTCGCCAATGTACCGCGCTTCAGGACATCCTTTCCTGCAATATATGAGGTAGACAACGTTGGCCGAGTCACATAGGTATATACCACGGAGATGACCTTGGCAAGATATTCATCTTCATAGATGACGCGTTGAAGGCTGCAAAGAAGATGTCGTAGTTTCTCCGCTCCGAGGAAATACTGGACGACGAAGGGTACTTTGTCGGTTGTGTCCCGTGTTTGTCTTCTGAGGAGGTCAATGTGGTTTTTTGCTGTGGCCCGTTGGAACTGTCGATCGATTTGTCGAGCACCATATCCCGTTCGTACGAGGGCATCTTTCAGCGTCTGTAGATATCTGTTATGCTCCTCCTTGTCTGAGAAGATCCTGTGTATACGGAGGGCTTGTCCATAGGGGATGGCTTCTTTAATGTGCTTAGGGTGGAAGCTGGAGAAGTGGAGCATCGTGAGGTTATCCATGGGCTTGCGGTAAAGCGAAGTGCTGAGGTGACCGTCCTTGATGGAGATGAGTGTGTCCAAGAATGCAACCGATTCTGGAGAGTAGTCCATGGTGAGTCTGATGGTGGGATGGGACTTATTGATGTCATCGTGTAGTCGTTTCAGTGATTCTTCGCCGTGGGTCCAAAGGCAAAAAATGTCATTGACGTATCTAGTGTATAACGTCGGTTGAAGGTCCTGTGCGGTGAGGAGGTCTTGTTCAAACTTGTGCTGAAGATGTTGGCTTATTGGCATAAAGGATTTTGCGATATTATAAGTATCTGCTCTTCTCGCCTGCTTTAATCTATTCAGTCATCTTCCATGAGGAGGAAGGAGCAAGAATAGACCATTCAACTTGTTATTGTTCCTTATTGTTTCGATCTAATTCAGGAACCTGTTTATTGTCCTTATTTTTAAACAGTTACTTCCCCTCAATTCCCTCCCACCCCCTAAAAAAGGTACTGAATCCTGTTGGTAGCTAGATTCCATTAACATTAGCAGCCATTCAGGCCACTTGCAGTGGCCATTCTTTGTCAAAGTCAATAGCTGTTCTGTTCTAATTAATAGAAATAATTCATATGTAATAATAATGTTTAATAATCTTGTGCACCATATCTGGTTCCCCCTCCCCAGCATAGTTGTTCCATTGCAGCTATGACACTCACTGACATCTCCCCAAACAATGTGGCAAATTGCCCAGGTATGTTCTATCTAAACAAAAACACGGTGTGCTGGATCTTTTCCCTAGTGACCATTATTTAGGTATAATCTGGACCGTGAGGGAAGTCATGGAGCTTGATGGGGCATCATCATCAAGTGTAATCTCCTCACTGCTTCCATGCACCATCTATCATAATTATAGAAAATGTTCAGCAGTGGGAAACCTTGGGTGGGATTCTCCGACCCTCCACGCCGGAATCGTGCCCGGCGAGGGGGCGGAGAATAGCCGTTCACACCAGAAATCCAGCGCAACGGTGCTTCCGCGGACCAGCCAGTCGCGGCGCCGCCAGTCGGGGGATGCTGAAAGAGGCCCCCACGCCGATTCTCCGCGGTCGACCGGCCAAACACCCGGTACATGTGGTACCACCCGGGGGAGCTCGGACCACGGCTGCGGTGGCGGTCCTGGTGGGGAGGCGGGGGGAATCTGACTCCAGGGGGCCTCAATGGTGGCCAGGCCTGCGATCGGGGGCCACCAATCAGCGGGCCAACACAATCTGGGGGGAACTACCTTAATCTGCGCAGGCCCGCTGTCTGGGTCCGCCATGTCGGCGGCGCCAGCACCGAAGTGGGCCGCCATGCATGCATGCGTGCATGCGCAGACCCGTTTGCGGGCGCCATGCGCATGAGCGGCCGCATGGTCTAGACAGCAGGACCCCGCCACCAACCAGAGCTGCGGCATGCACTGCGGGGCCTTGCTAGCCCCCTGGAAAACGGAGAATCACCCCAGACTTTCAAAGAAAATGTCCAGAGTGATTCTCGCCCATTTTCCGGTGTGACTTAGTCCCCAAAAGGGAGAATCCCGCCCTTGTGTTTGTTTATTTTTTCTGACCTTACTTGTCCAGGAGCACTAAACCTAGTTGTGCCACTGTTCCAACTGATCAGGACTTTCCTATGCTGCCTGGCTCAATATCATCAGGTAGGAGCTTACCCATAGAGAAACTGGTTTGACCTGCTGCAGTCCTGTGAGGAGAGTGTGGAGCCTTCATTGTAATCTTATTTTATTGACCAGATAGATTATCTGATTATTTACTCATTGCTGTTTGTGCACTTATGCTGTGCAAAAAGTGGCTTTCACGTTGAGTACAGTATTACACTTCAAAAGTACTTAATTGGCTGTAAAGTGCTTTTGATCATCCTTAGGCTGTAAAAAGCACTATTTCAGGGTAAGTGCCTTCGTTCTTTCTTAATCTGTGTATATGGAGCATTAGTACCAAGTGGATTGGTCGGCATTGCGCCATACGAATTCGCACTATTCCTCATGATGACTCTCTCAATAATTCAGTCATGAATTATTGGAGGAGGTAGATGTTCTGAGGAAGGATGTACTAGCAATTTTGAAAAACCTGAGGGTCGACAAGTCCCCTGGGCCAGATGGGATATATCCAAGGATTCTTTGGGAGGCAAGGAATGAGATTGCAGAGCATTTGGCTTTGATCTTTGGGTCCTCACTGTCCACGGGGATAGTGCCAGAGGACTGGAGTGGCAAATTCTGTTCCTCTGTTCAAGAAAGGGAATAGCAATGACCCTGGTAATTATGGGCCAGTTAGTCTTACGTCGGTGGTCGGTAAGTTAATGGAAAAGGTCCTGAAGGATAGGATTTATGACCATTTGGAAAGATGCAGCTTAATCCGGGATAGTCAACTCGGATTCGTGAAGGGTAAGTCTTGCCTCACAAATTTGATTGAATTCTTTGAGAAGGTAACTAAGTGTGTAGATGAAGGTAGAGCAGTTGATGTCGTATACATGGATTTTAGTAAGGCGTTTGATAAGGTTCCCCATGGTCGGCCCCTGAAGAAAGTAAGGAGGTGTGGGATAGAGGAAAATTTGGCAAATTGGATAAGTAACTGGCTATCACATAGAAGATGGTGGTGGATGGAAAATTTTCAGACTGGAGACCAGTTACCAGCGGTGTACCACAGGGATCAGTGCTGGGTCCTCTGCTATTTGTGATTTTTATCAATGACTTGGAGGAGGGGGCTGAAAGGTGGGTCAGTAAATTTGCTGATGACACCAAATGGAGTAATAGATGAGGTGCAGGGCTGTTGTAGGCTGCAAAGAGACATTAATAGGATGCAGAACTGGGCCGAAAAATGGCAGATGGAGTTTAACCCTGATAAGTGCGAGGTGAAAAAATTTGAATGCGGATCACAGGGTCAATGACAGGGTTCTGAGGAATGTGGAGGAACAGTGAGATCTTGGGGTTCATGTCCACAGATCTCTGAAGGTTGCCACTCAAGTGGATGGAGTCGTGAAGAAACTTATAGTGTGTTAGCGTTTATTAACAGGACGCTTGTGTTTAAGAGCCGCGGGGTTATGCTGCAACTATACATGACCTTGGTGAGACCACATTTGGAGTATTGTGTGCAGTTCTGGTCACCTCATTATAGGAAGGATGCGGAAGCATTGGAAAGGGTGCAAAGGAGATTTACCAGGATGCTGCCTGGTTTGCAGGATAGGTCTTATGAGGAAAGGTTGAGGGAGCTAGGGCTTTTCTCTTTGGAGCGGAGGAGGATGAGAGGTGACTTAATAGAGGTTTATAAGATGATAAGGGGGATAGATAGAGTGGACTTTCAGAGACTATTTCCTCGGGTGGATGTAGCTGTTACAAGGGGGCATAACTATAAGATTCAGGGTGGGAGATATAGGAGGGATATCCGAGGTAGGTTCTTTACTCAGAGAGCGGTTAGGGTGTGGAATGGACTGCCTGCTGTGATAGTGGAGTCGGACACTTTAGGAACTTTCAAGCGGTTATTGGATAGGCACATGGAGCACAGCTGAATGACAGGGAGTGGGATAGCTTGATCTTGGTTTTGGACAATGCTCGGCAAACATCGAGGGTCGAAGGGCCTGTTCTGTGCTCTACTGTTCTATGTTCTATGTATGTTCAATGAATCACGTAGTGAAAGAGAGGAAGGTGAAATCATTGATCTTCCCAATCACCTGGGTACCTAATAAACCATACATTGAGCCATTGAGCCCTTATGAACGTTCGGCCCTGAATTAGAACCCTGAACTGGTAAAGTAGAAGATAAATAACAAAGTGAGCTCATGGTTCATGCTCCTGATTCCTACTCAGCAATTCCTGGCAGAAAGCAAACTTGTTTGAAGATTGGCCTGGGATGTGGTGTTTCCCGTATTTAAGGAATGAAATTTCTCAGATAATATAAGAAGCAATTTGTTTGAAGATTATGCAATGCCTCTGAGGTCCTTTAGATACACATTTCCTTCTCCCCCGTCATCTTTAAACACAGGTTGACGCTACAGTGGAGTTATACAATATGGGCTATCAAACTTACCAAGTGTGAGATAGCCTCCCCTAGGATTTGCATGTGGTGCTACCGGGGCACTACTATCTAATGTGCCAATCCACAGCATTGAATGAAGGAAGGGGAGACATTTGGGAACTAAAATTAAAAGCTATGATCATTGAATGGCTTTGCTGGACAAATCTTTCAGTATTTATTTGTGTTGTTACCTATAATTAGAAAGTGATTCACAAAATGGCAGTTTGAACAGTGTCAATCTTCAATGTCAGCTTGTGTCTATGTCAGGGCGAATTGTGCCTCACTAAACATTAGCTTCAGTTGTGTTGTAATTTTGCAATTAAAGCATACTGAATATTTTTTAAAAACAAAACCTATTCCCAAGAGCTGACTCATGTTGGTTGGCATGGTAACAGTAATAGAGAAACGCACCACTTAAGCCTGGCTGATCTCAGAATGATGATGTCTCGATTTTCAGATTAGATTCTCAAAGTTACGTATGTCATCTGTCCACCAGAATCAAGATGACCCGACAATCTTGTGAGTTGAACGGTGGCAATAGTTCTCATGTGATGGCTCAAGTTACTAAATCTGCTTGTACCATGTGGAAGAGAAGTAGTAGGGGAGCTGGAATGTCCAAGCCGTCTTTGCCAAACTGACTGATCTCATGTGGGGTGCCGCAGTTATCCCCTGTGTCACTGTACTGATGATGGGCGGCACGGTGGCACAGTGGTTAGCATTGCTGCCTGCGGCGCTGAGGACCCGGGTTCGAATCCCGGCCCTGGGTCACTGTCTGTGAGGAGTTTGCACATTCTCCCCGTGTCTGCGTGGGTTTCACCCCCACAACCCAAAGATGTGCAGGTTAGGTGGATTGGCCACGTTAAATTGCCCCTTAATTGGAAACAATGAATTGGATATTCTAAATTATTTTTTTTTTTTTAATTTTAAAAAACTGTACTGATGATGGAAAATAAAACCTGCTCCTGTTGCTGTGGACCACCCATTGTTTCCTGTACCTAGTGCATGTGTGGATGTGGACCCTCAAATTGGCTGAACATTGACCACTTGAGTGAGATACTGGAGAGCAGCCGGTGCACTGTAAAACCGTGTTGTCACAAGCAATTAGCACATTCAGCAGGAATATAAAACATCGTCAGCAAACTTAGTTAAAGCATAGCCAAACACTGCTTTGCCAACCGAGCAACCAGTCCTGTGGAATACTCAGGCTACCCAGTGTTCTAAGAACAAGAAAAGCAACATTTAGTTGCATAGCCCAATATATCCACATTAGCCTCTCAATTATTCTGAACAGTAGATGCTCCTTCAAATCTAGTAAACCAATAAGCTACCTCTTGAACCCAGAAAATTATCTTTCATGGTACCTGGGCATTGCTGGAAAAGCCAGCATTTATCACCCATCCCTAATTGTCCTTGCACTGAGTGGCTTGCTGGGTCATTTCCAAGGGCAGTTCAGAGCCAACCACATTGCTGTGGATCTGCAGTCACATGTGGGCCATGATGTGGAGATGCCGGCGTTGGACTGGGGTGAGCACAGTAAGAAGTCTTACAACACCAGGTTAAAGTCCAACAGGTTTTTTCAAACACGAGCTTTCGGAGCACGGCTCCTTCTATGTGGGCCAGACCAGGAAAGTACACTGCCGACTGCAGATTTCCTTCCCCAAAGGGTATTAGTGGACCAGATGGGTTTTTACAACAATCAATGCTAGTTTTGTGATTGTCATCACGGAGACTAGTTTTTATATTCCAGATTTCTTAATTCAATTTAAATTCCACCAGCTGCCATTGTGGAATTTGAACCCATGTCCCAAGGGTAACATTACTGCTACAACACCATCTCCCCAAGTGGGAAAGTTTAAAACCAGAAGCTAAAAGAGGTGCAAGTCAGAGGAAATTGTATTGGTTGATTGTGATAGTGAGCCATTCAGACTGGGAAGATCCAGATCGATCCTTGGTACAAGCTGAGATGGCATCCTCAGTCTGAACAACACCTGGCATTCAGTCGGTGTCAATGTCCCCAAGCTAGAATGATAAGACCATAAGACATAGGAGTGGAAGTAAGGCCATTCGGCCCATCGAGTCCACTCCGCCATTCAATCATGGCTGATGGGCATTTCAACTCCACCTCCCAGCATTCTCCCCATAGCCCTTAATTCCTCGCGACATCAAGAATTTATCTATCTCTGCCTTGAAGCCATTTAGCGTCCCGGCCTCCACTGCACTCTGCGGCAATGAATTCCACAGGCCCACCACTCTCTGGCTGAAGAAATGTCTCCGCATTTCTGTTTTGAATTTACCCCCTCTAATTCTAAGGCTGTGCCCACGGGTCCTCGACTCCTCGCCTAACGGAAACAGTTTCTTTGCGTCCATCCTTTCTAAGCCATGTATTATCTTGTAAGTTTCTATTAGATCTCCCCTTAACCTTCTGAACTCCAATGAATACAATCCCAGGAACGCCAGCCGTTCCTCATATGCTAGACCCGCCATTCCAGGGATCATCCGTGTGAATCTCCGCTGGACACGCTCCAGTGCCAGTATGTCCTTCCTGAGATGTGGGGCCCAAAACTGGACACAGTACTCCAAATGGGGCCTAACCAGACCTTATAAAGGCTCAGTAGCACATCGCTGCTTTTATATTCCAACCCTGTTTGGTGATGACAGCGTGAAGTTCCCCAACACCCAATCAAGATTCACCATCCAGATCAGGGGTGGGCAAACTTATCCGTGCAAGGGCCACATTCAGAAATTCACAATTTTAAAGGGCCGCATAGTATTAATAGTCCCGGTTGTAACCAATTAGCGTGCGGCATATACCTCAGCGCTTCCCCCGGCGGCATCCTGCCTTTAGCCCTCTTTATCTCTACTTTTCAAAAATGGCGCTTCACCCGGTTATGATTCTGGGCGCCTCATATAGAACCTAGAACCAGCACAGAACAGGCCCTTCAGCCCTCGATGTTGTGCCGAGCAATGATCACCCTACTCAAGTCAACGTATCCACCCTATACCAGTAACCCAACAGCCCCCACATTAACCTTATAAAAAAAAAAATTTTTTTTAAATTAAAAAATTTTTTTTTTATGACTTGATCTTGGTGGGCCGCATAAAGACCTTTGGCGGGCCGCATGCGGCCCGCGGGCCGTAGTTTGCCCACCCCTGATCTAGATTCTCAAATAAGGAGATACTACAGGGTGGAAGATGGTGATGGTCCTGTTTCCCCGAGAACCACGTTCAGCATGAGCAAGCATCTATATAACCGTATAGTGTAACACTGCCGAAAAGGTATTGGTTAACAAGTTGATAGCACTAACTGAGCCATAACATTGTCTAATTAGGAGCTGTCTCATGAGAAAGCAGGCCTAATGTTTTTACAGTACCTTACCTTGTACACACCATTTGGCTGCAACAAAAGACATTTCATTTTCTCATACACATTTTGTCAATCACTTTGATGAAGCTTCAGCCCAAATCAGGACATGGCAGTAAGGATTCCTCACATGACTGACTCAGCAGTCAGATGAAAGGTAAATTTTAAGGAGTATCTAAAAAGAGGAGCGAGAGATAGAAAAGCAGATAGTGAGTTAGAAAAGCAGGCACAAGCTTTGATCACTTTGCGATGGTTCTGTAATACTGTCAAACCAATGAGTTTGGTGTCCCTAGCAACAAAAGAGGAACATGTTACGTGCTCACTGCCATTATGCAACAGTAATTTCCAATGTCTGGTGGAAGTTTGGAGTTGCGGTGAGAATGTTGGATCTGTAACTGGGTGACTGAGTGCCTGAAGGAAATGCCACTGAGATAACAAATTCAAATTAACTATTCTGTTCACTCATACTTGCACAGAACCCTGTTCTTGAAAGTACAGTCGAGAGTTGGGTGATGCAAGCCTGAATCAGGTAAAATTTGGTAAAATACCGATGCAGGCTTTGTTCAATTGAAAGTCGGTACTCACCTATAGTTAAACCACACCTTAGTTAAACATAGAAAATAGAACATAAAGTGCAGAAGGAGGCCATTCGGCCCATCGAGTCTGCACCAACCCACTTAAGCCATCACTTCCACCCTATCCCCCAACCCAATAACTGCTCCTAACCTTCTTTGGACACTGAGGGCAATTTATCATGGCCAATCCACTTAACCTGCACGCCGATGGACTGTGTGGCAGGAAACCGGAGCACCCGGAGGAAACCCACGCAGACACGGGGAGAACGTGCAGACTCCGCACAGACAGTGACCCAGCAGGGAATCGAACCTGGGACCCTGGTGCTGTGAAGCCACAGTACTAACCACTATGCTACCGTGCTAAAAGCAGGTCAAGACAAACTGCATCTTAGACTTTTCAGTTCTGTGCATTAACAGAGCCATCTTCATCCCCCGGTGAACTGCAAGCCCAGCTGGTTATGTAAACATTTATCATAGCCAGGCCTGACAGCGCTGGAAGCTGTACAGTTCCCATTTTGTTTTATTGCTTTCAAGACAAGAAAATGCCTCTAGGACGACATGATTAAAATTAACTTTAGCACAAAAAGATAAAACCTTGTACGCGTGAAAGATGTCCTGTTGAGCAGGCAGCTATTTAGTGCTGTTATTCAGGCATGTGAATGGAACACTAGAAAGATAGTTACACCCTGTAAGAGTACAAGGTTCACAGAGTGTTATTCCTATATCCACAACGTGCGTTTAGTTAGAGCCTTTAGCTCATGACCCATGGCACTTCACAGCATCATTATCAGACAAAATTTAACATTGAGCCACTTGAGGACGGTACAGCACGATAGCACAGTGGTTAGCACTGTTGCTTCACAGCTCCAGGGTCCCAGGTTCGATTCTCGGCTTGTGAAGTCTGCACGTTCTCCCTGTATTGTGGGTTCCCTCCGGATGCTCCAGTTTCCTCCCACAAGTCTCAAAAGATGTGCTGTTTGGTAATTTGGGCATTCTGAACTCTCTCCTCTGTGTACCCGAACTGGCGCCAGTATGTGATGACTAGGGGCTTTTCACAGTCCCTCCTGTTGTGTTATGCTTCTTCATGTAGCATAAGCTGCTCTTTGATGTATACTCTGACAAAGGAAAGTTCAGACTTGGAGATATGTATAACACATTTATTGAACAGTTAACAATTCTCCTACTTGAGTTCAACTCTCCTGCTAATCTTGCTCTAGTAACTCAATCTAACGAACCAGTCTGCTCTAATCCATGCGGTGGGTATGATGCTTCCTGATCTGCCCCTGTCTCTCTGAGTGTCACCTATGGAAAGAGAAATCATATGTGCCCTGTCCTTTTATATGGGTATACTACCTTGTGGTAGTGTCACCTCTGGATGTGTCTTGACTGCCCATTGGTCGTGTCCTATCTTACTGACCTATTGGTTGAATGTCTGTGTGTCAAGATGTCTCTGGTGCTCCCTCTAGTGTTTACTCAGTCCTAGTGTATCTGCATAAACCCCTTGTGTATTTACAGTGATGTATATCACCACACCTTCATTGCAGTGTTAATGTAAGCTTACTTGTGACAATAAAGATTATTATTATGATGATGAAGAGATATTTGGACAGATAAAAGGTAAGTTTTAAGCATATCTAAAAAGAGAGAGAGAGAGATAGAAAAGCAAAGATGTTTACGGAAAGAATTTTAGAGTGTTGGGACAAAGGCATTTAATGGCCTGGTCATGATTGGTCCAGCAATTAAAATCAGGGATGAACAAGAGGCCGAAATTGGTTGAATTCCTCGAGACTTGTAGGGCCAAAGAAGGTTACAGAGATAGGGAGAGGCAAGGAAGTGCTGGGATTTGAAAGCAAAGATGAGAAAAATTTAAAATTGAGGTATTACCTCTTTAGATCAGCTAGCACAGCGATGATGGATGAACGAAACTTTGTGCAAGTTAGGATGTGCTCAAGTTTATGGAGGGTGGAAGTTAATCTGGGCGACCAGGTGAACATTGGAATTAGTCTGTAGAAAAAAGGTAACAGAGAAGGAATAATTTGACTATCCAATGCTCCAGTTGGAGAATTGGGGCTGTGAGTTGCAGCCCCATGATCAGCCTCTGCTTCTTGGATGGGTTTGGTTTCCCCATCAGGAATGGAGAATTAATATCAAAGTGAAAAGAATGCGACCGGTAAAATAATTGCTTATCTGTTCGGGGTTCTTTGAAGAGATGGCTCAAGTTTGCTTTATATTACACAGCACACTTTCTTTCAGCATGTTCTGGGGAAGGTTCCAAGTCAGGAGAAATGCAAAAACATTATTAATTCAGAAAAGTAGGTCAGAACCCTCGCACTCAATTCCATAACTGTAAGAGGCTGTAAACTTTATAGACCACATTCTTGAGGATGTGCTTCAGCTAAAGTTCAGTACAAGTGGATGCAGAGAGATTTTCTGCCTCTCACAGATTCCATCACATGTGAGAACAAAAGAAAATGGACAAAATAAAGTAAAACTGAAATTTTCTGTTTTTAATATTGTACTAAATCTTTACAACCTTGCATCTGATAATACAACCATGATTGGTTGGCACCCTTGCTCTGATATTTCCATGGCTTATTTTTGCTGACCCTTGTGTCTATCACTGTTTCTTAGGAATTGGTTCAGTGGTACAAACTTGCTCCATGAGTCAGAAGGTTCGGGTTCAAGTCCCATTCTAAGCTAAGACTTCTGTGCTGGACAAAAGAGTGCTGTTTTGTCATGGCTGGAATCTTTCAGATGGGATATCAAACCACGGTCCTCTCACCTCAGGTGGATGTAAAGAGGATTTAGTGGGACGTGGGGCGGAATTCTCCGACCCCACGCAAGGTCGGGGAATCGCCCGGGGCCTTGTAAATCCCGCCCCCGCCGTGGCCGGAATTTTCCGCCACCCGGGAATCGATGAACCGAAGTCCCGGCGCTGTCAGGCCTCTCCCGTCGACGTGGTTTAAACCACCTCTGTCCCGGCGGGAGCAGGCGGCGCGAACGAGCCCCGATGTCCTGGGGGGGGGGGGCCGGGGGGCGATCGGACCCTGGGGGGGGGGGGGTGCCCCCACGGTGGCCTGGCCCGCGATCGGGGCCCACCGATCTGTGGGCGGGCCTGTGCCTTGGGTGCACTCTTTTTCTTCCGCCGCGGCCTCCACCATGGCGGAGGCGGAAAAGACCCCGTCCACCGCACATGCGCCGGTGGTGACGTCAGCGGCCGCTGACGCTCCGGCGCATGCGCAGACTCACGCCGACCGGCGAAGGCCTTTCAGCCAGCCCTGACGCCGGTCGGCGTGGCGCCAAAGGCCGTTGGCGCCAGTCGGCGGAGCGGGAGCCGCTCCGGTGCGGGCCTAGCCCCTAAAGGTGCGGAGAATTCCGCACCTTTGGGGAGGCCTGACACCGGAGTGGTTGGTGCCACTCCCCTACGCCGGGACCCCCCGCCCCAGGGTAAGGGAGAATACCGCCCATGGTATGGGACTCGAAACTCGGTGGTGTACAAGTTCAAATCCTACCATTGCTAATTATGAAATTGAGTTAAGTATATCTGGTAATTTGTGAAAAGAACCTGCCAGCCTGGTTACAGGATTCGAGGACCACTCTATACTGTTGACTCTTGATGAGCTTACGTTAACGAAGGATGGCTAATTGATGCTCTTTCTAGTGCCACCCCTGTCCGAAGAACAAATAAAATTTGATCCCATAGCAAAGTTTCAAGATGATCAGGGGATGACATTCTCCTGGCCTCTGCCAACACCAACAAAACAGATTATCTGGTCATGGAACTATTACGGCACAGGAGGCCATGGTCATATCTGTGCTATTTCTGGGACTTTACTGTAAGAAATTAACTGCCATGTGTACTACTGGCTGCGAAGCACTTTGGAATATTCTGAGGCTGTGAAAGATGCTTTGTTTTTCAATTTAAACCTTTTCGGCGCAATTCTCCGATGCCGCGTGGCATCGGGAAAGCTGTCGTGAACTCGGCCAGTTTCATGACGGCGTCGGAAGCCGCTCCTCGCCCCCTATTCTCTCTTCCCCCCCCCCTAGGAGCGGTGTTTCTAGAAACTCGGCCGCCGGGCCTTGACGCCTGCGTCAAAACCCGCGCCGCGAATGACGCAACGGCAGCGCCTAAGTGACTTCATCCGCGCATGCGCAGGTTGGCCGGCTCCAACCCGCGCATGCATGGTTACTGTCTTCCCCTCCGCTGCCCCGCAAGACGTGGTGGCTTGATCTTGCGGGGCGGCGGAGGGGAAAGTGTGCGTCTCTTGGAGATGCCGGCCCGACGATCGGTGAGCACCGATCGCGGGCCAGTCCCCTCCCGAGCACGGCCGTTGTGCTCGATACCATCTCCGCCCCCCATAGGCCCCAAACTTACCTTTCGCGCTATGTTCAGGCTGGCAGCGACCAGATGTAGTTGCTTCCGCCGTGAACAGGTCGGGAACGTCAGGCCGCTCGGCCCATACGGGCCGGAGAATCGCTGGTCGCCATGAAAAACGGCAAGCGGCGATTCTGCGACACGCCATTTTGGGGGGGTTGGAGAATCGGGGGGTGCCAGGGCGGCGTGTCGTGATTCGCCCGGCCCTCCCGAGATTCTCCCACCGGCGTGGGGAGCGGAGAAGCGCCCTTTGTCTAGTGTTCCTGGCGTTTGTTCAGGTCCTTTTTAATGGGCTTTAATATTTGTGTATAGATTTTGGGAGAATCAAGCCTGCATACCCTCTCATAGAGCAGTATCATTCCAGCTCAGTGGCAGTAACCTCACCTCTCAGCCTGAATGTTGTAGACTTCAAGCCAAGTCCAGAACTTGAGAAGATACTTTCGACTGAACGTCCAGTGCATTACTGAGAGAGTGCTGAATTTTCAGATGCGCATTCTTTTGGATGATATGTTTACCAAAAATTCTACCTGTCCCACTGAATACAAAAGATCCGGACAAGTTTTCTGCGGAAGAGTGGGGTGTTCTCATAGAGTATTGGCCAGTATTCCTCACTCAACTTGCTTTTTGTGGAACTTTGTACTTGCAAAATGGCTGCTGTATATGCCTACTTAACAACAGTGACTACACTTAAAAGAATATCTATTTTCTTAAAACATCTGGGATATCCTGAGAATGTTGCCAAGTTTTTTTATAAGCCAAGGTTATTTTCTTATGTAGTTCTTGCTTGATGCTTGTTAATTATCTCCTCTTCTCTTGTTACTCGTTTTCTCAGAGTCCTAGTTAGATAACCTGTTTGTGTCTATGTTATCCTGTCTTCTTTGTGGTAAAAGTTTGTTTGTGTCACAAAATTTCCTTTTATACAATGATAATTAGTTCAGCACTGTCAATTCTGCTCTAAAAGGCTGGGAGTTTATATTCCTGACAAAGCATTTCCCTATGTTTTGGCTGCTCTCCTTTTCTCAGTAAAATCTAACCAATTGAAGGGAAATATATTTTGAGAGCTCTCACTGTTGTTTAATTCATCCATCTTTACAAACTGTCTGCAACGTAGAGTGACTCCAGAATGACAGAATATTATAAATTTAATTTCAACTGTGATCTATTGAAAGTTTTGAGTATATCATTCAGTGCCCTTTAATTTTAACTCAATACTTGATTAACAACATTTTACTTAAATAGTGCCTTTAGTCTGAAGGTACTTCACTGGACTGTTATCAAACAAAATTTGACACCATATAGGGAGCTATGAGGACAGGTGACTGAAAATTTGGTCAATCAGTTAGGTTTCAAGGAGCACCTTAAATAAGACAGAAGTGGAGACATTGAGGAGGAAATAAAGCCTAAATAGCAAAAGGCATGGCGAACAATGGGAGGGTGAGTAAAATGGAGAACACTCAAGAGGGCAGTATTGGGGGATTACAGAAATCTTGACGGGGTTGCAAGACTGGAGGAGGTTGCAGAGATAGGGAGGGATGAGGCTACAGAAGGACTTAAACACAAGGATGAGAATTTTAAATTTGAGATGTTACTAGACCAGGGATGTGTGTTAGTGAATACAGGCATAATGGATGAGTGGGATAGTGTGAGTTATCTCACAGACAGCAGAATTATGTTCAAATTCAAATTTCCATTTTTGATAATAGCTTCATATTTACCATGCACTTCTATTGATTGATCACAGTTTAAATCCTGGGCCAGAGCTCTTGCTGTGTTTTTCCATTTGTTCATAAGATCATACAATAAGGAAGATGTCCGAACCACAGCCATGTCTCCTGATTGATCCATCATTAAGTGATAGTCTAAAATGGTGGGGTTTTTTGCCTGCCATTCTGGCTTCAGCTCGTGTTTAGTGTTATTTGAAATGCTCAGATTATATGTCTCCTGTTGGAGTCTCCGTACAAGTCATGTGAATTACCATTGAGCCTAATGCCATGTGATGTGTCTTCAGGGCAGCCTATGCATAATGACTCTGCAAGAAGGAACTGCCCTCCAGTGGTGAATAGGCTTGTGCATTTTGTTTTTGGAGGGGAGCATACTCCACTGATCAATTGCAGTAGGCCCTCTGTGCTTATGCCTATTCTGAATGATCACTTAAGGACAGCTTTATCATTGAAGCTTGCAATACTTGCAGTTGGCCTGAGTGACTTGACATGCGCTTGCATCAAACCGTCAGATCCTATGAAGTTGCACATTGAAGACATCAAGCCTGATCCTTCAAATTTCTATTTTTTAATGATTGCATTTTGAAAAGCACTGCACATTTAATTGCTTAGCACTTTCAAGGAGTATATATTAGAGTTGGGTGTTTGTTCTGCATATATTGGGGACAATGAATGCATAAAATTCAGTAGCATTGGCAGTGGGTTGAACTGCACGAGGGCCTGCTTACACAGTTGACTTTTATTTGATTTAGAGAAAGTTGCTATTTATTACTGGGGGTAGTTTGAAGGTTTGGGGCTGGAAATCAGCTTCTGTTTGAGTGGCCTTGAGGGCACAATGTTCTTATACACTTGGGTGCGATCTTCCCAAAAGGGAACAAAGTCACCGAGCAATCGCGTTTAGCTTTAGCCGCCTGTTTCCCAGCACTAGCAGTGGCGTGAAAGACATGGCTATTCAACGCGACTCGCTTTAAATAAGGAGCCGAAAAAGGAAACGTGCGACCGAGGTTGCACAAAGCCCCAATTTTACAATGGGGAACTCCGCTTGCCAGAACTCCTTGTTGTAGTGAGAGATTGATGGCGTCTCGATCTCCTTGGCCCACTAAAAATTCCCCAACCACCACCCCCAGCCGAACGCAACACGGGAGGGTCTCTCCCCTCCTTACCCCCCACATCTCGTCCTTAATGTTTCTCCATTTCTAGGCAGAAGCTAAACATTACTTGTTCCATTTGAGATCTGTACAATGGTGCCTCAGGTAATGTTGGTTGTGAATAACCCTCCGCCACAGCAAGTGAGATGTTATGTGAGCTTCTTCAGCATGG